>NC_064923.1:7295000-7914722 GCF_023897955.1 Schistocerca gregaria
GGGCGGAACGGAATTTTGTTCCGCTGCAGATGTAAATTACCGTTTTTCTGATTAACGATATTTAATGGAAATAGCAACTGTTAACTTTGCCTACGTCTCTGTCAGTCGCAAGGAATCTGTATTTGAAGGTGAAGGTGATTTTGTAGACATGTGTGAAAGACATGTTCTGAAATGCAAGTGTTGTTGTTTCGAGAGCACATCGGTTACGTGTCAGATGTGTAGCCAAGCAGTAATGGGTCGCCATAGCTGAAAATATTAGCCTGTAATATGAAGTGTTGTCAGCTGAAGTCTGATGATGCAGACGACCGTAAGGACGAAGTACCCAAGAGTACCGCTAGGCCGCGCCTCTTTAGCTCAGTGGTAGAGCACTGGTCTAATAATCCAGGGGTCGTAAGTTCCATCCTCACAGGAGAAAGATGAATTTTGGAAATCAGTTGCGCGTCGTGGCTGTAGAGCAAACAGTATCTGTGATGACGAACAATTAGCAACAGGCGTTTTTTTAAGAATTACTCTCAGATGTGATTAAGGCGAATGGCGCAGATAAAGCATTTGCCAAAGCGGTACAGCATAAGGTGGGACGAGGCAGTCTGAATTACATTTTACAGATGTATTTCTCACATATCTCAGAGCCTCTCGCGATCGTCGTCGTCGTCGTTGTCGTCGTCGTCGCCGCCGCTTCTGCAGAAGTAGCAAATGGCCATCGTAGCAAATGCGGCGAGGGACGCCCTGCCTTTGATTCCGAATGCACAAAGTGTGTGGTCTTGTTTCTCAGTCTATATTTGATCGGTCTCGTAAGAGGTTGAATGTAACGAATGTGTGGGAAAGAGCAAGGGGCAGCGGCTGTGTAGAACGAAAACACAAATCCTCAGGGGTGTGAGCGTTTCGAGATGAGTCGCATACATGTAAATGTTGGTCGTCAGTGACCATGTGGCCTAATGGATAAGACGTCGGACTTCGGATCTGAAGATTACAGGTTCGAATGCTGTCACGCTTGTGTTTTTCCAGTTCTGAAAAAGAAACACCGTTTTAATGTAGCAATTGAGCAGTACGAAACCGTCTGAATGTTGCTGTTGACCATTTTTTGCTTGGAGATGCTCTTGAGCTTGAAACACACACAACAAGACCGGTGTTAACTAGCGAAATGGTCGGCAGAGTGCCGACACCGCGAGTTTTGACTGGCACTTGCACATATAAAACAAGGTCGTAAAGTAACTCGTTCGGCTTTTGAGTCACATAAAGTATGTGTGTTAATTTTGACGCCACTAGCTCTGCATGTTGTCTTGCAATTTCTTTACCTCTCAGAAATGATTATGACATAAAAGTGAAGTACGTGACGAGTGTGACGTTAGGAAAACATTAGGCTGCATGGAGAGAAACTGTATGGGACCACCCAACCGAAACGAGTACTGTGTGACGTGCTACCCGGCCGGTATTCACCGCGGTAGCCGGCTAGCTCAGTCGGTAGAGCGTCAGGCTCTTAATCCCAGGGTCGTTGGTTCGAGCCACACGCTGGGCGGAACGGAATTTTGTTCCGCTGCAGATGTAAATTACCGTTTTTCTGATTAACGATATTTAATGGAAATAGCAACTGTTAACTTTGCCTACGTCTCTGTCAGTCGCAAGGAATCTGTATTTGAAGGTGAAGGTGATTTTGTAGACATGTGTGAAAGACATGTTCTGAAATGCAAGTGTTGTTGTTTCGAGAGCATATCGGTTACGTGTCAGATGTGTAGCCAAGCAGTAATGGGTCGCCATAGCTGCAAATATTAGCCTGTAATATGAAGTGTTGTCAGCTGAAGTTTGATGATGCAGACGACCGTAAGGACGAAGTACCCAAGAGTACCGCTAGGCCGCGCCTCTTTAGCTCAGTGGTAGAGCACTGGTCTAATAATCCAGGGGTCGTAAGTTCCAACCTCACAGGAGAAAGATGAATTTTGGAAATCAGTTGCGCGTCGTGGCTGTATAGCAAACAGTATCTGTGATGACGAACAATTAGCAACAGGCGTTTTTTTAAGAATTACTCTCAGATGTGATTAAGGCGAATGGCGCAGATAAAGCATTTGAAAAAGCGGTACAGCAGAAGGTGGGACGAGGCAGTCTGAATTACACTTTACAGATGTATTTCTCACATATCTCAGAGCCTCTCGCGGTCGTCGTCGTCGTCGTCGTCGTCGCCGCCGCCGCCGCTTCTGCAGAAGTAGCAAATGGCCATCGTAGCAAATGCGGCGAGGGACGCCCTGCCTTCGATTCCGAATGCACAAAGTGTGTGGTCTTGTTTCTCAGTCTATATTTGATCGGTCTCGTAAGAGGTTGAATGTAACGAATGGGTGGGAAAGAGCAAGGGGCAGCGGCTGTGTAGAACGAAAACACAAATCCTCAGGGGTGTGAGCGTTTCGAGATGAGTCGCATACATGTAAATGTTGGTCGTCAGTGACCATGTGGCCTAATGGATAAGACGTCGGACTTCGGATCTGAAGATTACAGGTTCGAATGCTGTCACGCTTGTGTTTTTCCAGTTCTGAAAAAGAAACACCGTTTTTATGTAGCAATTGAGCAGTACGAAACCGTCTGAATGTTGCTGTTGACCATTTTTTGCTTGGAGATGCTCTTGAGCTTGAAACACACACAACAAGACCGGTGTTAACTAGCGAAATGGTCGGCAGAGTGCCGACACCGCGAGTTTTGACTGGCACTTGCACATATAAAACAAGGTCGTAAAGTAACTCGTTCGGCTTTTGAGTCACATAAAGTATGTGTGTTAATTCTGACGCCACTAGCTCTGCATGTTGTCATGCAATTTCTTTACCTCTCAGAAATGATTATGACATAAAAGTGAAGTACGTGACGAGTGTGACGTTAGGAAAACATTAGGCTGCATGGCGAGAAACTGTATGGGACCACCCAACCGAAACGAGTACTGTGTGACGTGCTACCCGGCCGGTATTCACCGCGGTAGCCGGCTAGCTCAGTCGGTAGAGCGTCAGGCTCTTAATCCCAGGGTCGTTGGTTCGAGCCACAGGCTGGGCGGAACGGAATTTTGTTCCGCTGCAGATGTAAATTACCGTTTTTCTGATTAACGATATTTAATGGAAATAGCAACTGTTAACTTTGCCTACGTCTCTGTCAGTCGCAAGGAATCTGTATTTGAAGGTGAAGGTGATTTTGTAGACATGTGTGAAAGACATGTTCTGAAATGCAAGTGTTGTTGTTTCGAGAGCACATCGGTTACGTGTCAGATGTGTAGCCAAGCAGTAATGGGTCGCCATAGCTGCAAATATTAGCCTGTAATATGAAGTGTTGTCAGCTGAAGTCTGATGATGCAGACGACCGTAAGGACGAAGTACCCAAGAGCACCGCTAGGCCGCGCCTCTTTAGCTCAGTGGTAGAGCACTGGTCTAATAATCCAGGGGTCGTAAGTTCCATCCTCACAGGAGAAAGATGAATTTTGGAAATCAGTTGCGCGTCGTGGCTGTATAGCAAACAGTATCTGTGATGACGAACAATTATCAACAGGCGTTTTTTTAAGAATTACTCTCAGATGTGATTAAGGCGAATGGCGCAGATAAAGCATTTGAAAAAGCGGTACAGCAGAAGGTGGGACGAGGCAGTCTGAATTAGATTTTACAGATGTATTTCTCACATATCTCAGAGCCTCTCGCGGTCGTCGTCGTCGTTGTCGTCGTCGTCGCCGCCGCTTCTGCAGAAGTAGCAAATGGCCATCGTAGCAAATGCGGCGAGGGACGCCCTGCCTTTGATTCCGAATGCACAAAGTGTGTGGTCTTGTTTCACAGTCTATATTTGATCGGTCTCGTAAGAGGTTGAATGTAACGAATGTGTGGGAAAGAGCAAGGGGCAGCGGCTGTGTAGAACGAAAACACAAATCCTCAGGGGTGTGAGCGTTTCGAGATGAGTCGCATACATGTAAATGTTGGTCGTCAGTGACCATGTGGCCTAATGGATAAGACGTCGGACTTCGGATCTGAAGATTACAGGTTCGAATGCTGTCACGCTTGTGTTTTTCCAGTTCTGAAAAAGATACACCGTTTTAATGTAGCAATTGAGCAGTACGAAACCGTCTGAATGTTGCTGTTGACCATTTTTTGCTTGGAGATGCTCTTGAGCTTGAAACACACACAACAAGACCGGTGTTAACTAGCGAAATGGTCGGCAGAGTGCCGACACCGCGAGTTTTGACTGGCACTTGCACATATAAAACAAGGCCGTAAAGTAACTCGTTCGGCTTTTGAGTCACATAAAGTATGTGTGTTAATTTTGACGCCACTAGCTCTGCATGTTGTCTTGCAATTTCTTTACCTCTCAGAAATGATTATGACATAAAAGTGAAGTACGTGACGAGTGTGACGTTAGGAAAACATTAGGCTGCATGGAGAGAAACTGTATGGGACCACCCAACCGAAACGAGTACTGTGTGACGTGCTACCCGGCAGGTATTCACCGCGGTAGCCGGCTAGCTCAGTCGGTAGAGCGTCAGGCTCTTAATCCCAGGGTCGTTGGTTCGAGCCACACGCTGGGCGGAACGGAATTTTGTTCCGCTGCAGATGTAAATTACCGTTTTTATGATTAACGATATTTAATGGAAATAGCAACTGTTAACTTTGCCTATGTCTCTGTCAGTCGCAAGGAATCTGTATTTGAAGGTGAAGGTGATTTTGTAGACATGTGTGAAAGACATGTTCTGAAATGCAAGTGTTGTTGCTTCGAGAGCACATCGGTTACGTGTCAGATGTGTAGCCAAGCAGTAATGGGTCGCCATAGCTGCAAATATTAGCCTGTAATATGAAGTGTTGTCAGCTAAAGTCTGATGATGCAGACGAGCTTAAGGACGAAGTACCCAAGAGTACCGCTAGGCCGCGCCTCTTTAGCTCAGTGGTAGAGCACTGGTCTAATAATCCAGGGGTCGTAAGTTCCATCCTCACAGGAGAAAGATGAATTTTGGAAATCAGTTGCGCGTCGTGGCTGTAGAGCAAACAGTATCTGTGATGACGAACAATTATCAACAGGCGTTTTTTTAAGAATTACTCTCAGATGTGATTAAGGCGAATGGCGCAGATAAAGCATTTGAAAAAGCGGTACAGCAGAAGGTGGGACGAGGCAGTCTGAATTAGATTTTACAGATGTATTTCTCACATATCTCAGAGCCTCTCGCGGTCGTCGTCGTCGTCGTCGTCGTCGTCGTCGTCGCCGCCGCTTCTGCATAAGTAGCAAATGGCCATCGTAGCAAATGCGGCGAGGGACGCCCTGCCTTCGATTCCGAATGCACAAAGTGTGTGGTCTTGTTTCTCAGTCTATATTTGATCGGTCTCGTAAGAGGTTGAATGTAACGAATGTGTGGGAAAGAGCAAGGGGCAGCGGCTGTGTAGAACGAAAACACAAATCCTCAGGGGTGTGAGCGTTTCGAGATGAGTCGCATACATGTAAATGTTGGTCGTCAGTGACCATGTGGCCTAATGGATAAGACGTCGGACTTCGGATCTGAAGATTACAGGTTCGAATGCTGTCACGCTTGTGTTTTTCCAGTTCTGAAAAAGAAACACCGTTCTAATGTAGCAATTGAGCAGTACGAAACCGTCTGAATGTTGCTGTTGACCATTTTTTGCTTGGAGATGCTCTTGAGCTTGAAACACACACAACAAGACCGGTGTTAACTAGCGAAATGGTCGGCAGAGTGCCGACACCGCGAGTTTTGACTGGCACTTGCACATATAAAACAAGGTCGTAAAGTAACTCGTTTGGCTTTTGAGTCACATAAAGTATGATTGTTAATTTTGACGCCACTAGCTCTGCATGTTGTCATGCAATTTCTTTACCTCTCAGAAATGATTATGACATAAAAGTGAAGTACGTGACGAGTGTGACGTTAGGAAAACATTAGGCTGCATGGAGAGAAACAGTATGGGACCACCCAACCGAAACGAGTACTGTGTGACGTGCTACCCGGCAGGTATTCACCGCGGTAACCGGCTAGCTCAGTCGGTATAGCGTCAGGCTCTTAATCCCAGGGTCGTTGGTTCGAGCCACACGCTGGCTGGAACGGAATTTTGTTCCGCTGCAGATGTAAATTACCGTTTTTCTGATTAACGATATTTAATGGAAATAGCAACTGTTAACTTTGCCTACGTCTCTGTCAGTCGCAAGGAATTTGTATTTGAAGGTGAAGGTGATTTTGTAGACATGTGTGAAAGACATGTTCTGAAATGCAAGTGTTGTTGTTTCGAGAGCACATCGGTTACGTGTCAGATGTGTAGCCAAGCAGTAATGGGTCGCCATAGCTGCAAATATTAACCTGTAATATGAAGTGTTGTCAGCTGATGTCTGATGATGCAGACGACCTTAAGGACGAAGTACCCAAGGGTACCGCTAGGCCGCGCCTCTTTAGCTCAGTGGTAGAGCACTGGTCTAATAATCCAGGGGTCGTTAGTTCCATCCTCACAGGAGAAAGATGAATTTTGGAAATCAGTTGCGCGTCGTGGCTGTATAGCAAACAGTATCTGTGATGACGAACAATTAGCAACAGGCGTTTTTTTAAGAATTACTCTCAGATGTGATTAAGGCGAATGGCGCAGATAAAGCATTTGAAAAAGCGGTACAGCTGAAGGTGGGACGAGGCAGTCTGAATTACATTTTACAGATGTATTTCTCAGATATCTCAGAGCCTCTCGCGGTCGTCGCCGCCGCCGCTTCTGCAGAAGTAGCAAATGGCCATCGTAGCAAATGCGGCGTGGGACGCCCTGCCTTCGATTCCGAATGCACAAAGTGTGTGGTCTTGTTTCTCAGTCTATATTTGATCGGTCTCGTAAGAGGTTGAATGTAACGAATGGGTGGAAAGAGCAAGGGGCAGCGGCTGTGTAGAACGAAAACACAAATCCTCAGGGGTGTGAGCGTTTCGAGATGAGTCGCATACATGTAAATGTTGGTCGTCAGTGACCATGTGGCCTAATGGATAAGACGTCGGACTTCGGATCTGAAGATTACAGGTTCGAATGCTGTCATGCTTGTGTTTTTCCAGTTCTGAAAAAGAAACACCGTCTTAATGTAGCAATTGAGCAGTACGAAACCGTCTGAATGTTGCTGTTGACCATTTTTTGCTTGGTGATGCTCTTGAGCTTGAAACACACACAACAAGACCGGTGTTATCTAGCGAAATGGTCGGCAGAGTGCCGACACCGCGAGTTTTGACTGGCACTTGCACATATAAAACAAGGTCGTAAAGTAACTCGTTCGGCTTTTGAGTCACATAAAGTATGTGTGTTAATTTTGACGCCACTAGCTCTGCATGTTGTCATGCAATTTCTTTACCTCTCAGAAATGATTATGACATAAAAGTGAAGTACGTGACGAGTGTGACGTTAGGAAAACATTAGGCTGCATGGAGAGAAACTGTATGGGACCACCCAACCGAAACGAGTACTGTGTGACGTGCTACCCGGCAGGTATTCACCGCGGTAGCCGGCTAGCTCAGTCTTTAGAGCGTCAGGCTCTCAATCCCAGGGTCGTTGATTCGAGCCACACGCTGGGCGGAACGGAATTTTGTTCCGCTGCAGATGTAAATTACCGTTTTTCTGATTAACGATATTTAATGGAAATAGCAACTGTTAACTTTGCCTACGTCTCTGTCAGTCTCAAGGAACCTGTATTTGAAGGTGAAGGTGATTGTGTAGACATGTGTGAATGCCATGTTCTGAAATGCAAGTGTTGTTGTTTCGAGAGCACATCGGTTACGTGTCAGATGTGTAGCCAAGCAGTAATGGGTCGCCATAGCTGCAAATATTAGCCTGTAATATGAAGTGTTGTCAGCTAAAGTCTGATGATGCAGTCGACCTTAAGGACGAAGTACCCAAGAGTACCGCTAGGCCGCGCCTCTTTAGCTCAGTGGTAGAGCACTGGTCTAATAATCCAGGGGTCGTAAGTTCCATCCTCACAGGAGAAAGATGAATTTTGGAAATCAGTTGCGCGTCGTGGCTGTATAGCAAACAGTATCTGTGATGACGAACAATTAGCAACAGGCGTTTTTTTAAGAATTACTCTCAGATGTGATTAAGGCGAATGGTGCAGATAAAGCATTTGCAAAAGCGGTACAGCAGAAGGTGGGACGAGGCAGTCTGAATTACATTTTACAGATGTATTTCTCACATATCTCAGAGCCTCTCGCGGTCGTCGTCGTCGTCGTCGTCGTCGTCGTCGTCGTCGCAATCACCGTCGCCGTCGTCGTCGTCGTCGTCGTCGCCGTCGTCGCCGCCGCCGCCGCCGCCGCTTCTGCAGAAGTAGCAAATGGCCATCGTAGCAAATGCGGCGAGGGACGCCCTGCCTTCGATTCCGAATGCACAAAGTGTGTGGTCTTGTTTCTCAGTCTATATTTGATCGGTCTCGTAAGAGGTTGAATGTAACGAATGGGTGGGAAAGAGCAAGGGGCAGCGGCTGTGTAGAACGAAAACACAAATCGTCAGGGGTGTGAGCGTTTCGAGATGAGTCGCATACATGTAAATGTTGGTCGTCAGTGACCATGTGGCCTAATGGATAAGATGTCGGACTTCGGATCTGAAGATTACAGGTTCGAATGCTGTCACGCTTGTGTTTTTCCAGTTCTGGAAAGGAAACATACCGTTTTAATGTAGCAATTGAGCAGTACGAAACCGTCTGAATGTTGCTGTTGACCATTTTTCGCTTGGAGATGCTCTTGAGCTTGAAACACACACAGCAAGACCGGTGTTAACTAGCGAAATGGTCGGCAGAGTGCCGACACCGCGAGTTTTGACTGGCACTTGCACATATAGAACAAGGTCGTAAAGTAACTCGTTCGGCTTTTGAGTCACATAAAGTATGTGTGTTAATTTTGACGCCACTAGCTCTGCATGTTGTCATGCAATTTCTTTACCTCTCAGAAATGATTATGACATAAAAGTGAAGTACGTGACGAGTGTGACGTTAGGAAAACATTAGGCTGCATGGAGAGAAACTGTATGGGACCACCCAACCGAAACGAGTACTGTGTGACGTGCTACCCGGCAGGTATTCACCGTGGAAGCCGGCTAGCTCAGTCGGTAGAGCGTCAGGCTCTTAATCCCAGGGTCGTTCGTTCGAGCCACACGCTGGGCGGAATGGAATTATGTTCCGCTGCAGATGTAAATTACCGTTTTTCTGATTAACGATATTTAATGGAAATAGCAACTGTTAACTTTGCCTACGTCTCCGTCAGTCTCAAGGAATCTGTATTTGAAGGTGAAGGTGATTTTGTAGACATGTGTGAATGCCATGTTCTGAAATGCAAGTGTTGTTGTTTCGAGAGCACATCGGTTACGTGACAGATGTGTAGCCAAGCAGTAATGGGTCGCCATAGCTGCAAATATTAGCCTGTAATATGAAGTGTTGTCAGCTAAAGTATGATGATGCAGACGACCTTAAGGACGAAGTACCAAGAGCACCGCTAGGCCGCGCCTCTTTAGCTCAGTGGTAGAGCACTGGTCTAATAATCCAGGGGTCGTAAGTTCCATCCTCACAGGAGAAAGATGAATTTTGGAAATCAGTTGCGCGTCGTGGCTGTATAGCAAACAGTATCTGTGATGACGAACAATTAGCAACAGGCGTTTTTTTAAGAATTACTCTCAGATGTGATTAAGGCGAATGGTGCAGATAAAGCATTTGCAAAAGCGGTACAGCAGAAGGTGGGACGAGGCAGTCTGAATTACATTTTACAGATGTATTTCTCACATATCTCAGAGCCTCTCGCGGTCGTCGTCGTCGTCGTCGTCGTCGTCGTCGTCGTCGCAATCACCGTCGCCGTCGTCGTCGTCGTCGTCGTCGCCGTCGTCGCCGCCGCCGCCGCCGCCGCTTCTGCAGAAGTAGCAAATGGCCATCGTAGCAAATGCGGCGAGGGACGCCCTGCCTTCGATTCCGAATGCACAAAGTGTGTGGTCTTGTTTCTCAGTCTATATTTGATCGGTCTCGTAAGAGGTTGAATGTAACGAATGGGTGGGAAAGAGCAAGGGGCAGCGGCTGTGTAGAACGAAAACACAAATCGTCAGGGGTGTGAGCGTTTCGAGATGAGTCGCATACATGTAAATGTTGGTCGTCAGTGACCATGTGGCCTAATGGATAAGATGTCGGACTTCGGATCTGAAGATTACAGGTTCGAATGCTGTCACGCTTGTGTTTTTCCAGTTCTGGAAAGGAAACATACCGTTTTAATGTAGCAATTGAGCAGTACGAAACCGTCTGAATGTTGCTGTTGACCATTTTTCGCTTGGAGATGCTCTTGAGCTTGAAACACACACAGCAAGACCGGTGTTAACTAGCGAAATGGTCGGCAGAGTGCCGACACCGCGAGTTTTGACTGGCACTTGCACATATAGAACAAGGTCGTAAAGTAACTCGTTCGGCTTTTGAGTCACATAAAGTATGTGTGTTAATTTTGACGCCACTAGCTCTGCATGTTGTCATGCAATTTCTTTACCTCTCAGAAATGATTATGACATAAAAGTGAAGTACGTGACGAGTGTGACGTTAGGAAAACATTAGGCTGCATGGAGAGAAACTGTATGGGACCACCCAACCGAAACGAGTACTGTGTGACGTGCTACCCGGCAGGTATTCACCGTGGAAGCCGGCTAGCTCAGTCGGTAGAGCGTCAGGCTCTTAATCCCAGGGTCGTTCGTTCGAGCCACACGCTGGGCGGAATGGAATTATGTTCCGCTGCAGATGTAAATTACCGTTTTTCTGATTAACGATATTTAATGGAAATAGCAACTGTTAACTTTGCCTACGTCTCCGTCAGTCTCAAGGAATCTGTATTTGAAGGTGAAGGTGATTTTGTAGACATGTGTGAATGCCATGTTCTGAAATGCAAGTGTTGTTGTTTCGAGAGCACATCGGTTACGTGACAGATGTGTAGCCAAGCAGTAATGGGTCGCCATAGCTGCAAATATTAGCCTGTAATATGAAGTGTTGTCAGCTAAAGTCTGATGATGCAGACGACCTTAAGGACGAAGTACCAAGAGCACCGCTAGGCCGCGCCTCTTTAGCTCAGTGGTAGAGCACTGGTCTAATAATCCAGGGGTCGTAAGTTCCATCCTCACAGGAGAAAGATGAATTTTGGAAATCAGTTGCGCGTCGTGGCTGTATAGCAAACAGTATCTGTGATGACGAACAACTAGCAACAGGCGTTTTTTTAAGAATTACTCTCAGACGTGATTAAGGCGAATGGCGCAGATAAAGCATTTGCCAAAGCGGTACAGCAGAAGGTGGGACGAGGCAGTCTGAATTACATTTTACAGATGTATTTCTCACATCTCTCGGAGCCTCTCGCGGTCGTCGTCGTCGTCGTCGTCGTCGTCGTCGTCGTCGTCGTCGTCGTCGCCGCCGCTTCTGCAGAAGTAGCAAATGGCCATCGTAGCAAATGCGGCGAGGGACGCCCTGCCTTCGATTCCGAATGCACAAAGTGTGTGATCTTGTTTCTCAGTCTATATTTGATCGGTCTCGTAAGAGGTTGAATGTAACGAATGGGTGGGAAAGAGCAAGGGGCAGCGGCTGTGTAGAACGAAAACACAAATCCTCAGGGGTGTGAGCGTTTCGAGATGAGTTGCATACATGTAAATGTTGGTCGTCAGTGACCATGTGGCCTAATGGATAAGGCGTCGGACTTCGGATCTGAAGATTACAGGTTCGAATGCTGTCACGCTTGTGTTTTTCCAGCTCTGAAAAAGAAACATACCGTTTTAATGTAGCAATTGAGCAGTACGAAACCGTCTGAATGTTGCTGTTGACCATTTTTTGCTTGGAGATGCTCTTGAGCTTGAAACACACACAACAAGACCGGTGTTAACTAGCGAAATGGTCGGCAGAGTGCCGACACCGCGAGTTTTGACTGGCACTTGCACATATAAAACAAGGTCGTAAAGTAACTCGTTCGGCTTTTGAGTCACATAAAGTATGTGTGTTAATTTTGACGCCACTAGCTCTGCATGTTGTCATGCAATTTCTTTACCTCTCAGAAATGATTATGACATAAAAGTGAAGTACGTGACGAGTGTGACGTTAGGAAAACATTACGCTGCATGGAGAGAAACTGTATGGGACCACCCAACCGAAACGAGTACTGTGTGACGTGCTACCCGGCAGGTATTCACCGCGGTAGCCGGCTAGCTCATTCTTTTGAGCGTCAGGCTCTCAATCCCAGGGTCGTTGATTCGAGCCACACGCTGGGCGGAACGGAATTTTGTTCCGCTGCAGATGTAAATTACCGTTTTTCTGATTAACGATATTTAATGGAAATAGCAACTGTTAACTTTGCCTACGTCTCTGTCAGTCTCAAGGAATCTGTATTTGAAGGTGAAGGTGATTTTGTAGACATGTGTGAATGCCATGTTCTGAAATGCAAGCGTTGTTGTTTCGAGAGCACATCGGTTACGTGTCAGATGTGTAGCCAAGCAGTAATGGGTCGCCATAGCTGCAAATATTAGCCTGTAATATGAAGTGTTGTCATCTAAAGTCTGATGATGCAGACGACCTTAAGGACGAAGTACCCAAGAGTACCGCTAGGCCGCGCCTCTTTAGCTCAGTGGTAGAGCACTGGTCTAATAATCCAGGGGTCGTAAGTTCCATCCTCACAGGAGAAAGATGAATTTTGGAAATCAGTTGCGCGTCGTGGCTGTATAGCAAACAGTATCTGTGATGACGAACAATTAGCAACAGGCGTTTTTTTAAGAATTACTCTCAGATGTGATTAAGGCGAATGGTGCAGATAAAGCATTTGCCAAAGCGGTACAGCAGAAGGTGGGACGAGGCAGTCTGAATTACATTTTACAGATGTATTTCTCACATATCTCAGAGCCTCTCGCGGTCGTCGCCGTCGTCGTCGTCGTCGTCGTCGTCGTCGCCGCCGCCGCCGCCGCTTCTGCAGAAGTAGCAAATGGCCATCGTAGCAAATGCGGCGAGGGACGCCCTGCCTTCGATTCCGAATGCACAAAGTGTGTGGTCTTGTTTCTCAGTCTATATTTGATCGGTCTCGTAAGAGGTTGAATGTAACGAATGGGTGGGAAAGAGCAAGGGGCAACGGCTGTGTAGAACGAAAACACAAATCCTCAGGGGTGTGAGCGTTTCGAGATGAGTCGCATACATGTAAGTGTTGGTCGTCACTGACCATGTGGCCTAATGGATAAGACGTCGGACTTCGGATCTGAAGATTACAGGTTCGAATGCTGTCACGCTTGTTTTTTTTCCAGTTCTGAAAAAGAAACATACCGTTTTAATGTAGCAATTGAGCAGTACGCAACCGTCTGAATGTTGCTGTTGACCATTTTTTGCTTGGAGATGCTCTTGAGCTTGAAACACACACAACAAGACCGGTGTTAACTAGCGAAATGGTCGGCAGAGTGCCGACACCGCGAGTTTTGACTGGCACTTGCACATATAAAACAAGGTCGGAAAGTAACTCGTTCGGCTTTTGAGTCACATAAAGTATGTGTGTTAATTTTGACGCCACTAGCTCTGCATGTTGTCATGCAATTTCTTTACCTCTCAGAAATGATTATGACATAAAAGTGAAGTACGTGACGAGTGTGACGTTAGGAAAACATTAGGCTGCATGGAGAGAAACTGTATGGGACCACCCAACCGAAACGACTACTGTGTGACGTGCTACCCGGCAGGTATTCACCGCGGTAGCCGGCTAGCTCAGTCGGTATAGCGTCAGGCTCTTAATCCCAGGGTCGTTGGTTCGAGCCACACATTGGGCGGAACGGAATTTTGTTCCGCTGCAGATGTAAATTACCGTTTTTCTGATTAACGATATTTAATGGAAATAGCAACTGTTAACTTTGCCTACGTCTCTGTCAGTCTCAAGGAATCTGTATTTGAAGGTGAAGGTGATTTTGTAGACATGTGTGAAAGACATGTTCTGAAATGCAAGTGTTGTTGTTTCGAGAGCACATCGGTTACGTGTCAGATGTGTAGCCAAGCAGTAATGGGTCGCCATAGCTGCAAATATTAGCCTGTAATATGAAGTGTTGTCAGCTGAAGTCTGATGATGCAGACGACCGTAAGGACGAAGTACCCAAGAGTACCGCTAGGCCGCGTCTCTTTAGCTCAGTGTTAGAGCACTGGTCTAATAATCCAGGGGTCGTAAGTTCCATCCTCACAGGAGAAAGGTGAATTTTGGAAATCAGTTGCGCGTCGTGGCTGTATAGCAAACAGTATCTGTGATGACGAACAATTAGCAACAGGCGTTTTTTTAAGAATTACTCTCAGATGTGATTAAGGCGAATGGCGCAGATAAAGCATTTGCCAAAGCGGTACAGCATAAGGTGGGACGAGGCAGTCTGAATTACATTTTACAGATGTATTTCTCACATATCTCAGAGCCTCTCGCGATCGTCGTCGTCGTCGTCGTTGTCGTCGTCGTCGCCGCCGCTTCTGCAGAAGTAGCAAATGGCCATCGTAGCAAATGCGGCGTGGGACGCCCTGCCTTCGATTCCGAATGCACAAAGTGTGTGGTCTTGTTTCTCAGTCTATATTTGATCGGTCTCGTAAGAGGTTGAATGTAACGAATGGGTGGGAAAGAGCAAGGGGCAGCGGCTGTGTAGAACGGAAACACAAATCCTCAGGGGTGTGAGCGTTTCGAGATGAGTCGCATACATGTAAATGTTGGTCGTCAGTGACCATGTGGCCTAATGGATAAGACGTCGGACTTCGGATCTGAAGATTACAGGTTCGAATGCTGTCACGCTTGTTTTTTTCCAGTTCTGAAAAAGAAACATACCGCTTTAATGTAGCAATTGAGCAGTACGCAACCGTCTGAATGTTGCTGTTGACCATTTTTTGCTTGGAGATGCTCTTGAGCTTGAAACACACACAACAAGACCGGTGTTAACTAGCGAAATGGTCGGCAGAGTGCCGACACCGCGAGTTTTGACTGGCACTTGCACATATAAAACAAGGTCGTAAAGTAACTCGTTCGGCTTTTGAGTCACATAAAGTATGTGTGTTAATTTTGACGCCACTAGCTCTGCATGTTGTCATGCAATTTCTTTACCTCTCAAAAAATGATTATGACATGAAAGTGAAGTACGTGACGAGTGTGACGTTAGGAAAACATTAGGCTGCATGGAGAGAAACTGTATGGGACCACCCAACCGAAACGATTACTGTGTCACGTGCTACCCGGCAGGTATTCACCGCGGTAGCCGGCTAGCTCATTCTTTTGAGCGTCAGGCTCTTAATCCCAGGGTCGTTGGTTCGAGCCACACGCTGGGCGGAACGGAATTTTGTTCCGCTGCAGATGTAAATTACCGTTTTTCTGATTAACGATATTTAATGGAAATAGCTACTGTTAACTTTGCCTATGTCTCTGTCAGTCTCAAGGAATCTGTATTTGAAGGTGAAGGTGATTTTGTAGACATGTGTGAAAGACATGTTCTGAAATGCAAGTGTTGTTGTTTCGAGAGCACATCGGTTACGTGTCAGATGTGTAGCCAAGCAGTAATGGGTCGCCATAGCTGCAAATATTAGCCTGTAATATGAAGTGTTGTCAGCTGAAGTCTGATGATGCAGACGACCGTAAGGACGAAGTACCCAAGGGTACCGCTAGGCCGCGCCTCTTTAGCTCAGTGGTAGAGCACTGGTCTAATAATCCAGGGGTCGTAAGTTCCATCCTCACAGGAGAAAGATGAATTTTGGAAATCAGTTGCGCATCGTGGCTGTATAGCAAACAGTATCTGTGATGATGAACAATTAGCAACAGGCGTTTTTTTAAGAATTACTCTCAGATGTGATTAAGGCGAATGGCGCAGATAAAGCTTATGAAAAAGCGGTACAGCAGAAGGTGGGACGAGGCAGTCTGAATTACATTTTACAGATGTATTTATCACATATCTCAGAGCCTCTCGCGGTCGTCGTCGTCGTCATCGTCGTCGTTGTCGTCGTCGTCACCGCCGCTTCTGCAGAAGTAGCAAATGGCCATCGTAGCAAATGCGGCGAGGGACGCCCTGCCTTCGATTCCGAATGCACAAAGTGTGTGGTCTTGTTTCTCAGTCTATATTTGATCGGTCTCGTAAGAGGTTGAATGTAACGAATGGGTGGGAAAGAGCAAGGGGCAGCGGCTGTGTAGAACGGAAACACAAATCCTCAGGGGTGTGAGCGTTTCCAGATGAGTCGCATACATGTAAATGTTGGTCGTCAGTGACCATGTGGCCTAATGGATAAGACGTCGGACTTCGGATCTGAAGATTACAGGTTCGAATGCTGTCACGCTTGTTTTTTTCCAGTTCTGAAAAAGAAACATACCGTTTTAATGTAGCAATTGAGCAGTACGCAACCGTCTGAATGTTGCTGTTGACCATTTTTTGCTTGGAGATGCTCTTGAGCTTGAAACACACACAACAAGACCGGTGTTAACTAGCGAAATGGTCGGCAGAGTGCCGACACCGCGAGTTTTGACTGGCACTTGCACATATAAAACAAGGTCGTAAAGTAACTCGTTCGGCTTTTGAGTCACATAAAGTATGTGTGTTAATTTTGACGCCACTAGCTCTGCATGTTGTCATGCAATTTCTTTACCTCTCAGAAATGATTATGACATAAAAGTGAAGTACGTGACGAGTGTGACGTTAGGAAAACATTACGCTGCATGGAGAGAAACTGTATGGGACCACCCAACCGAAACGAGTACTGTGTGACGTGCTACCCGGCAGGTATTCACCGCGGTAGCCGGCTAGCTCAGTCGGTATAGCGTCAGGCTCTTAATCCCAGGGTCGTTGGTTCGAGCCACACGCTGGGCGGAACGGAATTTTGTTCCGCTGCAGATGTAATTTACCGTTTTTCTGATTAACGATATTTAATGGAAATAGCAACTGTTAACTTTGCCTACGTCTCTGTCAGTCTCAAGGAATCTGTATTTGAAGGTGAAGGTGATTTTGTAGACATGTGTGAAAGACATGTTCTGAAATGCAAGTGTTGTTGTTTCGAGAGCACATCGGTTACGTGTCAGATGTGTAGCCAAGCAGTAATGGGTCGCCATAGCTGCAAATATTACCCTGTAATATGAAGTGTTGTCAGCTGAAGTCTGATGATGCAGACGACCGTAAGGACGAAGTACCCAAGAGTACCGCTAGGCCCCGTCTCTTTAGCTCAGTGTTAGAGCACTGGTCTAATAATCCAGGGGTCGTAAGTTCCATCCTCGCAGGAGAAAGGTGAATTTTGGAAATCAGTTGCGCGTCGTGGCTGTATAGCAAACAGTATCTGTGATGACGAACAATTAGCAACAGGCGTTTTTTTAAGAATTACTCTCAGATGTGATTAAGGCGAATGGCGCAGATAAAGCATTTGCCAAAGCGGTACAGCATAAGGTGGGACGAGGCAGTCTGAATTACATTTTACAGATGTATTTCTCACATATCTCAGAGCCTCTCGCGATCGTCGTCGTCGTCGTTGTCGTCGTCGTCGCCGCCGCTTCTGCAGAAGTAGCAAATGGCCATCGTAGCAAATGCGGCGAGGGACGCCCTGCCTTCGATTCCGAATGCACAAAGTGTGTGGTCTTGTTTCTCAGTCTATATTTGATCGGTCTCGTAAGAGGTTGAATGTAACGAATGGGTGGGAAAGAGCAAGGGGCAGCGGCTGTGTAGAACGAAAACACAAATCCTCAGGGGTGTGAGCGTTTCGAGATGAGTCGCATACATGTAAATGTTGGTCGTCAGTGACCATGTGGCCTAATGGATAAGACGTCGGACTTCGGATCTGAAGATTACAGGTTCGAATGCTGTCATGCTTGTGTTTTTCCAGTTCTGAAAAAGATACTTGCCGTTTTAATGTAGCAACTGAGCAGTACGAAACCGTCTGAATGTTGCTGTTGACCATTTTTTGCTTGGAGATGCTCTTGAGCTTGAAACACACACAAGACCGGTGTTAACTAGCGAAATGGTCGGCAGAGTGCCGACACCGCGAGTTTTGACTGGCACTTGCACATACAAAACAAGGTCGTAAAGTAACTCGTTCGGCTTTTGAGTCACATAAAGTATGTGTGTTAATTTTGACGCCACTAGCTCTGCATGTTGTCATGCAATTTCTTTACCTCTCAGAAATGATTATGACATAAAAGTGAAGTACGTGACGAGTGTGACGTTAGGAAAACATTAGGCTGCATGGAGAGAAACTGTATGGGACCACCCAACCGAAACGAGTACTGTGTGACGTGCTACCCGGCAGGTATTCACCGCGGTAGCCGGCTAGCTCAGTCGGTATAGCGTCAGGCTCTTAATCCCAGGGTCGTTGGTTCGAGCCACACGCTGGGCGGAATGGAATTTTGTTCCGCTGCAGATGTAAATTACCGTTTTTCTGATTAACGATATTTAATGGAAATAGCAACTGTTAACTTTGCCTACGTCTCTGTCAGTCGCAAGGAATCTGTATTTGAAGGTGAAGGTGATTTTGTAGACATGTGTGAAAGACATGTTCTGAAATACAAGTGTTGTTGTTTCGAGAGCACATCGGTTACGTGTCAGATGTGTAGCCAAGCAGTAATGGGTCGCCATAGCTGCAAATATTAGCCTGTAATATGAAGTGTTGTCAGCTGAAGTCTGATGATGCAGACGACCGTAAGGACGAAGTACCCAAGAGTACCGCTAGGCCGCGCCTCTTTAGCTCAGTGGTAGAGCACTGGTCTAATAATCCAGGGGTCGTAAGTTCCATCCTCACAAGAGAAAGATGAATTTTGGAAATCAGTTGCGCGTCGTGGCTGTATAGCAAACAGTGTCTGTGATGACGAACAATTAGCAACAGGCGTTTTTTTAAGAATTACTCTCAGATGTGATTAAGGCGAATGGCGCAGATAAAGCATTTGCCAAAGCGGTACAGCATAAGGTGGGACGAGGCAGTCTGAACTACATTCTACAGATGTATTTCTCACATATCTCAGAGCCTCTCGCGGTCGTCGTCGTCGTCGTTGTCGTCGTCGTCGCCGCCGCTTCTGCAGAAGTAGGAAATGGCCATCGTAGCAAATGCGGCGAGGGACGCCCTGCCTACGATTCCGAATTCACGAAGTGTGTGGTCTTGTTTCTCAGTCTATATTTGATCGGTCTCGTAAGAGGTTGAATGTAACGAATGGGTGGGAAAGAGCAAGGGGCAGCGGGTGTGTAGAACGAAAACACAAATCCTCAGGGGTGTGAGCGTTTCGAGATGAGTCGCATACATGTAAATGTTGGTCGTCAGTGACCATGTGGCCTAATGGATAAGACGTCGGACGTCGGATCTGAAGATTACAGGTTCGAATGCTGTCACGCTTGTGTTTTTCCAGTTCTGAAAAAGAAACATTCCGTTTTAATGTAGCAATTGAGCAGTGCGCAACCGTCTGAATGTTGCTGTTGACCATTTTTTGCTTAAAGATGCTCTTGACCTTGAAACACACACAACAAGACCGGTGTTAACTAGCGAAATGGTCGGCAGAGTGCCGACACCGCGAGTTTTGACTGGCACTTGCACATATAAAACAAGGTCGTAAAGTAACTCGTTCGGCTTTTGAATCACATAAAGTATGTGTGTTAATTTTGACGCCACTAGCTCTGCATGTTGTCATGCAATTTCTTTACCTCTCAGAAATGATTATGACATAAAAGTGAAGTACGTGACGAGTGTGACGTTAGGAAAACATTAGGCTGCATGGAGAGAAACTGTATGGGACCACCCAACCGAAACGAGTACTGTGTGACGTGCTACCCAGCAGGTATTCACCGCGGTAGCCGGCTAGCTCAGTCGGTATAGCGTCAGGCTCTTAATCCCAGGGTCGTTGTTTCGAGCCACACGCTGGGCGGAACGGAATTTTGTTCCGCTGCAGATGTAAATTACCGTTTTTCTGATTAACGATATTTAATGGAAATAGCAACTGTTAACTTTGCCTACGTCTCTGTCAGTCTCAAGGAATCTGTATTTGAAGGTGAAGGTGATTTTGTAGACATGTGTGAAAGACATGTTCTGAAATGCAAGTGTTGTTGTTTCGAGAGCACATCGGTTACGTGTCAGATGTGTAGCCAAGCAGTAATGGGTCGCCATAGCTGCAAATATTAGCCTGTAATATGAAGTGTTGTCAGCTGAAGTCTGATGATGCAGACGACCGTAAGGACGAAGTACCCAAGAGTACCGCTAGGCCGCGCCTCTTTTGCTCAGTGGTAGAGCACTGGTCTAATAATCCATGGGTCGTAAGTTCCATCCTCACCGGAGAAAGATGAATTTTGGAAATCAGTTGCGCGTCGTGGCTGTATAGCAAACAGTATCTGTGATGACGAACAATTAGCAACAGGCGTTTTTTTAAGAATTACTCTCAGATGTGATTAAGGCGAATGGCGCAGATAAAGCATTTGCCAAAGCGGTACAGCAGAAGGTGGGACGAGGCAGTCTGAATTACATTTTACAGATGTATTTCTCACATATCTCAGAGCCTCTCGCGGTCGTCGTCGTCGTCGTTGTCGTCGTCGTCGCCGCCGCTTCTGCAGAAGTAGCAAATGGCCATCGTAGCAAATGCGGCGAGGGACGCCCTGCCTTCGATTCCGAATGCACAAAGTGTGTGGTCTTGTTTCTCAGTCTATATTTGATCGGTCTCGTAAGAGGTTGAATGTAACGAATGGGTGGGAAAGAGCAAGGGGCAGCAGCTGTGTAGAACGAAAACACAAATCGTCAGAGGGTGTGAGCGTTTCGAGATAAGTCGCATACATGTAAATGTTGGTCGTCAGTGACCATGTGGCCTAATGGATAAGACGTCGGACTTCGGATCTGAAGATTACAGGTTCGAATGCTGTCATGCTTCTGTTTTTCCAGTTCTGAAAAAGAAACATACCTTTTTAATGTAGCAATTGAGCAGTACGAAACCGTCTGAATGTTGCAGTTGACCATTTTTTGCTTGGAGATGCTCTTGAGATTGAAACACACACAACAAGACCGGTGTTAACTAGCGAAATGGTCGGCAGAGTGCCGACACCGCGAGTTTTGACTGGCACTTGCACATATAAAACAAGGTCGTAAAGTAACTCGTTCGGCTTTTGAGTCACATAAAGTATGTGTGTTAATTTTGACGCCACTAGCTCTGCATGTTGTCATGCAATTTCTTTACCTCTCAGAAATGATTATGACATAAAAGTGAAGTACGTGACGAGTGTGACGTTAGGAAAACATTAGGCTGCATGGAGAGAAACTGTATGGGACCACCCAACCGAAACGAGTACTGTGTCACGTGCTACCCGGCAGGTATTCACCGCGGTAGCCGGCTAGCTCAGTCTTTAGAGCGTCAGGCTCTCAATCCCAGGGTCGTTGATTCGAGCCACACACTGGGCGGATCGGAATTTTGTTCCGCTGCAGATGTAAATTACCGTTTTTCTGATTAACGATATTTAATGGAAATAGCAACTGTTAACTTTGCCTACGTCTCTGTCAGTCGCAAGGAATCTGTATTTGAAGGTGAAGGTGATTTTGTAGACATGTGTGAAAGACATGTTCTGAAATGCAAGTGTTGTTGTTTCGAGAGCACATCGGTTACGTGTCAGATGTGTAGCCAAGCAGTAATGGGTCGCCATAGCTGCAAATATTAGCCTGTAATATGAAGTGTTGTCAGCTGAAGTCTGATGATGCAGACGACCGTAAGGACGAAGTACCCAAGAGTACCACTAGGCCGCGCCTCTTTAGCTCAGTGGTAGAGCACTGGTCTAATAATCCAGGGGTCGTAAGTTCCATCCTCACAGGAGAAAGATGAATTTTTGGAAATCAGTTGCGCGTCGTGGCTGTATAGCAAACAGTATCTGTGATGACGAACAATTAGCAACAGGCGTTTTTTTAAGAATTACTCTCAGATGTGATTAAGGCGAATGGCGCAGATAAAGCATTTGCCAAAGCGGTACAGCATAAGGTGGGACGAGGCAGTCTGAATTACATTTTACAGATGTATTTCTCACATATCTCAGAGCCTCTCGCGGTCGTCGTCGTCGTCGTCGTCGTCGTCGCCGCCGCCGCTTATGCAGAAGTAGCAAATGGCCATCGTAGCAAATGCGGCGAGGGACGCCTTGCCTTCGATTCCGAATGCACAAAGTGTGTGGTCTTGTTTCTCAGTCTATATTTGATCGGTCTCGTAAGAGGTTGAATGTAACGAATGGGTGGGAAAGAGCAAGGGGCAGCAGCTGTGTAGAACGAAAACACAAATCGTCAGGGGGTGTGAGCGTTTCGAGATAAGTCGCATACATGTAAATGTTGGTCGTCAGTGACCATGTGGCCTAATGGATAAGACGTCGGACTTCGGATCTGAAGATTACAGGTTCGAATGCTGTCATGCTTCTGTTTTTCCAGTTCTGAAAAAGAAACATACCGTTTTAATGTAGCAATTGAGCAGTACGAAACCGTCTGAATGTTGCTGTTGACCATTTTTTGCTTGGAGATGCTCTTGAGCTTGAAACACACACAACAAGACCGGTGTTAACTAGCGAAATGGTCGGCAGAGTGCCGACACCACGAGTTTTGACTGGCACTTGCACATATAAAACAAGGTCGTAAAGTAACTCGTTCGGCTTTTGAGTCACATAAAGTATGTGTGTTAATTTTGACGCCACTAGCTCTGCATGTTGTCATGCAATTTCTTTACCTCTCAGAAATGATTATGACATAAAAGTGAAGTACGTGACGAGTGTGACGTTAGGAAAACATTAGGCTGCATGGAGAGAAACTGTATAGGACCACCCAACCGAAACGAGTACTGTGTCACGTGCTACCCGGCAGGTATTCACCGCGGTAGCCGGCTTGCTCAGTCGGTATAGCGTCAGGCTCATAATCCCAGGGTCGTTGGTTCGAGCCACACGCTGGGCGGAACTGAATTTTGTTCCGCTGCAGATGTAAATTACCGTTTTTCTGATTAACGATATTTAATGGAAATAACAACTGTTAACTTTGCCTACGTCTCTGTCAGTCTCAAGGAATCTGTATTTGAAGGTGAAGGTGATTTTGTAGACATGTGTGAAAGACATGTTCTGAAATGCAAGTGTTGTTGTTTCGAGAGCACATCGGTTACGTGTCAGATGTGTAGCCAAGCAGTAATGGGTCGCCATAGCTGCAAATATTAGCCTGTAATATGAAGTGTTGTCAGCTGAAGTCTGATGATGCAGACGACCGTAAGGACGAAGTACCCAAGAGTACCGCTAGGCTGCGCCTCTTTAGCTCAGTGGTAGAGCACTGGTCTAATAATCCAGGGGTCGTAAGTTCCATCCTCACAGAAGAAAGATGAATTTTGGAAATCAGTTGCGCGTCGTGGCTGTATAGCAAACAGTATCTGTGATACGAACAATTAGCAACAGGCGTTTTTTTAAGAATTACTCTCAGATGTGATTAAGGCGAATGGCGCAGATAAAGCATTTGCCAAAGCGGTACAGCATAAGGTGGGACGAGGCAGTCTGAATTACATTTTACAGATGTATTTCTCACATATCTCAGAGCCTCTCGCGGTCGTCGTCGTCGTCGTCGTCGTCGTCGTCGTCGTCGTCGTCGTTGCCGCCGCCGCTTCTGCAGAAGTAGCAAATGGCCATTGTAGCAAATGCGGCGAGGGACGCCCTGCCTTCGATTCCGAATGCACAAAGTGTGTGGTCTTGTTTCTCAGTCTATATTTGATCGGTCTCGTAAGAGGTTGAATGTAACGAATGGGTGGGAAAGAGCAAGGGGCAGCAGCTGTGTAGAACGAAAACACAAATCGTCAGGGGGTGTGAGCGTTTCGAGATAAGTCGCATACATGTAAATATTGATCGTCAGTGACCATGTGGCGTAATGGATAAGACGTCGGACTTCGGATCTGAAGATTACAGGTTCGAATGCTGTCATGCTTCTGTTTTTCCAGTTCTGAAAAAGAAACATACCGTTTTAATGTAGCAATTGAGCAGTACGAAACCGTCTGAATGTTGCTGTTGACCATTTTTTGCTTGGAGATGCTCTTGAGCTTGAAACACACACAACAAGACCGGTGTTAACTAGCGAAATGGTCGGCAGAGTGCCGACACCACGAGTTTTGACTGGCACTTGCACATATAAAACAAGGTCGTAAAGTAACTCGTTCGGCTTTTGAGTCACATAAAGTATGTGTGTTAATTTTGACGCCACTAGCTCTGCATGTTGTCATGCAATTTCTTTACCTCTCAGAAATGATTATGACATAAAAGTGAAGTACGTGACGAGTGTGACGTTAGGAAAACATTAGGCTGCATGGAGAGAAACTGTATGGGACCACCCAACCGAAACGAGTACTGTGTGACGTGCTACCCGGCAGGTATTCACCGCGGTAGCCGGCTAGCTCAGTCTTTAGAGCGTCAGGCTCTCAATCCCAGGGTCGTTGATTCGAGCCACACGCTGGGCGGAGCGGAATTTCGTTCCGCTGCAGATGTAAATTACCGTTTTTCTGATTAACGATATTTAATGGAAATAGCAACTGTTAACTTTGCCTACGTCTCTGTCAGTCGCAAGGAATCTGTATTTGAAGGTGAAGGTGATTTTGTAGACATGTGTGAAAGACATGTTCTGAAATGCAAGTGTTGTTGTTTCGAGAGCACATCGGTTACGTGTCAGATGTGTAGCCAAGCAGTAATGGGTCGCCATAGCTGCAAATATTAGCCTGTAATATGAAGTGTTGTCAGCTGAAGTCTGATGATGCAGACGACCGTAAGGACGAAGTACCCAAGAGTACCGCTAGGCCGCGCCTCTTTAGCTCAGTGGTAGAGCACTGGTCTAATAATCCAGGGGTCGTAAGTTCCATCCTCACAGGAGAAAGATGAATTTTGGAAATCAGTTGCGCGTCGTGGCTGTATAGCAAACAGTATCTGTGATGACGAACAATTAGCAACAGGCGTTTTTTTAAGAATTACTCTCAGATGTGATTAAGGCGAATGGCGCAGATAAAGCATTTGCCAAAGCGGTACAGCATAAGGTGGGACGAGGCAGTCTGAATTACATTTTACAGATGTATTTCTCACATATCTCAGAGCCTCTCGCGGTCGTCGTCGTCGTCGTCGTCGTCGTCGTCGTCGTCGTCGTCGTCGCCGCCGCCGCTTCTGCAGAAGTAGCAAATGGCCATCGTAGCAAATGCGGCGAGGGACGCCCTGCCTTCGATTCCGAATGCACAAAGTGTGTGGTCTTGTTTCTCAGTCTATATTTGATCGGTCTCGTAAGAGGTTGAATGTAACGAATGGGTGGGAAAGAGCAAGGGGCAGCAGCTGTGTAGAACGAAAACACAAATCGTCAGGGGGTGTGAGCGTTTCGAGATAAGTCGCATACATGTAAATGTTGGTCGTCAGTGACCATGTGGCCTAATGGATAAGACGTTGGACTTCGGATCTGAAGATTACAGGTTCGAATGCTGTCATGCTTCTGTTTTTCCAGTTCTGAAAAAGAAACATACCGTTTTAATGTAGCAATTGAGCAGTACGAAACCGTCTGAATGTTGCTGTTGACCATTTTTTGCTTGGAGATGCTCTTGAGCTTGAAACACACACAACAAGACCGGTGTTAACTAGCGAAATGGTCGGCAGAGTGCCGACACCACGAGTTTTGACTGGCACTTGCACATATAAAACAAGGTCGTAAAGTAACTCGTTCGGCTTTTGAGTCACATAAAGTATGTGTGTTAATTTTGACGCCACTAGCTCTGCATGTTGTCATGCAATTTCTTTACCTCTCAGAAATGATTATGACATAAAAGTGAAGTACGTGACGAGTGTGACGTTAGGAAAACATTAGGCTGCATGGAGAGAAACTGTATGGGACCACCCAACCGAAACGAGTACTGTGTGACGTGCTACCCGGCAGGTATTCACCGCGGTAGCCGGCTAGCTCAGTCGGTATAGCGTCAGGCTCATAATCCCAGGGTCGTTGGTTCGAGCCACACGCTGGGCGGAACTGAATTTTGTTCCGCTGCAGATGTAAATTACCGTTTTTCTGATTAACGATATTTAATGGAAATAGCAACTGTTAACTTTGCCTACGTCTCTGTCAGTCTCAAGGAATCTGTATTTGAAGGTGAAGGTGATTTTGTAGACATGTGTGAAAGACATGTTCTGAAATGCAAGTGTTGTTGTTTCGAGAGCACATCGGTTACGTGTCAGATGTGTAGCCAAGCAGTAATGGGTCGCCATAGCTGCAAATATTAGCCTGTAATATGAAGTGTTGTCAGCTGAAGTCTGATGATGCAGACGACCGTAAGGACGAAGTACCCAAGAGTACCGCTAGGCCGCGCCTCTTTAGCTCAGTGGTAGAGCACTGGTCTAATAATCCAGGGGTCGTAAGTTCCATCCTCACAGAAGAAAGATGAATTTTGGAAATCAGTTGCGCGTCGTGGCTGTATAGCAAACAGTATCTGTGATACGAACAATTAGCAACAGGCGTTTTTTTAAGAATTACTCTCAGATGTGATTAAGGCGAATGGCGCAGATAAAGCATTTGCCAAAGCGGTACAGCAGAAGGTGGGACGAGGCAGTCTGAATTACATTTTACAGATGTATTTCTCACATATCTCAGAGCCTCTCGCGGTCGTCGTCGTCGTCGTCGTCGTCGTCGTCGTCGTTGCCGCCGCCGCTTCTGCAGAAGCAGCAAATGGCCATTGTAGCAAATGCGGCGAGGGACGCCCTGCCTTCGATTCCGAATGCACAAAGTGTGTGGTCTTGTTTCTCAGTCTATATTTGATCGGTCTCGTAAGAGGTCGAATGTAACGAATGGGTGGGAAAGAGCAAGGGGCAGCAGCTGTGTAGAACGAAAACACAAATCGTCAGGGGGTGTGAGCGTTTCGAGATAAGTCGCATACATGTAAGTGTTGGTCGTCAGTGACCATGTGGCGTAATGGATAAGACGTCGGACTTCGGATCTGAAGATTACAGGTTCGAATGCTGTCATGCTTCTGTTTTTCCAGTTCTGAAAAAGAAACATACCGTTTTAATGTAGCAATTGAGCAGTACGAAACCGTCTGAATGTTGCTGTTGACCATTTTTTGCTTGGAGATGCTCTTGAGCTTGAAACACACACAACAAGACCGGTGTTAACTAGCGAAATGGTCGGCAGAGTGCCGACACCACGAGTTTTGACTGGCACTTGCACATATAAAACAAGGTCGTAAAGTAACTCGTTCGGCTTTTGAGTCACATAAAGTATGTGTGTTAATTTTGACGCCACTAGCTCTGCATGTTGTCATGCAATTTCTTTACCTCTCAGAAATGATTATGACATAAAAGTGAAGTACGTGACGAGTGTGACATTATGAAAACATTAGGCTGCATGGAGAGAAACTGTATTGGACCACCCAACCGAAACGAGTACTGTGTCACGTGCTACCCGGCAGGTATTCACCGCGGTAGCCGGCTAGCTCAGTCGGTATAGCGTCAGGCTCATAATCCCAGGGTCGTTGGTTCGAGACACACGCTGGGCGGAACGGAGTTTTGTTCCGCTGCAGATGTAAATTACCGTTTTTCTGATTAACGATATTTAATGGAAATAGCAACTGTTAACTTTGCCTACGTCTCTGTCAGTCGCAAGGAATCTGTATTTGAAGGTGAAGGTAATTTTGTACACATGTGTGAAAGACATGTTCTGAAATGCAAGTGTTGTTGTTTCGAGAGCACATCGGTTACGTGTCAGATGTGTAGCCAAGAAGTAATGGGTCGCCATAGCTGCAAATATTAGCCTGTAATATGAAGTGTTGTCAGCTGAAGTCTGATGATGCAGACGACCGTAAGGACGAAGTACCCAAGAGTACCGCTAGGCCGCGCCTCTTTAGCTCAGTGGTAGAGCACTGGTCTAATAATCCAGGGGTCGTAAGTTCCATCCTCACAGAAGAAAGATGAATTTTGGAAATCAGTTGCGCGTCGTGGCTGTATAGCAAACAGTATCTGTGATGACGAACAATTAGCAACAGGCGTTTTTTTAAGAATTACTCTCAGATGTGATTAAGGCGAATGGCGCAGATAAAGCATTTGCCAAAGCGGTACAGCATAAGGTGGGACGAGGCAGTCTCAATTACATTTTACAGATGTATTTCTCACATATCTCAGAGCCTCTCGCGGTCGTCGTCGTCGTCGTCGTCGTCGTCGTCGTCGTCGTCGTCGTCGTCGTCTTTGCCGCCGCCGCCGCTTCTGCAGAAGTAGCAAATGGCCATTGTAGCAAATGCGGCGAGGGACGCCCTGCCTTCGATTCCGAATGCACAAAGTGTGTGGTCTTGTTTCTCAGTCTATATTTGATCGGTCTCGTAAGAGGTTGAATGTAACGAATGGGTGGGAAAGAGCAAGGGGCAGCAGCTGTGTAGAACGAAAACACAAATCGTCAGGGGGTGTGAGCGTTTCGAGATAAGTCGCATACATGTAAATGTTGGTCGTCAGTGACCATGTGGCCTAATGGATAAGACGTCGGACTTCGGATCTGAAGATTACAGGTTTGAATGCTGTCATGCTTCTGTTTTTCCAGTTCTGAAAAAGAAACATACCGTTTTAATGTAGCAATTGAGCAGTACGAAACCGTCTGAATGTTGCTGTTGACCATTTTTTGCTTGGAGATGCTCTTGAGCTTGAAACACACACAACAAGACCGGTGTTAACTAGCGAAATGGTCGGCAGAGTGCCGACACCACGAGTTTTGACTGGCACTTGCACATATAAAACAAGGTCGTAAAGTAACTCGTTCGGCTTTTGAGGCACATAAAGTATGTGTGTTAATTTTGACGCCACTAGCTCTGCATGTTGTCATGCAATTTCTTTACCTCTCAGAAATGATTATGACATAAAAGTGAAGTATGTGACGAGTGTGACGTTAGGAAAACATTAGGCTGCATGGAGAGAAACTGTATGGGACCACCCAACCGAAACGAGTACTGTGTCACGTGCTACCCGGCAGGTATTCACCGCGGTAGCCGGCTAGCTCAGTCGGTATAGCGTCAGGCTCATAATCCCAGGGTCGCTGGTTCGAGCCACACGCTGGGCGGAACTGAATTTTGTTCCGCTGCAGATGTAAATTACCGTTTTTCTGATTAACGATATTTAATGGAAATAGCAACTGTTAACTTTGCCTACGTCTCTGTCAGTCGCAAGGAATCTGTATTTGAAGGTGAAGATGATTTTGTAGACATGTGTGAAAGACATGTTCTGAAATGCAAGTGTTGTTGTTTCGAGAGCACATCGGTTACGTGTCAGATGTGTAGCCAAGCAGTAATGGGTCGCCATAGCTGCAAATATTAGCCTGTAATATGAAGTGTTGTCAGCTGAAGTCTGATGATGCAGACGACCGTAAGGACGAAGTACCCAAGAGTACCGCTAGGCCGCGCCTCTTTAGCTCAGTGGTAGAGCAGTGGTCTAATAATCCAGGGGTCGTAAGTTCCATCCTCACAGGAGAAAGATGAATTTTGGAAATCAGTTGCGCGTCGTGGCTGTATAGCAAACAGTATCTGTGATGACGAACAATTAGCAACAGGCGTTTTTTTAAGAATTACTCTCAGATGTGATTAAGGCGAATGGCGCAGATAAAGCATTTGCCAAAGCGGTACAGCATAAGGTGGGACGAGGCAGTCTGAATTACATTTTACAGATGTATTTCTCACATATCTCAGAGACTCTCGCGGTCGTCGTCGTCGTCGTCGTCGTCGTCGCCGCCGCCGCTTCTGCAGAAGTAGCAAATGGCCATCGTAGCAAATGCGGTGAGGGACGCCCTGCCTTCGATTCCGAATGCACAAAGTGTGTGGTCTTGTTTCTCAGTCTATATTTCATCGGTCTCGTAAGAGGTTGAATGTAACGAATGGGTGGGAAAGAGCAAGGGGCAGCAGCTGTGTAGAACGAAAACACAAATCCTCAGGGGGTGTGAGCGTTTCGAGATAAGTCGCATACACGTAAATGTTGGTCGTCAGTGACCATGTGGCCTAATGGATAAGACGTCGGACTTCGGATCTGAAGATTACAGGTTCGAATGCTGTCATGTTTCTGTTTTTCCAGTTCTGAAAAAGAAACATACCGTTTTAATGTAGCAATTGAGCAGTACGGAAACCGTCTGAATGTTGCTGTTGACCATTTTTTGCTTGGAGATGCTCTTGAGCTTGAAACACACACAACAAGACCGGTGTTAACTAGCGAAATGGCCGGCAGAGTGCCGACACCGCGAGTTTTGACTGGCACTTGCACATATAAAACAAGGTCGTAATGTAACTCGTTCGGCTTTTGAGTCACATAAAGTATGTGTGTTAATTTTGACGCCACTAGCTCTGCATGTTGTCATGCAATTTCTTTACCTCTCAGAAATGATTATGACATAAAAGTGAAGTACGTGACGAGTGTGACGTTAGGAAAACATTAGGCTGTATGGAGAGAAACTGTATGGGACCACCCAACCGAAACGAGTACTGTGTCACGTGCTACCCGGCAGGTATTCATCGCGGTAGCCGGCTAGCTCAGTCGGTATAGCGTCAGGCTCTTAATCCCAGGGTCGTTGGTTCGAGCCACACGCTGGGCGGAACGGAATTTTGTTCCGCTGCAGATGTAAATTACCGTTTTTCTGATTAACGATATTTAATGGAAATAGCAACTGTTAACTTTGCCTACGTCTCTGTCAGTCTCAAGGAATCTGTATTTGAAGGTGAAGGTGATTTTGTAGACATGAGTGAAAGACATGTTCTGAAATGCAAGTGTTGTTGTTTCGAGAGCACATCGGTTACGTGTCAGATGTGTAGCCAAGCAGTAATGGGTCGCCATAGCTGCAAACATTAGCCTCTAATATGAAGTGTTGTCAGCTGAAGTCTGATGATGCAGACGACCGTAAGGACGAAGTACCCAAGAGTACCGCTAGACCGCGCCTCTTTAGCTCAGTGGTAGAGCACTGGTGTAATAATCCAGGGGTCGTAAGTTCCATCCTCACAGCAGAAAGATGAATTTTGGAAATCAGTTGCGCGTCGTGGCTGTATAGCAAACAGTATCTGTGATGACGAACAATTAGCAACAGGCGTTTTTTTAAGAATTACTCTCAGATGTGATTAAGGCGAATGGCCCAGATAAAGCATTTGCCAAAGCGGCACAGCAGAAGGTGGGACGAGGCAGTCTGAATTACATTTTACAGATGTATTTCTCACATATCTCAGAGCCTCTCGCGGTCGGCGTCATCGTCGTCGTCGTCGCCGCCGCTTCTGCAGAAGTAGCAAATGGCCATCGTAGCAAATGCGGCGAGGGACGCCCTGCCTTCGATTCCGAATGCACAAAGTGTGTGGTCTTGTTTCTCAGTCTATATTTGATCGGTCTCGTAAGAGGTTGAATGTAACGAATGGGTGGGAAAGAGCAAGGGGCAGCGGCTGTGTAGAAGGAAAACACAAATCCTCAGGGGGTGTGAGCGTTTCGAGATGAGTCGCATACATGAAATGTTGGTCGTCAGTGACCATGTGGCCTAATGGATAAGACGTTGGACTTCGGATCTGAAGATTACAGGTTCGAATGCTGTCATGCTTCTGTTTTTCCAGTTCTGAAAAAGAAACATACCGTTTTAATGTAGCAATTGAGCAGTACGAAACCGTCTGAATGTTGCTGTTGACCATTTTTTGCTTGGAGATGCTCTTGAGCTTGAAACACACACAACAAGACCGGTGTTAACTAGCGAAATGGTCGGCAGAGTGCCGACACCACGAGTTTTGACTGGCACTTGCACATATAAAACAAGGTCGTAAAGTAACTCGTTCGGCTTTTGAGTCACATAAAGTATGTGTGTTAATTTTGACGCCACTAGCTCTGCATGTTGTCATGCAATTTCTTTACCTCTCAGAAATGATTATGACATAAAAGTGAAGTACGTGACGAGTGTGACGTTAGGAAAACATTAGGCTGCATGGAGAGAAACTGTATGGGACCACCCAACCGAAACGAGTACTGTGTGACGTGCTACCCGGCAGGTATTCACCGCGGTAGCCGGCTAGCTCAGTCGGTATAGCGTCAGGCTCATAATCCCAGGGTCGTTGGTTCGAGCCACACGCTGGGCGGAACTGAATTTTGTTCCGCTGCAGATGTAAATTACCGTTTTTCTGATTAACGATATTTAATGGAAATAGCAACTGTTAACTTTGCCTACGTCTCTGTCAGTCTCAAGGAATCTGTATTTGAAGGTGAAGGTGATTTTGTAGACATGTGTGAAAGACATGTTCTGAAATGCAAGTGTTGTTGTTTCGAGAGCACATCGGTTACGTGTCAGATGTGTAGCCAAGCAGTAATGGGTCGCCATAGCTGCAAATATTAGCCTGTAATATGAAGTGTTGTCAGCTGAAGTCTGATGATGCAGACGACCGTAAGGACGAAGTACCCAAGAGTACCGCTAGGCCGCGCCTCTTTAGCTCAGTGGTAGAGCACTGGTCTAATAATCCAGGGGTCGTAAGTTCCATCCTCACAGAAGAAAGATGAATTTTGGAAATCAGTTGCGCGTCGTGGCTGTATAGCAAACAGTATCTGTGATACGAACAATTAGCAACAGGCGTTTTTTTAAGAATTACTCTCAGATGTGATTAAGGCGAATGGCGCAGATAAAGCATTTGCCAAAGCGGTACAGCAGAAGGTGGGACGAGGCAGTCTGAATTACATTTTACAGATGTATTTCTCACATATCTCAGAGCCTCTCGCGGTCGTCGTCGTCGTCGTCGTCGTCGTCGTCGTCGTTGCCGCCGCCGCTTCTGCAGAAGCAGCAAATGGCCATTGTAGCAAATGCGGCGAGGGACGCCCTGCCTTCGATTCCGAATGCACAAAGTGTGTGGTCTTGTTTCTCAGTCTATATTTGATCGGTCTCGTAAGAGGTCGAATGTAACGAATGGGTGGGAAAGAGCAAGGGGCAGCAGCTGTGTAGAACGAAAACACAAATCGTCAGGGGGTGTGAGCGTTTCGAGATAAGTCGCATACATGTAAGTGTTGGTCGTCAGTGACCATGTGGCGTAATGGATAAGACGTCGGACTTCGGATCTGAAGATTACAGGTTCGAATGCTGTCATGCTTCTGTTTTTCCAGTTCTGAAAAAGAAACATACCGTTTTAATGTAGCAATTGAGCAGTACGAAACCGTCTGAATGTTGCTGTTGACCATTTTTTGCTTGGAGATGCTCTTGAGCTTGAAACACACACAACAAGACCGGTGTTAACTAGCGAAATGGTCGGCAGAGTGCCGACACCACGAGTTTTGACTGGCACTTGCACATATAAAACAAGGTCGTAAAGTAACTCGTTCGGCTTTTGAGTCACATAAAGTATGTGTGTTAATTTTGACGCCACTAGCTCTGCATGTTGTCATGCAATTTCTTTACCTCTCAGAAATGATTATGACATAAAAGTGAAGTACGTGACGAGTGTGACATTATGAAAACATTAGGCTGCATGGAGAGAAACTGTATTGGACCACCCAACCGAAACGAGTACTGTGTCACGTGCTACCCGGCAGGTATTCACCGCGGTAGCCGGCTAGCTCAGTCGGTATAGCGTCAGGCTCATAATCCCAGGGTCGTTGGTTCGAGCCACACGCTGGGCGGAACTGAATTTTGTTCCGCTGCAGATGTAAATTACCGTTTTTCTGATTAACGATATTTAATGGAAATAGCAACTGTTAACTTTGCCTACGTCTCTGTCAGTTGCAAGGAATCTGTATTTGAAGGTGAAGGTGATTTTGTAGACATGTGTGAAAGACATGTTCTGAAATGCAAGTGTTGTTGTTTCGAGAGCACATCGGTTACGTGTCAGATGTGTAGCCAAGCAGTAATGGGTCGCCATAGCTGCAAATATTAGCCTGTAATATGAAGTGTTGTCAGCTGAAGTCTGATGATGCAGACGACCGTAAGGGCGAAGTACCCAAGGGTACCGCTAGGCCGCGCCTCTTTAGCTCAGTGGTAGAGCACTGGTCTAATAATCCAGGGGTCGTAAGTTCCATCCTCACAGGAGAAAGATGAATTTTGGAAATCAGTTGCGCGTCGTGGCTGTATAGCAAACAGTATCTGTGATGACGAACAATTAGCAACAGGCGTTTTTTTAAGAATTACTCTCAGATGTGATTAAGGCGAATGGCGCAGATAAAGCATTTGCCAAAGCGGTACAGCATAAGGTGGGACGAGGCAGTCTCAATTACATTTTACAGATGTATTTCTCACATATCTCAGAGCCTCTCGCGGTCGTCGTCGTCGTCGTCGTCGTCGTCGTCGTCGTCGTCGTCGTCGTCGTCTTTGCCGCCGCCGCCGCTTCTGCAGAAGTAGCAAATGGCCATTGTAGCAAATGCGGCGAGGGACGCCCTGCCTTCGATTCCGAATGCACAAAGTGTGTGGTCTTGTTTCTCAGTCTATATTTGATCGGTCTCGTAAGAGGTTGAATGTAACGAATGGGTGGGAAAGAGCAAGGGGCAGCAGCTGTGTAGAACGAAAACACAAATCGTCAGGGGGTGTGAGCGTTTCGAGATAAGTCGCATACATGTAAATGTTGGTCGTCAGTGACCATGTGGCCTAATGGATAAGACGTCGGACTTCGGATCTGAAGATTACAGGTTTGAATGCTGTCATGCTTCTGTTTTTCCAGTTCTGAAAAAGAAACATACCGTTTTAATGTAGCAATTGAGCAGTACGAAACCGTCTGAATGTTGCTGTTGACCATTTTTTGCTTGGAGATGCTCTTGAGCTTGAAACACACACAACAAGACCGGTGTTAACTAGCGAAATGGTCGGCAGAGTGCCGACACCACGAGTTTTGACTGGCACTTGCACATATAAAACAAGGTCGTAAAGTAACTCGTTCGGCTTTTGAGGCACATAAAGTATGTGTGTTAATTTTGACGCCACTAGCTCTGCATGTTGTCATGCAATTTCTTTACCTCTCAGAAATGATTATGACATAAAAGTGAAGTATGTGACGAGTGTGACGTTAGGAAAACATTAGGCTGCATGGAGAGAAACTGTATGGGACCACCCAACCGAAACGAGTACTGTGTCACGTGCTACCCGGCAGGTATTCACCGCGGTAGCCGGCTAGCTCAGTCGGTATAGCGTCAGGCTCATAATCCCAGGGTCGCTGGTTCGAGCCACACGCTGGGCGGAACTGAATTTTGTTCCGCTGCAGATGTAAATTACCGTTTTTCTGATTAACGATATTTAATGGAAATAGCAACTGTTAACTTTGCCTACGTCTCTGTCAGTCGCAAGGAATCTGTATTTGAAGGTGAAGATGATTTTGTAGACATGTGTGAAAGACATGTTCTGAAATGCAAGTGTTGTTGTTTCGAGAGCACATCGGTTACGTGTCAGATGTGTAGCCAAGCAGTAATGGGTCGCCATAGCTGCAAATATTAGCCTGTAATATGAAGTGTTGTCAGCTGAAGTCTGATGATGCAGACGACCGTAAGGGCGAAGTACCCAAGGGTACCGCTAGGCCGCGCCTCTTTAGCTCAGTGGTAGAGCACTGGTCTAATAATCCAGGGGTCGTAAGTTCCATCCTCACAGGAGAAAGATGAATTTTGGAAATCAGTTGCGCGTCGTGGCTGTATAGCAAACAGTATCTGTGATGACGAACAATTAGCAACAGGCGTTTTTTTAAGAATTACTCTCAGATGTGATTAAGGCGAATGGCGCAGATAAAGCATTTGCCAAAGCGGTACAGCATAAGGTGGGACGAGGCAGTCTCAATTACATTTTACAGATGTATTTCTCACATATCTCAGAGCCTCTCGCGGTCGTCGTCGTCGTCGTCGTCGTCGTCGTCGTCGTCGTCGTCGTCGTCGTCTTTGCCGCCGCCGCCGCTTCTGCAGAAGTAGCAAATGGCCATTGTAGCAAATGCGGCGAGGGACGCCCTGCCTTCGATTCCGAATGCACAAAGTGTGTGGTCTTGTTTCTCAGTCTATATTTGATCGGTCTCGTAAGAGGTTGAATGTAACGAATGGGTGGGAAAGAGCAAGGGGCAGCAGCTGTGTAGAACGAAAACACAAATCGTCAGGGGGTGTGAGCGTTTCGAGATAAGTCGCATACATGTAAATGTTGGTCGTCAGTGACCATGTGGCCTAATGGATAAGACGTCGGACTTCGGATCTGAAGATTACAGGTTTGAATGCTGTCATGCTTCTGTTTTTCCAGTTCTGAAAAAGAAACATACCGTTTTAATGTAGCAATTGAGCAGTACGAAACCGTCTGAATGTTGCTGTTGACCATTTTTTGCTTGGAGATGCTCTTGAGCTTGAAACACACACAACAAGACCGGTGTTAACTAGCGAAATGGTCGGCAGAGTGCCGACACCACGAGTTTTGACTGGCACTTGCACATATAAAACAAGGTCGTAAAGTAACTCGTTCGGCTTTTGAGGCACATAAAGTATGTGTGTTAATTTTGACGCCACTAGCTCTGCATGTTGTCATGCAATTTCTTTACCTCTCAGAAATGATTATGACATAAAAGTGAAGTATGTGACGAGTGTGACGTTAGGAAAACATTAGGCTGCATGGAGAGAAACTGTATGGGACCACCCAACCGAAACGAGTACTGTGTCACGTGCTACCCGGCAGGTATTCACCGCGGTAGCCGGCTAGCTCAGTCGGTATAGCGTCAGGCTCATAATCCCAGGGTCGCTGGTTCGAGCCACACGCTGGGCGGAACTGAATTTTGTTCCGCTGCAGATGTAAATTACCGTTTTTCTGATTAACGATATTTAATGGAAATAGCAACTGTTAACTTTGCCTACGTCTCTGTCAGTCGCAAGGAATCTGTATTTGAAGGTGAAGATGATTTTGTAGACATGTGTGAAAGACATGTTCTGAAATGCAAGTGTTGTTGTTTCGAGAGCACATCGGTTACGTGTCAGATGTGTAGCCAAGCAGTAATGGGTCGCCATAGCTGCAAATATTAGCCTGTAATATGAAGTGTTGTCAGCTGAAGTCTGATGATGCAGACGACCGTAAGGACGAAGTACCCAAGAGTACCGCTAGGCCGCGCCTCTTTAGCTCAGTGGTAGAGCAGTGGTCTAATAATCCAGGGGTCGTAAGTTCCATCCTCACAGGAGAAAGATGAATTTTGGAAATCAGTTGCGCGTCGTGGCTGTATAGCAAACAGTATCTGTGATGACGAACAATTAGCAACAGGCGTTTTTTTAAGAATTACTCTCAGATGTGATTAAGGCGAATGGCGCAGATAAAGCATTTGCCAAAGCGGTACAGCATAAGGTGGGACGAGGCAGTCTGAATTACATTTTACAGATGTATTTCTCACATATCTCAGAGACTCTCGCGGTCGTCGTCGTCGTCGTCGTCGTCGCCGCCGCCGCTTCTGCAGAAGTAGCAAATGGCCATCGTAGCAAATGCGGTGAGGGACGCCCTGCCTTCGATTCCGAATGCACAAAGTGTGTGGTCTTGTTTCTCAGTCTATATTTCATCGGTCTCGTAAGAGGTTGAATGTAACGAATGGGTGGGAAAGAGCAAGGGGCAGCAGCTGTGTAGAACGAAAACACAAATCCTCAGGGGGTGTGAGCGTTTCGAGATAAGTCGCATACACGTAAATGTTGGTCGTCAGTGACCATGTGGCCTAATGGATAAGACGTCGGACTTCGGATCTGAAGATTACAGGTTCGAATGCTGTCATGTTTCTGTTTTTCCAGTTCTGAAAAAGAAACATACCGTTTTAATGTAGCAATTGAGCAGTACGGAAACCGTCTGAATGTTGCTGTTGACCATTTTTTGCTTGGAGATGCTCTTGAGCTTGAAACACACACAACAAGACCGGTGTTAACTAGCGAAATGGCCGGCAGAGTGCCGACACCGCGAGTTTTGACTGGCACTTGCACATATAAAACAAGGTCGTAATGTAACTCGTTCGGCTTTTGAGTCACATAAAGTATGTGTGTTAATTTTGACGCCACTAGCTCTGCATGTTGTCATGCAATTTCTTTACCTCTCAGAAATGATTATGACATAAAAGTGAAGTACGTGACGAGTGTGACGTTAGGAAAACATTAGGCTGTATGGAGAGAAACTGTATGGGACCACCCAACCGAAACGAGTACTGTGTCACGTGCTACCCGGCAGGTATTCATCGCGGTAGCCGGCTAGCTCAGTCGGTATAGCGTCAGGCTCTTAATCCCAGGGTCGTTGGTTCGAGCCACACGCTGGGCGGAACGGAATTTTGTTCCGCTGCAGATGTAAATTAGCGTTTTTCTGATTAACGATATTTAATGGAAATAGCAACTGTTAACTTTGCCTACGTCTCTGTCAGTCTCAAGGAATCTGTATTTGAAGGTGAAGGTGATTTTGTAGACATGAGTGAAAGACATGTTCTGAAATGCAAGTGTTGTTGTTTCGAGAGCACATCGGTTACGTGTCAGATGTGTAGCCAAGCAGTAATGGGTCGCCATAGCTGCAAACATTAGCCTCTAATATGAAGTGTTGTCAGCTGAAGTCTGATGATGCAGACGACCGTAAGGACGAAGTACCCAAGAGTACCGCTAGACCGCGCCTCTTTAGCTCAGTGGTAGAGCACTGGTGTAATAATCCAGGGGTCGTAAGTTCCATCCTCACAGCAGAAAGATGAATTTTGGAAATCAGTTGCGCGTCGTGGCTGTATAGCAAACAGTATCTGTGATGACGAACAATTAGCAACAGGCGTTTTTTTAAGAATTACTCTCAGATGTGATTAAGGCGAATGGCCCAGATAAAGCATTTGCCAAAGCGGCACAGCAGAAGGTGGGACGAGGCAGTCTGAATTACATTTTACAGATGTATTTCTCACATATCTCAGAGCCTCTCGCGGTCGTCGTCATCGTCGTCGTCGTCGCCGCCGCTTCTGCAGAAGTAGCAAATGGCCATCGTAGCAAATGCGGCGAGGGACGCCCTGCCTTCGATTCCGAATGCACAAAGTGTGTGGTCTTGTTTCTCAGTCTATATTTGATCGGTCTCGTAAGAGGTTGAATGTAACGAATGGGTGGGAAAGAGCAAGGGGCAGCGGCTGTGTAGAAGGAAAACACAAATCCTCAGGGGGTGTGAGCGTTTCGAGATGAGTCGCATACATGAAATGTTGGTCGTCAGTGACCATGTGGCCTAATGAATAAGACGTCGGACTTCGGATCTGAAGATTACAGGTTCAAATGCTGTCACGCTTGTGTTTTTCCAGTTCTGAAAAAGAAACATACCGTTTTAATTTAGCAATTGAGCAGTACGAAACCGTCTGAATGTTGCTGTTGACCATTTTTTGCTTGGAGATGCTCTTGAGCTTGAAACACACACAACAAGACCGGTGTTAACTAGCGAAATGGTCGGCAGAGTGCCGACACCGCGAGTTTTGACTGGCACTTGCACATATAAAACAAGGTCGTAAAGTAACTCGTTCGGCTTTTGAGTCACATAAAGTATGTGTGTTAATTTTGACGCCACTAGCTCTGCATGTTGTCATGCAATTTCTTTACCTCTCAGAAATGATTATGACATAAAAGTGAAGTATGTGACGAGTGTGACGTTAGGAAAACATTAGGCTGCATGGAGAGAAACTGTATGGGACCACCCAACCGAAACGAGTACTGTGTGACGTGCTACCCGGTAGGTATTCACCGCGGTAGCCGGCTAGCTCAGTCGGTAGAGCGTCAGGCTCTCAATCCCAGGGTCGTTGGTTCGAGCCACACGCTGGGCGGAACGGAATTTTGTTCCGCTGCAGATGTAAATTACCGTTTTTCTGATTAACGATATTTAATGGAAATAGCTACTGTTAACTTTGCCTACGTCTCTGTCAGTTTCAAGGAATCTGTATTTGAGGGTGAAGGTGATTTTGTAGACATGTGTGAAAGACATGTTCTGAAATGCAAGTGTTGTTGTTTCGAGAGCACATCGGTTACGTGTCAGATGTGTAGACAAGCAGTAATGGGTCGCCATAGCTGAAAATATTAGCCTGTAATATGAAGTGTTGTCAGCTGAAGTCTGATGATGCAGACGACCGTAAGGGCGAAGTACCCAAGAGTACCGCTAGGCCGCACCTCTTTAGCTCAGTGGTAGAGCACTGGTCTAATAATCCAGGGGTCGTAAGTTCCATCCTCACAGGAGAAAGATGAATTTTGGAAATCAGTTGCGCGTCGTGGCTGTATAGCAAACAGTATCTGTGATGACGAACAATTAGCAACAGGCGTTTTTTTAAGAATTACTCTCAGATGTGATTAAGGCGAATGGCGCAGATAAAGCATTTGCCAAAGCGGTACAGCAGAAGGTGGGACGAGGCAGTCTGAATTACATTTTACAGATGTATTTCTCACATATCTCAGAGCCTCTCGCGGTCGTCGTCGTCGTCGCCGCCGCCGCCGCCGCTTCTGCAGAAGTAGCAAATGGCCATCGTAGCAAATGCGGCGAGGGACGCCCTGCCTTCGATTCCGAATGCACAAAGTGTGTGGTCTTGTTTCTCAGTCTATATTTGATCGGTCTCGTAAGAGGTTGAATGTAACGAATGGGTGGGAAAGAGCAAGGGGCAGCGGCTGTGTAGAAGGAAAACACAAATCCTCAGGGGGTGTGAGCGTTTCGAGATGAGTCGCATACATGAAATGTTGGTCGTCAGTGACCATGTGGCCTAATGAATAAGACGTCGGACTTCGGATCTGAAGATTACAGGTTCAAATGCTGTCACGCTTGTGTTTTTCCAGTTCTGAAAAAGAAACATACCGTTTTAATTTAGCAATTGAGCAGTACGAAACCGTCTGAATGTTGCTGTTGACCATTTTTTGCTTGGAGATGCTCTTGAGCTTGAAACACACACAACAAGACCGGTGTTAACTAGCGAAATGGTCGGCAGAGTGCCGACACCGCGAGTTTTGACTGGCACTTGCACATATAAAACAAGGTCGTAAAGTAACTCGTTCGGCTTTTGAGTCACATAAAGTATGTGTGTTAATTTTGACGCCACTAGCTCTGCATGTTGTCATGCAATTTCTTTACCTCTCAGAAATGATTATGACATAAAAGTGAAGTATGTGACGAGTGTGACGTTAGGAAAACATTAGGCTGCATGGAGAGAAACTGTATGGGACCACCCAACCGAAACGAGTACTGTGTGACGTGCTACCCGGTAGGTATTCACCGCGGTAGCCGGCTAGCTCAGTCGGTAGAGCGTCAGGCTCTCAATCCCAGGGTCGTTGGTTCGAGCCACACGCTGGGCGGAACGGAATTTTGTTCCGCTGCAGATGTAAATTACCGTTTTTCTGATTAACGATATTTAATGGAAATAGCTACTGTTAACTTTGCCTACGTCTCTGTCAGTTTCAAGGAATCTGTATTTGAGGGTGAAGGTGATTTTGTAGACATGTGTGAAAGACATGTTCTGAAATGCAAGTGTTGTTGTTTCGAGAGCACATCGGTTACGTGTCAGATGTGTAGACAAGCAGTAATGGGTCGCCATAGCTGAAAATATTAGCCTGTAATATGAAGTGTTGTCAGCTGAAGTCTGATGATGCAGACGACCGTAAGGGCGAAGTACCCAAGAGTACCGCTAGGCCGCACCTCTTTAGCTCAGTGGTAGAGCACTGGTCTAATAATCCAGGGGTCGTAAGTTCCATCCTCACAGGAGAAAGATGAATTTTGGAAATCAGTTGCGCGTCGTGGCTGTATAGCAAACAGTATCTGTGATGACGAACAATTAGCAACAGGCGTTTTTTTAAGAATTACTCTCAGATGTGATTAAGGCGAATGGCGCAGATAAAGCATTTGCCAAAGCGGTACAGCAGAAGGTGGGACGAGGCAGTCTGAATTACATTTTACAGATGTATTTCTCACATATCTCAGAGCCTCTCGCGGTCGTCGTCGTCGTCGCCGCCGCCGCCGCCGCTTCTGCAGAAGTAGCAAATGGCCATCGTAGCAAATGCGGCGAGGGACGCCCTGCCTTCGATTCCGAATGCACAAAGTGTGTGGTCTTGTTTCTCAGTCTATATTTGATCGGTCTCGTAAGAGGTTGAATGTAACGAATGGGTGGGAAAGAGCAAGGGGCAGCGGCTGTGTAGAACGAAAACACAAATCCTCAGGGGTGTGAGCGTTTCGAGATGAGTCGCATACATGTAAATTTTGGTCGTCAGTGACCATGTGGCCTAATGGATAAGACGTCGGACTTCGGATCTGAAGATTACAGGTTCGAATACTGTCATGCTTGTGTTTTTCCAGTTCTGAAAAAGAAACATACCGTTTTAATGTAGCAATTGAGTAGTACGAAACCGTCTGAATGTTTCTGTTGACCATTTTTTGCTTGGAGATGCTCTTGAGCTTGAAACACACACAACAAGACCGGTGTTAACTAGCGAAATGGTCGGCAGAGTGCCGACACCGCGAGTTTTGACTGGCACTTGCACATATAAAACAAGGTCGTAAAGTAACTCGTTCGGCTTTTGAGTCACATAAAGTATGTGTGTTAATTTTGACGCCACTAGCTCTGCATGTTGTCATGCAATTTCTTTACCTCTCAGAAATGATTATGACATAAAAGTGAAGTACGTGACGAGTGTGACGTTAGGAAAACATTAGGCTGCATGGAGAGAAACTGTATGGGACCACCCAACCGAAACGAGTACTGTGTCACGTGCTACCCGGCAGGTATTCACCGCGGTAGCCGTCTACCTCAGTCGGTAGAGCGTCAGGCTCTCAATCCCAGGGTCGTTGGTTCGAGCCACACGCTGGGCGGAACGGAATTTTGTTCCGCTGCAGATGTAAATTACCGTTTTTCTGATTAACGATATTTAATGGAAATAGCTACTGTTAACTTTGCCTACGTCTCTGTCAGTTTCAAGGAATCTGTATTTGAAGGTGAAGGTGATTTTGTAGACATGTGTGAAAGACATGTTCTGAAATGCAAGTGTTGTTGTTTCGAGAGCACATCGGTTACGTGTCAGATGTGTAGCCAAGCAGTAATGGGTCGCCATAGCTGCAAATATTAGCCTGTAATATGAAGTGTTGTCAGCTGAAGTCTGATGATGCAGACGACCGTAAGGGCGAAGTACCCAAGAGTACCGCTAGGCCGCGCCTCTTTAGCTCAGTGGTAGAGCACTGGTCTAATATTCCAGGGGTCGTAAGTTCCATCCTCACAGGAGAAAGATGAATTTTGGAAATCAGTTGCGCGTCGTGGCTGTATAGCAAACAGTATCTGTGATGACGAACAATTAGCAACAGGCGTTTTTTTAAGAATTACTCTCAGATGTGATTAAGGCGAATGGCGCAGATAAAGCATTTGCCAAAGCGGTACAGCAGAAGGTGGGACGAGGCAGTCTGAATTACATTTTACAGATGTATTTCTCACATATCTCAGAGCCTCTCGCGGTCGTCGTCGTCGCCGCCGCTTCTGCAGAAGTAGCCAATGGCCATCGTAGCAAATGCGGCGAGGGACGCCCTGCCTTCGATTCCGAATGCACAAAGTGTGTTGTCTTGTTTCTCAGTCTATATTTGATCGGTCTCGTAAGAGGTTGAATGTAACGAATGGGTGGGAAAGAGCAAGGGGCAGCGGCTGTGTAGAACGAAATCACAAATCCTCAGGGGTGTGAGCGTTTCGAGATGAGTCGCATACATGTAAATGTTGGTCGTCAGTGACCATGTGGCCTAATGGATAAGACGTCGGACTTCGGATCTGAAGATTACAGGTTCGAATGCTGTCATGCTTGTGTTTTTCCAGTTCTGAAAAAGAAACATACTGTTTTAATGTAGCATTTGAGCAGTACGAAACCGTCTGAATGTTGCTGTTGACCATTTTTTGCTTGGAGATGCTCTTGAGCTTGAAACACACACAACAAGACCGGTGTTAACTAGCGAAATGGTCAGCAGAGTGCCGACACCGCGAGTTTTGACTGGCACTTGCACATATAAAACAAGGTCGTAAAGTAACTCGTTCGGCTTTTGAGTCACATAAAGTATGTGTGTTAATTTTGACGCCACTAGCTCTGCATGTTGTCATGCAATTTCTTTACCTCTCAGAAATGATTATGACATAAAAGTGAAGTACGTGACGAGTGTGACGTTAGGAAAACATTAGGCTGCATGGAGAGAAACTGTATGGGACCACCCAACCGAAACGAGTACTGTGTGACGTGCTACCCGGCAGGTATTCACCGCGGTAGCCGGCTAGCTCAGTCGGTAGAGCGTCAGGCTCTCAATCCCAGGGTCGTTGGTTCGAGCCACACGTTGGGCGGAACGGAATTTTGTTCCGCTGCAGATGTAAATTACCGTTTTTCTGATTAACGATATTTAATGGAAATAGCAACTGTTAACTTTGCCTACGTCTCTGTCAGTCTCAAGGAATCTGTATTTGAAGGTGAAGGTGATTTTGTAGACATGTGTGAAAGACATGTTCTGAAATGCAAGTGTTGTTGTTTCGAGAGCACATCGGTTACGTGTCAGATGTGTAGCCAAGCAGTAATGGGTCGCCATTGCTGCAAATATTAGCCTGTAATATGAAGTGTTGTCAGCTGAAGTCTGATGATGCAGACGACCGGAAAGGCGAAGTAACCAAGAGTACCGATAGGCCGCGCCTCTTTAGCTCAGTGGTTGAGCACTGGTCTAATAATCCAAGGGTCGTAAGTTCCATCCTCACAGGAGAAAGATGAATTTTGGAAATCAGTTGCGCGTCGTAGCTGTATAGCAAACAGTATCTGTGATGACGAACAATTAGCAACAGGCGTTTTTTTAAGAATTACTCTCAGATGTGATTAAGGCGAATGGCGCAGATAAAGCATTTGCCAAAGCGGTACAGCAGAAGGTGGGACGAGGCAGTCTGAATTACATTTTACAGATGTATTTCTCACATATCTCAGAGCCGCTCGCGGTCGTCGTCGTCGTCGTCGTTGTCGTCGTCGTCGCCGCCGCTTCTGCAGAAGTAGCAAATGGCCATCGTAGCAAATGCGGCGAGGGACGCCCTGCCTTCGATTCCGAATGCACAAAGTGTGTGGTCTTGTTTCTCAGTCTATATTTGATCGGTCTCGTAAGAGGTTGAATGTAACGAATGGGTGGGAAAGAGCAAGGGGCAGCGGCTGTGTAGAACGAAAACACAAATCCTCAGGGGTATGTGCGTTTCGAGATGAGTCGCATACATGTAAATGTTGGTCATCAGTGACCATGTGGCCTAATGCATAAGACGTCGGACTTCGGATCTGAAGATTACAGGTTCGAATGCTGTCATGCTTGTGTTTTTCCAGTTCTGAAAAAGAAACATACCGTTTTAATGTAGCAATTGAGCAGTACGAAACCGTCTGAATGTTGCTGTTGACCATTTTTTGCTTGGAGATGCTCTTGAGCTTGAAACACACACAACAAGACCGGTGTTAACTAGCGAAATGGTCGGCAGAGTGCCGACACCGCGAGTTTTGACTGGCACTTGCACATATAAAACAAGGTCGTAAAGTAACTCGTTCGGCTTTTGAGTCACATAAAGTATGTGTGTTAATTTTGACGCCACTAGCTCTGCATGTTGTCATGCAATTTCCTTACCTCTCAGAAATGATTATGACATAAAAGTGAAGTACGTGACGAGTGTGACGTTAGGAAAACATTAGGCTGCATGGAGAGAAACTGTATGGGACCACCCAACCGAAACGAGTACTGTGTGACGTGCTACCCGGCAGGTATTCACCGCGGTAGCCGGCTAGCTCAGTCGGTAGAGCGTCAGGCTCTCAATCCCAGGGTCGTTGGTTCGAGCCACACGCTGGGCGGAACGGAATTTTGATCTGCTGCAGATGTAAATTACCGTTTTTCTGATTAACGATATTTAATGGAAATAGCAACTGTTAACTTTGCCTACGTCTCTGTCAGTCTCAAGGAATCTGTATTTGAAGGTGAAGGTGATTTTGTAGACATGTGTGAAAGGCATGTTCTGAAATGCAAGTGTTGTTGTTTCGAGAGCACATCGGTTACGTGTCAGATGTGTAGCCAAGCAGTAATGGGTCGCCATAGCTGCAAATATTAGCCTGTAATATGAAGTGTTGTCAGCTGAAGTCTGATGATGCAGACGACCGTAAGGACGAAGTACCCAAGAGTACCGCTAGGCCGCGCCTCTTTAGCTCAGTGGTAGAGCACTGGTCTAATAATCCAGGGTTCGTAAGTTCCATCCTCACAGGAGAAAGATGAATTTTGGAAATCAGTTGCGCGTCGTGGCTGTATAGCAAACAGTATCTGTGATGACGAACAATTAGCAACAGGCGTTTTTTTAAGAATTACTCTCAGATGTGATTAAGGCGAATGGCGCAGATAAAGCATTTGCCAAAGCGGTACAGCAGAAGGTGGGACGAGGCAGTCTGAATTACATTTTACAGATGTATTCCTCACATATATCAGAGCCGCTCGCGGTCGTCGTCGTCGTCGTTGTCGTCGTCGTCGCCGCCGCTTCTGCAGAAGTAGCAAATGGCCATCGTAGCTAATGCGGCGAGGGACGCCCTGCCTTCGATTCCGAATGCACAAAGTGTGTTGTCTTGTTTCTCAGTCTATATTTGATCGGTCTCGTAAGAGGTTGAATGTAACGAATGGGTGGGAAAGAGCAAGGGCAGCGGCTGTGTAGAACGAAAACACAAATCCTCAGGGGTGTGAGCGTTTCGAGATGAGTCGCATACATGTAAATGTTGGTCGTAAGTGACCATGTGGCCTAATGGATAAGACGTCGGACTTCGGATCTGAAGATTACAGGTTCGAATGCTGTCATGCTTGTGTTTCTCCCGTTCTGAAAAAGAAACATACCGTTTTAATGTAGCAATTGAGCAGTACGAAACCGTCTGAATGTTGCTGTTGACCATTTTTTGCTTGGAGATGCACTTGAGCTTGAAACACACACAACAAGACCGGTGTTAACTAGCGAAATGGTCGGCAGAGTGCCGACACCGCGAGTTTTGACTGGCACTTGCACATATAAAACAAGGTCGTAAAGTAACTCGTTCGGCTTTTGAGTCACATAAAGTATGTGTGTTAATTTTGACGCCACTAGCTCTGCATGTTGTCATGCAATTTCTTTACTCTCAGAAATGATTATGACATAAAAGTGAAGTACGTGACGAGTGTGACGTTAGGAAAACATTAGGCTGCATGGAGAGAAACTGTATGGGACCACCCAACCGAAACGAGTACTGTGTGACGTGCTACCCGGCAGGTATTCACCGCGGTAGCCGGCTAGCTCAGTCGGTAGAGCGTCAGGCTGTCAATCCCAGGGTCGTTGGTTCGAGCCACACGTTGGGCGGAACGGAATTTTGTTCCGCTGCAGATGTAAATTACCGTTTTTCTGATTAACGATATTTAATGGAAATAGCAACTGTTAACTTTGCCTACGGCTCTGTCAGTCGCAAGGAAGCTGTATTTGAAGGTGAAGGTGATTTTGTAGACATGTGTGAAAGACATGTTCTGAAATGCAAGTGTTGTTGTTTCGAGAGCACATCGGTTACGTGTCAGATGTGTAGCCAAGCAGTAATGGGTCGCCATAGCTGCAAATATTAGCCTGTAATATGAAGTGTTGTCAGCTGAAGTCTGATGATGCAGACGACCGGAAAGGCGAAGTAACAAAGAGTACCACTAGGCCGCGCCTCTTTAGCTCAGTGGTAGAGCACTGGTCTAATAATCCAAGGGTCGTATATTCCATCCTCACAGGAGAAAGATGAATTTTGGAAATCAGTTGCGCGTCGTAGCTGTATAGCAAACAGTATCTGTGATGACGAACAATTAGCAACAGGCGTTTTTTTAAGAATTACTCTCAGATGTGATTAAGGCGAATGGCGCAGATAAAGCATTTGCCAAAGCGGTACAGCAGAAGGTGGGACGAGGCAGTCTGAATTACATTTTACAGATGTATTTCTCACATATCTCAGAGCCTCTCGCGGTCGTCGTCGTCGTCGTTGTCGTCGTCGTCGCCGCCGCTTCTGCAGAAGTAGCAAATGGCCATCGTAGCAAATGCGGCGAGGGACGCCCTGCCTTCGATTCCGAATGCACAAAGTGTGTGGTCTTGTTTCTCAGTCTATATTTGATCGGTCTCGTAAGGGGTTGAATGTAACGAATGGGTGGGAAAGAGCAAGGGGCAGCGGCTGTGTAGAACGAAAACACAAATCCTCAGGGGGTGTGAGCGTTTCGAGATGAGTCGCATACATGTAAATGTTGGTCGTCAGTGACCATGTGGCCTAATGAATAAGACGTCGGACTTCGGATCTGAAGATTACAGGTTCGAATGCTGTCACGCTTGTGTTTTTCCAATTCTGAAAAAGAAACATACCGTTTTAATGTAGCAATTGAGCTGTACGAAACCGTCTGAATGTTGCTGTTGACCATTTTTTGCTTGGAGATGCTCTTGAGCTTGAAACACACACAACAAGACCGGTGTTAACTAGCGAAATGGTCGGCAGAGTGCCGACACCGCGAGTTTTGACTGGCACTTGCACATATAAAACAAGGTCGTAAAGTAACTCGTTCGGCTTTTGAGTCACATAAAGTATGTGTGTTAATTTTGACGCCACTAGCTCTGCATGTTGTCATGCAATTTCTTTACCTCTCAGAAATGATTATGACATAAAAGTGAAGTACGTGACGAGTGTGACGTTAGGAAAACATTAGGCTGCATGGAGAGAAACTGTATGGGACCACCCAACCGAAACGAGTACTGTGTGACGTGCTACCCGGCAGGTATTCACCGCGTTAGCCGGCTAGCTCAGTCGGTAGAGCGTCAGGCTCTCAATCCCAGGGTCGTAGGTTCGAGCCACACGCTGGGCGGAACGGAATTTTGTTCCGCTGCAGATGTAAATTACCGTTTTTCTGATTAACGATATTTAATGGAATTAGCAACTGTTAACTTTGCCTACGTCTCTGTCAGTCTCAAGGAATCTGTATTTGAAGGTGAAGGTGATTTTGTAGACATGTGTGAAAGACATGTTCTGAAATGCAAGTGTTGTTGTTTCGAGAGCACATCGGTTACGTGTCAGATGTGTAGCCAAGCAGTAATGGGTCGCCATAGCTGCAAATATTAGCCTGTAATATGAAGTGTTGTCAGCTGAAGTCTGATGATGCAGACGACCGTAAGGACGAAGTACCCAAGAGTACCACTAAGCCGCGCTTCTTTAGCTCAGTGGTAGAGCACTGGTCTAATAATCCAGGGGTCGTATGTTCAATCCTCACAGGAGAAAGGTGAATTTTGGAAATCAGTTGCGCGTCGTGGCTGTATAGCAAACAGTATCTGTGATGACGAACAATTAGCAACAGGCGTTTTTTTAAGAATTACTCTCAGATGTGATTAAGGCGAATGGCGCAGATAAAGCATTTGCCAAAGCGGTACAGCAGAAGGTGGGACGAGGCAGTCTGAATTACATTTTACAGATGTATTTCTCACATATCTCAGAGCCGCTCGCGGTCGTCGTCGTCGTCGTTGTCGTCGTCGTCGCCGCCGCTTCTGCAGAAGTAGCAAATGGCCATCGTAGCAAATGCGGCGAGGGACGCCCTGCCTTCGATTCCGAATGCACAAAGTGTGTGGTCTTGTTTCTCAGTCTATATTTGATCGGTCTCGTAAGAGGTTGAATGTAACGAATGGGTGGGAAAGAGCAAGGGGCAGCGGCTGTGTAGAACGAAAACACAAATCCTCAGGGGTGTGTGCGTTTCGAGATGAGTCGCATACATGTAAATGTTGGTCATCAGTGACCATGTGGCCTAATGGATAAGACGTCGGACTTCGGATCTGAAGATTACAGGTTCGAATGCTGTCATGCTTCTGTTTTTCCAGTTCTGAAAAAGAAACATACCGTTTTAATGTAGCAATTGAGCAGTACGAAACCGTCTGAATGTTGCTGTTGACCATTTTTTGCTTGGAGATGCTCTTGAGCTTGAAACACACACAACAAGACCGGTGTTAACTAGCGAAATGGTCGGCAGAGTGCCGACACCGCGAGTTTTGACTGGCACTTGCACATATAAAACAAGGTCGTAAAGTAACTCGTTCGGCTTTTGAGTCACATAAAGTATGTGTGTTAATTTTGACGCCACTAGCTCTGCATGTTGTCATGCAATTTCTTTACCTCTCAGAAATGATTATGACATAAAAGTGAAGTACGTGACGAGTGTGACGTTAGGAAAACATTAGGCTGCATGGAGAGAAACTGTATGGGACCACCCAACCGAAAAGAGTACTGTGTGACGTGCTACCCGGCAGGTATTCACCGCGGTAGCCGGCTACCTCAGTCGGTAGAGCGTCAGGCTCTCAATCCCAGGGTCGTAGGTTCGAGCCACACGCTGGGCGGAACGGAATTTTGTTCCGCTGCAGATGTAAATTACCGTTTTTCTGATTAACGATATTTAATGGAAATAGCAACTGTTAACTTTGCCTACGTCTCTGTCAGTCGCAAGGAATCTGTATTTGAAGGTGAAGGTGATTTTGTAGACATGTGTGAAAGACATGTTCTGAAATGCAAGTGTTGTTGTTTCGAGAGCACATCGGTTACGTGTCAGATGTGTAGCCAAGCAGTAATGGGTCGCCATAGCTGCAAATATTAGCCTGTAATATGAAGTGTTGTCAGCTGAAGTCTGATGATGCAGACGACCGTAAGGGCGAAGTACCCAAGAGTACCGCTAGGCCGCGCCTCTTTAGCTCAGTGGTAGAGCACTGGTCTAATAATCCAGGGATCGTAAGTTCCATCCTCACAGGAGAAAGATGAATTTTGGAAATCAGTTGCGCGTCGTGGCTGTATAGCAAACAGTATCTGTGATGACAAACAATTAGCAACAGGCGTTTTTTTAAGAATTACTCTCAGATGTGATTAAGGCGAATGGCGCAGATAAAGCATTTGCCAAAGCGGTACAGCAGAAGGTGGGACGAGGCAGTCTGAATTACATTTTACAGATGTATTTCTCACATATCTCAGAGCCTCTCGCGGTCGTCGTCGTCGTCGTTGTCGTCGTCGTCGCCGCCGCTTCTGCAGAAGTAGCAAATGGCCATCGTAGCAAATGCGGCGAGGGACGCCCTGCCTTCGATTCCGAATGCACAAGGTGTGTGGTCTTGTTTCTCAGTCTATATTTGATCGGTCTCGTAAGAGGTTGAATGTAACGAATGGGTGGGAAAGAGCAAGGGGCAGCGGCTGTGTAGAACGAAAACACAAATCCTCAGGGGTGTGAGCGTTTCGAGATGAGTCGCATACATGTAAATGTTGGTCGTCAGTGACCATGTGGCCTAATGGATAAGACGTCGGACTTCAGATCTGAAGATTACAGGTTCGAATGCTGTCACGCTTGTGTTTTTCCAGTTCTGAAAAAGAAACATACCGTTTTAATGTAGCAATTGAGCAGTACGAAACCGTCTGAATGTTGCTGTTGACCATTTTTTGCTTGGAGATGCTCTTGAGCTTGAAACACACACAACAAGACCGGTGTTAACTAGCGAAATGGTCGGCAGAGTGCCGACACCGCGAGTTTTGACTGGCACTTGCACATATAAAACAAGGTCGTAAAGTAACTCGTTCGGCTTTTGAGTCACATAAAGTATGTGTGTTAATTTTGACGCCACTAGCTCTGCATGTTGTCATGCAATTTCTTTACCTCTCAGAAATGATTATGACATAAAAGTGAAGTACGTGACGAGTGTGACGTTAGGAAAACATTAGGCTGCATGGAGAGAAACTGTATGGGACCACGCCACCGAAACGAGTACTGTGTGACGTGCTACCCGGCACGTATTTACCGCGGTAGCCGGCTAGCTCAGTCGGTAGAGCGTCAGGCTCTCAATCCCAGGGTCGTTGGTTCGAGCCACACGCTGGGCGGAACGGAATTTTGTTCCGCTGCAGATGTAAATTACCGTTTTTCTGATTAACGATATTTAATGGAAATAGCAACTGTTAACTTTGCCTACGTCTCTGTCAGTCTCAAGGAATCTGTATTTGAAGGTGAAGGTGATTTTGTAGACATGTGTGAAAGACATGTTCTGAAATGCAAGTGTTGTTGTTTCGAGAGCACATCGGTTACGTGTCAGATGTGTAGCCAAGCAGTAATGGGTCGCCATAGCTGCAAATATTAGCCTGTAATATGAAGTGTTGTCAGCTGAAGTCTGATGATGCAGACGACCGTAAGGGCGAAGTACCCAAGAGTACCGCTAGGCCGCGCCTCTTTAGCTCAGTGGTAGAGCACTGGTCTAATAATCCAGGGATCGTAAGTTCCATCCTCACAGGAGAAAGATGAATTTTGGAAATCAGTTGCGAGTCGTGGCTGTATAGCAAACAGTATCTGTGATGACAAACAATTAGCAACAGGCGTTTTTTTAAGAATTACTCTCAGATGTGATTAAGGCGAATGGCGCAGATAAAGCATTTGCCAAAGCGGTACAGCAGAAGGTGGGACGAGGCAGTCTGAATTACATTTTACAGATGTATTTCTCACATATCTCAGAGCCTCTCGCGGTCGTCGTCGTCGTCGTCGTTGTCGTCGTCGTCGCCGCCGCTTCTGCAGAAGTAGCAAATGGCCATCGTAGCAAATGCGGCGAGGGACGCCCTGCCTTCGATTCCGAATGCACAAAGTGTGTGGTCTTGTTTCTCAGTCTATATTTGATCGGTCTCGTAAGAGGTTGAATGTAACGAATGGGTGGGAAAGAGCAAGGGGCAGCGGCTGTGTAGAACGAAAACACAAATCCTCAGGGGGTGTGAGCGTTTCGAGATGAGTCGCATACATGTAAATGTTGGTCGGCAGTGACCATGTGGCCTAATGAATAAGACGTCGGACTTCGGATCTGAAGATTACAGGTTCGAATGCTGTCATGCTTGTGTTTTTCCAGTTCTGAAAAAGAAACATACCGTTTTAATGTAGCAATTGAGCAGTAAGAAACCGTCTGAATGTTGCTGTTGACCATTTTTTGCTTGGAGATGCTCTTGAGCTTGAAACACACACAACAAGACCGGTGTTAACTAGCGAAATGGTCGGCAGAGTGCCGACACCGCGAGTTTTGACTGGCACTTGCACATATAAAACAAGGTCGTAAAGTAACTCGTTCGGCTTTTGAGTCACATAAAGTATGTGTGTTAATTTTGACGCCACTAGCTCTGCATGTTGTCATGCAATTTGTTTACCTCTCAGAAATGATTATGACATAAAAGTGAAGTACGTGACGAGTGTGACGTTAGGAAAACATTAGGCTGCATGGAGAGAAACTGTATGGGACCACCCAACCGAAACGAGTACTGTGTGACGTGCTACCCGGCAGGTATTCACCGCGGTAGCCGGCTAGCTCAGTCGGTAGAGCGTCAGGCTCTCAATCCCAGGGTCGTTGGTTCGAGCCACACGCTGGGCGGAACGGAATTTTGTTCCGCTGCAGATGTAAATTACCGTTTTTCTGATTAACGATATTTAATGGAAATAGCAACTGTTAACTTTGCCTACGTCTCTGTCAGTCGCAAGGAATCTGTATTTGAAGGTGAAGGTGATTTTGTAGACATGTGTGAAAGACATGTTCTGAAATGCAAGTGTTGTTGTTTCGAGAGCACATCGGTTACGTGTCAGATGTGTAGCCAAGCAGTAATGGGTCGCCATAGCTGCAAATATTAGCCTGTAATATGAAGTGTTGTCAGCTGAAGTCTGATGATGCAGACGACCGTAAGGGCGAAGTGCCCAAGAGTACCGCTAGGCCGCGCCTCTTTAGCTCAGTGGTAGAGCACTGGTCTAATAATCCAGGGGTCGTAAGTTCCATCCTCACAAGAGAAAGATGAATTTTGGAAATGAGTTGCGCGTCGTGGCTGTATAGCAAACAGTATCTGTGATGACGAACAATTAGCAACAGCCGTTTTTTAAAGAATTACTCTCAGATGTGATTAAGGCGAATGGCGCAGATAAAGCATTTGCCAAAGCGGTACAGCAGAAGGTGGGACGAGGCAGTCTGAATTACATTTTACAGATGTATTTCTCACATATCTCAGAGCCTCTCGCGGTCGTCGTCGTCGTCGTCGTCGTCGTCGTCGTCGTCGCCGCCGCTTCTGCAGAAGTAGCAAATGGCCATCGTAGCAAATGCGGCGAGGGACGCCCTGCCTTCGATTCCGAATGCACAAAGTGTGTGGTCTTGTTTCTCAGTCTATATTTGATCGGTCTCGTAAGAGGTTGAATGTAACGAATGGGTGGGAAAGAGCAAGGGGCAGCGGCTGTGTAGAACGAAAACACAAATCCTCAGGGGGTGTGAGCGTTTCGAGATGATTCGCATACATGTAAATGTTGGTCGTCAGTGACCATGTGGCCTAATGAATAAGACGTCGGACTTCGGATCTGAAGATTACAGGTTCGAATGCTGTCACGCTTGTGTTTTTCCAGTTCTGAAAAAGAAACATACCGTTTTAATGTAGCAATTGAGCAGTAAGAAACCGTCTGAATGTTGCTGTTGACCATTTTTTGCTTGGAGATGCTCTTGCGCTTGAAACACACACAACAAGACCGGTGTTAACTAGCGAAATGGTCGGCAGAGTGCCGACACCGCGAGTTTTGACTGGCACTTGCACATATAAAACAAGGTCGTAAAGTAACTCGTTCGGCTTTTGAGTCACATAAAGTGTGTTAATTTTGACGCCACTAGCTCTGCATGTTGTCATGCAATTTCTTTACCTCTCAGAAATGATTATGACATAAAAGTGAAGTAAGTGACGAGTGTGACGTTAGGAAAACATTAGGCTGCATGGAGAGAAACTGTATGGGACCACCCAACCGAAACGAGTACTGTGTGACGTGCTACCCGGCAGGTATTCACCGCGGTAGCCGGCTAGCTCAGTCGGTAGAGCGTCAGGCTCTCAATCCCAGGGTCGTTGGTTCGAGCCACACGCTGGGCGGAACTGAATTTTGTTCCGCTGCAGATGTAAATTACCGTTTTTCTGATTAACGATATTTAATGGAAATAGCAACTGTTAACTTTGCCTACGTCTCTGTCAGTCTCAAGGAATCTGTATTTGAAGGCGAAGGTGATTTTGTAGACATGTGTGAAAGACATGTTCTGAAATGCAAGTGTTGTTGTTTCGAGAGCACATCGGTTACGTGTCAGATGTGTAGCCAAGCAGTAATGGGTCGCCATAGCTGCAAATATTAGCCTGTAATATGAAGTGTTGTCAGCTGAAGTCTGATGATGCAGACGACCGTAAGGGCGAAGTACCCAAGAGTACCGCTAGGCCGCGCCTCTTTAGCTCAGTGGTAGAGCACTGGTCTAATAATCCAGGGGTCGTAAGTTCCATCCTCACAGGAGAAAGATGAATTTTGGAAATGAGTTGCGCGTCGTGGCTGTATAGCAAACAGTATCTGTGATGACGAACAATTAACAACAGGCGTTTTTTTAAGAATTACTCTCAGATGTGATTAAGGCGAATGGCGCAGATAAAGCATTTGCCAAAGCGGTGCAGCAGAAGGTGGGACGAGGCAGTCTGAATTACATTTTACAGATGTATTTCTCACATATCTCAGAGCCTCTCGCCGTCGTCGTCGTCGTCGTCGTCGCCGCCGCCGCCGCCGCTTCTGCAGAAGTAGCAAATGGCCATCGTAGCAAATGCGGAGAGGGACGCCCTGCCTTCGGTTCCGAATGCACAAAGTGTGTGGTCTTGTTTCTCAGTCTATATTTGATCGGTCTCGTAAGAGGTTGAATGTAACGAATGGGTGGGAAAGAGCAAGGGTCAGCGGCTGTGTAGAACGAAAACACAAATCCTCAGGGGTGTGAGCGTTTCGAGATGAGTCGCATACATGTATATGTTGGTCGTCAGTGACCATGTGGCCTAATGAATAAGACGTCGGACTTCGGATCTGAAGATTACAGGTTCGAATGCTGTCACGTTTGTGTTTTTCCAGTTCTGAAAAAGAAACATACCGTTTTAATGTAGCAATTGAGCAGTACGAAACCGTCTGAATGTTGCTGTTGACCATTTTTTGCTTGGAGATGCTCTTGAGCTTGAAACACACACAACAAGACCGGTGTTAACTAGCGAAATGGTCGGCAGAGTGCCGACACCGCGAATTTTGACTGGCACTTGCACATATAAAACAAGGTCGTAAAGTAACTCGTTCGGCTTTTGAGTCACATAAAGTATGTGTGTTAATTTTGACGCCACTAGCTCTGCATGTTGTCATGCAATTTCTTTACCTCTCAGAAATGATTATGACATAAAAGTGAAGTACGTGACGAGTGTGACGTTAGGAAAACATTAGGCTGCATGGAGAGAAACTGTATGGGACCACCCAACCGAAACGAGTACTGTGTGACGTGCTACCCGGCAGGTATTCACCGCGGTAGCCGGCTAGCTCATTCGGTGTCAGCCAGCGGCTGCGCTGGAGGTCGGACGTGCCGTGCTGTGTGCTGTGCTGCGTTAGCTCCGCGTGGTAAGTCTCTGCTCTTGCTGCAACGCGTCGCTGTCTATAGTATTTGTGTAGACATGAAAAAGAATTAAGAGATGTCGCAACCGCAACGAAAAGATACTTTGAAATTCACGTTTGATCGCAACTTTGTCCGACCGAGGTCATTTGATGTTGAACAGTGGTTAGAGGATGATGTTAAAATAGGACTTGATGATATTATCGGCATACATTTCTCGATTATGAACAGTGTGGTTTTCGTGAAACTTGCCAGTCCAGAATTGTGTGAAAGGATAGTTCGATCTTGTGGTGGCATTCTGAAATTTAAACATGCTGACGGAAATGTTGGGGAAGTTACCGTTGCCCATGCTGGTCTAGGTATTCGGACCGTGCGAGTCTTTGAACTTCCCTTTGAAATTACAAGTGACCAGATAAATGCTGTTATTGCTCCATACGGGAAAGTTTTGAGTAATATTGCCCAACGGTGGTCTGCTGCACACAAATTCCCTGTTTTGAATGGTGTGCGCCAATTAAAAGTCGAATTGCAGAAGCACATTCCGTCGTTTATAAACGTCTGCGGATATAGAGCTGTTGTGATGTATGATGACCAACCGAAAACGTGTGCTGTCTGCAATTTACCAGGCCACGTTCGTGCAGACTGTGTTCAAAGGCGAGTGGCGCAACTGCCTGCCGGCGATGCCGTCAGGCCCCCTGCTATGTCAACGCTGCCCGTGACATATGTCGCCGTAGCGCGCGGTTTTGCAAGTGCCACTGCGCCCCCCGAAGTTACTACGAGTACCGACCCACAAGCGACCGACCAACCGACCGACTCAGGTGTAGCATCTGTAGACACTCAACCCTCCTGTGAAGACATATCTGCTCCTGCCCTTGTCGCCGTGGAATCGCCCAATGAGGCAATGGATACGGACGCGACCTCAGTCGCTTCGGGTAGTGCTCCTCTGCATCCTGGAGCTTCTTTAGGAGGTATCAAAAGCGTATCAGGTGCACAGAAAACGGACTCGCAACCAGCCGTTTCTAGTGGTGCTCTTCCGAATCCTGCAGCTGCCTTAGGCACTGACCACAGCCCGTCAAGTGCAATGAAATCAGACCTGGCGTCAGTCACTTCGAGTAGTGCTACTTTGCAACCTGAGGCTTCTTCAGGTACCGTCCAAAGTCCACCACGAGACGCATCTCCCAAGAAATCTAAAAAACGGAGGATCGCGCGTCAAGGTGCAGAGCAGACTGCACCACAACTGCGTGAACAGGCGAAGCAAATAGGGGGCAAAATACGTCAATCTGCATCTGAGAACTTGCAGTGCAATCAGCAGTCATCTAACGAAGACCCTGTGTCCTTGGATAGTACCTTCGGTTCTGCCAGTTTGCCCTCCGATGACGTAGCAATTACCCGAACCGAAGATAAAAATCACCAGCAAACACCTGAATATAGTGCACCACTTAATGACGAACCGATGACAGGGCTGTCGAATCCGTGGGCAGACGATGTCGACGACACTACAAAGGAGGACGAAATTATGGACACCACAGGAACCGTTACAGTCACCACGATGGCCACACCACGCGATGACGTCGTCTTGAATGTCATCGCCGCGACGGATACTGTCCCAGACACGGAGAAGCCGACTGATCCCTTCCCAAGTCATGAATATTTCTAGTCTGAACTGTTTTACTGACTTGTGTCCACATGTCTCTCGGGTCAGATTTCTTAATGTTTTTTCGAAATGATATGTTGCCAGAGTTTTTCCTAATTACACTCCCGTCTTGGCTAACGTAGTTCCGTTGCAGGCCTATAAGATCGCTACGCTGAACATCAATAAAATTTGTAGCCCATTTAATTTACAAAATTTAAAAGATTTCCTGTATGCAGCTGATGTGGACATTTTGTTTTTACAAGAAGTAACAAACATCGAACTTGACTTCATACAGGGGTATAATGCTATAGTCAATCCTGGAATTGGATGTGATTTGGGTACCGCATTTCTTTTCAAAGCGGGCGTCGTCATTACAGACGTAACAAAACTGCCTAACGGCAGAGGCATTGCCGGCACGCTTTATAACACCAGGATTATTAATGTCTATGCCCCATCTGGTTCTACCAATCGGTGCCAACGAGCACAGTTTTTTAAGGAGGGAATTGTTCCTTTGTTTGGTGTACACTGCACCCATACCATCCTTGGAGGCGACTTTAACAGTGTCATACATGCCAAAGACCAAACTCCGAACTACAACAAATCGCCGGACCTGGAACGTATCGTCACCGACCTCCGTTTAACTGATTCGTGGGAGCAAAAGCACGGCGCGGCACCCGGCTTTACCCACCTCACTAATCATTCAGCGAGCCGGTTGGATCGAATATATGTCTCGCCCAATCTGAAACACCGCATCCTGCAGTCTGAAGTTTGGCCAACCGTTTTTTCGGACCACGCTGCATATATATGCACATTAAATTTGGAACGACAAGGAACCTGTCGATATAAAGGGCCATAGAAACTTAATGTTTCACACTTAAAAGATCCTGCCTGTCGAGAAGCCTTTCTCACCACTTGGAGAGCCTGCGAGACCAAACTCAGCTCTTACCACTCGACCTTGGATTGGTGGCTCAAATGCGCCAAACCTCAGATCCGGAGATGTTTCATCAACTACTCCCGGGAGAAGAGCTTTTGGCGGAAAAGAACGATAGAATTTTACTTTCATTGTCTCCGAGAACTCTACCTGCAAGGTGCTACAGCTATTGGGAACCATGGGAGAATTAAAAAATTCCAGGCAAAAATACTGACATTAAGGCGACAACAGCTTGAAGGATACCAAATAAGGTCAAGAGCAGAGACTGTGGCGCAAAAAGAAGCCACTTCGATATATCATGTGATTCGTGAAACTAAACGAGGATTCCGCAAAATACTGACGGAGCTTAAAACTGATAATGGAACCACCTTGACAATGCACAACGACATAAAAGCAGAAATACTAACCCATTTCGACAACTTGTTTTCACATAAAGAGGTAGACGAAAAAGCACAGGACGATTTACTGACCCACCTGCAAGGACGCGTTGGTAACGCGTACGCGGAAGCTCTAATAGCGGAGGCGACCGAAGACGATGTACACTATGCTGTCTATCAAAGTGGAAAAAATAAATCCCCTGGAGCTGACGGCATACCAGCAGAATTTTATCAAGTCTTCTGGGAACATATAAAACATAGAATTACATGCATCTGTAATGAACTTCTGAACCTCAATAAGGAGATACCGAAAGATTTTCGCGAAGGTATGGTAGTGTTAATCGCAAAAAAATCGGCTGGCAAGAAAATTGGAAATTTGAGACCAATCACTCTGCTGAACAGTGACTATAAAATTTTTTCGCGGCTCTTAGCCCACAGACTTAAAAATGTAATGGCCAGCGTCACCGGCCCATATCAGTCTAGCGTGGGCAAAGATAGGAAAATTCAGCAGACGCTGTCCGACTACCGCGACATAATTTCAATAGCAGAAGTATGTCGACTAAAATGTGCCATCGTGTCGTTAGATTTCGATAAAGCCTTCGACAGGATCAGCCACTCCTACCTCCTGAAAACGATGGGCGCAATGGGTTTTCCGCCGAGATTCGTCGACCTCATACGACGTTTGGTAACGAATAACTCCTCCAGAATCATCATAAATGGACAGCCTAGCCGGCCAGTCGAGATCGCATGTTCCGTCAGGCAAGGTTGTCCGTTGTCCATGGCACTTTTTGCCATGGCCATCGAACCTTTGCTCGCTACCTTGACTCAGCGGTTACAAGGATTGCAAATACGAGGAAACAAAATAATATGTAAAGCTTATGCGGACGATGTTGGGTTTCTCGTTATGAATGTAGCGGAAGTCGAGACGGCAATGCACATAATAGAAAAATACGAACGAGCGTCAGCCGCGAGGTTAAACAAAACCAAGTCCGGCATATTCAATATCGGATGTGGCATTGGCATGCGCACACACGGTCACTTACGTGAGCTAACAGCCTTGAAGTGTCTCGGCATTGATTTCCGAAAAAATATACGTCAAACTATTGCGGCCAACTGTAGTGGCACAACATATTCTATTTCAATTGCTATTAACAATGAGGGCTGTACAGATACTCCCCCTCCCCCCCCCCCCCCACCAACAGCACCCCTTAACTACAAAGATAGGCATTATACTTGCAGCACATCCTTTGCTCCCATAATTGCCCTGCCCTCAATTTGCAGTAATCCACTCTCTCCACACCCTCCACCCAACAGTTTCTCCTTTCTCTGTCCTGTCCCCCTCACATTTCACGTCACATTTAGCGTGTGCTACTCTGCACCAGCTCCAACATCCATGCATCACATGCCTTACTCTTGTACCTGCCACTCTTGTACCTGCCACTTGTGTACGGACACATAGTATTCGACAATTAAATGAAATTCAGAGAGTGTCTTTAGCGAACGTCTCTATTACTTCCAAAGTCAATTATGTCGCCCAGATACTGCCAATACCCGCCGGCATCGCCAAACAAATTATGTCAGCAATAGGCTATTTTGTGAGCCGTGGCCACATATTTAAAATCCAGTATGACACTCTGACGCTCGCCACTAATAATGGCGGCTTAAACTTAACGAATGTTACTAAAAAGTCGCAGGCTCTGTACATCTCCAATACATTTCAACAATGGAGACAATCCGGCAGCTGTATCGCCGCGCACTTGCTATCTGAAATAGCTCCAGATGACCTCTCTCCACCCATTAATGTGCAGCACATACCGAGTGGACTTTACCATTTACGATGGTTTTTAATAGAATATAGCTACCTACGTTCAAGAATTCCGGAAAAAGACATGACAAACGTAAAAGAAATATATGGCAAATTGATGGGAGAAAAGAAGAACAACAAAATAGAACAAAACTATCCATGTTCTAACTGGAAAGTGATATGGGCAAATATTCATAACCGTAACTTAGCTACTCATCTGAAAGCAACATGGTACTTTGTTGTAAATAGGAAAGTTGCAACAAACTCGAAACTTCATTCGATCCACTTAGCGGATTCGCCTTTGTGTGCAACGTGTAGTTTAATTGATAACGAAGAACATCGTTTCGTGTGCGACAAGGTTAAAGATATCTGGCTGAATGTCCGACGAAAGCTGGCACTCATCCTTCGAACGTCACCTAACGCTATAACACCTGCGGACTTTTTGACACCGGATGATGTACCCTTTCCTAACACGAAACGCAACGCAGTCAATTGGCTGAAAGCGGCAACGGTCCATTACCTCTTCACGAAGGAAGAGAAAAGCCAAGAGGATTTTTGGATCTCTCTGCTAACTGAGCATCACATGTTACTGAAGACTAGTAAATATAAAGAAACATACGCAAATTTTTTAATCAAGACTTTGATGTAAAAGAATTAACAAGAAATATCTGCGGACACAGAAGACAAACGTAAGAGAGTGTTCACCACTACTAACTTACTTAACAATCGTGAAAAAAAAAAAAAAATAAATATTTTAGTTTTTACCGGAATTGCCGTTCTTTGAGTTCAACGTTTATTAATTTATTTTTCAAGAAGCCATTATAAATAGTTGCTTCTCACCGAATATGGTTTGTTTTTTAAGCATTTTCAGAGAGAAGAGGCAGTTTCGAAATGCCCTCTGACGTTTCTTTGTCAAGGAAGACTATTTGCTTTAAGTGTGACAACAAAAAACAGCGATGAAGAAGGAAACAAACTGAACATAACTTCTGTTTCTACCTACTGAAGACTTCATTCTTTTTTCACATTATCAATAAGCCCAAACAAGAGGTACATTAGTTTCTCCACGATAAAGGGATTAACTTCGTCTCATCAGTTTATGGTAATGTACATGGCGTGAGAAGCCGACGCCGATGAAGGCGAATTATGGAGAGCGCAAGGATGGGCTAAAAGGGGTGATGGGAGGCCCAAAAAAAAAAAAAAAAATTCGGTAGAGCGTCAGGCTCTTAATCCCAGGGTCGTTGGTTCGAGCCACACGCTGGGCGGAACGGAATTTTGTTCCGCTGCAGATGTAAATTACCGTTTTTCTGATTAACGATATTTAATGGAAATAGCAACTGTTAACTTTGCCTACGTCTCTGTCCGTCGCAAGGAATCTGTATTTGAAAGTGAAGGTGATTTTGTAGACATGTGTGAAAGACATGTTCTGAAATGCAAGTGTTGTTGTTTCGAGAGCACATCGGTTACGTGTCAGATGTGTAGCCAAGCAGTAATGGGTCGCCATAGCTGCAAATATTAGCCTGTAATATGAAGTGTTGTCAGCTGAAGTCTGATGATGCAGACGACCGTAAGGACGAAGTACCCAAGAGTACCGCTAGGCCGCGCCTCTTTAGCTCAGTGGTAGAGCAGTGGTCTAATAATCCAAGGGTCGTAAGTTCCATCCTCACAGGAGAAAGATGAATTTTGGAAATCAGTTGCGCGTCGTGGCTGTATAGCAAACAGTATCTGTGATGACGAACAATTAGCAACAGGCGTTTTTTTAAGAATTACTCTCAGATGTGATTAAGGCGAATGGCGCAGATAAAGCATTTGCCAAAGCGGTACAGCAGAAGGTGGGACGAGGCAGTCTGAATTACATTTTACAGATGTATTTCTCACATATCTCAGAGCCTCTCGCGGTCGTCGTCGTCGTTTTCGTCCCCGCCGCCGCTTCTGCAGAAGTAGCAAATGGCCATCGTAGCAAATACGGTGAGGGACGCCCTGCCTTCGATTCCGAATGCACAAAGTGTGTGGTCTTGTTTCTCAGTCTATATTTGATCGGTCTCGTAAGAGGTTGAATGTAACGAATGGGTGGGAAAGAGCAAGGGGCAGCGACTGTGTAGAACGAAAACACGAATCCTCAGGGGTGTGCGCGTTTCGAGATGAGTCGCATACATGTAAATGTTGTTCGTCAGTGACCATGTGGCCTAATGGATAAGTCGTCGGACTTCGGATCTGAAGATTACAGGTTCGAATGCTGTCACGCTTGTGTTTTTCCAGTTCTGAAAAAGAAACATACCGTTTTAATGTAGCAATTGAGCAGTACGAAACCGTCTGAATGTTGCTGTTGACCATTTTTTGCTTGGAGATGCTCTTGAGCTTGAAACACACACAACAAGACCGGTGTTAACTAGCGAAATGGTCGGCAGAGTGCCGACACCGCGAGTTTTGTCTGGCACTTGCACATATAAAACAAGGTCGTAAAGTAACTCGTTCGGCTTTTGAGTCACATAAAGTATGTGTGTTAATTTTGACGCCACTAGCTCTGCATGTTGTCATGCAATTTCTTTACCTCTCAGAAATGATTATGACATAAAAGTGAAGTACGTGACGAGTGTGACGTTAGGAAAACATTAGGCTGCATGGAGAGAAACTGTATGGGACCACCAAACCGAATCGAGTACTGTTTGACGTGCTACCCGGCAGGTATTCACCGCGGTAGCCGGCTAGCTCAGTCGGTAGATCGTCAGGCTCTCAATCCCAGGGTCGTTGGTTCGAGCCACACGCTGGGCGGAACGGAATTTTGTTCCGCTGCAGATGTAAATTACCGTTTTTCTGATTAATGATATTTAATGGAAATAGCAACTGTTAACTTTGCCTACGTCTCTGTCAGTCTCAAGGAATCTGTATTTGAAGGTGAAGGTGATTTTGTAGACATGTGTGAAAGACATGTTCTGAAATGCAAGTGTTGTTGTTTCGAGAGCACATCGGTTACGTGTCAGATGTGTAGCCAAGCAGTAATGGGTCGCCATAGCTGCAAATATTAGCCTGTAATATGAAGTGTTGTCAGCTGAAGTCTGATGATGCAGACGACCGTAAGGGCTAAGTACCCAAGAGTACCGCTAGGCCGCGCTTCTTTAGCTCAGTGGTAGAGCACTGGTCTAATAATCTAGAGGTCGTAAGTTCCATCCTCACAGGAGAAAGATGAATTTTGGAAATGAGTTGCGCGTCGTGGCTGTATAGCAAACAGTATCTGCGATGACGAACAATTAGCAACAGGCGTTTTTTTAAGAATTACTCTCAGATGTGATTAAGGCGAATGGCGCAGATAAAGCATTTGCCAAAGCGGTACAGCAGAAGGTGGGTCGAGGCAGTCTGAATTACATTTTACAGATGAATTTCTCACATATCTCAGAGCCTCTCGCGGTCGTCGTCGTCGTCGTCGTCGTCGTCGTCGTCGCCGCCGCCGCCGCTTCTGCAGAAGTAGCAAATGCCCATCGTACCAAATGCGGCGAGGGATGCCCTGCCTTCGATTCCGAATGCACAAAGTGTGTGGTCTTGTTTCTCAGTCTATATTTGATCGGTCTCGTAAGAGGTTGAATGTAACGAATGGGTGGGAAAGAGCAAGGTGGCAGCGGCTGTGTAGAACGAAATCACAAATCCTCAGGGGTGTGAGCGTTTCGAGATGAGTCGCATACATGCAAATGTTCGTCGTCAGTGACCATGTGGCCTAATGGATAAGACGTCGGACTTCGGATCTGAAGATTACAGGTTCGAATGCTGTCACGCTTGGGTTTTTCCAGTTCTGAAAAAGAAACATACCGTTTTAATGTAGCAATTGAGCAGTACGAAACCGTCTGAATGTTGCTGTTGACCATTTTTTGCTTGGAGATGCTCTTGAGCTTGAAACACACACAACAAGACCGGTGTTAACTAGCGAAATGGTCGGCAGAGTGCCGACACCGCGAGTTTTGACTGGCACTTGCACATATAAAACAAGGTCGTAAAGTAACTCGTTCGGCTTTTGAGTCACATAAAGTATGTGTGTTAATTTTGACGCCACTAGCTCTGCATGTTGTCATGCAATTTCTTTACCTCTCAGAAATGATTATGACATAAAAGTGAAGTACGTGACGAGTGTGACGTTAGGAAAACATTAGGCTGCATGGAGAGAAACTGTATGGGACCACCAAACCGAAACGAGTACTGTGTGACATGCTACCCGGCAGGTATTCACCGCGGTAGCCGGCTAGCTCAGTCGGTAGAGCGTCAGGCTCTCAATCCCAGGGTCGTTGGTTCGAGCCACACGCTGGGCGGAACGGAATTTTGTTCCGCTGCAGATGTAAATTACCGTTTTTCTGATTAATGATATTTAATGGAAATAGCAACTGTTAACTTTGCCTACGTCTCTGTCAATCTCACGGAATCTGTATTTGAAGGTGAAGGTGATTTTGTAGACATGTGTGAAAGACATGTTCTGAAATGCAAGTGTTGTTGTTTCGAGAGCACATCGGTTACGTGTCAGATGTGTAGCCAAGCAGTAATGGGTCGCCATAGCTGCAAATATTAGCCTGTAATATGAAGTGTTGTCAGCTGAAGTCTGATGATGCAGACGACCGTAAGGGCGAAGTACCCAAGAGTACCGCTAGGCCGCGCCTCTTTAGCTCAGTGGTAGAGCACTGGTCTAATAATCTAGAGGTCGTAAGTTCCATCCTCACAGGAGAAAGATGAATTTTGGAAATGAGTTGCGCGTCGTGGCTGTATAGCAAACAGTATCTGCGATGACGAACAATTAGCAACAGGCGTTTTTTTAAGAATTACTCTCAGATGTGATTAAGGCGAATGGCGCAGATAAAGCATTTGCCAAAGCGGTACGGCAGAAGGTGGGACGAGGCAGTCTGAATTACATTTTACAGATGTATTTCTCACATATCTCAGAGCCTCTCGCGGTCGTCGTCGTCGTTTTCGTCCCCGCCGCCGCTTCTGCAGAAGTAGCAAATGGCCATCGTAGCAAATGCGGTGAGGGACGCCCTGCCTTCGATTACGAATGCACAAAGTGTGTGGTCTTGTTTCTCAGTCTATATTTGATCGGTCTCGTAAGAGGTTGAATGTAACGAATGGGTGGGAAAGAGCAAGGGGCAGCGGCTGTGTAGAACGAAAACACAAATCCTCAGGGGTGTGCGCGTTTCGAAATGAGTCGCATACATGTAAATGTTGTTCGTCAGTGACCATGTGGCCTAATGGATAAGACGTCGGACTTCGGATCTGAAGATTACAGGTTCGAATGCTGTCACGCTTGTGTTTTTCCAGTTCTGAAAAAGAAACATACCGTTTTAATGTAGCAATTGAGCAGTACGAAACCGTCTGAATGTTGCTGTTGAGCATTTTTTGCTTGGAGATGCTCTTGAGCTTGAAACACACACAACAAGACCGGTGTTAACTAGCGAAATGGTCGGCAGAGTGCCGACACCGCGAGTTTTGACTGGCACTTGCACATATAAAACAAGGTCGTAAAGTAACTCGTTCGGCTTTTGAGTCACATAAAGTATGTGTGTTAATTTTGACGCCACTAGCTCTGCATGTTGTCATGCAATTTCTTTACCTCTCAGAAATGATTATGACATAAAAGTGAAGTACGTGACGAGTGTGACGTTAGGAAAACATTAGGCTGCATGGAGAGAAACTGTATGGGACCACCCAACCGAAACGAGTACTGTGTGACGTGCTACCCGACAGATATTCACCGCGGTAGCCGGCTAGCTCAGTCGGTAGAGCGTCAGGCTCTCAATCCCACGGTCGTTGGTTCGAGCCACACACTGGGCGGAACGGAATTTTGTTCCGCTGCAGATGTAAATTACCGTTTTTCTGATTAACGATATTAAATGGAAATAGCAACTGTTAACTTTGCCTACGTCTCTGTCAGTCTCAAGGAATCTGTATTTGAAGGTGAAGGTGATTTTGTAGACATGTGTGAAAGACATGTTCTGAAATGCAAGTGTTGTTGTTTCGAAAGCACATCGGTTACGTGTCAGATGTGTAGCCAAGCAGTAATGGGTCGCCATAGCTGAAAATATTAGCCTGTAATATGAAGTGTTGTCAGCTGAAGTCTGATGATGCAGACGACTGTAAGGACGAAGTACCCAAGAGTACCGCTAGGCTGCGCCTCTTTAGCTCAGTGGTAGAGCACTGGTCTAATAATCCAGGGGTCGTATGTTCCATCCTCACAGGAGAAAGATGAATTTTGGAAATCAGTTGCGCGTCGTGGCTGTATTGCAAACAGTATCTGTGATGACGAACAATTAGCAACAGGCGTTTTTTTAAGAATTACTCTCAGATGTGATTAAGGCGAATGGCGCAGATAAAGCATTTTTTTTTTTTAAAAAATCTTTATTTCTTACAAAATATTTTATACAATAAAACCCACCACCTTATGAATTAGTGGGTCATGATATAATACATTACTTAGGTACAGCTTATACATTTCTAATTCTAATCTACAGACAGTGTGTTAGTTGAATGGGCAGACCTACTAATTAACAAATCTGCTACTCCTAATATTACTACTTTCACTAGTCTCTACTGCCTGCAGCGTTACAAACATGCCAGTAAATATACAATCCTACTTGTGTGCCTTGCTCACCGAGCTAACCCCGGTGAATGCGCCCTGGCACAGGGCAGGCCAATACTTTTATTCGCTGCAGGTTTCTATTTTAATTCCTATTCTAATTTCCTAACCTAATGAACTATTCAAAGTCAGAATCGGTGAGTTGTCAAATCCGGTATGGTCGCCCCTCTCCCCCTATCCTGCACGTGGCGGATTCCAACTTTACCAGTCGACCAGTCCACGCACAGGCGGTACGGGATTGGGGTATTGACCTAGAATGTTAATTTTTTAAGTCTTAAAGCTCTCTCAGATATTGAGTTAGGACCTTTCGTGATACCTCATTTGCCAACTGATTTAGCAGTCGAAAGGTCTCGTCTTGTCTTAATAACATATACGTGTCATAGTTGGGTAGTTGCTGTCTAAGTGTAGTTGCTACATCATCGAAAAGGGGGCACTCGTAGACCACATGGTCGGGAGTTCCCTCCGATGCACCACAGTCACACGTAGGCGTTGCCCTCTTCCCAAACCGACATAGATACGTCGGGTAAGGCCCATGTCCAGTGAGAAAGTGGAACAAACCCCTAGTTGGTTCAAAATAACCCATGCTCATTCTTTCCCTCACATTCGGCAGGAAGCTGAAAGTTCTTCTGCCGGATTCCTCTGCCTCCCAAACTTCCTGCCATAGCTCTTCACCCCTCTTCCGTATCTCGCCCTTATCCCTAACCCTAACTCCCAAGATGTCTTCTACTTTTTCTATGTCCCCTTTCTTTGCCCAATACCAAGCACCCTGTTCCCTGATTTTGATATCCAGAGGACAAAGCCCCATTATTACTAATAGGGCCCCTCCCGGAGATGTTCTGTATGCCCCCACAGATCTTAATATCATGTTCCTTTGAACCCTTCTCACCGACATGGCGGGCACAACCCTCGTGAGCCTGTGTGCCCAGACTCCCGCGCCGTAACCCACTATTGATGTTAGTATGCTATTATGATACAATTTGATAAGGTGAGGGGGGAGATGAAATCTTTTATGACCTATGGTGATGAGGTTATTGAGAATTTGCAGAGCTCTTTGTGTCACGGTTTCAATGTGCTTTCCGAAGTTCCACCTTTCATCGATGATGATCCCTAAGTAACGTCCCTCTCGTCGTCGGAGTACTGGTGTGCCCTGAATTCTTACAGTCGGGTTTCTTATTAACTGTCCCTTTAGTAATAGATAGGTTGATTTGGTCGGTGAGATGGTCATCTTGGTATTACGGCACCATGATAGTAGTTGCGTCATGGCTCTATCTATTTTTGGTTCAATATCCTCGCGACTTCGGCCGCCAACCAGTAGAAGGAGGTCATCAGCGTAGGCTATCACCTCTAGCACATCTTCATTTTGTTGCAATGCATTTAAGAGTGGCTCCATGTGGATATCCCAAAATAGGGGACCTAAGACGGAACCCTGGGGACATCCCTTTGTTATGGGTTTTCCAATCCTCCCGCTAGGGGATGATAGCCAGACCTCCCGATCTACACAATAGCTCCTAAGGCAACCGTATAGCGGCCCTGGGCACTCTTTCTCCCGCAAGCAGGAGAAGAGCGAAGGCCACCACAGGTTGTCAAAGGCGCCACTAATGTCCACCATGATGCCGACGATGTACTTGCACGGGGCCGAACCACAGACCTCGGCTGCCAGGGCGATCGCATCAGATGCGGAACGCCCAGGCCTGAAGCCAAACTGTCTGTCGCTCATCCCGTGCAGCACTCGGTGGGCAGTCAGCCTATCAGCAAGCAGCTTTTCAAGGATCTTCCCGAGCACATCCAGAAGGCAGATGGGTCTGTAAGACTTTGCCTCAGCTGGATCTTTATCGGGGCCTTTCTTAATGATTACAACGTTTGCTGCCTTCCAGATCCTCGGGAATTTGCCTTGCCGAAGGCACTCGTTGTACAGCTGGGTTAAAGGAGCGACCAGTTGTGGGGCCAAGAACTGCACCACCTCCGCCACAATGCCGTCTGGCCCGGGGGCTTTCCCTCTCTTTATTGTCTTTATGAGGGCAGCGACCTCTTCCTCCGAGAGGGGGAGGACTGCCTCATCATTTGTATAGTCGCCCAGATCTAAATCCCGCAACCGTCTCTGTTCCTCAGTATCCTCTGTTCTGTCGTCGTCAGGCAACAGGGATCGGAGTAGGACCTCAGCAGTCTCCTGCCATGAGTCCGTCATCCCATCCCCATGCCTGACTGTGGACAGCATCATACAGGAGCGGATCTTTTCTCTTAAAGCATTTGCCAAAGCGGTACAGCAGAAGGTGGGACGAGGCAGTCTGAATTACATTTTACAGATGTATTTCTCACATATCTCAGAGCCTCTCGCGGTCGTCGTCGTCGTCGTCGTCGTCGTTGCCGCCGCCGCTTCTGCAGAAGTAGCAAATGGCCATCGTAGCAAATGCGGCGAGGGACGCCCTGCCTTCGATTCCGAATGCACAAAGTGTGTGGTCTTGTTTCTCAGTCTATATTTGATCGGTCTCGTAAGAGGTTGAATGTAACGAATGGGTGGGAAAGAGCAAGGGGCAGCGGCTGTGTAGAACGAAAACACAAATCCTCAGGGGTGTGAGCGTTTCGAGATGAGTCGCTTACATGTAAATGTTGTTTGTCAGTGACCATGTGGCCTAATGGATAAGACGTCGGACTTCGGATCTGAAGATTACAGGTTCGAATGCTGTCACGCTTGTGTTTTTCCAGTTCTGAAAAAGAAACATACCGTTTTAATGTAGCAATTGAGCAGTACGAAACCGTCTGAATGTTGCTGTTGACCATTTTTTGCTTGGAGATGCTCTTGAGCTTGAAACACACACAACAAGACCGGTGTTAACTAGCGAAATGGTCGGCAGAGTGCCGACACCGCGATTTTTGACTGGCACTTGCACATATAAAACAAGGTCGTAAAGTAACTCGTTCGGCTTTTGAGTCACATAAAGTATGTGTGTTAATTTTGACGCCACTAGCTCTGCATGTTGTCATGCAATTTCTTTGCCTCTCAGAAATGATTATGACATAAAAGTGAAGTACGTGACGAGTGTGACGTTAGGAAAACATTAGGCTGCATGGAGAGAAACTGTATGGGACCACCCAACCGAAACGAGTACTGTGTGACGTGCTACCCGGCAGGTATTCACCGCGGTAGCCGGCTAGCTCAGTCGGTATAGCGTCAGGCTCTTAATCCCAGGGTCGTTGGTTCGAGACACACGCTGGGCGGAACGGAATTTTGTTCCGCTGCAGATGTAAATTACCGTTTTTCTGATTAACGATATTTAATGGAAATAGCAACTGTTAACTTTGCCTACGTCTCTGTCAGTCGCAAATAATCTGTATTTGAAGGTGAAGGTGATTTTGTACACATGTGTGAAAGACATGTTCTGAAATGCAAGTGTTGTTGTTTCGAGAGCACATCGGTTACGTGTCAGATGTGTAGTCAAGCAGTAATGGGTCGCCATAGCTGCAAATATTAGCCTTTAATATGAAGTGTTGTCAGCTGAAGTCTGATGATGCAGACGACCGTAAGGACGAAGTACCCAAGAGTACCACTAGGCCGCGCCTCTTTAGCTCAGTGGTAGAGCACTGGTCTAATAATCCAGGGGTCGTAAGTTCCATCCTCACAGGAGAAAGATGAATTTTAGAAATCAGTTGCGCGTCGTGGCTGTATAGCAAACAGTATCTGTGATGACGAACAATTAGCAACAGGCGATTTTTTAAGAATTACTCTCAGATGTGATTAAGGCGAATGGCGCAGATAAAGCATTTGCCAAAGCGGTACAGCAGAAGGATGGACGAGGCAGTCTGAATTACATTTTACAGATGTATTTCTCACATATCTCAGAGCCTCTCGCGGTCGTCGTCGTCGTCGTCGACGTCGTCGTCGTCGCCGCCGCCGCTTATGCAGAAGTAGCAAATGGCCATCGTAGCAAATGCGGCGAGGGACGCCCTGCCTTCGATTCCGAATGCACAAAGTGTGTGGTCTTGTTTCTCAGTCTATATTTGATCGGTCTCGTAAGAGGTTGAATGTAACGAATGGGTGGGAAAGAGCAAGGGGCAGCGGCTGTGTAGAACGAAAACACAAATCCTCAGGGGTGCGAGCGTTTCGAGATGAGTCGCATACATGTAAATGTTGTTCGTCAGTGACCATGTGGCCTAATGGATAAGACGTCGGACTTCGGATCTGAAGATTACAGGTTCGAATGCTGTCACGTTTGTGTTTTTCCAGTTCTGAAAAAGAAACATACCGTTTTAATGTAGCAATTGAGCAGTACGAAACCGTCTGAATGTTGCTGTTGACCATTTTTTGCTTGGAGATGCTCTTGAGCTTGAAACACACACAACAAGACCGGTGTTAACTAGCGAAATGGTCGGCAGAGTGCCGACACCGCGAGTTTTGACTGGCACTTGCACATATAAAACAAGGTCGTAAAGTAGCTCGTTCGGCTTTTGAGTCACATAAAGTATGTGTGTTAATTTTGACGCCACTAGCTCTGCATGTTGTCATGCAATTTCTTTACCTCTCAGAAATGATTATGACATAAAAGTGAAGTACGTGACGAGTGTGACGTTAGGAAAACATTAGGCTGCATGGAGAGAAACTGTATGGGACCACCCAACCGAAACGAGTACTGTGTGACATGCTACCCGGCAGGTATTCACCGCGGTAGCCGGCTAGCTCAGTCGGTAGAGCGTCAGGCTCTCAATCCCACGGTCGTTGGTTCGAGCCACACACTGGGCGGAACGGAATTTTGTTCCGCTGCAGATGTAAATTACCGTTTTTCTGATTAACGATATTTAATGGAAATAGCAACTGTTAACTTTGCCTACGTCTCTGTCAGTCTCAAGGAATCTGTATTTGAAGGTGAAGGTGATTTTGTAGACATGTGTGAAAGACATGTTCTGAAATGCAAGTGTTGTTGTTTCGAGAGCACATCGGTTACGTTTCAGATGTGTAGCCAAGCAGTAATGGGTCGCCATAGCTGCAAATATTAGCCTGTAATATGAAGTGTTGTCAGCTGAAGTCTGATGATGCAGACGACTGTAAGGACGAAGTACCCAAGAGTACCGCTAGGCTGCGCCTCTTTAGCTCAGTGGTAGAGCACTGGTCTAATAATCCAGGGGTCGTAAGTTCCATCCTCACAGGAGAAAGATGAGTTTTGGAAATCAGTTGCGCGTCGTGGCTGTATAGCAAACAGTATCTGTGATGACGAACAATTAGCAACAGGTGATTTTTTAAGAATTACTCTCAGATGTGATTAAGGCGAATGGCGCAGATAAAGCATTTGCCAAAGCGGTACATCAGAAGGTGGGACGAGGCAGTCTGAATTACATTTTACAGATGTATTTCTCACATATCTCAGAGCCTCTCGCCGTCGTCGTCGTCGTCGTCGTCGTCGTCGTCGCCGCCGCCGCTTCTGCAGAAGTAGCAAATGGCCATCGTAGCATATGCGGCGAGGGACGCCCTGCCTTCGATTCCGAATGCACAAAGTGTGTGGTCTTGTTTCTCAGTCTATATTTGATCGGTCTCGTAAGAGGTTGAATGTAACGAATGGGTGGGAAAGAGCAAGGGGCAGCGGCTGTGTAGAACGAAAACACAAATCCTCAGGGGTGTGAGCGTTTCGAGATGAGTCGCATACATGTAAATTTTGGTCGTCAGTGACCATGTGGCCTAATGGATAAGACGTCGGACTTCGGATCTGAAGATTACAGGTTCGAATGCTGTCACGCTTGTGTTTTTCCAGTTCTGAAAAAGAAACATACCGTTTTAATGTAGCAATTGAGCAGTACGAAACCGTCTGAATGTTGCTGTTGACCATTTTTTGCTTGGAGATGCTCTTGAGCTTGAAACACACACAACAAGACCGGTGTTAACTAGCGAAATGGTCGGCAGAGTGCCGACACCGCGAGTTTTGACTGGCACTTGCACATATAAAACAAGGTCGTAAAGTAACTCGTTCGGCTTTTGAGTCACATAAAGTATGTGTGTTAATTTTGACGCCACTAGCTCTGCATGTTGTCATGCAATTTCTTTGCCTCTCAGAAATGATTATGACATAAAAGTGAAGTACGTGACGAGTGTGACGTTAGGAAAACATTAGGCTGCATGGAGAGAAACTGTATGGGACCACCCAACCGAAACGAGTACTGTGTGACGTGCTACCCGGCAGCTTTTCACCGCGGTAGCCGGCTAGCTCAGTCGGTAGGGCGTCAGGCTCTTAATCCCAGGGTCGTTGGTTCGAGACACACGCTGGGCGGAACGGAATTTTGTTCCGCTGCAGATGTAAATTACCGTTTTTCTGATTAACGATATTTAATGGAAATAGCAACTGTTAACTTTGCCTACGTCTCTGTCAGTCTCAAGGAATCTGTATTTGAAGGTGAAGGTGATTTTGTAGACATGTGTGAAAGACATGTTCTGAAATGCAAGTGTTGTTGTTTCGAGAGCACATCGGTTACGTGTCAGATGTGTAGCCAAGCAGTAATGGGTCGCCATAGCTGCAAATATTAGCCTGTAATATGAAGTGTTGTCAGCTGAAGTCTGATGATGCAGACGACTGTAAGGACGAAGTACCCAAGAGTACCGCTAGGCTGCGCCTCTTTAGCTCAGTGGTAGAGCACTGGTCTAATAATCCAGGGGTCGTAAGTTCCATCCTCACAGGAGAAAGATGAATTTTGGAAATCAGTTGCGCGTCGTGGCTGTATAGCAAACAGTATCTGTGATGACGAACAATTAGCAACAGGCGATTTTTTAAGAATTACTCTCAGATGTGATTAAGGCGAATGGCGCAGATAAAGCATTTGCCAAAGCGGTACAGCAGAAGGTGGGACTAGGCAGTCTGAATTACATTTTACAGATGTATTTCTCACATATCTCAGAGCCTCTCGCGGTCGTCCTCGTCGTCGCCGCCGCCGCTTCTGCAGAAGTAGCAAATGGCCATCGTAGCAAATGCGGCGAGGGACGCCCTGCCTTCGATTCCGAATGCACAAAGTGTGTGGTCTTGTTTCTCAGTCTATATTTGATCGGTCTCATAAGAGGTTGAATGTAACGAATGGGTGGGAAAGAGCAAGGGGCAGCGGCTGTGTAGAACGAAAACACAAATCCTCAGGGGTGTGAGCGTTTCGAGATGAGTCGCATACATGTAAATGTTGGTCGTCAGTGACCATGTGGCCTAATGGATAAGACGTCGGACTTCGGATCTGAAGATTACAGGTTCGAATGCTGTCACGCTTGTGTTTTTCCAGTTCTGAAAAAGAAACATACCGTTTTAATGTAGCAATTGAGCAGTACGAAACCGTCTGAATGTTGCTGTTGACCATTTTTTGCTTGGAGATGCTCTTGAGCTTGAAACACACACAACAAGACCGGTGTTAACTAGCGAAATGGTCGGCAGAGTGCCGACACCGCGAGTTTTGACTGGCACTTGCACATATAAAACAAGGTCGTAAAGTAACTCGTTCGGCTTTTGAGTCACATAAAGTATGTGTGTTAATTTTGACGCCACTAGCTCTGCATGTTGTCATGCAATTTCTTTGCCTCTCAGAAATGATTATGACATAAAAGTGAAGTACGTGACGAGTGTGACGTTAGGAAAACATTAGGCTGCATGGAGAGAAACTGTATGGGACCACCCAACCGAAACGAGTACTGTGTGACGTGCTACCCGGCAGCTTTTCACCGCGGTAGCCGGCTAGCTCAGTCGGTAGGGCGTCAGGCTCTTAATCCCAGGGTCGTTGGTTCGAGACACACGCTGGGCGGAACGGAATTTTGTTCCGCTGCAGATGTAAATTACCGTTTTTCTGATTAACGATATTTAATGGAAATAGCAACTGTTAACTTTGCCTACGTCTCTGTCAGTCTCAAGGAATCTGTATTTGAAGGTGAAGGTGATTTTGTAGACATGTGTGAAAGACATGTTCTGAAATGCAAGTGTTGTTGTTTCGAGAGCACATCGGTTACGTGTCAGATGTGTAGCCAAGCAGTAATGGGTCGCCATAGCTGCAAATATTAGCCTGTAATATGAAGTGTTGTCAGCTGAAGTCTGATGATGCAGACGACTGTAAGGACGAAGTACCCAAGAGTACCGCTAGGCTGCGCCTCTTTAGCTCAGTGGTAGAGCACTGGTCTAATAATCCAGGGGTCGTAAGTTCCATCCTCACAGGAGAAAGATGAATTTTGGAAATCAGTTGCGCGTCGTGGCTGTATAGCAAACAGTATCTGTGATGACGAACAATTAGCAACAGGCGATTTTTTAAGAATTACTCTCAGATGTGATTAAGGCGAATGGCGCAGATAAAGCATTTGCCAAAGCGGTACAGCAGAAGGTGGGACTAGGCAGTCTGAATTACATTTTACAGATGTATTTCTCACATATCTCAGAGCCTCTCGCGGTCGTCCTCGTCGTCGCCGCCGCCGCTTCTGCAGAAGTAGCAAATGGCCATCGTAGCAAATGCGGCGAGGGACGCCCTGCCTTCGATTCCGAATGCACAAAGTGTGTGGTCTTGTTTCTCAGTCTATATTTGATCGGTCTCATAAGAGGTTGAATGTAACGAATGGGTGGGAAAGAGCAAGGGGCAGCGGCTGTGTAGAACGAAAACACAAATCCTCAGGGGTGTGAGCGTTTCGAGATGAGTCGCATACATGTAAATGTTGGTCGTCAGTGACCATGTGGCCTAATGGATAAGACGTCGGACTTCGGATCTGAAGATTACAGGTTCGAATGCTGTCACGCTTGTGTTTTTCCAGTTCTGAAAAAGAAACATACCGTTTTAATGTAGCAATTGAGCAGTACGAAACCGTCTGAATGTTGCTGTTGAGCATTTTTTGCTTGGAGATGCTCTTGAGCTTGAAACACACACAACAAGACCGGTGTTAACTAGCGAAATGGTCGGCAGAGTGCCGACACCGCGAGTTTTGACTGGCACTTGCACATATAAAACAAGGTCGTAAAGTAACTCGTTCGGCTTTTGAGTCACATAAAGTATGTGTGTTAATTTTGACGCCACTAGCTCTGCATGTTGTCATGCAATTTCTTTACCTCTCAGAAATGATTATGACATAAAAGTGAAGTACGTGACGAGTGTGACGTTAGGAAAACATTAGGCTGCATGGAGAGAAACTGTATGGGACCACACAACCGAAACGAGTACTGTGTCACGTGCTACCCGGCAGGTATTCACCGCGGTAGCCGGCTAGCTCAGTCTTTAGAGCGTCAGGCTCTCAATCCCACGGTCGTTGGCTCGAGCCACACACTGGGCGGAACGGAATTTTGTTCCGCTGCAGATGTAAATTACCGTTTTTCTGATTAACGATATTTAATGGAAATAGCAACTGTTAACTTTGCCTACGTCTCTGTCAGTCTCAAGGAATCTGTATTTGAAGGTGAAGGTGATTTTGTAGACATGTGTGAAAGACATGTTCTGAAATGCAAGTGTTGTTGTTTCGAGAGCACATCGGTTACGTGTCAGATGTGTAGCCAAGCAGTAATGGGTCGCCATAGCTGCAAATATTAGCCTGTAATATGAAGTGTTGTCAGCTGAAGTCTGATGATGCAGACGACTGTAAGGACGAAGTACCCAAGAGTACCGCTAGGCTGCGCCTCTTTAGCTCAGTGGTAGAGCACTGGTCTAATAATCCAGGGGTCGTAAGTTCCATCCTCACAGGAGAAAGATGAATTTTGGAAATCAGTTGCGCGTCGTGGCTGTATAGCAAACAGTATCTGTGATGACGAACAATTAGCAACAGGCGATTTTTTAAGAATTACTCTCAGATGTGATTAAGGCGAATGGCGCAGATAAAGCATTTGCCAAAGCGGTACAGCAGAAGGTGGGACGAGGCAGTCTGAATTACATTTTACAGATGTATTTCTCACATATCTCAGAGCCTCTCGCGGTCGTCGTCGTCGTCGTCGTCGTCGTCGTCGCCGCCGCCGCTTCTGCAGAAGTAGCAAATGGCCATCGTAGCAAATGCGGCGAGGGACGCCCTGCCTTCGATTCCGGATGCACAAAGTGTGTGGTCTTGTTTCTCAGTCTATATTTGATCGGTCTCGTAAGAGGTTGAAGGTAACGAATGGGTGGGAAAGAGCAAGGGGCAGCGGCTGTGTAGAACGAAAACACAAATCCTCAGGGGTGTGAGCGTTTCGAGATGAGTCGCATACATGTAAATGTTGGTCGTCAGTGACCATGTGGCCTAATGGATAAGACGTCGGACTTCGGATCTGAAGATTACAGGTTCGAATGCTGTCACGCTTGTGTTTTTCCAGTTCTGAAAAAGAAACATACCGTTTTAATGTAGCAATTGAGCAGTACGAAACCGTCTGAATGTTGCTGTTGACCATTTTTTGCTTGGAGATGCTCTTGAGCTTGAAACACACACAACAAGACCGGTGTTAACTAGCGAAATGGTCGGCAGAGTGCCGACACCGCGAGTTTTGACTGGCACTTGCACATATAAAACAAGGTCGTAAAGTAACTCGTTCGGCTTTTGAGTCACATAAAGTATGTGTGTTAATTTTGACGCCACTAGCTCTGCATGTTGTCATGCAATTTCTTTACCTCTCAGAAATGATTATGACATAAAAGTGAAGTACGTGACGAGTGTGACGTTAGGAAAACATTAGGCTGCATGGAGAGAAACTGTATGGGACCACCCAACCGAAACGAGTACTGTGTGACGTGCTACCCGGCACGTATTCACCGCGGTAGCCGGCTAGCTCAGTCGGTAGAGCGTCAGGCTCTCAATCCCACGGTCGTTGGTTCGAGCCACACACTGGGCGGAACGGAATTTTGTTCCGCTGCAGATGTAAATTACCGTTTTTCTGATTAACGATATTTAATGGAAATAGCAACTGTTAACTTTGCCTACGTCTCTGTCAGTCTCAAGGAATCTGTATTTGAAGGTGAAGGTGATTTTGTAGACATGTGTGAAAGACATGTTCTGAAATGCAAGTGTTGTTGTTTCGAGAGCACATCGGTTACGTGTCAGATGTGTAGCCAAGCAGTAATGGGTCGCCATAGCTGCAAATATTAGCCTGTAATATGAAGTGTTGTCAGCTGAAGTCTGATGATGCAGACGACTGTAAGGACGAAGTACCCAAGAGTACCGCTAGGCTGCGCCTCTTTAGCTCAGTGGTAGAGCACTGGTCTAATAATCCAGGGGTCGTAAGTTCCATCCTCACAGGAGAAAGATGAATTTTGGAAATCAGTTGCGCGTCGTGGCTGTATAGCAAACAGTATCTGTGATGACGAACAATTAGCAACAGGCGATTTTTTAAGAATTACTCTCAGATGTGATTAAAGCGAATGGCGCAGATAAAGCATTTGCCAAAGCGGTACAGCAGAAGGTGGGACGAGGCAGTCTGAATTACATTTTACAGATGTATTTCTCACATATCTCAGAGCCTCTCGCGGTCGTCGTCGTCGTCGTCGTCGACGTCGTCGTCGTCGTCGCCGCCGCCGCTTCTGCAGAAGTAGCAAATGGCCATCGTAGCAAATGCGGCGAGGGACGCTCTGCCTTCGATTCCGGATGCACAAAGTGTGTGGTCTTGTTTCTCAGTCTATATTTGATCGGTCTCGTAAGAGGTTGAAGGTAACGAATGGGTGGGAAAGAGCAAGGGGCAGCGGCTGTGTAGAACGTAAACACAAATCCTCAGGGGTGTGAGCGTTTCGAGATGAGTCGCATACATGTAAATGTTGGTCGTCAGTGACCATGTGGCCTAATGGATAAGACGTCGGACTTCGGATCTGAAGATTACAGGTTCGAATGCTGTCACGCTTGTGTTTTTCCAGTTCTGAAAAAGAAACATACCGTTTTAATGTAGCAATTGAGCAGTACGAAACCGTCTGAATGTTGCTGTTGACCATTTTTTGCTTGGAGATGCTCTTGAGCTTGAAACACACACAACAAGACCGGTGTTAACTAGCGAAATGGTCGGCAGAGTGCCGACACCGCGAGTTTTGACTGGCACTTGCACATATAAAACAAGGTCGTAAAGTAACTCGTTCGGCTTTTGAGTCACATAAAGTATGTGTGTTAATTTTGACGCCACTAGCTCTGCATGTTGTCATGCAATTTCTTTACCTCTCAGAAATGATTATGACATAAAAGTGAAGTACGTGACGAGTGTGACGTTAGGAAAACATTAGGCTGCATGGAGAGAAACTGTATGGGACCACCCAACCGAAACGAGTACTGTGTGACGTGCTACCCGGCACGTATTCACCGCGGTAGCCGGCTAGCTCAGTCGGTAGAGCGTCAGGCTCTCAATCCCACGGTCGTTGGTTCGAGCCACACACTGGGCGGAACGGAATTTTGTTCCGCTGCAGATGTAAATTACCGTTTTTCTGATTAACGATATTTAATGGAAATAGCAACTGTTAACTTTGCCTACGTCTCTGTCAGTCTCAAGGAATCTGTATTTGAAGGTGAAGGTGATTTTGTAGACATGTGTGAAAGACATGTTCTGAAATGCAAGTGTTGTTGTTTCGAGAGCACATCGGTTACGTGTCAGATGTGTAGCCAAGCAGTAATGGGTCGCCATAGCTGCAAATATTAGCCTGTAATATGAAGTGTTGTCAGCTGAAGTCTGATGATGCAGACGACTGTAAGGACGAAGTACCCAAGAGTACCGCTAGGCTGCGCCTCTTTAGCTCAGTGGTAGAGCACTGGTCTAATAATCCAGGGGTCGTAAGTTCCATCCTCACAGGAGAAAGATGAATTTTGGAAATCAGTTGCGCGTCGTGGCTGTATAGCAAACAGTATCTGTGATGACGAACAATTAGCAACAGGCGATTTTTTAAGAATTACTCTCAGATGTGATTAAAGCGAATGGCGCAGATAAAGCATTTGCCAAAGCGGTACAGCAGAAGGTGGGACGAGGCAGTCTGAATTACATTTTACAGATGTATTTCTCACATATCTCAGAGCCTCTCGCGGTCGTCGTCGTCGTCGTCGTCGACGTCGTCGTCGTCGTCGCCGCCGCCGCTTCTGCAGAAGTAGCAAATGGCCATCGTAGCAAATGCGGCGAGGGACGCCCTGCCTTCGATTCCGGATGCACAAAGTGTGTGGTCTTGTTTCTCAGTCTATATTTGATCGGTCTCGTAAGAGGTTGAAGGTAACGAATGGGTGGGAAAGAGCAAGGGGCAGCGGCTGTGTAGAACGAAAACACAAATCCTCAGGGGTGTGAGCGTTTCGAGATGAGTCGCATACATGTAAATGTTGGTCGTCAGTGACCATGTGGCCTAATGGATAAGACGTCGGACTTCGGATCTGAAGATTACAGGTTCGAATGCTGTCACGCTTGTGTTTTTCCAGTTCTGAAAAAGAAACATACCGTTTTAATGTAGCAATTGAGCAGTACGAAACCGTCTGAATGTTGCTGTTGACCATTTTTTGCTTGGAGATGCTCTTGAGCTTGAAACACACACAACAAGACCGGTGTTAACTAGCGAAATGGTCGGCAGAGTGCCGACACCGCGAGTTTTGACTGGCACTTGCACATATAAAACAAGGTCGTAAAGTAACTCGTTCGGCTTTTGAGTCACATAAAGTATGTGTGTTAATTTTGACGCCACTAGCTCTGCATGTTGTCATGCAATTTCTTTACCTCTCAGAAATGATTATGACATAAAAGTGAAGTACGTGACGAGTGTGACGTTAGGAAAACATTAGGCTGCATGGAGAGAAACTGTATGGGACCACCCAACCGAAACGAGTACTGTGTGACGTGCTACCCGGCAGGTATTCACCGCGGTAGCCGGCTAGCTCAGTCGGTAGAGCGTCAGGCTCTCAATCCCACGGTCGTTGGTTCGAGCCACACACTGGGCGGAACGGAATTTTGTTCCGCTGCAGATGTAAATTACCGTTTTTCTGATTAACGATATTTAATGGAAATAGCAACTGTTAACTTTGCCTACGTCTCTGTCAGTCTCAAGGAATCTGTATTTGAAGGTGAAGGTGATTTTGTAGACATGTGTGAAAGACATGTTCTGAAATGCAAGTGTTGTTGTTTCGAGAGCACATCGGTTACGTGTCAGATGTGTAGCCAAGCAGTAATGGGTCGCCATAGCTGCAAATATTAGCCTGTAATATGAAGTGTTGTCAGCTGAAGTCTGATGATGCAGACGACTGTAAGGACGAAGTACCCAAGAGTACCGCTAGGCTGCGCCTCTTTAGCTCAGTGGTAGAGCACTGGTCTAATAATCCAGGGGTCGTAAGTTCCATCCTCACAGGAGAAAGATGAATTTTGGAAATCAGTTGCGCGTCGTGGCTGTATAGCAAACAGTATCTGTGATGACGAACAATTAGCAACAGGCGATTTTTTAAGAATTACTCTCAGATGTGATTAAGGCGAATGGCGCAGATAAAGCATTTGCCAAAGCGGTACAGCAGAAGGTGGGACGAGGCAGTCTGAATTACATTTTACAGATGTATTTCTCACATATCTCAGAGCCTCTCGCGGTCGTCGTCGTCGTCGTCGTCGACGTCGTCGTCGTCGTCGTCGCCGCCGCCGCTTCTGCAGAAGTAGCAAATGGCCATCGTAGCAAATGCGGCGAGGGACGCCCTGCCTTCGATTCCGGATGCACAAAGTGTGTGGTCTTGTTTCTCAGTCTATATTTGATCGGTCTCGTAAGAGGTTGAAGGTAACGAATGGGTGGGAAAGAGCAAGGGGCAGCGGCTGTGTAGAACGTAAACACAAATCCTCAGGGGTGTGAGCGTTTCGAGATGAGTCGCATACATGTAAATGTTGGTCGTCAGTGACCATGTGGCCTAATGGATAAGCCGTCGGACTTCGGATCTGAAGATTACAGGTTCGAATGCTGTCACGCTTGTGTTTTTCCAGTTCTGAAAAAGAAACATACCGTTTTAATGTAGCAATTGAGCAGTACGAAACCGTCTGAATGTTGCTGTTGACCATTTTTTGCTTGGAGATGCTCTTGAGCTTGAAACACACACAACAAGACCGGTGTTAACTAGCGAAATGGTCGGCAGAGTGCCGACACCGCGAGTTTTGACTGGCACTTGCACATATAAAACAAGGTCGTAAAGTAACTCGTTCGGCTTTTGAGTCACATAAAGTATGTGTGTTAATTTTGACGCCACTAGCTCTGCATGTTGTCATGCAATTTCTTTACCTCTCAGGAATGATTATGACATAAAAGTGAAGTACGTGACGAGTGTGACGTTAGGAAAACATTAGGCTGCATGGAGAGAAACTGTATGGGACCACCCAACCGAAACGAGTACTGTGTGACGTGCTACCCGGCAGGTATTCACCGCGGTAGCCGGCTAGCTCAGTCGGTATAGCGTCAGGCTCTTAATCCCAGGGTCGTTGGTTCGAGACACACGCTGGGCGGAACGGAATTTTGTTCCGCTGCAGATGTAAATTACCGTTTTTCTGATTAACGATATTTAATGGAAATAGCAACTGTTAACTTTGCCTACGTCTCTGTCAGTCGCAAGGAATCTGTATTTGAAGGTGAAGGTGATTTTGTACACATGTGGGAAAGACATGTTCTGAAATGCAAGTGTTGTTGTTTGGAGAGCACATCGGTTACGTGTCAGATGTGTAGCCAAGCAGTAATGGGTCGCCATAGCTGCAAATATTAGCCTGTAATATGAAGTGTTGTCAGCTGAAGTCTGATGATGCAGACGACCGTAAGGACGAAGTACCCAAGAGTACCGCTAGGCCGCGCCTCTTTAGCTCAGTGGTAGAGCACTGGTCTAATAATCCAGGGGTCGTAAGTTCCATCCTCACAGGAGAAAGATGAATTTTGGAAATCAGTTGCGCGTCGTGGCTGTATAGCAAACAGTATCTGTGATGACGAACAATTAGCAACAGGCGATTTTTTAAGAATTACTCTCAGATGTGATTAAGGCGAATGGCGCAGATAAAGCATTTGCCAAAGCGGTACAGCAGAAGGTGGGACGAGGCAGTCTGAATTACATTTTACAGATGTATTTCTCACATATCTCAGAGCCTCTCGCGGTCGTCGTCGTCGTCGTCGTCGTCGTCGTCGTCGTCGTCGCCGCCGCCGCTTCTGCAGAAGTAGCAAATGGCCATCGTAGCAAATGCGGCGAGGGACGCCCTGCCTTCGATTCCGGATGCACAAAGTGTGTGGTCTTGTTTCTCAGTCTATATTTGATCGGTCTCGTAAGAGGTTGAAGGTAACGAATGGGTGGGAAAGAGCAAGGGGCAGCGGCTGTGTAGAACGAAAACACAAATCCTCAGGGGTGTGAGCGTTTCGAGATGAGTCGCATACATGTAAATGTTGGTCGTCAGTGACCATGTGGCCTAATGGATAAGACGTCGGACTTCGGATCTGAAGATTACAGGTTCGAATGCTGTCACGCTTGTGTTTTTCCAGTTCTGAAAAAGAAACATACCGTTTTAATGTAGCAATTGAGCAGTACGAAACCGTCTGAATGTTGCTGTTGACCATTTTTTGCTTGGAGATGCTCTTGAGCTTGAAACACACACAACAAGACCGGTGTTAACTAGCGAAATGGTCGGCAGAGTGCCGACACCGCGAGTTTTGACTGGCACTTGCACATATAAAACAAGGTCGTAAAGTAACTCGTTCGGCTTTTGAGTCACATAAAGTATGTGTGTTAATTTTGACGCCACTAGCTCTGCATGTTGTCATGCAATTTCTTTACCTCTCAGAAATGATTATGACATAAAAGTGAAGTACGTGACGAGTGTGACGTTAGGAAAACATTAGGCTGCATGGAGAGAAACTGTATGGGACCACACAACCGAAACGAGTACTGTGTGACGTGCTACCCGGCAGGTATTCACCGCGGTAGCCGGCTAGCTCAGTCGGTAGAGCGTCAGGCTCTCAATCCCACGGTCGTTGGTTCGAGCCACACACTGGGCGGAACGGAATTTTGTTCCGCTGCAGATGTAAATTACCGTTTTTCTGATTAACGATATTTAATGGAAATAGCAACTGTTAACTTTGCCTACGTCTCTGTCAGTCTCAAGGAATCTGTATTTGAAGGTGAAGGTGATTTTGTAGACATGTGTGAAAGACATGTTCTGAAATGCAAGTGTTGTTGTTTCGAGAGCACATCGGTTACGTGTCAGATGTGTAGCCAAGCAGTAATGGGTCGCCATAGCTGCAAATATTAGCCTGTAATATGAAGTGTTGTCAGCTGAAGTCTGATGATGCAGACGACTGTAAGGACGAAGTACCCAAGAGTACCGCTAGGCTGCGCCTCTTTAGCTCAGTGGTAGAGCACTGGTCTAATAATCCAGGGGTCGTAAGTTCCATCCTCACAGGAGAAAGATGAATTTTGGAAATCAGTTGCACGTCGTGGCTGTATAGCAAACAGTATCTGTGATGACGAACAATTAGCAACAGGCGATTTTTTAAGAATTACTCTCAGATGTGATTAAAGCGAATGGCGCAGATAAAGCATTTGCCAAAGCGGTACAGCAGAAGGTGGGACGAGGCAGTCTGAATTACATTTTACAGATGTATTTCTCACATATCTCAGAGCCTCTCGCGGTCGTCGTCGTCGTCGTCGTCGACGTCGTCGTCGTCGTCGTCGTCGCCGCCGCCGCTTCTGCAGAAGTAGCAAATGGCCATCGTAGCAAATGCGGCGAGGGACGCCCTGCCTTCGATTCCGAATGCACAAAGTGTGTGGTCTTGTTTCTCAGTCTATATTTGATCGGTCTCGTAAGAGGTTGAAGGTAACGAATGGGTGGGAAAGAGCAAGGGGCAGCGGCTGTGTAGAACGTAAACACAAATCCTCAGGGGTGTGAGCGTTTCGAGATGAGTCGCATACATGTAAATGTTGGTCGTCAGTGACCATGTGGCCTAATGGATAAGACGTCGGACTTCGGATCTGAAGATTACAGGTTCGAATGCTGTCACGCTTGTGTTTTTCCAGTTCTGAAAAAGAAACATACCGTTTTAATGTAGCAATTGAGCAGTACGAAACCGTCTGAATGTTGCTGTTGACCATTTTTTGCTTGGAGATGCTCTTGAGCTTGAAACACACACAACAAGACCGGTGTTAACTAGCGAAATGGTCGGCAGAGTGCCGACACCGCGAGTTTTGACTGGCACTTGCACATATAAAACAAGGTCGTAAAGTAACTCGTTCGGCTTTTGAGTCACATAAAGTATGTGTGTTAATTTTGACGCCACTAGCTCTGCATGTTGTCATGCAATTTCTTTACCTCTCAGGAATGATTATGACATAAAAGTGAAGTACGTGACGAGTGTGACGTTAGGAAAACATTAGGCTGCATGGAGAGAAACTGTATGGGACCACCCAACCGAAACGAGTACTGTGTGACGTGCTACCCGGCAGGTATTCACCGCGGTAGCCGGCTAGCTCAGTCGGTAGTGCGTCAGGCTCTTAATCCCAGGGTCGTTGGTTCGAGACACACGCTGGGCGGAACGGAATTTTGTTCCGCTGCAGATGTAAATTACCGTTTTTCTGATTAACGATATTTAATGGAAATAGCAACTGTTAACTTTGCCTACGTCTCTGTCAGTCGCAAGGAATCTGTATTTGAAGGTGAAGGTGATTTTGTACACATGTGGGAAAGACATGTTCTGAAATGCAAGTGTTGTTGTTTGGAGAGCACATCGGTTACGTGTCAGATGTGTAGCCAAGCAGTAATGGGTCGCCATAGCTGCAAATATTAGCCTGTAATATGAAGTGTTGTCAGCTGAAATCTGATGATGCAGACGACCGTAAGGACGAAGTACCCAAGAGTACCGCTAGGCCGCGCCTCTTTAGCTCAGTGGTAGAGCACTGGTCTAATAATCCAGGGGTCGTAAGTTCCATCCTCACAGGAGAAAGGTGAATTTTGGAAATCAGTTGCGCGTCGTGGCTGTATAGCAAACAGTATCTGTGATGACGAACAATTAGCAACAGGCGTTTTTTTAAGAATTACTCTCAGATGTGATTAAGGCGAATGGCGCAGATAAAGCATTTGCCAAAGCGGTACAGCCGAAGGTGGGACGAGGCAGTCTGAATTACATTTTACAGATGTATTTCTCACATATCTCAGAGCCTCTCGCCGTCGTCGTCGTCGTCGTCGTCGTCGTCGTCGTCGTCGTCGTCGTCGTCGCCGCCGCCGCCGCCGCCGCCGCTTCTGCAGAAGTAGCAAATGGCCATCGTAGCAAATGCGGCGAGGGACGCCCTGCCTTCGATTCCGAATGCACAAAGTGTGTGGTCTTGTTTCTCAGTCTATATTTGATCGGTCTCGTAAGAGGTTGAATGTAACGAATGGGTGGGAAAGAGCAAGGGGCAGCGGCTGTGTAGAACGAAAACACAAATCCTCAGGGGTGTGAGCGTTTCGAGATGAGTCGCATACATGTAAATGTTGGTCGTCAGTGACCATGTGGCCTAATGGATAAGATGTCGGACTTCGGATCTGAAGATTACAGGTTCGAATTCTGTCACGCTTGTGTTTTTCCAGTTCTGAAAAAGAAACATACCGTTTTAATGTAGCAATTGAGCAGTACGAAACCGTCTGAATGTTGCTGTTGACCATTTTTTGCTTGGAGATGCTCTTGAGCTTGAAACACACACAACAAGACCGGTGTTAACTAGCGAAATGGTCGGCAGAGTGCCGACACCGCGAGTTTTGACTGGCACTTGCACATATAAAACAAGGTCGTAAAGTAACTCGTTCGGCTTTTGAGTCACATAAAGTATGTGTGTTAATTTTGACGCCACTAGCTCTGTATGTTGTCATGCAATTTCTTTACCTCTCAGAAATGATTATGACATAAAAGTGAAGTACGTGACGAGTGTGACGTTAGGAAAACATTAGGCTGCATGGAGAGAAACTGTATGGGACCACCCAACCGAAACGAGTACTGTGTCACGTGCTACCCGGCGGGTATTCACCGCGGTAGCCGGCTAGCTCAGTCGGTAGAGCGTCAGGTTCTCAATCCCACGGTCGTTGGTTCGAGCCACACAGTGGGTGGAACGGAATTTTGTTCCGCTGCAAATGTAAATTACCGTTTTTCTGATTAACGATATTTAATGGAAATAGCAACTGTTAACTTTGCCTACGTCTCTGTCAGTCGCAAGGAATCTGTATTTGAAGGTGAAGGTGATTTTGTAGACATGTGTGAAAGACATGTTCTGAAATGCAAGTGTTGTGGTTTCGAGAGCACATCGGTTATGTGTCAGATGTGTAGCCAAGCAGTAATGGGTCGCCATAGCTGCAAATATTAGCCTGTAATATGAAGTGTTGTCAGCTGAAGTCTGATGATGCAGACGACTGTAAGGACGAAGTACCCAAGAGTACCGCTAGGCTGCGCCTCTTTAGCTCAGTGGTAGAGCACTGGTCTAATAATCCAGGGGTCGTAAGTTCCATCCTCACAGGAGAAAGATGAATTTTGGAAATCAGTTGCGCGTCGTGGCTGTATAGCAAACAGTATCTGTGATGACGAACAATTAGCAACAGGCGTTTTTTTAAGAATTACTCTCAGATGTGATTAAGGCGAATGGCGCAGATAAAGCATTTGCCAAAGCGGTACAGCAGAAGGTGGGACGAGGCAGTCTGAATTGCATTTTACAGATGTATTTCTCACATATCTCAGAGCCTCTCGCGGTAGTCGTCGTCGTCGTCGTCGTCGTCGTCGTCGCCGCCGCCACTTCTGCAGAAGTAGCAAATGGCCTCGTAGCAAATGCGGCGAGGGACGCCCTGCCTTCGATTCCGAATGCACAAAGTGTGTGGTCTTGTTTCTCAGTCTATATTTGATCGGTCTCGTAAGAGGTTGAATGTAACGAATGGGTGGGAAAGAGCAAGGGGCAGCGGCTGTGTAGAACGAAAACACAAATCCTCAGGGGTGTGAGCGTTTCGAGATGAGTCGCATACATGTAAATGTTGGTCGTCAGTGACCATGTGGCCTAATGGATAAGACGTCGGACCTCGGATCTGAAGATTACAGGTTCGAATGCTGTCACGCTTGTGTTTCTCCAGTTCCGAAAAAGAAACATACCGTTTTAATGTGTCAATTGAGCAGTACGAAACCGTCTGAATGTTGCTGTTGACCATTTTTTGCTTGGAGATGCTCTTGAGCTTGAAACACACACAACAAGACCGGTGTTAACTAGCGAAATGGTCGGCAGAGTGCCGACACCGCGAGTTTTGACTGGCACTTGCACATATAAAACAAGGTCGTAAAGTAACTCGTTCGGCTTTTGAGTCACATAAAGTATGTGTGTTAATTTTGACGCCACTAGCTCTGCATGTTGTCATGCAATTTCTTTACCTCTCAGAAATGATTATGACATAAAAGTGAAGTACGTGACGAGTGTGACGTTAGGAAAACATTAGGCTGCATGGAGAGAAACTGTATGGGACCACCCAACCGAAACGAGTACTGTGTGACGTGCTACCCGGCAGGTATTCGCCGCGGTAGCCGGCTAGCTCAGTCGGTATAGCGTCAGGCTCTTAATCCCAGGGTCGTTGGTTCGAGACACACGCTGGGCGGAAGGGAGTTTTGTTCCGCTGCAGATGTAAATTACCGTTTTTCTGATTAACGATATTTAATGGAAATAGCAACTGTTAACTTTGTCTACGTCTCTGTCAGTCGCAAGGAATCTGTATTTGAAGGTGAAGGTGATTTTGTACACATGTGTGAAAGACATGTTCTGAAATGCAAGTGTTGTTGTTTCGAGAGCACATCGGTTACGTGTCAGATGTGTAGCCAAGAAGTAATGGGTCGCCATAGCTGCAAATATTAGCCTGTAATATGAAGTGTTGTCAGCTGAAGTCTGATGATGCAGACGACCGTAAGGACGAAGTACCCAAGAGTCCCGCTAGGCCGCGCCTCTTTAGCTCAGTGGTAGAGCACTGGTCTAATAATCCAGGGGTCGTAAGTTCCATCCTCACAGGAGAAAGATGAATTTTGGAAATCAGTTGCGTGTCGTGGCTGTATAGCAAACAGTATCTGTGATGACGAACAATTAGCAACAGGCGTTTTTTTAAGAATTACTCTCAGATGTGATTAAGGCGAATGGCGCAGATAAAGCATGTGCCAAAGCGGTACAGCAGAAGGTGGGACGAGGCAGTCTGAATTGCATTTTACAGATGTATTTCTCACATATCTCAGAGCCTCTCGCGGTAGTCGTCGTCGTCGTCGTCGTCGTCGTCGTCGTCGTCGTCGCCGCCGCCACTTCTGCAGAAGTAGCAAATGGCCTCGTAGCAAATGCGGCGAGGGACGCCCTGCCTTCGATTCCGAATGCACAAAGTGTGTGGTCTTGTTTCTCAGTCTATATTTGATCGGTCTCGTAAGAGGTTGAATGTAACGAATGGGTGGGAAAGAGCAAGGGGCAGCGGCTGTGTAGAACGAAAACACAAATCCTCAGGGGTGTGAGCGTTTCGAGATGAGTCGCATACATGTAAATGTTGGTCGTCAGTGACCATGTGGCCTAATGGATAAGACGTCGGACCTCGGATCTGAAGATTACAGGTTCGAATGCTGTCACGCTTGTGTTTCTCCAGTTCCGAAAAAGAAACATACCGTTTTAATGTGTCAATTGAGCAGTACGAAACCGTCTGAATGTTGCTGTTGACCATTTTTTGCTTGGAGATGCTCTTGAGCTTGAAACACACACAACAAGACCGGTGTTAACTAGCGAAATGGTCGGCAGAGTGCCGACACCGCGAGTTTTGACTGGCACTTGCACATATAAAACAAGGTCGTAAAGTAACTCGTTCGGCTTTTGAGTCACATAAAGTATGTGTGTTAATTTTGACGCCACTAGCTCTGCATGTTGTCATGCAATTTCTTTACCTCTCAGAAATGATTATGACATAAAAGTGAAGTACGTGACGAGTGTGACGTTAGGAAAACATTAGGCTGCATGGAGAGAAACTGTATGGGACCACCCAACCGAAACGAGTACTGTGTCACGTGCTACCCGGCAGGTATTCGCCGCGGTAGCCGGCTAGCTCAGTCGGTATAGCGTCAGGCTCTTAATCCCAGGGTCGTTGGTTCGAGACACACGCTGGGAGGAAGGGAGTTTTGTTCCGCTGCAGATGTAAATTACCGTTTTTCTGATTAACGATATTTAATGGAAATAGCAACTGTTAACTTTGTCTACGTCTCTGTCAGTCGCAAGGAATCTGTATTTGAAGGTGAAGGTGATTTTGTACACATGTGTGAAAGACATGTTCTGAAATGCAAGTGTTGTTGTTTCGAGAGCACATCGGTTACGTGTCAGATGTGTAGCCAAGAAGTAATGGGTCGCCATAGCTGCAAATATTAGCCTGTAATATGAAGTGTTGTCAGCTGAAGTCTGATGATGCAGACGACCGTAAGGACGAAGTACCCAAGAGTCCCGCTAGGCCGCGCCTCTTTAGCTCAGTGGTAGAGCACTGGTCTAATAATCCAGGGGTCGTAAGTTCCATCCTCACAGGAGAAAGATGAATTTTGGAAATCAGTTGCGCGTCGTGGCTGTATAGCAAACAGTATCTGTGATGACGAACAATTAGCAACAGGCGATTTTTTAAGAATTACTCTCAGATGTGATTAAGGCGAATGGCGCAGATAAAGCATTTGCCAAAGCGGTACAGCAGAAGGTGGGACGAGGCAGTCTGAATTACATTTTACAGATGTATTTCTCACATATCTCAGAGCCTCTCGCGGTTGTCGTCGTCGTCGTCGTCGTCGTCGTCGTCGTCGTCGCCGCTTCTGCAGAAGTAGCAAATGGCCATCGTAGCAAATGCGGCGAGGGACGCCCTGCCTTCGATTCCGAATGCACAAAGTGTGTGGTCTTGTTTCTCAGTCTATATTTGATCGGTCTCGTAAGAGGTTGAATGTAACGAATGGGTGGGAAAGAGCAAGGGGCAGCGGCTGTGTAGAACGGAAACATAAATCCTCAGGGGTGTGAGCGTTTCGAGATGAGTCGCATACATGTAAATGTTTGTCGTCAGTGACCATGTGGCCTAATGGATAAGACGTCGGACTTCGGATCTGAAGATTACAGGTTCGAATGCTGTCACGGATGTGCTTCTCCAGTTCTGAAAAAGAAACATACCGTTTTAATGTAGCAATTGAGCAGTACGAAACCGTCTGAATGTTGCTGTTGACCATTTTTTGCTTGGAGATGCTCTTGAGCTTGAAACACACACAACAAGACCGGTGTTAACTAGCGAAATGGTCGGCAGAGTGCCGACACCGCGAGTTTTGACTGGCACTTGCACATATAAAACAAGGTCGTAAAGTAACTCGTTCGGCTTTTGAGTCACATAAAGTATGTGTGTTAATTTTGACGCCACTAGCTCTGCATGTTGTCATGCAATTTCTTTACCTCTCAGAAATGATTATGACATAAAAGTGAAGTACGTGACGAGTGTGACGTTAGGAAAACATTAGGCTGCATGGAGAGAAACTGTATGGGACCACCCAACCGAAACGAGTACTGTGTCACGTGCTACCTGGCAGGTATTCACCGCGGTAGCCGGCTAGCTCAGTCGGTAGAGCGTCAGGCTCTTAATCCCAGGGTCTTTGGTTCGAGACACACGCTGGGCGGAACGGAGTTTTGTTCCGCTGCAGATGTAAATTACCGTTTTTCTGATTAACGATATTTAATGGAAATAGCAACTGTTAACTTTGCCTACGTCTCTGTCAGTCTCAAGGAATCTGTATTTGAAGGTGAAGGTGATTTTGTACACATGTGTGAAAGACATGTTCTGAAATGCAAGTGTTGTTGTTTCGAGAGCACATCGGTTACGTGTCAGATGTGTAGCCAAGCAGTAATGGGTCGCCATAGCTGCAAATATTAGCCTGTAATATGAAGTGTTGTCAGCTGAAGTCTGATGATGCAGACGACTGTAAGGACGAAGTACCCAAGAGTACCGCTAGGCTGCGCTTCTTTAGCTCAGTGGTAGAGCTCTGGTCTAATAATCCAGGGGTCGTAAGTTCCATCCTCACAGGAGAAAGATGAATTTTGGAAATCAGTTGCGCGTCGTGGCTGTATAGCAAACAGTATCTGTGATGACGAACAATTAGCAACAGGCGATTTTTTAAGAATTACTCTCAGATGTGATTAAGGCGAATGGCGCAGATAAAGCATTTGCCAAAGCGGTACAGCAGAAGGTGGGACGAGGCAGTCTGAATTACATTTTACAGATGTATTTCTCACATATCTCAGAGAATCTCGCGGTAGTCGTCGTCGTCGTCGTCGTCGCCGCCGCCGCTTCTGCAGAAGTAGCAAATGGCCATCGTAGCAAATGCGGCGAGGGACGCCCTGCCTTCGATTCCGAATGCTCAAAGTGTGTGGTCTTGTTTCTCAGTCTATATTTGATCGGTCTCGTAAGAGGTTGAATGTAACGAATGGGTGGGAAAGAGCAAGGGGCAGCGGCTGTGTAGAACGAAAACACAAATCCTCAGGGGTGTGAGCGTTTCGAGATGAGTCGCATACATGTAAATGTTGGTCGTCACTGACCATGTGGCCTAATGGATAAGACGTCGGACTTCGGATCTGAAGATTACAGGTTCGAATGCTGTCACGCTTGTGTTTCTCCAGTTCCGAAAAAGAAACATACCGTTTTAATGTGTCAATTGAGCAGTACGAAACCGTCTGAATGTTGCTGTTGACCATTTTTTGCTTGGAGATGCTCTTGAGCTTGAAACACACACAACAAGACCGGTGTTAACTAGCGAAATGGTCGGCAGAGTGCCGACACCGCGAGTTTTGACTGGCACTTGCACATATAAAACAAGGTCGTAAAGTAACTCGTTCGGCTTTTGAGTCACATAAAGTATGTGTGTTAATTTTGACGCCACTAGCTCTGCATGTTGTCATGCAATTTCTTTACCTCTCAGAAATGATTATGACATAAAAGTGAAGTACGTGACGAGTGTGACGTTAGGAAAACATTAGGCTGCATGGAGAGAAACTGTATGGGACCACCCAACCGGAACGAGTACTGTGTCACGTGCTACCCGGCAGGTATTCACCGCGGTAGCCGGCTAGCTCAGTCGGTAGAGCGTCAGGCTCTTAATCCCAGGGTCGTTGGTTCGAGACACACGCTGGGCGGAACGGAGTTTTGTTCCGCTGCAGATGTAAATTACCGTTTTTCTGATTAACGATATTTAATAGAAATAGCAACTGTTAACTTTGCCTACGTCTCTGTCAGTCGCAAGGAATCTGTATTTGAAGGTGAAGGTGATTTTGTACACATGTGTGAAAGACATGTTCTGAAATGCAAGTGTTGTTGTTTCGAGAGCACATCGGTTACGTGTCAGATGTGTAGCCAAGCAGTAATGGGTCGCCATAGCTGCAAATATTAGCCTGTAATATGAAGTGTTGTCAGCTGAAGTCTGATGATGCAGACGACTGTAAGGACGAAGTACCCAAGAGTACCGCTAGGCTGCGTTTCTTTAGCTCAGCGGTAGAGCACTGGTCTAATAATCCAGGGGTCGTAAGTTCCATCCTCACAGGAGAAAGATGAATTTTGGAAATCAGTTGCGCGTCGTGGCTGTATAGCAAACAGTATCTGTGATGACGAACAATTAGCAACAGGCGATTTTTTAAGAATTACTCTCAGATGTGATTAAGGCGAATGGCGCAGATAAAGCATTTGCCAAAGCGGTACAGCAGAAGGTGGGACGAGGCAGTCTGAATTACATTTTACAGATGTATTTCTCACATATCTCAGAGCCTCTCGCGGTCGTCGTCGTCGTCCTCATCGTCGTCGCCGCCGCCACTTCTGCAGAAGTAGCAAATGGCCTCGTAGCAAATGCGGCGAGGGACGCCCTGCCTTCGATTCCGAATGCTCAAAGTGTGTGGTCTTGTTTCTCAGTCTATATTTGATCGGTCTCGTAAGAGGTTGAATGTAACGAATGGGTGGGAAAGAGCAAGGGGCAGCGGCTGTGTAGAACGAAAACACAAATCCTCAGGGGTGTGAGCGTTTCGAGATGAGTCGCATACATGTAAATGTTGTTCGTCAGTGACCATGTGGCCTAATGGATAAGACGTCGTGCTTCGGATCTGAAGATTACAGGTTCGAATGCTGTCACGCTTGTGTTTTTCCAGTTCTGAAAAAGAAACATACCGTTTTAATGTAGCAATTGAGCAGTACGAAACCGTCTGAATGTTGCTGTTGACCATTTTTTGCTTGGAGATGCTCTTGAGCTTGAAACACACACAACAAGACCGGTGTTAACTAGCGAAATGGTCGGCAGAGTGCCGACACCGCGAGTTTTGACTGGCACTTGCACATATAAAACAAGGTCGTAAAGTAACTCGTTCGGCTTTTGAGTCACATAAAGTATGTGTGTTAATTTTGACGCCACTAGCTCTGCATGTTGTCATGCAATTTCTTTACCTCTCAGAAATGATTATGACATAAAAGTGAAGTACGTGACGAGTGTGACGTTAGGAAAACATTAGGCTGCATGGAGAGAAACTGTATGGGACCACCCAACCGAAACGAGTACTGTGTGACGTGCTACCCGGCAGGTATTCGCCGCGGTAGCCGGCTAGCTCAGTCGGTATAGCGTCAGGCTCTTAATCCCAGGGTCGTTGGTTCGAGACACACGCTGGGCGGAACGGAGTTTTGTTCCGCTGCAGATGTAAATTACCGTTTTTCTGATTAACGATATTTAATGGAAATAGCAACTGTTAACTTTGCCTACGTCTCTGTCAGTCGCAAGGAATCTGTATTTGAAGGTGAAGGTGATTTTGTACACATGTGTGAAAGACATGTTCTGAAATGCAAGTGTTGTTGTTTCGAGAGCACATCGGTTACGTGTCAGATGTGTAGCCAAGCAGTAATGGGTCGCCATAGCTGCAAATATTAGCCTGTAATATGAAGTGTTGTCAGCTGAAGTCTGATGATGCAGACGACCGTAAGGACGAAGTACCCAAGAGTACAGCTAGGCCGCGCCTCTTTAGCTCAGTGGTAGAGCACTGGTCTAATAATCCAGGGGTCGTAAGTTCCATCCTCACAGGAGAAAGATGAATTTTGGAAATCAGTTGCGCGTCGTGGCTGTATAGCAAACAGTATCTGTGATGACGAACAATTAGCAACAGGCGATTTTTTAAGAATTACTCTCAGATGTAATTAAGGCGAATGGCGCAGATAAAGCATTTGCCAAAGCGGTACAGCAGAAGGTGGGACGAGGCAGTCTGAATTACATTTTACAGATGTATTTCTCACATATCTCAGAGCCTCTCGCAGTTGTCGTCGTCGTCGTCGTCGTCGTCGTCGTCGTCGTCGCCGCTTCTGCAGAAGTAGCAAATGGCCATCGTAGCAAATGCGGCGAGGGACGCCCTGCCTTCGATTCCGAATGCACAAAGTGTGTGGTCTTGTTTCTCAGTCTATATTTGATCGGTCTCGTAAGAGGTTGAATGTAACGAATGGGTGGGAAAGAGCAAGGGGCAGCGGCTGAGTAGAACGGAAACATAAATCCTCAGGGGTGTGAGCGTTTCGAGATGAGTCGCATACATGTAAATGTTTGTCGTCAGTGACCATGTGGCCTAATGGATAAGACGTCGGACTTCGGATCTGAAGATTACAGGTTCGAATGCTGTCACGGTTGTGCTTCTCCAGTTCTGAAAAAGAAACATACCGTTTTAATGTAGCAATTGAGCAGTACGAAACCGTCTGAATGTTGCTGTTGAGCATTTTTTGCTTGGAGATGCTCTTGAGCTTGAAACACACACAACAAGACCGGTGTTAACTAGCGAAATGGTCGGCAGAGTGCCGACACCGCGAGTTTTGACTGGCACTTGCACATATAAAACAAGGTCGTAAAGTAACTCGTTCGGCTTTTGAGTCACATAAAGTATGTGTGTTAATTTTGACGCCACTAGCTCTGCATGTTGTCATGCAATTTCTTTACCTCTCAGAAATGATTATGACATAAAAGTGAAGTACGTGACGAGTGTGACGTTAGGAAAACATTAGGCTGCATGGAGAGAAACTGTATGGGACCACCCAACCGAAACGAGTACTGTGTCACGTGCTACCCGGCAGGTATTCACCGCGGTAGCCGGCTAGCTCAGTCGGTAGAGCGTCAGGCTCTTAATCCCAGGGTCGTTGGTTCGAGACACACGCTGGGCGGAACGGAGTTTTGTTCCGCTGCAGATGTAAATTACCGTTTTTCTGATTAACGATATTTAATAGAAATAGCAACTGTTAACTTTGCCTACGTCTCTGTCAGTCGCAAGGAATCTGTATTTGAAGGTGAAGGTGATTTTGTACACATGTGTGAAAGACATGTTCTGAAATGCAAGTGTTGTTGTTTCGAGAGCACATCGGTTACGTGTCAGATGTGTAGCCAAGCAGTAATGGGTCGCCATAGCTGCAAATATTAGCCTGTAATATGAAGTGTTGTCAGCTGAAGTCTGATGATGCAGACGACTGTAAGGACGAAGTACCCAAGAGTACCGCTAGGCTGCGCTTCTTTAGCTCAGCGGTAGAGCACTGGTCTAATAATCCAGGGGTCGTAAGTTCCATCCTCACAGGAGAAAGATGAATTTTGGAAATCAGTTGCGCGTCGTGGCTGTATAGCAAACAGTATCTGTGATGACGAACAATTAGCAACAGGCGATTTTTTAAGAATTACTCTCAGATGTGATTAAGGCGAATGGCGCAGATAAAGCATTTGCCAAAGCGGTACAGCAGAAGGTGGGACGAGGCAGTCTGAATTACATTTTACAGATGTATTTCTCACATATCTCAGAGCCTCTCGCGGTCGTCGTCGTCGTCGTCGTCGTCGTCGTCGTCGTCGTCCTCATCGTCGTCGCCGCCGCCACTTCTGCAGAAGTAGCAAATGGCCTCGTAGCAAATGCGGCGAGGGACGCCCTGCCTTCGATTCCGAATGCTCAAAGTGTGTGGTCTTGTTTCTCAGTCTATATTTGATCGGTCTCGTAAGAGGTTGAATGTAACGAATGGGTGGGAAAGAGCAAGGGGCAGCGGCTGTGTAGAACGAAAACACAAATCCTCAGGGGTGTGAGCGTTTCGAGATGAGTCGCATACATGTAAATGTTGGTCGTCAGTGACCATGTGGCCTAATGGATAAGACGTCGGACTTCGGATCTGAAGATTACAGGTTCGAATGCTGTCACGCTTGTGCTTCTCCAGTTCCGAAAAAGAAACATACCGTTTTAATGTAGCAATTGAGCAGTACGAAACCGTCTGAATGTTGCTGTTGACCATTTTTTGCTTGGAGATGCTCTTGAGCTTGAAACACGCACAACAAGACCGGTGTTAACTAGCGAAATGGTCGGCAGAGTGCCGACACCGCGAGTTTTGACTGGCACTTGCACATATAAAACAAGGTCGTAAAGTAACTCGTTCGGCTTTTGAGTCACATAAAGTATGTGTGTTAATTTTGACGCCACTAGCTCTGCATGTTGTCATGCAATTTCTTTACCTCTCGGAAATGATTATGACATAAAAGTGAAGTACGTGACGAGTGTGACGTTAGGAAAACATTAGGCTGCATGGAGAGAAACTGTATGGGACCACCCAACCGAAACGAGTACTGTGTCACGTGCTACCCGGCAGGTATTCACCGAGGTAGCCGGCTAGCTCAGTCGGTAGAGCGTCAGGCTCTCAATCCCAGGGTCGTTGGTTCGAGCCACACACTGGTCGTAACGGAATTTTGTTCCGCTGCAGATGTAAATTACCGTTTTTCTGATTAACGATATTTAATGGAAATAGCAACTGTTAACATTGCCTACGTCTCTGTCAGTCGCAAGGAATCTGTATTTGAAGGTGAAGGTGATTTTGTACACATGTGTGAAGGACATGTTCTGAAATGCAAGTGTTGTTGTTTCGAGAGCACATCGGTTACGTGTCAGATGTGTAGCCAAGCAGTAATGGGTCGCCATAGCTGCAAATATTAGCCTGTAATATGAAGTGTTGTCAGCTGAAGTCTGATGATGCAGACGACTGTAAGGACGAAGTACCCAAGAGTACCGCTAGGCTGCGCCTCTTTAGCTCAGTGGTAGAGCACTGGTCTAATAATCCAGGGGTCGTAAGTTCCATCCTCACAGGAGAAAGATGAATTTTGGAAATCAGTTGCGCGTCGTGGCTGTATAGCAAACAGTATCTGTGATGACGAACAATTAGCAACAGGCGATTATTTAAGAATTACTCTCAGATGTGATTAAGGCGAATGGCGCAGATAAAGCATTTGAAAAAGCGGTACAGCAGAAGGTGGGGCGAGGCAGTCTGAATTACATTTTACAGATGTATTTCTCACATATCTCAGAGCCTCTCGCGGTCGTCGTCGTCGTCGTCGTCGTCGTCGTCGCCGCCGCCGCCGCTTCTGCAGAAGTAGCAAATGCCTATCATAGCAAATGCGGCGAGGGACGCCCTGCCTTCGATTCCGAATGCACAAAGTGTGTGGTCTTGTTTCTCAGTCTATATTTGATCGGTCTCGTAAGAGGTTGAATGTAACGAATGGGTGGGAAAGAGCAAGGGGCAGCGGCTGTGTAGAACGAAAACACAAATCCTCAGGGGTGTGAGCGTTTCGAGATGAGTCGCATACATGTAAATGTTGGTCGTCAGTGACCATGTGGCCTAATGGATAAGACGTCGGACTTCGGATCTGAAGATTACAGGTTCGAATGCTGTCACGCTTGTGTTATTCCAGTTCTGAAAAAGAAACATACCGATTTAATGTGTCAATTGAGCAGTACGAAACCGTCTGAATGTTGCTGTTGACCATTTTTTGCTTGGAGATGCTCTTGAGCTTGAAACACACACAACAAAACCGGTGTTAACTAGCGAAATGGTCGGCAGAGTGCCGACACCGCGAGTTTTGACTGGCACTTGCACATATAAAACAAGGTCGTAAAGTAACTCGTTCGGCTTTTGAGTCACATAAAGTATGTGTGTTAATTTTGACGCCACTAGCTCTGCATGTTGTCATGCAATTTCTTTACCTCTCAGAAATCATTATTACATAAAAGTGAAGTACGTGACGAGTGTGACGTTAGGAAAACATTAGGCTGCATGGAGAGAAACTGTATGGGACCACCCAACCGAAACGAGTACTGTGTCACGTGCTACCCGGCAGGTATTCACCGCGGTAGCCGGCTAGCTCAGTCGCTAGAGCGTCAGGCTCTTAATCCCAGGGTCGTTGGTTCGAGCCACACGCTGGGCGGAACGGAATCTTGTTCTGCTGCAGGTGTAAATTACCGTTTTTCTGATTAACGATATTTAATGGAAATAGCAACAGTTAACTTTGCCTACGTCTCTGTCAGTCTCAAGGAATCTGTATTTGAAGGTGAAAGTGATTTTGTAGACATGTGTGAAAGACATGTTCTGAAATGCAAGTGTTGTTGTTTCGAGAGCACATCGGTTACGTGTCAGATGTGTAGCCAAGCAGTAATGGGTCGCCATAGCTGCAAATATTAGCCTGTAATATGAAGTGTTGTCAGCTGAAGTCTGATGATGCAGACGACCGTAAGGACGAAGTACCCAAGAGTACCGCTAGGCTGCGCCTCTTTAGCTCAGTGGTAGAGCACTGGTCTAATAATCCAGGGGTCGTAAGTTCCATCCTCACAGGAGAAAGATGAATTTTGGAAATCAGTTGCGCGTCGTGGCTGTATAGCAAACAGTATCTGTGATGACGAACAATTAGCAACAAGCGATTTTTTAAGAATTACTCTCAGATGTGATTAAGGCGAATGGCGCAGATAAAGCATTTGCCAAAGCGGTACAGCAGAAGGTGGGACGAGGCAGTCTGAATTACATTTTACAGATGTATTTCTCACATATCTCAGAGAATCTCGCGGTAGTCGTCGTCGTCGTCGTCGTCGTCGCCGCCGCCGCTTCTGCAGAAGTAGCAAATGGCCATCGTAGCAAATGCGGCGAGGGACGCCCTGCCTTCGATTCCGAATGCACAAAGTGTGTGGTCTTGTTTCTCAGTCTATATTTGATCGGTCTCGTAAGAGGTTGAGTGTAACGAATGGGTGGGAAAGAGCAAGGGGCAGCGGCTGTGTAGAACGAAAACACAAATCCTCAGGGGTGTGAGCGTTTCGAGATGAGTCGCATACATGTAAATGTTGGTCGTCAGTGACCATGTGGCCTAATGGATAAGACGTCGGACTTCGGATCTGAAGATTACAGGTTCGAATGCTGTCACGCTTGTGTTTCTCCAGTTCCGAAAAAGAAACATACCGTTTTAATGTGTCAATTGAGCAGTACGAAACCGTCTGAATGTTGCTGTTGACCATTTTTTGCTTGGAGATGCTCTTGAGCTTGAAACACACACAACAAGACCGGTGTTAACTAGCGAAATGGTCGGCAGAGTGCCGACACCGCGAGTTTTGACTGGCACTTGCACATATAAAACAAGGTCGTAAAGTAACTCGTTCGGCTTTTGAGTCACATAAAGTATGTGTGTTAATTTTGACGCCACTAGCTCTGCATGTTGTCATGCAATTTCTTTACCTCTCAGAAATGATTATGACATAAAAGTGAAGTACGTGACGAGTGTGACGTTAGGAAAACATTAGGCTGCATGGAGAGAAACTGTATGGGACCACCCAACCGAAACGAGTACTGTGTCACGTGCTACCCGGCACGTATTCGCCGCGGTAGCCGGCTAGCTCAGTCGGTATAGCGTCAGGCTCTTAATCCCAGGGTCGTTGGTTCGAGACACACGCTGGGCGGAACGGAGTTTTGTTCCGCTGCAGATGTAAATTACCGTTTTTCTGATTAACGATATTTAATGGAAATAGCAACTGTTAACTTTGCCTACGTCTCTGTCAGTCGCAAGGAATCTGTATTTGAAGGTGAAGGTAATTTTGTACACATGTGTGAAAGACATGTTCTGAAATGCAAGTGTTGTTGTTTCGAGAGCACATCGGTTACGTGTCAGATGTGTAGCCAAGAAGTAATGGGTCGCCATAGCTGCAAATATTAGCCTGTAATATGAAGTGTTGTCAGCTGAAGTCTGATGATGCAGACGACCGTAAGGACGAAGTACCCAAGAGTACCGCTAGGCCGCGCCTCTTTAGCTCAGTGGTAGAGCACTGGTCTAATAATCCAGGGGTCGTAAGTTCCATCCTCACAGGAGAAAGATGAATTTTGGAAATCAGTTGCGCGTCGTGGCTGTATAGCAAACAGTATCTGTGATGACGAACAATTAGCAACAGGCGATTTTTTAAGAATTACTCTCAGATGTGATTAAGGCGAATGGCGCAGATAAAGCATTTGCCAAAGCGGTACAGCAGAAGGTGGGACGAGGCAGTCTGAATTACATTTTACAGATGTATTTCTCACATATCTCAGAGCCTCTCGCGGTTGTCGTCGTCGTCGTCGTCGTCGCCGCCGCCGCCGCTTCTGCAGAAGTAGCAAATGGCCATCGTAGCAAATGCGGCGAGGGACGCCCTGCCTTCGATTCCGAATGCACAAAGTGTGTGGTCTTGTTTCTCAGTCTATATTTGATCGGTCTCGTAAGAGGTTGAATGTAACGAATGGGTGGGAAAGAGCAAGGGGCAGCGGCTGTGTAGAACGGAAACATAAATCCTCAGGGGTGTGAGCGTTTCGAGATGAGTCGCATACATGTAAATGTTTGTCGTCAGTGACCATGTGGCCTAATGGATAAGACGTCGGACTTCGGATCTGAAGATTACAGGTTCGAATGCTGTCACGCTTGTGCTTCTCCAGTTCTGAAAAAGAAACATACCGTTTTAATGTAGCAATTGAGCAGTACGAAACCGTCTGAATGTTGCTGTTGAGCATTTTTTGCTTGGAGATGCTCTTGAGCTTGAAACACACACAACATGACCGGTGTTAACTAGCGAAATGGTCGGCAGAGTGCCGACACCGCGAGTTTTGACTGGCACTTGCACATATAAAACAAGGTCGTAAAGTAACTCGTTCGGCTTTTGAGTCACATAAAGTATGTGTGTTAATTTTGACGCCACTAGCTCTGCATGTTGTCATGCAATTTCTTTACCTCTCAGAAATCATTATTACATAAAAGTGAAGTACGTGACGAGTGTGACGTTAGGAAAACATTAGGCTGCATGGAGAGAAACTGTATGGGACCACCCAACCGAAACGAGTACTGTGTCACGTGCTACCCGGCAGGTATTCACCGCGGTAGCCGGCTAGCTCAGTCGCTAGAGCGTCAGGCTCTCAATCCCAGGGTCGTTGGTTCGAGCCACACGCTGGGCGGAACGGAATTTTGTTCTGCTGCAGGTGTAAATTACCGTTTTTCTGATTAACGATATTTAATGGAAATAGCAACAGTTAACTTTGCCTACGTCTCTGTCAGTCTCAAGGAATCTGTATTTGAAGGTGAAGGTGATTTTGTAGACATGTGTGAAAGACATGTTCTGAAATGCAAGTGTTGTTGTTTCGAGAGCACATCGGTTACGTGTCAGATGTGTAGCCAAGCAGTAATGGGTCGCCATAGCTGCAAATATTAGCCTGTAATATGAAGTGTTGTCAGCTGAAGTCTGATGATGCAGACGACCGTAAGGACGAAGTACCCAAGAGTACCGCTAGGCTGCGCCTCTTTAGCTCAGTGGTAGAGCACTGGTCTAATAATCCAGGGGTCGTAAGTTCCATCCTCACAGGAGAAAGATGAATTTTGGAAATCAGTTGCGCGTCGTGGCTGTATAGCAAACAGTATCTGTGATGACGAACAATTAGCAACAAGCGATTTTTTAAGAATTACTCTCAGATGTGATTAAGGCGAATGGCGCAGATAAAGCATTTGCCAAAGCGGTACAGCAGAAGGTGGGACGAGGCAGTCTGAATTACATTTTACAGATGTATTTCTCACATATCTCAGAGAATCTCGCGGTAGTCGTCGTCGTCGTCGTCGTCGTCGCCGCCGCCGCTTCTGCAGAAGTAGCAAATGGCCATCGTAGCAAATGCGGCGAGGGACGCCCTGCCTTCGATTCCGAATGCACAAAGTGTGTGGTCTTGTTTCTCAGTCTATATTTGATCGGTCTCGTAAGAGGTTGAGTGTAACGAATGGGTGGGAAAGAGCAAGGGGCAGCGGCTGTGTAGAACGAAAACACAAATCCTCAGGGGTGTGAGCGTTTCGAGATGAGTCGCATACATGTAAATGTTGGTCGTCAGTGACCATGTGGCCTAATGGATAAGACGTCGGACTTCGGATCTGAAGATTACAGGTTCGAATGCTGTCACGCTTGTGTTTCTCCAGTTCCGAAAAAGAAACATACCGTTTTAATGTGTCAATTGAGCAGTACGAAACCGTCTGAATGTTGCTGTTGACCATTTTTTGCTTGGAGATGCTCTTGAGCTTGAAACACACACAACAAGACCGGTGTTAACTAGCGAAATGGTCGGCAGAGTGCCGACACCGCGAGTTTTGACTGGCACTTGCACATATAAAACAAGGTCGTAAAGTAACTCGTTCGGCTTTTGAGTCACATAAAGTATGTGTGTTAATTTTGACGCCACTAGCTCTGCATGTTGTCATGCAATTTCTTTACCTCTCAGAAATGATTATGACATAAAAGTGAAGTACGTGACGAGTGTGACGTTAGGAAAACATTAGGCTGCATGGAGAGAAACTGTATGGGACCACCCAACCGAAACGAGTACTGTGTCACGTGCTACCCGGCACGTATTCGCCGCGGTAGCCGGCTAGCTCAGTCGGTATAGCGTCAGGCTCTTAATCCCAGGGTCGTTGGTTCGAGACACACGCTGGGCGGAACGGAGTTTTGTTCCGCTGCAGATGTAAATTACCGTTTTTCTGATTAACGATATTTAATGGAAATAGCAACTGTTAACTTTGCCTACGTCTCTGTCAGTCGCAAGGAATCTGTATTTGAAGGTGAAGGTAATTTTGTACACATGTGTGAAAGACATGTTCTGAAATGCAAGTGTTGTTGTTTCGAGAGCACATCGGTTACGTGTCAGATGTGTAGCCAAGAAGTAATGGGTCGCCATAGCTGCAAATATTAGCCTGTAATATGAAGTGTTGTCAGCTGAAGTCTGATGATGCAGACGACCGTAAGGACGAAGTACCCAAGAGTACCGCTAGGCCGCGCCTCTTTAGCTCAGTGGTAGAGCACTGGTCTAATAATCCAGGGGTCGTAAGTTCCATCCTCACAGGAGAAAGATGAATTTTGGAAATCAGTTGCGCGTCGTGGCTGTATAGCAAACAGTATCTGTGATGACGAACAATTAGCAACAGGCGATTTTTTAAGAATTACTCTCAGATGTGATTAAGGCGAATGGCGCAGATAAAGCATTTGCCAAAGCGGTACAGCAGAAGGTGGGACGAGGCAGTCTGAATTACATTTTACAGATGTATTTCTCACATATCTCAGAGCCTCTCGCGGTTGTCGTCGTCGTCGTCGTCGTCGTCGCCGCCGCCGCCGCTTCTGCAGAAGTAGCAAATGGCCATCGTAGCAAATGCGGCGAGGGACGCCCTGCCTTCGATTCCGAATGCACAAAGTGTGTGGTCTTGTTTCTCAGTCTATATTTGATCGGTCTCGTAAGAGGTTGAATGTAACGAATGGGTGGGAAAGAGCAAGGGGCAGCGGCTGTGTAGAACGGAAACATAAATCCTCAGGGGTGTGAGCGTTTCGAGATGAGTCGCATACATGTAAATGTTTGTCGTCAGTGACCATGTGGCCTAATGGATAAGACGTCGGACTTCGGATCTGAAGATTACAGGTTCGAATGCTGTCACGCTTGTGCTTCTCCAGTTCTGAAAAAGAAACATACCGTTTTAATGTAGCAATTGAGCAGTACGAAACCGTCTGAATGTTGCTGTTGAGCATTTTTTGCTTGGAGATGCTCTTGAGCTTGAAACACACACAACATGACCGGTGTTAACTAGCGAAATGGTCGGCAGAGTGCCGACACCGCGAGTTTTGACTGGCACTTGCACATATAAAACAAGGTCGTAAAGTAACTCGTTCGGCTTTTGAGTCACATAAAGTATGTGTGTTAATTTTGACGCCACTAGCTCTGCATGTTGTCATGCAATTTCTTTACCTCTCAGAAATGATTATGACATAAAAGTGAAGTACGTGACGAGTGTGACGTTAGGAAAACATTAGGCTGCATGGAGAGAAAGTGTATGGGACCACCCAACCGAAACGAGTACTGTGTGACGTGCTACCCGGCAGGTATTCACCGCGGTAGCCGGCTAGCTCAGTCGGTAGAGCGTCAGGCTCTTAATCCCAGGGTCGTTGGTTCGAGACACACGCTGGGCGGAACGGAGTTTTGTTCCGCTGCAGATGTAAATTACCGTTTTTCTGATTAACGATATTTAATGGAAATAGCAACTGTTAACTTTGCCTATGTCTCTGTCAGTCGCAAGGAATCTGTATTTGAAGGTGAAGGTGATTTTGTACACATGTGTGAAAGACATTTTCTGAAATGCAAGTGTTGTTGTTTCGAGAGCACATCGGTTACGTGTCAGATGTGTAGCCAAGCAGTAATGGGTCGCCATAGCTGCAAATATTAGCCTGTAATATGAAGTGTTGTCAGCTGAAGTCTGATGATGCAGACGACTGTAAGGACGAAGTACCCAAGAGTACCGCTAGGCTGCGCTTCTTTAGCTCAGTGGTAGAGCACTGGTCTAATAATCCAGGGGTCGTAAGTTCCATCCTCACAGGAGAAAGATGAATTTTGGAAATCAGTTGCGCGTCGTGGCTGTATAGCAAACAGTATCTGTGATGACGAACAATTAGCAACAGGCGATTTTTTAAGAATTACTCTCAGATGTGATTAAGGCGAATGGCGCAGATAAAGCATTTGCCAAAGCGGTACAGCAGAAGGTGGGACGAGGCAGTCTGAATTACATTTTACAGATGTATTTCTCACATATCTCAGAGAATCTCGCGGTAGTCGTCGTCGCCGTCGTCGTCGCCGCCGCCGCTTCTGCAGAAGTAGCAAATGGCCATCGTAGCAAATGCGGCGAGGGACGCCCTGCCTTCGATTCCGAATGCACAAAGTGTGTGGTCTTGTTTCTCAGTCTATATTTGATCGGTCTCGTAAGAGGTTGAATGTAACGAATGGGTGGGAAAGAGCAAGGGGCAGCGGCTGTGTAGAACGAAAACACAAATCCTCAGGGGTGTGAGCGTTTCGAGATGAGTCGCATACATGTAAATGTTGGTCGTCAGTGACCATGTGGCCTAATGGATAAGACGTCGGACTTCGGATCTGAAGATTACAGGTTCGAATGCTGTCACGCTTGTGTTTCTCCAGTTCCGAAAAAGTAACATACCGTTTTAATGTGTCAATTGAGCAGTACGAAACCGTCTGAATGTTGCTGTTGACCATTTTTTGCTTGGAGATGCTCTTGAGCTTGAAACACACACAACAAAACCGGTGTTAACTAGCGAAATGGTCGGCAGAGTGCCGACACCGCGAGTTTTGACTGGCACTTGCACATATAAAACAAGGTCGTAAAGTAACTCGTTCGGCTTTTGAGTCACATAAAGTATGTGTGTTAATTTTGACGCCACTAGCTCTGCATGTTGTCATGCAATTTCTTTACCTCTCAGAAATGATTATGACATAAAAGTGAAGTACGTGACGAGTGTGACGTTAGGAAAACATTAGGCTGCATGGAGAGAAACTGTATGGGACCACCCAACCGAAACGAGTACTGTGTCACGTGCTACCCGGCAGGTATTCACCGCGGTAGCCGGCTAGCTCAGTCGGTAGAGCGTCAGGCTCTTAATCCCAGGGTCGTTGGTTCGAGACACACGCTGGGCGGAACGGAGTTTTGTTCCGCTGCAGATGTAAATTACCGTTTTTCTGATTAACGATATTTAATGGAAATAGCAACTGTTAACTTTGCCTATGTCTCTGTCAGTCGCAAGGAATCTGTATTTGAAGGTGAAGGTGATTTTGTACACATGTGTGAAAGACATTTTCTGAAATGCAAGTGTTGTTGTTTCGAGAGCACATCGGTTACGTGTCAGATGTGTAGCCAAGCAGTAATGGGTCGCCATAGCTGCAAATATTAGCCTGTAATATGAAGTGTTGTCAGCTGAAGTCTGATGATGCAGACGACTGTAAGGACGAAGTACCCAAGAGTACCGCTAGGCTGCGCTTCTTTAGCTCAGTGGTAGAGCACTGGTCTAATAATCCAGGGGTCGTAAGTTCCATCCTCACAGGAGAAAGATGAATTTTGGAAATCAGTTGCGCGTCGTGGCTGTATAGCAAACAGTATCTGTGATGACGAACGATTAGCAACAGGCGATTTTTTAAGAATTACTCTCAGATGTGATTAAGGCGAATGGCGCAGATAAAGCATTTGCCAAAGCGGTACAGCAGAAGGTGGGACGAGGCAGTCTGAATTACATTTTACAGATGTATTTCTCACATATCTCAGAGAATCTCGCGGTAGTCGTCGTCGTCGTCGTCGTCGTCGTCGTCGTCGCCGCCGCCGCTTCTGCAGAAGTAGCAAATGGCCATCGTAGCAAATGCGGCGAGGGACGCTCTGCCTTCGATTCCGAATGCACAAAGTGTGTGGTCTTGTTTCTCAGTCTATATTTGATCGGTCTCGTAAGAGGTTGAATGTAACGAATGGGTGGGAAAGAGCAAGGGGCAGCGGCTGTGTAGAACGAAAACACAAATCCTCAGGGGTGTGAGCGTTTCGAGATGAGTCGCATACATGTAAATGTTGGTCGTCAGTGACCATGTGGCCTAATGGATAAGACGTCGGACTTCGGATCTGAAGATTACAGGTTCGAATGCTGTCACGCTTGTGTTTCTCCAGTTCCGAAAAAGAAACATACCGTTTTAATGTGTCAATTGAGCAGTACGAAACCGTCTGAATGTTGCTGTTGACCATTTTTTGCTTGGAGATGCTCTTGAGCTTGAAACACACACAACAAGACCGGTGTTAACTAGCGAAATGGTCGGCAGAGTGCCGACACCGCGAGTTTTGACTGGCACTTGCACATATAAAACAAGGTCGTAAAGTAACTCGTTCGGCTTTTGAGTCACATAAAGTATGTGTGTTAATTTTGACGCCACTAGCTCTGCATGTTGTCATGCAATTTCTTTACCTCTCAGAAATGATTATGACATAAAAGTGAAGTACGTGACGAGTGTGACGTTAGGAAAACATTAGGCTGCATGGAGAGAAACTGTATGGGACCACCCAACCGAAACGAGTACTGTGTGACGTGCTACCCGGCAGGTATTCGCCGCGGTAGCCGGCTAGCTCAGTCGGTATAGCGTCAGTCTCTTAATCCCAGGGTCGTTGGTTCGAGACACACGCTGGGCGGAACGGAGTTTTGTTCCGCTGCAGATGTAAATTACCGTTTTTCTGATTAACGATATTTAATGGAAATAGCAACTGTTAACTTTGCCTACGTCTCTGTCAGTCGCAAGGAATCTGTATTTGAAGGTGAAGGTGATTTTGTACACATGTGTGAAAGACATGATCTGAAATGCAAGTGTTGTTGTTTCGAGAGCACATCGGTTACGTGTCAGATGTGTAGCCAAGAAGTAATGGGTCGCCATAGCTGCAAATATTAGCCTGTAATATGAAGTGTTGTCAGCTGAAGTCTGATGATGCAGACGACCGTAAGGACCAAGTACCCAAGAGTACCGCTAGGCCGCGCCTCTTTAGCTCACTGGTAGAGCACTGGTCTAATAATCCAGGGGTCGTAAGTTCCATCCTCACAGGAGAAAGATGAATTTTGGAAATCAGTTGCGCGTCGTGGCTGTATAGCAAACAGTATCTGTGATGACGAACAATTAGCAACAGGCGATTTTTTAAGAATTACTCTCAGATGTGATTAAGGCGAATGGCGCAGATAAAGCATTTGCCAAAGCGGTACAGCAGAAGGTGGGACGAGGCAGTCTGAATTACATTTTACACATGTATTTCTCACATATCTCAGAGCCTCTCGCGGTTGTCGTCGTCGTCGTCGTCGTCGTCGTCGTCGTCGCCGCCGCCGCTTCTGCAGAAGTAGCAAATGGCCATCGTAGCAAATGCGGCGAGGGACGCCCTGCCTTCGATTCCGAATGCACAAAGTGTGTGGTCTTGTTTCTCAGTCTATATTTGATCGGTCTCGTAAGAGGTTGAATGTAACGAATGGGTGGGAAAGAGCAAGGGGCAGCGGCTGTGTAGAACGGAAACACAAATCCTCAGGGGTGTGAGCGTTTCGAGATGAGTCGCATACATGTAAATGTTGGTCGTCAGTGACCATGTGGCCTAATGGATAAGACGTCGGACTTCGGATCTGAAGATTACAGGTTCGAATGCTGTCACGCTTGTGCTTCTCCAGTTCTGAAAAAGAAACATACCGTTTTAATGTAGCAATTGAGCAGTACGAAACCGTCTGAATGTTGTTGTTGACCATTTTTTGCTTGGAGATGCTCTTGAGCTTGAAACACACACAACAAGACCGGTGTTAACTAGCGAAATGGTCGGCAGAGTGCCGACACCGCGAGTTTTGACTGGCACTTGCACATATAAAACAAGGTCGTAAAGTAACTCGTTCGGCTTTTGAGTCACATAAAGTATGTGTGTTAATTTTGACGCCACTAGCTCTGCATGTTGTCATGCAATTTCTTTACCTCTCAGAAATGATTATGACATAAAAGTGAAGTACGTGACGAGTGTGACGTTAGGAAAACATTAGGCTGCATGGAGAGAAACTGTATGGGACCACCCAACCGAAACGAGTACTGTGTCACGTGCTACCCGGCAGGTACTCACCCCGGTAGCCGGCTACCTCAGTCGGTAGAGCGTCAGGCTCTTAATCCCAGGGTCGTTGGTTCGAGACACACGCTGGGCGGAATGGAGTTTTGTTCCGCTGCAGATGTAAATTACCGTTTTTCTGATTAACGATATTTAATGGAAATAGCAACTGTTAACTTTGCCTACGTCTCTGTCAGTCGCAAGGAATTTGTATTTGAAGGTGAAGGTGATTTTGTACACATGTGTGAAAGACATTTTCTGAAATGCAAGTGTTGTTGTTTCGAGAGCACATCGGTTACGTGTCAGATGTGTAGCCAAGCAGTAATGGGTCGCCATAGCTGCAAATATTAGCCTGTAATATGAAGTGTTGTCAGCTGAAGTCTGATGATGCAGACGACCGTAAGGACGAAGTACCCAAGAGTACCGCTAGGCCGCGCCTCTTTAGCTCAGTGGTAGAGCACTGGTCTAATAATCCAGGGGTCGTAAGTTCCATCCTCACAGGAGAAAGATGAATTTTTGAAATCAGTTGCGCGTCGTGGCTGTATAGCAAACAGTATCTGTGATGACGAACAATTAGCAACAGGCGATTTTTTAAGAATTACTCTCAGATGTGATTAAGGCGAATGGCGCAGATAAAGCATTTGCCAAAGCGGTACAGCAGAAGGTGGGACGAGGCAGTCTGAATGACATTTTACAGATGTATTTCTCACATATCTCAGAGCCTCTCGCGGTCGTCGTCGTCGTCGTCGTCGTCGTCGTCGTCGTCGTCGTCGTCGCCGCCGCCGCTTCTGCAGAAGTAGCAAATGCCTATCGTAGCAAATGCGGCGAGGGACGCCCTGCCTTCGATTCCGAATGCACAAAGTGTGTGGTCTTGTTTCTCAGTCTATATTTGATCGGTCTCGTAAGAGGTTGAATGTAACGAATGGGTGGGAAAGAGCAAGGGGCAGCGGCTGTGTAGAACGGAAACACAAATCCTCAGGGGTGTGAGCGTTTCGAGATGAGTCGCATACATGTAAATGTTGGTCGTCAGTGACCATGTGGCCTAATGGATAAGACGTCGGACTTCGGATCTGAAGATTACAGGTTCGAATGCTGTCACGCTTGTGCTTCTCCAGTTCTGAAAAAGAAACATACCGTTTTAATGTAGCAATTGAGCAGTACGAAACCGTCTGAATGTTGTTGTTGACCATTTTTTGCTTGGAGATGCTCTTGAGCTTGAAACACACACAACAAGACCGGTGTTAACTAGCGAAATGGTCGGCAGAGTGCCGACACCGCGAGTTTTGACTGGCACTTGCACATATAAAACAAGGTCGTAAAGTAACTCGTTCGGCTTTTGAGTCACATAAAGTATGTGTGTTAATTTTGACGCCACTAGCTCTGCATGTTGTCATGCAATTTCTTTACCTCTCAGAAATGATTATGACATGAAAGTGAAGTACGTGACGAGTGTGACGTTAGGAAAACATTAGGCTGCATGGAGAGAAACTGTATGGGACCACCCAACCGAAACGAGTACTGTGTCACGTGCTACCCGGCAGGTACTCACCCCGGTAGCCGGCTACCTCAGTCGGTAGAGCGTCAGGCTCTTAATCCCAGGGTCGTTGGTTCGAGACACACGCTGGGCGGAATGGAGTTTTGTTCCGCTGCAGATGTAAATTACCGTTTTTCTGATTAACGATATTTAATGGAAATAGCAACTGTTAACTTTGCCTACGTCTCTGTCAGTCGCAAGGAATTTGTATTTGAAGGTGAAGGTGATTTTGTACACATGTGTGAAAGACATTTTCTGAAATGCAAGTGTTGTTGTTTCGAGAGCACATCGGTTACGTGTCAGATGTGTAGCCAAGCAGTAATGGGTCGCCATAGCTGCAAATATTAGCCTGTAATATGAAGTGTTGTCAGCTGAAGTCTGATGATGCAGACGACCGTAAGGACGAAGTACCCAAGAGTACCGCTAGGCCGCGCCTCTTTAGCTCAGTGGTAGAGCACTGGTCTAATAATCCAGGGGTCGTAAGTTCCATCCTCACAGGAGAAAGATGAATTTTTGAAATCAGTTGCGCGTCGTGGCTGTATAGCAAACAGTATCTGTGATGACGAACAATTAGCAACAGGCGATTTTTTAAGAATTACTCTCAGATGTGATTAAGGCGAATGGCGCAGATAAAGCATTTGCCAAAGCGGTACAGCAGAAGGTGGGACGAGGCAGTCTGAATTACATTTTACACATGTATTTCTCACATATCTCAGAGCCTCTCGCGGTTGTCGTCGTCGTCGTCGTCGTCGCCGCCGCCGCTTCTGCAGAAGTAGCAAATGGCCATCGTAGCAAATGCGGCGAGGGACGCCCTGCCTTCGATTCCGAATGCACAAAGTGTGTGGTCTTGTTTCTCAGTCTATATTTGATCGGTCTCGTAAGAGGTTGAATGTAACGAATGGGTGGGAAAGAGCAAGGGGCAGCGGCTGTGTAGAACGGAAACACAAATCCTCAGGGGTGTGAGCGTTTCGAGATGAGTCGCATACATGTAAATGTTGGTCGTCAGTGACCATGTGGCCTAATGGATAAGACGTCGGACTTCGGATCTGAAGATTACAGGTTCGAATGCTGTCACGCTTGTGTTTTTCCAGTTCTGAAAAAGAAACATACCGTTTTAATGTAGCAATTGAGCAGTACGAAACCGTCTGAATGTTGCTGTTGACCATGTTTTGCTTGGAGATGCTCTTGAGCTTGAAACACACACAACAAGACCGGTGTTAACTAGCGAAATGGTCGGCAAAGTGCCGACATGGCGAGTTTTGACTGGCACTTGCACATACAAAACAAGGTCGTAAAGTAACTCGTTCGGCTTTTGAGTCACATAAAGTATGTGTGTTAATTTTGACGCCACTAGCTCTGGATGTTGTCATCCAATTTCTTTACCTCTCAGAAATGATTATGACATAAAAGTGAAGTACGTGACGAGTGTGACGTTAGGAAAACATTAGGCTGCATGGAGAGAAACTGTATGGGACCACCCAACCGAAACGAGTACTGTGTCACGTGCTACCCTGCAGGTATTCACCGCGGTAGCCGGCTAGCTCAGTCGGTAGAGCGTCAGGCTCTTAATCCCAGGGTCGTTGGTTCGAGACACACGCTGGGCGGAACGGAATTTTGTTCCGCTGCAGATGTAAATTACCGTTTTTCTGATTAACGATATTTAATGGAAATAGCAACTGTTAACTTTGCCTACGTCTCTGTCAGTCGCAAGGAATCTGTATTTGAAGGTGAAGGTGATTTTGTAGACATGTGTGAAAGACATGTTCTGAAATGCAAGTGTTGTTGTTTCGAGAGCACATCGGTTATGTGTCAGATGTGTAGCCAAGCAGTAATGGGTCGCCATAGCTGCAAATATTAGCCTGTAATATGAAGTGTTGTCAGCTGAAGTCTGATGATGCAGACGACCGTAAGGACGAAGTACCCAAGAGCACCGCTATGCTGCGCCTCTTTAGCTCAGTGGTAGAGCACTGGTCTAATAATCCAGGGGTCGTAAGTTCCATCCTCACAGGAGAAAGATGAATTTTGGAAATCAGTTGCGCGTCGTGGCTGTATAGCAAACAGTATCTGTGATGACGAACAATTAGCAACAGGCGATTTTTTAAGAATTACTCTCAGATGTGATTATGGCGAATGGCGCAGATAAAGCATTTGCCAAAGCGGTACAGCAGAAGGTGGGACGAGGCAGTCTGAATTACATTTTACAGATGTATTTCTCACATATCTCAGAGCCTCTCGCGGTTGTCGTCGTCGTCGTCGTCGTCGCCGCCGCTTCTGCAGAGCAAATGGCCATCGTAGCAAATGCGGCGAGGGACGCCCTGCCTTCGATTCCGAATGCACAAAGTGTGTGGTCTTGTTTCTCAGTCTATATTTGATCGGTCTCGTAAGAGGTTGAATGTAACGAATGGGTGGGAAAGAGCAAGGGTCAGCGGCTGTGTAGAACGAAAACACAAATCCTCAGGGGTGTGAGCGTTTCGAGATGAGTCGCATACATGTAAATGTTGGTCGTCAGTGACCATGTGGCCTAATGGATAAGACGTCGGACTTCGGATCTGAAGATTACAGGTTCGAATGCTGTCACGCTTGTGTTTCTCCAGTTCCGAAAAAGAAACATACCGTTTTAATGTGTCAATTGAGCAGTACGAAACCGTCTGAATGTTGCTGTTGACCATTTTTTGCTTGGAGATGCTCTTGAGCTTGAAACACACACAACAAGGCCGGTGTTAACTAGCGAAATGGTCGGCAGAGTGCCGACACCGCGAGTTTTGACTGGCACTTGCACATATAAAACAAGGTCGTAAAGTAACTCGTTCGGCTTTTGAGTCACATAAAGTATGTGTGTTAATTTTGACGCCACTAGCTCTGCATGTTGTCATGCAATTTCTTTACCTCTCAGAAATGATTATGACATAAAAGTGAAGTACGTGACGAGTGTGACGTTAGGAAAACATTAGGCTGCATGGAGAGAAAGTGTATGGGACCACCCAACCGAAACGAGTACTGTGTCACGTGCTACCCGGCAGGTATTCGCCGCGGTAGCCGGCTAGCTCAGTCGGTAGAGCGTCAGGCTCTTAATCCCAAGGTCGTTGGTTCGAGACACACGCTGTTCGGAACGGAGTTTTGTTCTGCTGCAGATGTAAATTACCGTTTTTCTGATTAACGATATTTAATGGAAATAGCAACTGTTAACTTTGCCTACGTCTCTGTCAGTCGCAAGGAATCTGTATTTGAAGGTGAAGGTGATTTTGTAGACATGTGTGAAAGACATGTTCTGAAATGCAAGTGTTGTTATTTCGAGAGCACATCGGTTACGTGTCAGATGTGTAGCCAAGCAGTAATGGGTCGCCATAGCTGCAAATATTAGCCTGTAATATGAAGTGTTGTCAGCTGAAGTCTGATGATGCAGACGACCGTAAGGACGAAGTACCCAAGAGTACCGCTAGGCTGCGCCTCTTTAGCTCAGTGGTAGAGCACTGGTCTAATAATCCAGGGGTCGTAAGTTCCATCCTCACAGGAGAAAGATGAATTTTGGAAATCAGTTGCGCGTCGTGGCTGTATAGCAAACAGTATCTGTGATGACGAACAATTAGCAACAGGCGATTTTTTAAGAATTACTCTCAGATGTGATTAAGGCGAATGGCGCAGATAAAGCATTTGCCAAAGCGGTACAGCAGAAGGTGGGACGAGGCAGTCTGAATTACATTTTACAGATGTATTTCTCACATATCTCAGAGCCTCTCGCGGTTGTCGTCGTCGTCGTCGCCGCCACCGCTTCTGCAGAAGTAGCAAATGGCCATCGTAGCAAATGCGGCGAGGGACGCCCTGCCTTCGATTCCGAATGCACAAAGTGTGTGGTCTTGTTTCTCAGTCTATATTTGATCGGTCTCGTAAGAGGTTGAATGTAACGAATGGGTGGGAAAGAGCAAGGGGCAGCGGCTGTGTAGAACGAAAACACAAATCCTCAGGGGTGTGAGCGTTTCGAGATGAGTCGCATACATGTAAATGTTGGTCGTCAGTGACCATGTGGTCTAATGGATAAGACGTCGGACTTCGGATCTGAAGATTACAGGTTCGAATGCTGTCACGCTTGTGTTTCTCCAGTTCCGAAAAAGAAACATACCGTTTTAATGTGTCAATTGAGCAGTACGAAACCGTCTGAATGTTGCTGTTGACCATTTTTTGCTTGGAGATGCTCTTGAGCTTGAAACACACACAACAAGGCCGGTGTTAACTAGCGAAATGGTCGGCAGAGTGCCGACACCGCGAGTTTTAACTGGCACTTGCACATATAAAACAAGGTCGTAAAGTAACTCGTTCGGCTTTTGAGTCACATAAAGTATGTGTGTTAATTTTGACGCCACTAGCTCTGCATGTTGTCATGCAATTTCTTTACCTCTCAGAAATGATTATGACATAAAAGTGAAGTACGTGACGAGTGTGACGTTAAGAAAACATTAGGCTGCATGGAGAGAAAGTGTATGGGACCACCCAACCGAAACGAGTACTGTGTCACGTGCTACCCGGCAGGTATTCACCGCGGTAGCCGGCTAGCTCAGTCGGTAGAGCGTCAGGCTCTTAATCCCAGGGTCGTTGGTTCGAGACACACGCTGGGCGGAACGGAGTTTTGTTCTGCTGCAGATGTAAATTACCGTTCTTCTGATTAACGATATTTAATGGAAATAGCAACTGTTAACTTTGCCTACGTCTCTGTCAGTCGCAAGGAATCTGTATTTGAAGGTGAAGGTGATTTTGTAGACATGTGTGAAAGACATGTTCTGAAATGCAAGTGTTGTAGTTTCGAGAGCACATCGGTTACGTGTCAGATGTGTAGCCAAGCAGTAATGGGTCGCCATAGCTGCAAATATTAGCCTGTAATATGAAGTGTTGTCAGCTGAAGTCTGATGATGCAGACGACCGTAAGGACGAAGTACCCAAGAGTACCGCTAGGCTGCGCTTCTTTAGCTCAGTGGTAGAGCACTGGTCTAATAATCCAGGGGTCGTAAGTTCCATCCTCACAGGAGAAAGATGAATTTTGGAAATCAGTTGCGCGTCGTGGCTGTATAGCAAACAGTATCTGTGATGACGAACAATTAGCAACAGGCGATTTTTTAAGAATTACTCTCAGATGTGATTAAGGCGAATGGCGCAGATAAAGCATTTGCCAAAGCGGTACAGCAGAAGGTGGGACGAGGCAGTCTGAATTACATTTTACAGATGTATTTCTCACATATCTCAGAGCCTCTCGCGGTTGTCGTCGTCGTCGTCGTCGTCGTCGTCGTCGTCGTCGTCGTCGCCGCCGCCGCTTCTGCAGAAGTAGCAAATGGCCATCGTAGCAAATGCGGCGAGGGACGCCCTGCCTTCGATTCCGAATGCACAAAGTGTGTGGTCTTGTTTCTCAGTCTATATTTGATCGGTCTCGTTAGAGGTTGAATGTAACGAATGGGTGGGAAAGAGCAAGGGGCAGCGGCTGTGTAGAACGAAAACACAAATCCTCAGGGGTGTGAGCGTTTCGAGATGAGTCGCATACATGTAAATGTTGGTCGTCAGTGACCATGTGGCCTAATGGATAAGACGTCGGACTTCGGATCTGAAGATTACAGATTCGAATGCTGTCACGCTTGTGTTTCTCCAGTTCCGAAAAAGAAACATACCGTTTTAATGTGTCAATTGAGCAGTACGAAACCGTCTGAATGTTGCTGTTGACCATTTTTTGCTTGGAGATGCTCTTGAGCTTGAAACACACACAACAAGGCCGGTGTTAACTAGCGAAATGGTCGGCAGAGTGCCGACACCGCGAGTTTTGACTGGCACTTGCACATATAAAACAAGGTCGTAAAGTAACTCGTTCGGCTTTTGAGTCACATAAAGTATGTGTGTTAATTTTGACGCCACTAGCTCTGCATGTTGTCATGCAATTTCTTTACCTCTCAGAAATGATTATGACATAAAAGTGAAGTACGTGACGAGTGTGACGTTAGGAAAACATTAGGCTGCATGGAGAGAAAGTGTATGGGACCACCCAACCGAAACGAGTACTGTGTCACGTGCTACCCGGCAGGTATTCGCCGCGGTAGCCGGCTAGCTCAGTCGGTAGAGCGTCAGGCTCTTAATCCCAGGGTCGTTGGTTCGAGACACACGCTGGGCGGAACGGAGTTTTGTTCTGCTGCAGATGTAAATTACCGTTTTTCTGATTAACGATATTTAATGGAAATAGCAACTGTTAACTTTGCCTACGTCTCTGTCAGTCGCAAGGAATCTGTATTTGAAGGTGAAGGTGATTTTGTAGACATGTGTGAAAGACATGTTCTGAAATGCAAGTGTTGTTGTTTCGAGAGCACATCGGTTACGTGTCAGATGTGTAGCCAAGCAGTAATGGGTCGCCATAGCTGCAAATATTAGCCTGTAATATGAAGTGTTGTGAGCTGAAGTCTGATGATGCAGACGACCGTAAGGACGAAGTACCCAAGAGTACCGCTAGGCTGCGCCTCTTTAGCTCAGTGGTAGAGCACTGGTCTAATAATCCAGGGGTCGTAAGTTCCATCCTCACAGGAGAAAGATGAATTTTGGAAATCAGTTGCGCGTCGTGGCTGTATAGCAAACAGTATCTGTGATGACGAACAATTAGCAACAGGCGATTTTTTAAGAATTACTCTCAGATGTGATTAAGGCGAATGGCGCAGATAAAGCATTTGCCAAAGCGGTACAGTAGAAGGTGGGACGAGGCAGTCTGAATTACATTTTACAGATGTATTTCTCACATATCTCAGAGCCTCTCGCGGTTGTCGTCGTCGTCGTCGTCGTCGTCGCCGCCGCCGCTTCTGCAGAAGTAGCAAATGGCCATCGTAGCAAATGCGGCGAGGGACGCCCTGCCTTCGATTCCGAATGCACAAAGTGTGTGGTCTTGTTTCTCAGTCTATATTTGATCGGTCTCGTAAGAGGTTGAATGTAACGAATGGGTGGGAAAGAGCAAGGGGCAGCGGCTGTGTAGAACGAAAACACAAATCCTCAGGGGTGTGAGCGTTTCGAGATGAGTCGCATACATGTAAGTGTTGGTCGTCAGTGACCATGTGGCCTAATGGATAAGACGTCGGACTTCGGATCTGAAGATTACAGGTTCGAATGCTGTCACGCTTGTGTTTTTCCAGTTCTGAAAAAGAAACATACCGTTTTAATGTAGCAATTGAGCAGTACGAAACCGTCTGAATGTTGCTGTTGACCATTTTTTGCTTGGAGATGCTCTTGAGCTTGAAACACACACAACAAGACCGGTGTTAACTAGCGAAATAGTCGGCAGAGTGCCGACACCGCGAGTTTTGACTGGCACTTGCACATATAAAACAAGGTCATAAAGTAACTCGTTCGGCTTTTGAGTCACATAAAGTATGTGTGTTAATTTTGACGCCACTAGCTCTGCATGTTGTCATGCAATTTCTTTACCTCTCAGAAATGATTATGACATAAAAGTGAAGTACGTGACGAGTGTGACGTTAGGAAAACATTAGGCTGCATGGAGAGAAACTGTATGGGACCACCCAACCGAAACGAGTACTGTGTGACGTGCTACCCGGCAGGTATTCGCCGCGGTAGCCGGCTAGCTCTGTCAGTATAGTGTCAGGCTCTTAATCCCAGGGTCGTTGGTTCGAGACACACGCTGGGCGGAACGGAGTTTTGTTCCGCTGCAGATGTAAATTACCGTTTTTCTGATTAACGATATTTAATGGAAATAGCAACTGTTAACTTTGCCTACGTCTCTGTCAGTCGCAAGGAATCTGTATTTGAAGGTGAAGGTGATTTTGTACACATGTGTGAAAGACATGTTCTCGAATGCAAGTGTTGTTGTTTCGAGAGCACATCGGTTACGTGTCAGATGTGTAGCCAAACAGTAATGGGTCGCCATAGCTGCAAATATTAGCCTGTAATATGAAGTGTTGTCAGCTGAGGTCTGATGATGCAGACGACCGTAAGGACGAAGTACCGAAGAGTACAACTAGGCCGCGCCTCTTTAGCTCAGTGGTAGAGCACTGGTCTAATAGTCCAGGGGTCGTATGTTCCATTCTCACAGAAGAAAGATGAATTTTGGAAATCAGTTGCGCGTCGTGGCTGTATAGCAAACAGTATCTGTGATGACGAACAATTAGCAACAGGCGATTTTTTAGGAATTACTCTCAGATGTGATTAAGGCGAATGGCGCAGATAAAGCATTTGCCAAAGCGGTACAGCAGAAGGTGGGACGAGGCAGTCTGAATTACATTTTACAGATGTATTTCTCACATATCTCAGAGCCTCTCGCGGTTGTCGTCGTCGTCGTCGTCGTCGTCGTCGTCGTCGTCGCCGCCGCCGCTTCTGCAGAAGTAGGAAATGGCCATCGTAACAAAAGCGGCGAGGGACGCCCTGCCTTCGATTCCGAATGCACAAAGTGTGTGGTCTTGTTTCTCAGTCTATATTTGATCGGTCTCGTAAGAGGTTGAATGTTACGAATGGGTGGGAAAGAGCAAGGGGCAGCGGCTGTGTAGAACGAAAACACAAATCCTCAGGGGTGTGAGCGTTTCGAGATGAGTCGCATACATGTAAATGTTGGTCGTCAGTGACCATGTGGCCTAATGGATAAGACGTCGGACTTCGGATCTGAAGATTACAGGTTCGAATGCTGTCACGCTTGTGTTTCTCCAGTTCTGAAAAAGAAACATACCGTTTTAATGTAGCAATTGAGCAGTACGAAACCGTCTGAATGTTGCTGTTGACCATTTTTTGCTTGGAGATGCTCTTGAGCTTGAAACACACACAACAAGACCGGTGTTAACTAGCGAAATGGTCGGCAGAGTGCCGACACCGCGAGTTTTGACTGGCACTTGCACATATAAAACAAGGTCGTAAAGTAACTCGTTCGGCTTTTGAGTCACATAAAGTATGTGTGTTAATTTTGACGCCACTAGCTCTGCATGTTGTCATGCAATTTCTTTACCTCTCAGAAATGATTATGACATAAAAGTGAAGTACGTGACGAGTGTGACGTTAGGAAAACATTAGGCTGCATGGAGAGAAAGTGTATGGGACCACCCAACCGAAACGAGTACTGTGTGACGTGCTACCCGGCAGGTATTCACCGCGGTAGCCGGCTAGCTCAGTCGGTAGAGCGTCAGGCTCTTAATCCCAGGGTCGTTGGTTCGAGACACACGCTGGGCGGAACGGAGTTTTGTTCCGCTGCAGATGTAAATTACCGTTTTTCTGATTAACGATATTTAATGGAAATAGCAACTGTTAACTTTGCCTACGTCTCTGTCAGTCGCAAGGAATCTGTATTTGAAGGTGAAGGTGATTTTGTACACATGTGTGAAAGACATGTTCTGGAATGCAAGTGTTGTTGTTTCGAGAGCACATCGGTTACGTGTCAGATGTGTAGCCAAGCAGTAATGGGTCGCCATAGCTGCAAATATTAGCCTGTAATATGAAGTGTTGTCAGCTGAAGTCTGATGATGCAGACGACCGTAAGGACGAAGTACCCAAGAGTACCACTAGGCCGCGCCTATTTAGCTCAGTGGTAGAGCACTGGTCTAATAAAACAGGGGTCGTAAGTTCCATCCTCACAGGAGAAAGATGAATTTTGGAAATCAGTTGCGCGTCGTGGCTGTATAGCAAACAGTATCTGTGATGACGAACAATTAGCAACAGGCGATTTTTTAGGAATTACTCTCAGATGTGATTAAGGCGAATGGCGCAGATAAAGCATTTGCCAAAGCGGTACAGCAGAAGGTGGGACGAGGCAGTCTGAATTACATTTTACAGATGTATTTCTCACATATCTCAGAGCCTCTCGCGGTTGTCGTCGTCGTCGTCGTCGTCGTCGTCGCCGCCGCCGCTTCTGCAGAAGTAGCAAATGGCCATCGTAGCAAAAGCGGCGGGGGACGCCCTGCCTTCGATTCCGAATGCACAAAGTGTGTGGTCTTGTTTCTCAGTCTATATTTGATCGGTCTCGTAAGAGGTTGAATGTAACGAATGGGTGGGAAAGAGCAAGGGGCAGCGGCTGTGTAGAACGAAAACACAAATCCTCAGGGGTGTGAGCGTTTCGAGATGAGTCGCATACATGTAAATGTTGGTCGTCAGTGACCATGTGGCCTAATGGATAAGACGTCGGACTTAGGATCTGAAGATTACAGGTTCGAATGCTGTCACGCTTGTGTTTTTCCAGTTCTGAAAAGGAAACATACCGTTTTAATGTAGCAATTGAGCAGTACGAAACCGTCTGAATGTTGCTGTTGACCATTTTTTGCTTGGAGATGCTCTTGAGCTTGAAACACACACAACAAGACCGGTGTTAACTAGTGAAATAGTCGGCAGAGTGCCGACACCGCGAGTTTTGACTGGCACTTGCACATATAAAACAAGGTCGTAAAGTAACTCGTTCGGCTTTTGAGTCACATAAAGTATGTGTGTTAATTTTGACGCCACTAGCTCTGCATGTTGTCATGCAATTTCTTTACCTCTCAGAAATGATTATGACATAAAAGTGAAGTACGTGACGAGTGTGACGTTAGGAAAACATTAGGCTGCATGGAGAGAAACTGTATGGGACCACCCAACCGAAACGAGTACTGTGTCACGTGCTACCCGGCAGGTATTCGCCGCGGTAGCCGGCTAGCTCAGTCGGTATAGTGTCAGGCTCTTAATCCCAGGTTCGTTGGTTCGAGACACACGCTGGGCGGAACGGAGTTTTGTTCCGCTGCAGATGTAAATTACCGTTTTTCTGATTAACGATATTTAATGGAAATAGCAACTGTTAACTTTGCCTACGTCTCTGTCAGTCGCAAGGAATCTGTATTTGAAGGTGAAGGTGATTTTGTACACATGTGTGAAAGACATGATCTGAAATGCAAGTGTTGTTGTTTCGAGAGCACATCGGTTACGTGTCAGATGTGTAGCCAAGCAGTAATGGGTCGCCATAGCTGCAAATATTAGCCTGTAATATGAAGTGTTGTCAGCTGAAGTCTGATGATGCAGACGACCGTAAGGACGAAGTACCCAAGAGTACCACTACGCCACGCCTCTTTAGCTCAGTGGTAGAGCACTGGTCTAATAACCCAGGGGTCGTAAGTTCCATCCTCACAGGAGAAAGATGAATTTTGGAAATCAGTTGCGCGTCGTGGCTGTATAGCAAACAGTATCTGTGATGACGAACAATTAGCAACAGGCGATTTTTTAAGAATTACTCTCAGATGTGATTAAGGCGAATGGCGCAGATAAAGCATTTGCCAAAGCGGTACAGCAGAAGGTGGGACGAGGCAGTCTGAATTACATTTTACAGATGTATTTCTCACATATCTCAGAGCCTCTCGCGGTTGTCGTCGTCGTCGTCGTCGTCGTCGTCGTCGCCGCCGCCGCTTCTGCAGAAGTAGCAAATGGCCATCGTAGCAAATGCGGCGAGGGACGCCCTGCCTTCGATTCCGAATGCACAAAGTGTGTGGTCTTGTTTCTCAGTCTATATTTGATCGGTCTCGTAAGAGGTTGAATGTAACGAATGGGTGGGAAAGAGCAAGGGGCAGCGGCTGTGTAGAACGAAAACACAAATCCTCAGGGGTGTGAGCGTTTCGAGATGAGTCGCATACATGTAAATGATGGTCGTCAGTGACCATGTGGCCTAATGGATAAGACGTCGGACTTCGGATCTGAAGATTACAGGTTCGAATGCTGTCACGCTTGTGTTTTTCCAGTTCTGAAAAAGAAACATACCGTTTTAATGTAGCAATTGAGCAGTACGAAACCGTCTGAATGTTGCTGTTGACCATTTTTTGCTTGGAGATGCTCTTGAGCTTGAAACACACACAACAAGACCGGTGTTAACTAGCGAAATAGTCGGCAGAGTGCCGACACCGCGAGTTTTGACTGGCACTTGCACATATAAAACAAGGTCATAAAGTAACTCGTTCGGCTTTTGAGTCACATAAAGTATGTGTGTTAATTTTGACGCCACTAGCTCTGCATGTTGTCATGCAATTTCTTTACCTCTCAGAAATGATTATGACATAAAAGTGAAGTACGTGACGAGTGTGACGTTAGGAAAACATTAGGCTGCATGGAGAGAAACTGTATGGGACCACCCAACCGAAACGAGTACTGTGTGACGTGCTACCCGGCAGGTATTCACCGCGGTAGCCGGCTAGCTCAGTCGGTATAGTGTCAGGCTCTTAATCCCAGGGTCGTTGGTTCGAGACAAACGCTGGGCGGAACGGAGTTTTGTTCCGCTGCAGATGTAAATTACCGTTTTTCTGATTAACGATATTTAATGGAAATAGCAACTGTTAACTTTGCCTACGTCTCTGTCAGTCGCAAGGAATCTGTATTTGAAGGTGAAGGTGATTTTGTACACATGTGTGAAAGACATGTTCTCGAATGCAAGTGTTGTTGTTTCGAGAGCACATCGGTTACGTGTCAGATGTGTAGCCAAGCAGTAATGGGTCGCCATAGCTGCAAATATTAGCCTGTAATATGAAGTGTTGTCAGCTGAAGTCTGATGATGCAGACGACCGTAAGGACGAAGTACCCAAGAGTACCACTAGGCCACGCCTCTTTAGCTCAGTGGTAGAGCACTGGTCTAATAATCCAGGGGTCGTAAGTTCCATCCTCACAGGAGAAAGATGAATTTTGGAAATCAGTTGCGCGTCGTGGCTGTATAGCAAACAGTATCTGTGATGACGAACAATTAGCAACAGGCGATTTTTTAGGAATTACTCTCAGATGTGATTAAGGCGAATGGCGCAGATAAAGCATTTGCCAAAGCGGTACAGCAGAAGGTGGGACGAGGCAGTCTGAATTACATTTTACAGATGTATTTCTCACATATCTCAGAGCCTCTCGCGGTTGTCGTCGTCGTCGTCGTCGTCGTCGTCGTCGCCGCCGCCGCTTCTGCAGAAGTAGCAAATGGCCATCGTAGCAAAAGCGGCGGGGGACGCCCTGCCTTCGATTCCGAATGCACAAAGTGTGTGGTCTTGTTTCTCAGTCTATATTTGATCGGTCTCGTAAGAGGTTGAATGTAACGAATGGGTGGGAAAGAGCAAGGGGCAGCGGCTGTGTAGAACGAAAACACAAATCCTCAGGGGTGTGAGCGTTTCGAGATGAGTCGCATACATGTAAATGTTGGTCGTCAGTGACCATGTGGCCTAATGGATAAGACGTCGGACTTCGGATCTGAAGATTACAGGTTCGAATGCTGTCACGCTTGTGTTTCTCCAGTTCTGAAAAAGAAACATACCGTTTTAATGTAGCAATTGAGCAGTACGAAACCGTCTGAATGTTGCTGTTGACCATTTTTTGCTTGGAGATGCTCTTGAGCTTGAAACACACACAACAAGACCGGTGTTAACTAGCGAAATGGTCGGCAGAGTGCCGACACTGCGAGTTTTGACTGGCACTTGCACATATAAAACAAGGTCGTAAAGTAACTCGTTCGGCTTTTGAGTCACATAAAGTATGTGTGTTAATTTTGACGCCACTAGCTCTGCATGTTGTCATGCAATTTCTTTACCTCTCAGAAATGATTATGACATAAAAGTGAAGTACGTGACGAGTGTGACGTTAGGAAAACATTAGGCTGCATGGAGAGAAACTGTATGGGACCACCCAACCGAAACGAGTACTGTGTGACGTGCTACCCGGCAGGTATTCACCGCGGTAGCCGGCTAGCTCAGTCGGTAGAGCGTCAGGCTCTTAATCCCAGGGTCGTTGGTTCGAGACACACGCTGGGCGGAACGGAGTTTTGTTCCGCTGCAGATGTAAATTACCGTTTTTCTGATTAACGATATTTAATGGAAATAGCAACTGTTAACTTTGCCTACGTCTCTGTCAGTCGCAAGGAATCTGTATTTGAAGGTGAAGGTGATTTTGTACACATGTGTGAAAGACATGATCTGAAATGCAAGTGTTGTTGTTTCGAGAGCACATCGGTTACGTGTCAGATGTGTAGCCAAGCAGTAATGGGTCGCCATAGCTGCAAATATTAGCCTGTAATATGAAGTGTTGTCAGCTGAAGTCTGATGATGCAGACGACCGTAAGGACGAAGTACCCAAGAGTACCACTAGGCCGCGCCTCTTTAGCTCAGTGGTAGAGCACTGGTCTAATAATCCAGAGTTCGTAAGTTCCATCCTCACAGGAGAAAGATGAATTTTGGAAATCAGTTGCGCGTCGTGGCTGTATAGCAAACAGTATCTGTGATGACGAACAATTAGCAACAGGCGATTTTTTAAGAATTACTCTCAGATGTGATTAAGGCGAATGGCGCAGATAAAGCATTTGCCAAAGCGGTACAGCAGAAGGTGGGACGAGGCAGTCTGAATTACATTTTACAGATGTATTTCTCACATATCTCAGAGCCTCTCGCGGTCGTCGTCGTCGTCGTCGTCGTCGTCGTCGTCGTCGCCGCCGCTTCTGCAGAAGTAGCAAATGGCCATCGTAGCAAATGCGGCGAGGGACGCCCTGCCTTCGATTCCGAATGCACAAAGTGTGTGGTCTTGTTTCTCAGTCTATATTTGATCGGTCTCGTAAGAGGTTGAATGTAACGAATGGGTGGGAAAGAGCAAGGGGCAGCGGCTGTGTAGAACGAAAACACAAATCCTCAGGGGTGTGAGCGTTTCGAGATGAGTCGCATACATGTAAATGTTGGTCGTCAGTGACCATGTGGCCTAATGGATAAGACGTCAGACTTCGGATCTGAAGATTACAGGTTCGAATGCTGTCACGCTTGTGTTTTTCCAGTTCTGAAAAAGAAACATACCGTTTTAATGTAGCAATTGAGCAGTACGAAACCGTCTGAATGTTGCTGTTGACCATTTTTTGCTTGGAGATGCTCTTGAGCTTGAAACACACACAACAAGACCGGTGTTAACTAGCGAAATGGTCGGCAGAGTGCCGACACCGCGAGTTTTGACTGGCACTTGCACATATAAAACAAGGTCGTAAAGTAACTCGTTCGGCTTTTGAGTCACATAAAGTATGTGTGTTAATTTTGACGCCACTAGCTCTGCATGTTGTCATGCTATTTCTTTACCTCTCAGAAATGATTATGACATAAAAGTAAAGTACGTGACGAGTGTGACGTTAGGAAAACATTAGGCTGCATGGAGAGAAACTGTATGGGACCACCCTACCGAAACGAGTACTGTGTCACGTGCTACCCGGCAGGTATTCACCGCGGTAGCCGGCTAGCTCAGTCGGTAGAGCGTCAGGCTCTCAATCCCAGGGTCGTTGGTTCGAGCCACACCTTGGGCGGAACGGAATTTTGCTCCGCTGCAGATGTAAATTACCGTTTTTCTGATTAACGATATTTAATGGAAATAGCAACTGTTAACTTTGCCTACGTCTCTGTCAGTCTCAAGGAATCTGTATTTGAAAGTGAAGGTGATTTTGTAGACATGTGTGAAAGACATGTTCTGAAATGCAAGTGTTGTTGTTTCGAGAGCACATCGGTTACGTGTCAGATGTGTAGCCAAGCAGTAATGGGTCGCCATAGCTGCAAATATTAGCCTGTAATATGAAGTGTTGTCAGCTGAAGTCTGATGATGCAGACGACCGAAGGATGAAGTACCCAAGAGTACCGCTAGGCTGCGCCTCTTTAGCTCAGTGGTAGAGCACTGGTCTAATAATCCAGGGGTCGTAAGTTCCATCCTCACAGGAGAAAGATGAATTTTGGAAATCAGTTGCGCGTCGTGGCTGTATAGCAAACAGTATCTGTGATGACGAACAATTAGCAACAGGCGATTTTTTAAGAATTACTCTCAGATGTGATTAAGGCGAATGGCGCATATAAAGCATTTTCCAAAGCGGTACAGCAGAAGGTGGGACGAGGCAGTCTGAATTACATTTTACAGATGTATTTCTCACATATCTCAGAGCCTCTCGCGGTCGTCGTCGTCGTCGTCGTCGTCGTCGTCGTCGTCGTCGTCGCCGCCGCTTCTGCAGAAGTAGCAAATGGCCATCGTAGCAAATGCGGCGAGGGACGCCCTGCCTTCGATTCCGAATGCACAAAGTGTGTGGTCTTGTTTCTCAGTCTATATTTGATCGGTCTCGTAAGAGGTTGAATGTAACGAATGGGTGGGAAAGAGCAAGGGGCAGCGGCTGTGTAGAACGAAAACACAAATCCTCAGGGGTGTGAGCGTTTCGAGATGAGTCGCATACATGTAAATGTTGGTCGTCAGTGACCATGTGGCCTAATGGATAAGACGTCGGACTTCGGATCTGAAGATTACAGGTTCGAATGCTGTCACGCTTGTGTTTTTCCAGTTCTGAAAAAGAAACATACCGTTTTAATGTAGCAATTGAGCAGTACGAAACCGTCTGAATGTTGCTGTTGACCATTTTTTGCTTGGAGATGCTCTTGAGCTTGAAACACACATAACAAGACCGGTGTTAACTAGCGAAATAGTCGGCAGAGTGCCGACACCGCGAGTTTTGACTGGCACTTGCACATATAAAACAAGGTCATAAAGTAACTCGTTCGGCTTTTGAGTCACATAAAGTATGTGTGTTAATTTTGACGCCACTAGCTCTGCATGTTGTCATGCAATTTCTTTACCTCTCAGAAATGATTATGACATAAAAGTGAAGTACGTGACGAGTGTGACGTTAGGAAAACATTAGGCTGCATGGAGAGAAACTGTATGGGACCACCCAACCGAAACGAGTACTGTGTGACGTGCTACCCGGCAGGTATTCACCGCGGTAGCCGGCTAGCTCAGTCGGTATAGTGTCAGGCTTTTAATCCCAGGGTCGTTGGTTCGAGACAAACGCTGGGCGGAACGGAGTTTTGTTCCGCTGCAGATGTAAATTACCGTTTTTCTGATTAACGATATTTAATGGAAATAGCAACTGTTAACTTTGCCTACGTCTCTGTCAGTCGCAAGGAATCTGTATTTGAAGGTGAAGGTGATTTTGTACACATGTGTGAAAGACATGTTCTCGAATGCAAGTGTTGTTGTTTCGAGAGCACATCTGTTACGTGTCAGATGTGTAGCCAAGCAGTAATGGGTCGCCATAGCTGCAAATATTAGCCTGTAATATGAAGTGTTGTCAGCTGAAGTCTGATGATGCAGACGACCGTAAGGACGAAGTACCCAAGAGTACCACTAGGCCACGCCTCTTTAGCTCAGTGGTAGAGCACTGGTCTAATAATCCAGGGGTCGTAAGTTCCATCCTCACAGGAGAAAGATGAATTTTGGAAATCAGTTGCGCGTCGTGGCTGTATAGCAAACAGTATCTGTGATGACGAACAATTAGCAACAGGCGATTTTTTAGGAATTACTCTCAGATGTGATTAAGGCGAATGGCGCAGATAAAGCATTTGCCAAAGCGGTACAGCAGAAGGTGGGACGAGGCAGTCTGAATTACATTTTACAGATGTATTTCTCACATATCTCAGAGCCTCTCGCGGTTGTCGTCGTCGTCGTCGTCGTCGTCGTCGCCGCCGCCGCTTCTGCAGAAGTAGCAAATGGCCATCGTAGCAAAAGCGGCGGGGGACGCCCTGCCTTCGATTCCGAATGCACAAAGTGTGTGGTCTTGTTTCTCAGTCTATATTTGATCGGTCTCGTAAGAGGTTGAATGTAACGAATGGGTGGGAAAGAGCAAGGGGCAGCGGCTGTGTAGAACGAAAACACAAATCCTCAGGGGTGTGAGCGTTTCGAGATGAGTCGCATACATGTAAATGTTGGTCGTCAGTGACCATGTGGCCTAATGGATAAGACGTCGGACTTCGGATCTGAAGATTACAGGTTCGAATGCTGTCACGCTTGTGTTTCTCCAGTTCTGAAAAAGAAACATACCGTTTTAATGTAGCAATTGAGCAGTACGAAACCGTCTGAATGTTGCTGTTGACCATTTTTTGCTTGGAGATGCTCTTGAGCTTGAAACACACACAACAAGACCGGTGTTAACTAGCGAAATGGTCGGCAGAGTGCCGACACTGCGAGTTTTGACTGGCACTTGCACATATAAAACAAGGTCGTAAAGTAACTCGTTCGGCTTTTGAGTCACATAAAGTATGTGTGTTAATTTTGACGCCACTAGCTCTGCATGTTGTCATGCAATTTCTTTACCTCTCAGAAATGATTATGACATAAAAGTGAAGTACGTGACGAGTGTGACGTTAGGAAAACATTAGGCTGCATGGAGAGAAACTGTATGGGACCACCCAACCGAAACGAGTACTGTGTGACGTGCTACCCGGCAGGTATTCACCGCGGTAGCCGGCTAGCTCAGTCGGTAGAGCGTCAGGCTCTTAATCCCAGGGTCGTTGGTTCGAGACACACGCTGGGCGGAACGGAGTTTTGTTCCGCTGCAGATGTAAATTACCGTTTTTCTGATTAACGATATTTAATGGAAATAGCAACTGTTAACTTTGCCTACGTCTCTGTCAGTCGCAAGGAATCTGTATTTGAAGGTGAAGGTGATTTTGTACACATGTGTGAAAGACATGATCTGAAATGCAAGTGTTGTTGTTTCGAGAGCACATCGGTTACGTGTCAGATGTGTAGCCAAGCAGTAATGGGTCGCCATAGCTGCAAATATTAGCCTGTAATATGAAGTGTTGTCAGCTGAAGTCTGATGATGCAGACGACCGTAAGGACGAAGTACCCAAGAGTACCGCTAGGCCGCGCCTCTTTAGCTCAGTGGTAGAGCACTGGTCTAATATTCCAGGGGGCGTAAGTTCCATCCTCACAGGAGAAAGATGAATTTTGGAAATCAGTTGCGCGTCGTGGCTGTATAGCAAACAGTATCTGTGATGACGAACAATTAGCAACAGGCGATTTTTTAAGAATTACTCTCAGATGTGATTAAGGCGAATGGCGCAGATAAAGCATTTGCCAAAGCGGTACAGCAGAAGGTGGGACGAGGCAGTCTGAATTACATTTTACAGATGTATTTCTCACATATCTCAGAGCCTCTCGCGGTCGTCGTCGTCGTCGTCGTCGTCGTCGTCGTCGTCGTCGTCGCCGCCGCCGCTTCTGCAGAAGTAGCAAATGGCCATCGTAGCAAATGCGGCGAGGGACGCCCTGCCTTCGATTCCGAATGCACAAAGTGTGTGGTCTTGTTTCTCAGTCTATATTTGATCGGTCTCGTAAGAGGTTGAATGTAACGAATGGGTGGGAAAGAGCAAGGGGCAGCGGCTGTGTAGAACGAAAACACAAATCCTCAGGGGTGTGAGCGTTTCGAGATGAGTCGCATACATGTAAATGTTGGTCGTCAGTGACCATGTGGCCTAATGGATAAGACGTCAGACTTCGGATCTGAAGATTACAGGTTCGAATGCTGTCACGCTTGTGTTTTTCCAGTTCTGAAAAAGAAACATACCGTTTTAATGTAGCAATTGAGCAGTACGAAACCGTCTGAATGTTGCTGTTGACCATTTTTTGCTTGGAGATGCTCTTGAGCTTGAAACACACACAACAAGACCGGTGTTAACTAGCGAAATGGTCGGCAGAGTGCCGACACCGCGAGTTTTGACTGGCACTTGCACATATAAAACAAGGTCGTAAAGTAACTCGTTCGGCTTTTGAGTCACATAAAGTATGTGTGTTAATTTTGACGCCACTAGCTCTGCATGTTGTCATGCTATTTCTTTACCTCTCAGAAATGATTATGACATAAAAGTAAAGTACGTGACGAGTGTGACGTTAGGAAAACATTAGGCTGCATGGAGAGAAACTGTATGGGACCACCCTACCGAAACGAGTACTGTGTCACGTGCTACCCGGCAGGTATTCACCGCGGTAGCCGGCTAGCTCAGTCGGTAGAGCGTCAGGCTCTCAATCCCAGGGTCGTTGGTTCGAGCCACACATTGGGCGGAACGGAATTTTGCTCCGCTGCAGATGTAAATTACCGTTTTTCTGATTAACGATATTTAATGGAAATAGCAACTGTTAACTTTGCCTACGTCTCTGTCAGTCTCAAGGAATCTGTATTTGAAAGTGAAGGTGATTTTGTAGACATGTGTGAAAGACATGTTCTGAAATGCAAGTGTTGTTGTTTCGAGAGCACATCGGTTACGTGTCAGATGTGTAGCCAAGCAGTAATGGGTCGCCATAGCTGCAAATATTAGCCTGTAATATGAAGTGTTGTCAGCTGAAGTCTGATGATGCAGACGACCGAAGGATGAAGTACCCAAGAGTACCGCTAGGCTGCGCCTCTTTAGCTCAGTGGTAGAGCACTGGTCTAATAATCCAGGGGTCGTAAGTTCCATCCTCACAGGAGAAAGATGAATTTTGGAAATCAGTTGCGCGTCGTGGCTGTATAGCAAACAGTATCTGTGATGACGAACAATTAGCAACAGGCGATTTTTTAAGAATTACTCTCAGATGTGATTAAGGCGAATGGCGCATATAAAGCATTTGCCAAAGCGGTACACCAGAAGGTGGGACGAGGCAGTCTGAATTACATTTTACAGATGTATTTCTCACATATCTCAGAGCCTCTCGCGGTCGTCGTCGTCGTCGTCGTCGTCGTCGTTGTCGTCGTCGTCGTCGCCGCCGCTTCTGCAGAAGTAGCAAATGGCCATCGTAGCAAATGCGGCGAGGGACGCCCTGCCTTCGATTCCGAATGCACAAAGTGTGTGGTCTTGTTTCTCAGTCTATATTTGATCGGTCTCGTAAGAGGTTGAATGTAACGAATGGGTGGGAAAGAGCAAGGGGCAGCGGCTGTGTAGAACGAAAACACAAATCCTCAGGGGTGTGAGCGTTTCGAGATGAGTCGCATACATGTAAATGTTGGTCGTCAGTGACCATGTGGCCTAATGGATAAGACGTCGGACTTCGGATCTGAAGATTACAGGTTCGAATGCTGTCACGCTTGTGTTTTTCCAGTTCTGAAAAAGAAACATACCGTTTTAATGTAGCAATTGAGCAGTACGAAACCGTCTGAATGTTGCTGTTGACCATTTTTTGCTTGGAGATGCTCTTGAGCTTGAAACACACACAACAAGACCGGTGTTAACTAGCGAAATAGTCGGCAGAGTGCCGACACCGCGAGTTTTGACTGGCACTTGCACATATAAAACAAGGTCATAAAGTAACTCGTTCGGCTTTTGAGTCACATAAAGTATGTGTGTTAATTTTGACGCCACTAGCTCTGCATGTTGTCATGCAATTTCTTTACCTCTCAGAAATGATTATGACATAAAAGTGAAGTACGTGACGAGTGTGACGTTAGGAAAACATTAGGCTGCATGGAGAGAAACTGTATGGGACCACCCAACCGAAACGAGTACTGTGTGACGTGCTACCCGGCAGGTATTCACCGCGGTAGCCGGCTAGCTCAGTCGGTATAGTGTCAGGCTTTTAATCCCAGGGTCGTTGGTTCGAGACAAACGCTGGGCGGAACGGAGTTTTGTTCCGCTGCAGATGTAAATTACCGTTTTTCTGATTAACGATATTTAATGGAAATAGCAACTGTTAACTTTGCCTACGTCTCTGTCAGTCGCAAGGAATCTGTATTTGAAGGTGAAGGTGATTTTGTACACATGTGTGAAAGACATGTTCTCGAATGCAAGTGTTGTTGTTTCGAGAGCACATCTGTTACGTGTCAGATGTGTAGCCAAGCAGTAATGGGTCGCCATAGCTGCAAATATTAGCCTGTAATATGAAGTGTTGTCAGCTGAAGTCTGATGATGCAGACGACCGTAAGGACGAAGTACCCAAGAGTACCACTAGGCCACGCCTCATAGCTCAGTGGTAGAGCACTGGTCTAATAATCCAGGGGTCGTAAGTTCCATCCTCACAGGAGAAAGATGAATTTTGGAAATCAGTTGCGCGTCGTGGCTGTATAGCAAACAGTATCTGTGATGACGAACAATTAGCAACAGGCGATTTTTTAGGAATTACTCTCAGATGTGATTAAGGCGAATGGCGCAGATAAAGCATTTGCCAAAGCGGTACAGCAGAAGGTGGGACGAGGCAGTCTGAATTACATTTTACAGATGTATTTCTCACATATCTCAGAGCCTCTCGCGGTTGTCGTCGTCGTCGTCGTCGTCGTCGTCGCCGCCGCCGCTTCTGCAGAAGTAGCAAATGGCCATCGTAGCAAAAGCGGCGGGGGACGCCCTGCCTTCGATTCCGAATGCACAAAGTGTGTGGTCTTGTTTCTCAGTCTATATTTGATCGGTCTCGTAAGAGGTTGAATGTAACGAATGGGTGGGAAAGAGCAAGGGGCAGCGGCTGTGTAGAACGAAAACACAAATTCTCAGGGGTGTGAGCGTTTCGAGATGAGTCGCATACATGTAAATGTTGGTCGTCAGTGACCATGTGGCCTAATGGATAAGACGTCGGACTTCGGATCTGAAGATTACAGGTTCGAATGCTGTCACGCTTGTGTTTCTCCAGTTCTGAAAAAGAAACATACCGTTTTAATGTAGCAATTGAGCAGTACGAAACCGTCTGAATGTTGCTGTTGACCATTTTTTGCATGGAGATGCTCTTGAGCTTGAAACACACACAACAAGACCGGTGTTAACTAGCGAAATGGTCGGCAGAGTGCCGACACTGCGAGTTTTGACTGGCACTTGCACATATAAAACAAGGTCGTAAAGTAACTCGTTCGGCTTTTGAGTCACATAAAGTATGTGTGTTAATTTTGACGCCACTAGCTCTGCATGTTGTCATGCAATTTCTTTACCTCTCAGAAATGATTATGACATAAAAGTGAAGTACGTGACGAGTGTGACGTTAGGAAAACATTAGGCTGCATGGAGAGAAACTGTATGGGACCACCCAACCGAAACGAGTACTGTGTGACGTGCTACCCGGCAGGTATTCACCGCGGTAGCCGGCTAGCTCAGTCGGTAGAGCGTCAGGCTCTTAATCCCAGGGTCGTTGGTTCGAGACAAACGCTGGGCGGAACGGAGTTTTGTTCCGCTGCAGATGTAAATTACCGTTTTTCTGATTAACGATATTTAATGGAAATAGCAACTGTTAACTTTGCCTACGTCTCTGTCAGTCGCAAGGAATCTGTATTTGAAGGTGAAGGTGATTTTGTACACATGTGTGAAAGACATGATCTGAAATGCAAGTGTTGTTGTTTCGAGAGCACATCGGTTACGTGGCAGATGTGTAGCCAAGCAGTAATGGGTCGCCATAGCTGCAAATATTAGCCTGTAATATGAAGTGTTGTCAGCTGAAGTCTGATGATGCAGACGACCGTAAGGACGAAGTACCCAAGAGTACCGCTAGGCCGCGCCTCTTTAGCTCAGTGGTAGAGCACTGGTCTAATATTCCAGGGGGCGTAAGTTCCATCCTCACAGGAGAAAGATGAATTTTGGAAATCAGTTGCGCGTCGTGGCTGTATAGCAAACAGTATCTGTGATGACGAACAATTAGCAACAGGCGATTTTTTAAGAATTACTCTCAGATGTGATTAAGGCGAATGGCGCAGATAAAGCATTTGCCAAAGCGGTACAGCAGAAGGTGGGACGAGGCAGTCTGAATTACATTTTACAGATGTATTTCTCACATATCTCAGAGCCTCTCGCGGTCGTCGTCGTCGTCGTCGTCGTCGTCGCCGCCGCTTCTGCAGAAGTAGCAAATGGCCATCGTAGCAAATGCGGCGAGGGACGCCCTGCCTTCGATTCCGAATGCACAAAGTGTGTGGTCTTGTTTCTCAGTCTATATTTGATCGGTCTCGTAAGAGGTTGAATGTAACGAATGGGTGGGAAAGAGCAAGGGGCAGCGGCTGTGTAGAACGAAAACACAAATCCTCAGGGGTGTGAGCGTTTCGAGATGAGTCGCATACATGTAAATGTTGGTCGTCAGTGACCATGTGGCCTAATGGATAAGACGTCAGACTTCGGATCTGAAGATTACAGGTTCGAATGCTGTCACGCTTGTGTTTTTCCAGTTCTGAAAAAGAAACATACCGTTTTAATGTAGCAATTGAGCAGTACGAAACCGTCTGAATGTTGCTGTTGACCATTTTTTGCTTGGAGATGCTCTTGAGCTTGAAACACACACAACAAGACCGGTGTTAACTAGCGAAATGGTCGGCAGAGTGCCGACACCGCGAGTTTTGACTGGCACTTGCACATATAAAACAAGGTCGTAAAGTAACTCGTTCGGCTTTTGAGTCACATAAAGTATGTGTGTTAATTTTGACGCCACTAGCTCTGCATGTTGTCATGCTATTTCTTTACCTCTCAGAAATGATTATGACATAAAAGTAAAGTACGTGACGAGTGTGACGTTAGGAAAACATTAGGCTGCATGGAGAGAAACTGTATGGGACCACCCTACCGAAACGAGTACTGTGTCACGTGCTACCCGGCAGGTATTCACCGCGGTAGCCGGCTAGCTCAGTCGGTAGAGCGTCAGGCTCTCAATCCCAGGGTCGTTGGTTCGAGCCACACATTGGGCGGAACGGAATTTTGCTCCGCTGCAGATGTAAATTACCGTTTTTCTGATTAACGATATTTAATGGAAATAGCAACTGTTAACTTTGCCTACGTCTCTGTCAGTCTCAAGGAATCTGTATTTGAAAGTGAAGGTGATTTTGTAGACATGTGTGAAAGACATGTTCTGAAATGCAAGTGTTGTTGTTTCGAGAGCACATCGGTTACGTGTCAGATGTGTAGCCAAGCAGTAATGGGTCGCCATAGCTGCAAATATTAGCCTGTAATATGAAGTGTTGTCAGCTGAAGTCTGATGATGCAGACGACCGAAGGATGAAGTACCCAAGAGTACCGCTAGGCTGCGCCTCTTTAGCTCAGTGGTAGAGCACTGGTCTAATAATCCAGGGGTCGTAAGTTCCATCCTCACAGGAGAAAGATGAATTTTGGAAATCAGTTGCGCGTCGTGGCTGTATAGCAAACAGTATCTGTGATGACGAACAATTAGCAACAGGCGATTTTTTAAGAATTACTCTCAGATGTGATTAAGGCGAATGGCGCATATAAAGCATTTGCCAAAGCGGTACAGCAGAAGGTGGGACGAGGCAGTCTGAATTACATTTTACAGATGTATTTCTCACATATCTCAGAGCCTCTCGCGGTCGTCGTCGTCGTCGTCGTCGTCGTCGTCGTTGTCGTCGTCGTCGTCGCCGCCGCTTCTGCAGAAGTAGCAAATGGCCATCGTAGCAAATGCGGCGAGGGACGCCCTGCCTTCGATTCCGAATGCACAAAGTGTGTGGTCTTGTTTCTCAGTCTATATTTGATCGGTCTCGTAAGAGGTTGAATGTAACGAATGGGTGGGAAAGAGCAAGGGGCAGCGGCTGTGTAGAACGAAAACACAAATCCTCAGGGGTGTGAGCGTTTCGAGATGAGTCGCATACATGTAAATGTTGGTCGTCAGTGACCATGTGGCCTAATGGATAAGACGTCGGACTTCGGATCTGAAGATTACAGGTTCGAATGCTGTCACGCTTGTGTTTTTCCAGTTCTGAAAAAGAAACATACCGTTTTAATGTAGCAATTGAGCAGTACGAAACCGTCTGAATGTTGCTGTTGACCATTTTTTGCTTGGAGATGCTCTTGAGCTTGAAACACACACAACAAGACCGGTGTTAACTAGCGAAATAGTCGGCAGAGTGCCGACACCGCGAGTTTTGACTGTCACTTGCACATATAAAACAAGGTCATAAAGTAACTCGTTCGGCTTTTGAGTCACATAAAGTATGTGTGTTAATTTTGACGCCACTAGCTCTGCATGTTGTCATGCAATTTCTTTATCTCTCAGAAATGATTATGACATAAAAGTGAAGTACGTGACGAGTGTGACGTTAGGAAAACATTAGGCTGCATGGAGAGAAACTGTATGGGACCACCCAACCGAAACGAGTACTGTGTCACGTGCTACCCGGCAGGTATTCACCGCGGTAGCCGGCTAGCTCAGTCGGTATAGTGTCAGGCTCTTAATCCCAGGGTCGTTGGTTCGAGACAAACGCTGGGCGGAACGGAGTTTTGTTCCGCTGCAGATGTAAATTACCGTTTTTCTGATTAACGATATTTAATGGAAATAGCAACTGTTAACTTTGCCTACGTCTCTGTCAGTCGCAAGGAATCTGTATTTGAAGGTGAAGGTGATTTTGTACACATGTGTGAAAGACATGTTCTCGAATGCAAGTGTTGTTGTTTCGAGAGCACATCGGTTACGTGTCAGATGTGTAGCCAAGCAGTAATGGGTCGCCATAGCTGCAAATATTAGCCTGTAATATGAAGTGTTGTCAGCTGAAGTCTGATGATGCAGACGACCGTAAGGACGAAGTACCCAAGAGTAGCACTAGGCCGCGCCTCTTTAGCTCAGTGGTAGAGCACTGGTCTAATAATCCAGGGGTCGTAAGTTCCATCCTCACAGGAAAAAGATGAATTTTGGAAATCAGTTGCGCGTCGTGGCTGTATAGCAAACACTATCTGTGATGACGAACAATTAGCAACAGGCGATTTTTTAGGAATTACTCTCAGATGTGATTAAGGCGAATGGCGCAGATAAAGCATTTGCCAAAGCGGTACAGCAGAAGGTGGGACGAGGCAGTCTGAATTACATTTTACAGATGTATTTCTCACATATCTCAGAGCCTCTCGCGGTTGTCGTCGTCGTCGTCGTCGTCGTCGTCGTCGTCGCCGCCGCCGCTTCTGCAGAAGTAGCAAATGGCCATCGTAGCAAAAGCGGCGGGGGACGCCCTGCCTTCGATTCCGAATGCACAAAGTGTGTGGTCTTGTTTCTCAGTCTATATTTGATCGGTCTCGTAAGAGGTTGAATGTAACGAATGGGTGGGAAAGAGCAAGGGGCAGCGGCTGTGTAGAACGAAAACACAAATCCTCAGGGGTGTGAGCGTTTCGAGATGAGTCGCATACATGTAAATGTTGGTCGTCAGTGACCATGTGGCCTAATGGATAAGACGTCGGACTTCGGATCTGAAGATTACAGGTTCGAATGCTGTCACGCTTGTGTTTCTCCAGTTCTGAAAAAGAAACATACCGTTTTAATGTAGCAATTGAGCAGTACGAAACCGTCTGAATGTTGCTGTTGACCATTTTTTGCTTGGAGATGCTCTTGAGCTTGAAACACACACAACAAGACCGGTGTTAACTAGCGAAATGGTCGGCAGAGTGCCGACACCGCGAGTTTTGACTGGCACTTGCACATATAAAACAAGGTCGTAAAGTAACTCGTTCGGCTTTTGAGTCACATAAAGTATGTGTGTTAATTTTGACGCCACTAGCTCTGCATGTTGTCATGCAATTTCTTTACCTCTCAGAAATGATTATGACATAAAAGTGAAGTACGTGACGAGTGTGACGTTAGGAAAACATTAGGCTGCATGGAGAGAAAGTGTATGGGACCACCCAACCGAAACGAGTACTGTGTGACGTGCTACCCGGCAGGTATTCACCGCGGTAGCCGGCTAGCTCAGTCGGTAGAGCGTCAGGCTCTTAATCCCAGGGTCGTTGGTTCGAGACACACGCTGGGCGGAACGGAGTTTTGTTCCGCTGCAGATGTAAATTACCGTTTTTCTGATTAACGATATTTAATGGAAATAGCAACTGTTAACTTTGCCTACGTCTCTGTCAGTCTCAAGGAATCTGTATTTGAAAGTGAAGGTGATATTGTAGACATGTGTGAAAGACATGTTCTGAAATGCAAGTGTTGTTGTTTCGAGAGCACATCGGTTACGTGTCAGATGTGTAGCCAAGCAGTAATGGGTCGCCATAGCTGCAAATATTAGCCTGTAATATGAAGTGTTGTCAGCTGAAGTCTGATGATGCAGACGACCGTAAGGATGAAGTACCCAAGAGTACCGCTAGGCTGAACTTCTTTAGCTCAGTGGTAGAGCACTGGTCTAATAATCCAGGGGTCGTAAGTTCCATCCTCACAGGAGAAAGATGAATTTTGGAAATCAGTTGCGCGTCGTGGCTGTATAGCAAACAGTATCTGTGATGACGAACAATTAGCAACAGGCGTTTTTTTAAGAATTACTCTCAGATGTGATTAAGGCGAATGGCGCAGATAAAGCATTTGCCAAAGCGGTACAGCAGAAGGTGGGACGAGGCAGTCTGAATTACATTTTACAGATGTATTTCTCACATATCTCAGAGCCTCTCGCGGTTGTCGTCGTCGTCGTCGTCGCCGCCGCCGCTTCTGCAGAAGTAGCAAGTGGCCATCGTAGCAAATGCGGCGAGGGACGCCCTGCCTTCGATTCCGAATGCACAAAATGTGTGGTCTTGTTTCTCAGTCTATATTTGATCGGTCTCCTAAGAGGTTGAATGTAACGAATGGGTGGGAAAGAGCAAGGGGCAGCGGCTGTGTAGAACGAAAACACAAATCCTCAGGGGTGTGAGCGTTTCGAGATGAGTCGCATACATGTAAATGTTTGTCGTCAGTGACCATGTGGCCTAATGAATAAGACGTCGGACTTCTTATCTGAAGATTACAGGTTCGCATGCTGTCACGCTTGTGTTTTTCCAGTTCTGAAAAAGAAACATACCGTTTTAATGTAGCAATTGAGCAGTACGAAACCGTCTGAATGTTGCTGTTGACCATTTTTTGCTTGGAGATGTTCTTGAGCTTGAAACACACACAACAAGACCGGTGTTAACTAGCGAAATGGTCGGCAGAGTGCCGACACCGCGAGTTTTGACTGGCACTTGCACATATAAAACAAGGTCGTAAAGTAACTCGTTCGGCTTTTGAGTCACATAAAGTATGTGTGTTAATTTTGACGCCACTAGCTCTGCATGTTGTCATGCAATTTCTTTACCTCTCAGAAATGATTATGACATAAAAGTGAAGTACGTGACGAGTGTGACGTTAGGAAAACATTAGGCTGCATGGAGAGAAACTGTATGGGACCACCCAACCGAAACGAGTACTGTGTCACGTGCTACCCGGCAGGTATTCACCGCGGTAGCCGGCTAGCTCAGTCGGTATAGTGTCAGGCTTTTAATCCCAGGGTCGTTGGTTCGAGACAAACGCTGGGCGGAACGGAGTTTTGTTCCGCTGCAGATGTAAATTACCGTTTTTCTGATTAACGATATTTAATGGAAATAGCAACTGTTAACTTTGCCTACGTCTCTGTCAGTCGCAAGGAATCTGTATTTGAAGGTGAAGGTGATTTTGTACACATGTGTGAAAGACATGTTCTCGAATGCAAGTGTTGTTGTTTCGAGAGCACATCGGTTACGTGTCAGATGTGTAGCCAAGCAGTAATGGGTCGCCATAGCTGCAAATATTAGCCTGTAATATGAAGTGTTGTCAGCTGAAGTCTGATGATGCAGACGACCGTAAGGACGAAGTACCCAAGAGTACCACTAGGCCACGCCTCTTTAGCTCAGTGGTAGAGCACTGGTCTAATAATCCAGGGGTCGTAAGTTCCATCCTCACAGGAGAAAGATGAATTTTGGAAATCAGTTGCGCGTCGTGGCTGTATAGCAAACAGTATCTGTGATGACGAACAATTAGCAACAGGCGATTTTTTAGGAATTACTCTCAGATGTGATTAAGGCGAATGGCGCAGATAAAGCATTTGCCAAAGCGGTACAGCAGAAGGTGGGACGAGGCAGTCTGAATTACATTTTACAGATGTATTTCTCACATATCTCAGAGCCTCTCGCGGTTGTCGTCGTCGTCGTCGTCGTCGTCGTCGCCGCCGCCGCTTCTGCAGAAGTAGCAAATGGCCATCGTAGCAAAAGCGGCGGGGGACGCCCTGCCTTCGATTCCGAATGCACAAAGTGTGTGGTCTTGTTTCTCAGTCTATATTTGATCGGTCTCGTAAGAGGTTGAATGTAACGAATGGGTGGGAAAGAGCAAGGGGCAGCGGGTGTGTAGAACGAAAACACAAATTCTCAGGGGTGTGAGCGTTTCGAGATGAGTCGCATACATGTAAATGTTGGTCGTCAGTGACCATGTGGCCTAATGGATAAGACGTCGGACTTCGGATCTGAAGATTACAGGTTCGAATGCTGTCACGCTTGTGTTTCTCCAGTTCTGAAAAAGAAACATACCGTTTTAATGTAGCAATTGAGCAGTACGAAACCGTCTGAATGTTGCTGTTGACCATTTTTTGCTTGGAGATGCTCTTGAGCTTGAAACACACACAACAAGACCGGTGTTAACTAGCGAAATGGTCGGCAGAGTGCCGACACTGCGAGTTTTGACTGGCACTTGCACATATAAAACAAGGTCGTAAAGTAACTCGTTCGGCTTTTGAGTCACATAAAGTATGTGTGTTAATTTTGACGCCACTAGCTCTGCATGTTGTCATGCAATTTCTTTACCTCTCAGAAATGATTATGACATAAAAGTGAAGTACGTGACGAGTGTGACGTTAGGAAAACATTAGGCTGCATGGAGAGAAACTGTATGGGACCACCCAACCGAAACGAGTACTGTGTGACGTGCTACCCGGCAGGTATTCACCGCGGTAGCCGGCTAGCTCAGTCGGTAGAGCGTCAGGCTCTTAATCCCAGGGTCGTTGGTTCGAGACACACGCTGGGCGGAACGGAGTTTTGTTCCGCTGCAGATGTAAATTACCGTTTTTCTGATTAACGATATTTAATGGAAATAGCAACTGTTAACTTTGCCTACGTCTCTGTCAGTCGCAAGGAATCTGTATTTGAAGGTGAAGGTGATTTTGTACACATGTGTGAAAGACATGATCTGAAATGCAAGTGTTGTTGTTTCGAGAGCACATCGGTTACGTGGCAGATGTGTAGCCAAGCAGTAATGGGTCGCCATAGCTGCAAATATTAGCCTGTAATATGAAGTGTTGTCAGCTGAAGTCTGATGATGCAGACGACCGTAAGGACGAAGTACCCAAGAGTACCGCTAGGCCGCGCCTCTTTAGCTCAGTGGTAGAGCACTGGTCTAATATTCCAGGGGGCGTAAGTTCCATCCTCACAGGAGAAAGATGAATTTTGGAAATCAGTTGCGCGTCGTGGCTGTATAGCAAACAGTATCTGTGATGACGAACAATTAGCAACAGGCGATTTTTTAAGAATTACTCTCAGATGTGATTAAGGCGAATGGCGCAGATAAAGCATTTGCCAAAGCGGTACAGCAGAAGGTGGGACGAGGCAGTCTGAATTACATTTTACAGATGTATTTCTCACATATCTCAGAGCCTCTCGCGGTCGTCGTCGTCGTCGTCGTCGTCGTCGCCGCCGCTTCTGCAGAAGTAGCAAATGGCCATCGTAGCAAATGCGGCGAGGGACGCCCTGCCTTCGATTCCGAATGCACAAAGTGTGTGGTCTTGTTTCTCAGTCTATATTTGATCGGTCTCGTAAGAGGTTGAATGTAACGAATGGGTGGGAAAGAGCAAGGGGCAGCGGCTGTGTAGAACGAAAACACAAATCCTCAGGGGTGTGAGCGTTTCGAGATGAGTCGCATACATGTAAATGTTGGTCGTCAGTGACCATGTGGCCTAATGGATAAGACGTCAGACTTCGGATCTGAAGATTACAGGTTCGAATGCTGTCACGCTTGTGTTTTTCCAGTTCTGAAAAAGAAACATACCGTTTTAATGTAGCAATTGAGCAGTACGAAACCGTCTGAATGTTGCTGTTGACCATTTTTTGCTTGGAGATGCTCTTGAGCTTGAAACACACACAACAAGACCGGTGTTAACTAGCGAAATGGTCGGCAGAGTGCCGACACCGCGAGTTTTGACTGGCACTTGCACATATAAAACAAGGTCGTAAAGTAACTCGTTCGGCTTTTGAGTCACATAAAGTATGTGTGTTAATTTTGACGCCACTAGCTCTGCATGTTGTCATGCTATTTCTTTACCTCTCAGAAATGATTATGACATAAAAGTAAAGTACGTGACGAGTGTGACGTTAGGAAAACATTAGGCTGCATGGAGAGAAACTGTATGGGACCACCCTACCGAAACGAGTACTGTGTCACGTGCTACCCGGCAGGTATTCACCGCGGTAGCCGGCTAGCTCAGTCGGTAGAGCGTCAGGCTCTCAATCCCAGGGTCGTTGGTTCGAGCCACACATTGGGCGGAACGGAATTTTGCTCCGCTGCAGATGTAAATTACCGTTTTTCTGATTAACGATATTTAATGGAAATAGCAACTGTTAACTTTGCCTACGTCTCTGTCAGTCTCAAGGAATCTGTATTTGAAAGTGAAGGTGATTTTGTAGACATGTGTGAAAGACATGTTCTGAAATGCAAGTGTTGTTGTTTCGAGAGCACATCGGTTACGTGTCAGATGTGTAGCCAAGCAGTAATGGGTCGCCATAGCTGCAAATATTAGCCTGTAATATGAAGTGTTGTCAGCTGAAGTCTGATGATGCAGACGACCGAAGGATGAAGTACCCAAGAGTACCGCTAGGCTGCGCCTCTTTAGCTCAGTGGTAGAGCACTGGTCTAATAATCCAGGGGTCGTAAGTTCCATCCTCACAGGAGAAAGATGAATTTTGGAAATCAGTTGCGCGTCGTGGCTGTATAGCAAACAGTATCTGTGATGACGAACAATTAGCAACAGGCGATTTTTTAAGAATTACTCTCAGATGTGATTAAGGCGAATGGCGCATATAAAGCATTTGCCAAAGCGGTACAGCAGAAGGTGGGACGAGGCAGTCTGAATTACATTTTACAGATGTATTTCTCACATATCTCAGAGCCTCTCGCGGTCGTCGTCGTCGTCGTCGTCGTCGTCGTTGTCGTCGTCGTCGTCGCCGCCGCTTCTGCAGAAGTAGCAAATGGCCATCGTAGCAAATGCGGCGAGGGACGCCCTGCCTTCGATTCCGAATGCACAAAGTGTGTGGTCTTGTTTCTCAGTCTATATTTGATCGGTCTCGTAAGAGGTTGAATGTAACGAATGGGTGGGAAAGAGCAAGGGGCAGCGGCTGTGTAGAACGAAAACACAAATCCTCAGGGGTGTGAGCGTTTCGAGATGAGTCGCATACATGTAAATGTTGGTCGTCAGTGACCATGTGGCCTAATGGATAAGACGTCGGACTTCGGATCTGAAGATTACAGGTTCGAATGCTGTCACGCTTGTGTTTTTCCAGTTCTGAAAAAGAAACATACCGTTTTAATGTAGCAATTGAGCAGTACGAAACCGTCTGAATGTTGCTGTTGACCATTTTTTGCTTGGAGATGCTCTTGAGCTTGAAACACACACAACAAGACCGGTGTTAACTAGCGAAATAGTCGGCAGAGTGCCGACACCGCGAGTTTTGACTGGCACTTGCACATATAAAACAAGGTCATAAAGTAACTCGTTCGGCTTTTGAGTCACATAAAGTATGTGTGTTAATTTTGACGCCACTAGCTCTGCATGTTGTCATGCAATTTCTTTATCTCTCAGAAATGATTATGACATAAAAGTGAAGTACGTGACGAGTGTGACGTTAGGAAAACATTAGGCTGCATGGAGAGAAACTGTATGGGACCACCCAACCGAAACGAGTACTGTGTCACGTGCTACCCGGCAGGTATTCACCGCGGTAGCCGGCTAGCTCAGTCGGTATAGTGTCAGGCTCTTAATCCCAGGGTCGTTGGTTCGAGACAAACGCTGGGCGGAACGGAGTTTTGTTCCGCTGCAGATGTAAATTACCGTTTTTCTGATTAACGATATTTAATGGAAATAGCAACTGTTAACTTTGCCTACGTCTCTGTCAGTCGCAAGGAATCTGTATTTGAAGGTGAAGGTGATTTTGTACACATGTGTGAAAGACATGTTCTCGAATGCAAGTGTTGTTGTTTCGAGAGCACATCGGTTACGTGTCAGATGTGTAGCCAAGCAGTAATGGGTCGCCATAGCTGCAAATATTAGCCTGTAATATGAAGTGTTGTCAGCTGAAGTCTGATGATGCAGACGACCGTAAGGACGAAGTACCCAAGAGTAGCACTAGGCCGCGCCTCTTTAGCTCAGTGGTAGAGCACTGGTCTAATAATCCAGGGGTCGTAAGTTCCATCCTCACAGGAGAAAGATGAATTTTGGAAATCAGTTGCGCGTCGTGGCTGTATAGCAAACAGTATCTGTGATGACGAACAATTAGCAACAGGCGATTTTTTAGGAATTACTCTCAGATGTGATTAAGGCGAATGGCGCAGATAAAGCATTTGCCAAAGCGGTACAGCAGAAGGTGGGACGAGGCAGTCTGAATTACATTTTACAGATGTATTTCTCACATATCTCAGAGCCTCTCGCGGTTGTCGTCGTCGTCGTCGTCGTCGTCGTCGTCGTCGCCGCCGCCGCTTCTGCAGAAGTAGCAAATGGCCATCGTAGCAAAAGCGGCGGGGGACGCCCTGCCTTCGATTCCGAATGCACAAAGTGTGTGGTCTTGTTTCTCAGTCTATATTTGATCGGTCTCGTAAGAGGTTGAATGTAACGAATGGGTGGGAAAGAGCAAGGGGCAGCGGCTGTGTAGAACGAAAACACAAATCCTCAGGGGTGTGAGCGTTTCGAGATGAGTCGCATACATGTAAATGTTGGTCGTCAGTGACCATGTGGCCTAATGGATAAGACGTCGGACTTCGGATCTGAAGATTACAGGTTCGAATGCTGTCACGCTTGTGTTTCTCCAGTTCTGAAAAAGAAACATACCGTTTTAATGTAGCAATTGAGCAGTACGAAACCGTCTGAATGTTGCTGTTGACCATTTTTTGCTTGGAGATGCTCTTGAGCTTGAAACACACACAACAAGACCGGTGTTAACTAGCGAAATGGTCGGCAGAGTGCCGACACCGCGAGTTTTGACTGGCACTTGCACATATAAAACAAGGTCGTAAAGTAACTCGTTCGGCTTTTGAGTCACATAAAGTATGTGTGTTAATTTTGACGCCACTAGCTCTGCATGTTGTCATGCAATTTCTTTACCTCTCAGAAATGATTATGACATAAAAGTGAAGTACGTGACGAGTGTGACGTTAGGAAAACATTAGGCTGCATGGAGAGAAAGTGTATGGGACCACCCAACCGAAACGAGTACTGTGTGACGTGCTACCCGGCAGGTATTCACCGCGGTAGCCGGCTAGCTCAGTCGGTAGAGCGTCAGGCTCTTAATCCCAGGGTCGTTGGTTCGAGACACACGCTGGGCGGAACGGAGTTTTGTTCCGCTGCAGATGTAAATTACCGTTTTTCTGATTAACGATATTTAATGGAAATAGCAACTGTTAACTTTGCCTACGTCTCTGTCAGTCTCAAGGAATCTGTATTTGAAAGTGAAGGTGATATTGTAGACATGTGTGAAAGACATGTTCTGAAATGCAAGTGTTGTTGTTTCGAGAGCACATCGGTTACGTGTCAGATGTGTAGCCAAGCAGTAATGGGTCGCCATAGCTGCAAATATTAGCCTGTAATATGAAGTGTTGTCAGCTGAAGTCTGATGATGCAGACGACCGTAAGGATGAAGTACCCAAGAGTACCGCTAGGCTGAACTTCTTTAGCTCAGTGGTAGAGCACTGGTCTAATAATCCAGGGGTCGTAAGTTCCATCCTCACAGGAGAAAGATGAATTTTGGAAATCAGTTGCGCGTCGTGGCTGTATAGCAAACAGTATCTGTGATGACGAACAATTAGCAACAGGCGTTTTTTTAAGAATTACTCTCAGATGTGATTAAGGCGAATGGCGCAGATAAAGCATTTGCCAAAGCGGTACAGCAGAAGGTGGGACGAGGCAGTCTGAATTACATTTTACAGATGTATTTCTCACATATCTCAGAGCCTCTCGCGGTTGTCGTCGTCGTCGTCGTCGCCGCCGCCGCTTCTGCAGAAGTAGCAAGTGGCCATCGTAGCAAATGCGGCGAGGGACGCCCTGCCTTCGATTCCGAATGCACAAAATGTGTGGTCTTGTTTCTCAGTCTATATTTGATCGGTCTCCTAAGAGGTTGAATGTAACGAATGGGTGGGAAAGAGCAAGGGGCAGCGGCTGTGTAGAACGAAAACACAAATCCTCAGGGGTGTGAGCGTTTCGAGATGAGTCGCATACATGTAAATGTTTGTCGTCAGTGACCATGTGGCCTAATGAATAAGACGTCGGACTTCTTATCTGAAGATTACAGGTTCGCATGCTGTCACGCTTGTGTTTTTCCAGTTCTGAAAAAGAAACATACCGTTTTAATGTAGCAATTGAGCAGTACGAAACCGTCTGAATGTTGCTGTTGACCATTTTTTGCTTGGAGATGTTCTTGAGCTTGAAACACACACAACAAGACCGGTGTTAACTAGCGAAATGGTCGGCAGAGTGCCGACACCGCGAGTTTTGACTGGCACTTGCACATATAAAACAAGGTCGTAAAGTAACTCGTTCGGCTTTTGAGTCACATAAAGTATGTGTGTTAATTTTGACGCCACTAGCTCTGCATGTTGTCATGCAATTTCTTTACCTCTCAGAAATGATTATGACATAAAAGTGAAGTACGTGACGAGTGTGACGTTAGGAAAACATTAGGCTGCATGGAGAGAAACTGTATGGGACCACCCAACCGAAACGAGTACTGTGTCACGTGCTACCCGGCAGGTATTCACCGCGGTAGCCGGCTAGCTCAGTCGGTATAGTGTCAGGCTTTTAATCCCAGGGTCGTTGGTTCGAGACAAACGCTGGGCGGAACGGAGTTTTGTTCCGCTGCAGATGTAAATTACCGTTTTTCTGATTAACGATATTTAATGGAAATAGCAACTGTTAACTTTGCCTACGTCTCTGTCAGTCGCAAGGAATCTGTATTTGAAGGTGAAGGTGATTTTGTACACATGTGTGAAAGACATGTTCTCGAATGCAAGTGTTGTTGTTTCGAGAGCACATCGGTTACGTGTCAGATGTGTAGCCAAGCAGTAATGGGTCGCCATAGCTGCAAATATTAGCCTGTAATATGAAGTGTTGTCAGCTGAAGTCTGATGATGCAGACGACCGTAAGGACGAAGTACCCAAGAGTACCACTAGGCCACGCCTCTTTAGCTCAGTGGTAGAGCACTGGTCTAATAATCCAGGGGTCGTAAGTTCCATCCTCACAGGAGAAAGATGAATTTTGGAAATCAGTTGCGCGTCGTGGCTGTATAGCAAACAGTATCTGTGATGACGAACAATTAGCAACAGGCGATTTTTTAGGAATTACTCTCAGATGTGATTAAGGCGAATGGCGCAGATAAAGCATTTGCCAAAGCGGTACAGCAGAAGGTGGGACGAGGCAGTCTGAATTACATTTAACAGATGTATTTCTCACATATCTCAGAGCCTCTCGCGGTCGTCGTCGTCGTCGTCGTCGCCGCCGCCGCTTCTGCAGAAGTAGCAAATGGCCATCGTAGCAAAAGCGGCGGGGGACGCCCTGCCTTCGATTCCGAATGCACAAAGTGTGTGGTCTTGTTTCTCAGTCTATATTTGATCGGTCTCGTAAGAGGTTGAATGTAACGAATGGGTGGGAAAGAGCAAGGGGCAGCGGCTGTGTAGAACGAAAACACAAATCCTCAGGGGTGTGAGCGTTTCGAGATGAGTCGCATACATGTAAATGTTGGTCGTCAGTGACCATGTGGCCTAATGGATAAGACGTCGGACTTCGGATCTGAAGATTACAGGTTCGAATGCTGTCACGCTTGTGTTTCTCCAGTTCTGAAAAAGAAACATACCGTTTTAATGTAGCAATTGAGCAGTACGAAACCGTCTGAATGTTGCTGTTGACCATTTTTTGCTTGGAGATGCTCTTGAGCTTGAAACACACACAACAAGACCGGTGTTAATTAGCGAAATGGTCGGCAGAGTGCCGACACTGCGAGTTTTGAATGGCACTTGCACATATAAAACAAGGTCGTAAAGTAACTCGTTCGGCTTTTGAGTCACATAAAGTATGTGTGTTAATTTTGACGCCACTAGCTCTGCATGTTGTCATGCAATTTCTTTACCTCTCAGAAATGATTATGACATAAAAGTGAAGTACGTGACGAGTGTGACGTTAGGAAAACATTAGGCTGCATGGAGAGAAAGTGTATGGGACCACCCAACCGAAACGAGTACTGTGTGACGTGCTACCCGGCAGGTATTCACCGCGGTAGCCGGCTAGCTCAGTCGGTAGAGCGTCAGGCTCTCAATCCCAGGGTCGTTGGTTCGAGACACACGCTGGGCGGAACGGAGTTTTGTTCCGCTGCAGATGTAAATTACCGTTTTTCTGATTAACGATATTTAATGGAAATAGCAACTGTTAACTTTGCCTACGTCTCTGTCAGTCGCAAGGAATCTGTATTTGAAGGTGAAGGTGATTTTGTACACATGTGTGAAAGACATGATCTGAAATGCAAGTGTTGTTGTTTCGAGAGCACATCGGTTACGTGTCAGATGTGTAGCCAAGCAGTAATGGGTCGCCATAGCTGCAAATATTAGCCTGTAATATGAAGTGTTGTCAGCTGAAGTCTGATGATGCAGACGACCGTAAGGACGAAGTACCCAAGAGTACCGCTAGGCCGCGCCTCTTTAGCTCAGTGGTAGAGCACTGGTCTAATATTCCAGGGGGCGTAAGTTCCATCCTCACAGGAGAAAGATGAATTTTGGAAATCAGTTGCGCGTCGTGGCTGTATAGCAAACAGTATCTGTGATGACGAACAATTAGCAACAGGCGATTTTTTAAGAATTACTCTCAGATGTGATTAAGGCGAATGGCGCAGATAAAGCATTTGCCAAAGCGGTACAGCAGAAGGTGGGACGAGGCAGTCTGAATTACATTTTACAGATGTATTTCTCACATATCTCAGAGCCTCTCGCGGTCGTCGTCGTCGTCGTCGTCGTCGCCGCCGCTTCTGCAGAAGTAGCAAATGGCCATCGTAGCAAATGCGGCGAGGGACGCCCTGCCTTCGATTCCGAATGCACAAAGTGTGTGGTCTTGTTTCTCAGTCTATATTTGATCGGTCTCGTAAGAGGTTGAATGTAACGAATGGGTGGGAAAGAGCAAGGGGCAGCGGCTGTGTAGAACGAAAACACAAATCCTCAGGGGTGTGAGCGTTTCGAGATGAGTCGCATACATGTAAATGTTGGTCGTCAGTGACCATGTGGCCTAATGGATAAGACGTCAGACTTCGGATCTGAAGATTACAGGTTCGAATGCTGTCACGCTTGTGTTTTTCCAGTTCTGAAAAAGAAACATACCGTTTTAATGTAGCAATTGAGCAGTACGAAACCGTCTGAATGTTGCTGTTGACCATTTTTTGCTTGGAGATGCTCTTGAGCTTGAAACACACACAACAAGACCGGTGTTAACTAGCGAAATGGTCGGCAGAATGCCGACACCGCAAGTTTTGACTGGCACTTGCACATATAAAACAAGGTCGTAAAGTAACTCGTTCGGCTTTTGAGTCACATAAAGTATGTGTGTTAATTTTGACGCCACTAGCTCTGCATGTTGTCATGCTATTTCTTTACCTCTCAGAAATGATTATGACATAAAAGTAAAGTACGTGACGAGTGTGACGTTAGGAAAACATTAGGCTGCATGGAGAGAAACTGTATGGGACCACCCTACCGAAACGAGTACTGTGTCACGTGCTACCCGGCAGGTATTCACCGCGGTAGCCGGCTAGCTCAGTCGGTAGAGCGTTAGGCTCTCAATCCCAGGGTCGTTGGTTCGAGCCACACATTGGGCGGAACGGAATTTTGCTCCGCTGCAGATGTAAATTACCGTTTTTCTGATTAACGATATTTAATGGAAATAGCAACTGTTAACTTTGCCTACGTCTCTGTCAGTCTCAAGGAATCTGTATTTGAAAGTGAAGGTGATTTTGTAGACATGTGTGAAAGACATGTTCTGAAATGCAAGTGTTGTTGTTTCGAGAGCACATCGGTTACGTGTCAGATGTGTAGCCAAGCAGTAATGGGTCGCCATAGCTGCAAATATTAGCCTGTAATATGAAGTGTTGTCAGCTTAAGTCTGATGATGCAGACGACCGAAGGATGAAGTACCCAAGAGTACCGCTAGGCTGCGCCTCTTTAGCTCAGTGGTAGAGCACTGGTCTAATAATCCAGGGGTCGTAAGTTCCATCCTCACAGGAGAAAGATGAATTTTGGAAATCAGTTGCGCGTCGTGGCTGTATAGCAAACAGTATCTGTGATGACGAACAATTAGCAACAGGCGATTTTTTAAGAATTACTCTCAGATGTGATTAAGGCGAATGGCGCATATAAAGCATTTGCCAAAGCGGTACAGCAGAAGGTGGGACGAGGCAGTCTGAATTACATTTTACAGATGTATTTCTCACATATCTCAGAGCCTCTCGCGGTCGTCGTCGTCGTCGTCGTCGTTGTCGTCGTCGTCGTCGCCGCCGCTTCTGCAGAAGTAGCAAATGGCCATCGTAGCAAATGCGGCGAGGGACGCCCTGCCTTCGATTCCGAATGCACAAAGTGTGTGGTCTTGTTTCTCAGTCTATATTTGATCGGTCTCGTAAGAGGTTGAATGTAACGAATGGGTGGGAAAGAGCAAGGGGCAGCGGCTGTGTAGAACGAAAACACAAATCCTCAGGGGTGTGAGCGTTTCGAGATGAGTCGCATACATGTAAATGTTGGTCGTCAGTGACCATGTGGCCTAATGGATAAGACGTCGGACTTCGGATCTGAAGATTACAGGTTCGAATGCTGTCACGCTTGTGTTTCTCCAGTTCTGAAAAAGAAACATACCGTTTTAATGTAGCAATTGAGCAGTACGAAACCGTCTGAATGTTGCTGTTGACCATTTTTTGCTTGGAGATGCTCTTGAGCTTGAAACACACACAACAAGACCGGTGTTAATTAGCGAAATGGTCGGCAGAGTGCCGACACTGCGAGTTTTGACTGGCACTTGCACATATAAAACAAGGTCGTAAAGTAACTCGTTCGGCTTTTGAGTCACATAAAGTATGTGTGTTAATTTTGACGCCACTAGCTCTGCATGTTGTCATGCAATTTCTTTACCTCTCAGAAATGATTATGACATAAAAGTGAAGTACGTGACGAGTGTGACGTTAGGAAAACATTAGGCTGCATGGAGAGAAACTGTATGGGACCACCCAACCGAAACGAGTACTGTGTGACGTGCTACCCGGCAGGTATTCGCCGCGGTAGCCGGCTAGCTCAGTCGGTAGAGCGTCAGGCTCTTAATCCCAGGGTCGTTGGTTCGAGACACACGCTGGGCGGAACGGAGTTTTGTTCCGCTGCAGATGTAAATTACCGTTTTTCTGATTAACGATATTTAATGGAAATAGCAACTGTTAACTTTGCCTACGTCTCTGTCAGTCGCAAGGAATCTGTATTTGAAGGTGAAGGTGATTTTGTACACATGTGTGAAAGACATGATCTGAAATGCAAGTGTTGTTGTTTCGAGAGCACATCGGTTACGTGTCAGATGTGTAGCCAAGCAGTAATGGGTCGCCATAGCTGCAAATATTAGCCTGTAATATGAAGTGTTGTCAGCTGAAGTCTGATGATGCAGACGACCGTAAGGACGAAGTACCCAAGAGTACCGCTAGGCCGCGCCTCTTTAGCTCAGTGGTAGAGCACTGGTCTAATATTCCAGGGGGCGTAAGTTCCATCCTCACAGGAGAAAGATGAATTTTGGAAATCAGTTGCGCGTCGTGGCTGTATAGCAAACAGTATCTGTGATGACGAACAATTAGCAACAGGCGATTTTTTAAGAATTACTCTCAGATGTGATTAAGGCGAATGGCGCAGATAAAGCATTTGCCAAAGCGGTACAGCAGAAGGTGGGACGAGGCAGTCTGAATTACATTTTACAGATGTATTTCTCACATATCTCAGAGCCTCTCGCGGTCGTCGTCGTCGTCGTCGTCGTCGTCGTCGTCGTCGTCGTCGTCGTCGTCGCCGCCGCTTCTGCAGAAGTAGCAAATGGCCATCGTAGCAAATGCGGCGAGGGACGCCCTGCCTTCGATTCCGAATGCACAAAGTGTGTGGTCTTGTTTCTCAGTCTATATTTGATCGGTCTCGTAAGAGGTTGAATGTAACGAATGGGTGGGAAAGAGCAAGGGGCAGCGGCTGTGTAGAACGAAAACACAAATCCTCAGGGGTGTGAGCGTTTCGAGATGAGTCGCATACATGTAAATGTTGGTCGTCAGTGACCATGTGGCCTAATGGATAAGACGTCAGACTTCGGATCTGAAGATTACAGGTTCGAATGCTGTCACGCTTGTGTTTTTCCAGTTCTGAAAAAGAAACATACCGTTTTAATGTAGCAATTGAGCAGTACGAAACCGTCTGAATGTTGCTGTTGACCATTTTTTGCTTGGAGATGCTCTTGAGCTTGAAACACACACAACAAGACCGGTGTTAACTAGCGAAATGGTCGGCAGAGTGCCGACACCGCGAGTTTTGACTGGCACTTGCACATATAAAACAAGGTCGTAAAGTAACTCGTTCGGCATTTGAGTCACATAAAGTATGTGTGTTAATTTTGACGCCACTAGCTCTGCATGTTGTCATGCTATTTCTTTACCTCTCAGAAATGATTATGACATAAAAGTGAAGTACGTGACGAGTGTGACGTTAGGAAAACATTAGGCTGCATGGAGAGAAACTGTATGGGACCACCCAACCGAAACGAGTACTGTGTCACGTGCTACCCGGCAGGTATTCACCGCGGTAGCCGGCTAGCTCAGTCGGTATAGTGTCAGGCTCTTAATCCCAGGGTCGTTGGTTCGAGACAAACGCTGGGCGGAACGGAGTTTTGTTCCGCTGCAGATGTAAATTACCGTTTTTCTGATTAACGATATTTAATGGAAATAGCAACTGTTAACTTTGCCTACGTCTCTGTCAGTCGCAAGGAATCTGTATTTGAAGGTGAAGGTGATTTTGTACACATGTGTGAAAGACATGTTCTCGAATGCAAGATTTGTTGTTTCGAGAGCACATCGGTTACGTGTCAGATGTGTAGCCAAGCAGTAATGGGTCGCCATAGCTGCAAATATTAGCCTGTAATATGAAGTGTTGTCAGCTGAAGTCTGATGATGCAGACGACCGTAAGGACGAAGTACCCAAGAGTAGCACTAGGCCGCGCCTCTTTAGCTCAGTGGTAGAGCACTGGTCTAATAATCCAGGGGTCGTAAGTTCCATCCTCACAGGAGAAAGATGAATTTTGGAAATCAGTTGCGCGTCGTGGCTGTATAGCAAACAGTATCTGTGATGACGAACAATTAGCAACAGGCGATTTTTTAAGAATTACTCTCAGATGTGATTAAGGCGAATGGCGCATATAAAGCATTTGCCAAAGCGGTACAGCAGAAGGTGGGACGAGGCAGTCTGAATTACATTTTACAGATGTATTTCTCACATATCTCAGAGCCTCTCGCGGTCGTCGTCGTCGTCGTCGTCGTCGTCGTCGTCGTTGTCGTCGTCGTCGTCGCCGCCGCTTCTGCAGAAGTAGCAAATGGCCATCGTAGCAAATGCGGCGAGGGACGCCCTGCCTTCGATTCCGAATGCACAAAGTGTGTGGTCTTGTTTCTCAGTCTATATTTGATCGGTCTCGTAAGAGGTTGAATGTAACGAATGGGTGGGAAAGAGCAAGGGGCAGCGGCTGTGTAGAACGAAAACACAAATCCTCAGGGGTGTGAGCGTTTCGAGATGAGTCGCATACATGTAAATGTTGGTCGTCAGTGACCATGTGGCCTAATGGATAAGACGTCGGACTTCGGATCTGAAGATTACAGGTTCGAATGCTGTCACGCTTGTGTTTCTCCAGTTCTGAAAAAGAAACATACCGTTTTAATGTAGCAATTGAGCAGTACGAAACCGTCTGAATGTTGCTGTTGACCATTTTTTGCTTGGAGATGCTCTTGAGCTTGAAACACACACAACAAGACCGGTGTTAATTAGCGAAATGGTCGGCAGAGTGCCGACACTGCGAGTTTTGACTGGCACTTGCACATATAAAACAAGGTCGTAAAGTAACTCGTTCGGCTTTTGAGTCACATAAAGTATGTGTGTTAATTTTGACGCCACTAGCTCTGCATGTTGTCATGCAATTTCTTTACCTCTCAGAAATGATTATGACATAAAAGTGAAGTACGTGACGAGTGTGACGTTAGGAAAACATTAGGCTGCATGGAGAGAAACTGTATGGGACCACCCAACCGAAACGAGTACTGTGTGACGTGCTACCCGGCAGGTATTCGCCGCGGTAGCCGGCTAGCTCCGTCGGTAGAGCGTCAGGCTCTTAATCCCAGGGTCGTTGGTTCGAGACACACGCTGGGCGGAACGGAGTTTTGTTCCGCTGCAGATGTAAATTACCGTTTTTCTGATTAACGATATTTAATGGAAATAGCAACTGTTAACTTTGCCTACGTCTCTGTCAGTCGCAAGGAATCTGTATTTGAAGGTGAAGGTGATTTTGTACACATGTGTGAAAGACATGATCTGAAATGCAAGTGTTGTTGTTTCGAGAGCACATCGGTTACGTGTCAGATGTGTAGCCAAGCAGTAATGGGTCGCCATAGCTGCAAATATTAGCCTGTAATATGAAGTGTTGTCAGCTGAAGTCTGATGATGCAGACGACCGTAAGGACGAAGTACCCAAGAGTACCGCTAGGCCGCGCCTCTTTAGCTCAGTGGTAGAGCACTGGTCTAATATTCCAGGGGGCGTAAGTTCCATCCTCACAGGAGAAAGATGAATTTTGGAAATCAGTTGCGCGTCGTGGCTGTATAGCAAACAGTATCTGTGATGACGAACAATTAGCAACAGGCGATTTTTTAAGAATTACTCTCAGATGTGATTAAGGCGAATGGCGCAGATAAAGCATTTGCCAAAGCGGTACAGCAGAAGGTGGGACGAGGCAGTCTGAATTACATTTTACAGATGTATTTCTCACATATCTCAGAGCCTCTCGCGGTCGTCGTCGTCGTCGTCGTCGTCGTCGTCGTCGCCGCCGCTTCTGCAGAAGTAGCAAATGGCCATCGTAGCAAATGCGGCGAGGGACGCCCTGCCTTCGATTCCGAATGCACAAAGTGTGTGGTCTTGTTTCTCAGTCTATATTTGATCGGTCTCGTAAGAGGTTGAATGTAACGAATGGGTGGGAAAGAGCAAGGGGCAGCGGCTGTGTAGAACGAAAACACAAATCCTCAGGGGTGTGAGCGTTTCGAGATGAGTCGCATACATGTAAATGTTGGTCGTCAGTGACCATGTGGCCTAATGGATAAGACGTCAGACTTCGGATCTGAAGATTACAGGTTCGAATGCTGTCACGCTTGTGTTTTTCCAGTTCTGAAAAAGAAACATACCGTTTTAATGTAGCAATTGAGCAGTACGAAACCGTCTGAATGTTGCTGTTGACCATTTTTTGCTTGGAGATGCTCTTGAGCTTGAAACACACACAACAAGACCGGTGTTAACTAGCGAAATGGTCGGCAGAGTGCCGACACCGCGAGTTTTGACTGGCACTTGCACATATAAAACAAGGTCGTAAAGTAACTCGTTCGGCATTTGAGTCACATAAAGTATGTGTGTTAATTTTGACGCCACTAGCTCTGCATGTTGTCATGCTATTTCTTTACCTCTCAGAAATGATTATGACATAAAAGTGAAGTACGTGACGAGTGTGACGTTAGGAAAACATTAGGCTGCATGGAGAGAAACTGTATGGGACCACCCAACCGAAACGAGTACTGTGTCACGTGCTACCCGGCAGGTATTCACCGCGGTAGCCGGCTAGCTCAGTCGGTATAGTGTCAGGCTCTTAATCCCAGGGTCGTTGGTTCGAGACAAACGCTGGGCGGAACGGAGTTTTGTTCCGCTGCAGATGTAAATTACCGTTTTTCTGATTAACGATATTTAATGGAAATAGCAACTGTTAACTTTGCCTACGTCTCTGTCAGTCGCAAGGAATCTGTATTTGAAGGTGAAGGTGATTTTGTACACATGTGTGAAAGACATGTTCTCGAATGCAAGTGTTGTTGTTTCGAGAGCACATCGGTTACGTGTCAGATGTGTAGCCAAGCAGTAATGGGTCGCCATAGCTGCAAATATTAGCCTGTAATATGAAGTGTTGTCAGCTGAAGTCTGATGATGCAGACGACCGTAAGGACGAAGTACCCAAGAGTAGCACTAGGCCGCGCCTCTTTAGCTCAGTGGTAGAGCACTGGTCTAATAATCCAGGGGTCGTAAGTTCCATCCTCACAGCAGAAAGATGAATTTTGGAAATCAGTTGCGCGTCGTGGCTGTATAGCAAACAGTATCTGTGATGACGAACAATTAGCAACAGGCGATTTTTTAGGAATTACTCTCAGATGTGATTAAGGCGAATGGCGCAGATAAAGCATTTGCCAAAGCGGTACAGCAGAAGGTGGGACGAGGCAGTCTGAATTACATTTTACAGATGTATTTCTCACATATCTCAGAGCCTCTCGCGGTTGTCGTCGTCGTCGTCGTCGTCGTCGTCGTCGTCGTCGTCGCCGCCGCCGCTTCTGCAGAAGTAGCAAATGGCCATCGTAGCAAAAGCGGCGGGGGACGCCCTGCCTTCGATTCCGAATGCACAAAGTGTGTGGTCTTGTTTCTCAGTCTATATTTGATCGGTCTCGTAAGAGGTTGAATGTAACGAATGGGTGGGAAAGAGCAAGGGGCAGCGGCTGTGTAGAACGAAAACACAAATCCTCAGGGGTGTGAGCGTTTCGAGATGAGTCGCATACATGTAAATGTTGGTCGTCAGTGACCATGTGGCCTAATGGATAAGACGTCGGACTTCGGATCTGAAGATTACAGGTTCGAATGCTGTCACGCTTGTGTTTCTCCAGTTCTGAAAAAGAAACATACCGTTTTAATGTAGCAATTGAGCAGTACGAAACCGTCTGAATGTTGCTGTTGACCATTTTTTGCTTGGAGATGCTCTTGAGCTTGAAACACACACAACAAGACCGGTGTTAACTAGCGAAATGGTCGGCAGAGTGCCGACACCGCGAGTTTTGACTGGCACTTGCACATATAAAACAAGGTCGTAAAGTAACTCGTTCGGCTTTTGAGTCACATAAAGTATGTGTGTTAATTTTGACGCCACTAGCTCTGCATGTTGTCATGCAATTTCTTTACCTCTCAGAAATGATTATGACATAAAAGTGAAGTACGTGACGAGTGTGACGTTAGGAAAACATTAGGCTGCATGGAGAGAAAGTGTATGGGACCACCCAACCGAAACGAGTACTGTGTGACGTGCTACCCGGCAGGTATTCACCGCGGTAGCTGGCTAGCTCAGTCGGTAGAGCGTCAGGCTCTTAATCCCAGGGTCGTTGGTTCGAGACACACGCTGGGCGGAACGGAGTTTTGTTCCGCTGCAGATGTAAATTACCGTTTTTCTGATTAACGATATTTAATGGAAATAGCAACTGTTAACTTTGCCTACGTCTCTGTCAGTCTCAAGGAATCTGTATTTGAAAGTGAAGGTGATTTTGTAGACATGTGTGAAAGACATGTTCTGAAATGCAAGTGTTGTTGTTTCGAGAGCACATCGGTTACGTGTCAGATGTGTAGCCAAGCAGTAATGGGTCGCCATAGCTGCAAATATTAGCCTGTAATATGAAGTGTTGTCAGCTGAAGTCTGATGATGCAGACGACCGTAAGGATGAAGTACCCAAGAGTACCGCTAGGCTGAACCTCTTTAGCTCAGTGGTAGAGCACTGGTCTAATAATCCAGGGGTCGTAAGTTCCATCCTCACAGGAGAAAGATGAATTTTGGAAATCAGTTGCGCGTCGTGGCTGTATAGCAAACAGTATCTGTGATGACGAACAATTAGCAACAGGCGTTTTTTTAAGAATTACTCTCAGATGTGATTAAGGCGAATGGCGCAGATAAAGCATTTGCCAAAGCGGTACAGCAGAAGGTGGGACGAGGCAGTCTGAATTACATTTTACAGATGTATTTCTCACATATCTCAGAGCCTCTCGCGGTTGTCGTCGTCGTCGTCGTCGCCGCCGCCGCTTCTGCAGAAGTAGCAAATGGCCATCGTAGCAAATGCGGCGAGGGACGCCCTGCCTTCGATTCCGAATGCACAAAATGTGTGGTCTTGTTTCTCAGTCTATATTTGATCGGTCTCCTAAGAGGTTGAATGTAACGAATGGGTGGGAAAGAGCAAGGGGCAGCGGCTGTGTAGAACGAAAACACAAATCCTCAGGGGTGTGAGCGTTTCGAGATGAGTCGCATACATGTAAATGTTTGTCGTCAGTGACCATGTGGCCTAATGAATAAGACGTCGGACTTCGGATCTGAAGATTACAGGTTCGCATGCTGTCACGCTTGTGTTTTTCCAGTTCTGAAAAAGAAACATACCGTTTTAATGTAGCAATTGAGCAGTACGAAACCGTCTGAATGTTGCTGTTGACCATTTTTTGCTTGGAGATGTTCTTGAGCTTGAAACACACACAACAAGACCGGTGTTAACTAGCGAAATGGTCGGCAGAGTGCCGACACCGCGAGTTTTGACTGGCACTTGCACATATAAAACAAGGTCGTAAAGTAACTCGTTCGGCTTTTGAGTCACATAAAGTATGTGTGTTAATTTTGACGCCACTAGCTCTGCATGTTGTCATGCAATTTCTTTACCTCTCAGAAATGATTATGACATAAAAGTGAAGTACGTGACGAGTGTGACGTTAGGAAAACATTAGGCTGCATGGAGAGAAACTGTATGGGACCACCCAACCGAAACGAGTACTGTGTCACGTGCTACCCGGCAGGTATTCACCGCGGTAGCCGGCTAGCTCAGTCGGTAGAGCGTCAGGCTCTTAATCCCAGGGTCGTTGGTTCGAGACACACGCTGGGCGGAACGGAATTTTGTTCCGCTGCAGATGTAAATTACCGTTTTTCTGATTAACGATATTTAATGGAAATAGCAACAGTTAACTTTGCCTACGTCTCTGTCAGTCGCAAGGAATCTGTATTTGAAGGTGAAGGTGATTTTGTACACATGTGTGAAAGACATGTTCTGAAATGCAAGTGCTGTTGTTTCGAGAGCACATCGGTTACGTGTCAGATGTGTAGCCAAGCAGTAATGGGTCGCCATAGCTGCAAATATTAGCCTGTAATATGAAGTGTTGTCAGCTGAAGTCTGATGATGCAGACGACCGTAAGGACGAAGTACCCAAGAGTACCACTAGGCCGCGCCTCTTTAGCTCAGTGGTAGAGCACTGGTCTAATAATCCAGGGGTCGTAAGTTCCATCCTCACAGGAGAAAGATGAATTTTGGAAATGAGTTGCGCGTCGTGGCTGTATAGCAAACAGTAGCTGTGATGACGAACAATTAGCAACAGGCGATTTTGTAAGAATTACTCTCAGATGTGATTAAGGCGAATGGCGCAGATAAAACATTTTTTTTATAAAAAAAAAAAAAAAATATCTTTATTAACCAATGTTATATTATGATACAGAATAACCCACCACCTGAAGCATTAGTGGGTCTTTGCTTACATACAATAATACAGTTACTACAGCATTCATTGCTTAATATTATTACCTACTTTTTAGTGTTAGTTTTTTGTTTTCGCTATGGGCATTTCTACTTCTAATATTAACCTACTTAATCTAACTGCAACGTTACACACGTGCCAGCGTGAGTATAAACCTACTGTTTGTGGCCGGGCCCACTGAGCTGATCCCAGTGGGCATGCCCCTGGCACCGGGCTGGCCCAAGACGTTTGAACCGCTGCAGTTTATACTAAGGTATTATCCTAACTTATCCTACTTCTTAACCTATTCCTACGCTACTGTCAATTTCGGTGTGTTGGTCAATCCGGTAGAAATGTGCACCCTCCTCCTGGTCCAGGAGCGTGGCGGATCCCAGCCGTGAAACGGCTGGCCAATTCCACGTCCGGCGGAAAGGGACGGGTGCACTTAGGTCTGGTCAGGTGTTTGTCAGTTTCGGGTTAATTTTGATTGTTCCTAAGAAAGTCCTTTAATATTTTGCCCGAGATCTCATTCGCAAGATTATTTAAAGTTTGAAAGTGATCCTCGCGACTGAGTAAGTGGTACGTGTCTTGATTTGGTAGTTGGAGTCTGAGTTGTGATGCTACTTCGTCAAAGAGATGGCACTCATACACCACATGGTCTGGGGTGCCCTGTGGTGCCCCACAGTCGCACGCTGGTGTAGCCCGTTTCCCGAATCTGCATAAGTATGCTGGATAGGGTCCATGTCCAGTGAGGAAGTGCAGAAGTCCTCTTGATGGCTTGAAATATCTGAGCTGTAAGCGCTCCTTAATATTTGGCAGCAGTTCATGCGTTCTCCGACCTGTGTCGTCCGCATCCCATTGCTCTTGCCAAAGTTCTTCCCCCCTATTTCTAATTTCCGATTTAAAGCCCGTGTAGATCCCCATTATTTCTATCATTTTATCCCTGTTGCCTTTCTTGGCCCAGTACCATGCCGCCTGTTCTCTTATTTTAATGTCCAGAGGACACAGCCCCATGAGTACTAATAGCGCCCCCCCTGGTGTTGTTCTATATGCTCCTACAGAGCGCAGGAGCATATTCCGCTGCACTCTCCTCACGGCCATGGCAGGCATGACCCTCGTGAGCCTGTGAGCCCAGACTCCTGACGCGTATCCCACAATGGAGGTCAGTATGCTGTTATGATATAGTTTGATTAGGTCTGGTGGTAAGTGAAACCGCTTGTGTCCTATGCCAATGAGTTTATTCAGTGTTTCTAGGGATCTCTGTGTTATTGTGTCAACATGCGATGTATAGTTCCATCTCTCATCGACGATTACGCCCAAGTACCGGGCCTCACGTCGCCGAAGCACTGGCGAGCCGTCTATTCTCACCGTCGGGTTCCTAACTAGTTGTCCCTTGAGCAACAGATATGTAGACTTACTGGGTGATATAGTCATTTTTGTTCTGTGACACCATGTGGTCAAGATAGAAATTGCTCTCTCAATTTTCGGTTCCAGTTCTTCGCGGCTGCGGCCGCCAACCAACAGAAGGAGGTCGTCTGCGTAGGCTATGCCCTCTAGCACATCCTCGCTATTCTGCAGATCTTCTAAGAGTGGTTCCATTGTTATGTCCCAAAAGAGTGGCCCAAGGACAGAGCCCTGTGGACACCCCTTTGTAATCTTCTTTCTAACCCTCCCGCTAGGGGACGATAGCCAGACCTCCCTTCCCTCACAGTAGCTCCTAAAACAACCATATAGCGGCCCTGGACACTCTTTCTCTCGCAAGCGAGAGAAGAGCGAGGGCCACCACAGATTGTCGAAGGCGCCGCTGATATCCACCATGATGCCAACAATGTATTTGTGCGGGGCTGAGCCACAGACCTCCGCGGCAAGGGCGATAGCGTCAGACGCTGATCTCCCCGACCGGAAACCGAATTGCCTGTCGCACATCCCACACAACACACGATGTGCAGCCAGTCTGTCTGCCAGCAACCTCTCAAAAAGTTTCCCCAGTATGTCTAGTAGGCAGATGGGCCTGTATGATTTGGCTTCTTTTGGGTCCTTATCTGGGCCTTTCTTGAGTATTACAACATTTGCCTTCTTCCAGGTGTTAGGGAATTTTCTGAGTCTCAAGCACTCATTGTACAACTTGGTGAGAGGTGCCACCAGCTGGGGAGCCAGGAACTGCACCACTTCCGTTGTGATACCGTCTGGTCCAGGAGCCTTCCCCTTTTTGAGGGCTTTTATCTGGGCTTCGACCTCCTCTTCTGAGAAGGGATAGACCATACTGTTGTTTTCATAATCTTGTCGGTCTTCCTCCCTGATCAGCCTTTGTACTTCTGTATCCTCTTCTTCCACATCATCAGGCAGCAGGACCCGGAGAAGGACCTCGGCAGTTTCCTGCCAAGTCTCTGTCATCCGGTCCCCGCTCCTGACGGTGGACAGCACCATGGGCGATCTTATTTTCTCCCGTACTAGTTTGTAAGGGGTACCCCATGGGTCTGTGGCGAGTTGATTTAAAACAAATTTTTCCCAGCTTGCAAGTCGGACTGCCCTGAGCTCCTGTTGAAAATGATCCTTCGCCTCTCTGTAAATTTGTAGCCATCGTTGTTTTTCCCTCCAGACGGCACACCGCTGGTAGTACCTCCTAGCCCTCCTTACAGACTGGCGCATCTGTTCTAGTTCTGTCGACCATGGTGTTGGGGAGGCCGCGACGGCTCTCCTCCTGGTTGGTACGGCTGCTTTCACCGCTCTGTTGACTGCACTCACCAGTTCTTCGGCGTATAGCTCCACGTTTACGTCACCTTCCGGCCATGTCGGAATGTCACACTCTCTCGCCAGGCGATCCCAGTCGGCCTTATTGTAATTGAATTGCAGCTCCCACCCCATGTCCCAGCGGCACTCCTTGTCTCCCAGTGAAAAGGTAATCAGATTGTGGTCACTTGTTGTCATGTGTTCCCATACTTTCCAATCAATTACCTTGGTTGCGGCGTTGGGCGTTACCAAGGTAATATCAATATTGGTACCTTCTCCCCCGCCACCTGCATAGGTAGGGGGGTGCCCTTGCTTGTTAGCGACCATGAGCTGTAGGGCCATGATGGTCTCTTCAGCCTTTTCTCCACGTTCATCTCTTGTGCCGCTGAACCACAGGGGGGACTTTGCATTTATGTCTGCTGTGACTATTATTCTCCGCCCCTGCAGTGCCGTGGTTATCTGAGTTAGTTTATCTAAGAACTCGTCAATCTCCCTTCCGTACTGGAAGTACATATTAATGATGTACAGTACCCCGATGGGTGATTGCAACTCCACGACATTGCAGTGGTCATCAGAAAGCTGTGTAAGCACTGTAACTCTCAGTGCCTTGTTAATAATTATGATTGCAGCTTTTGGCTCACCTGTGCTATGAGTTATTTGCCAGTTGGCAGCTGTAAAGGGGATCCGTCCAGCTTGAGAGTATGGCTCCTGTAGACAGAGTATGTCAAGTCTCCTCTCCTCCACCACCTTCCGGAGTTCCTGCGTGACTAGTCTGCTGTTATGACAGTTAATCTGCCCTACGTTTATAAGGCTCAGTGGAAAAGTATGTTCTAATATGCGATTCTGGCCAGGTCTTATTCCAGTCGTGTGCAAGCCTTCCATTTGTAATTACAGACTGGTGATATAGTTCTTCCAGATCAAATTTTTCGTTTCGCCTTTCGAATACTTTTTTCACCAAGTCACGTAGGGCTCCAAAGTCAGTGGGGAGATTCATTGTCTTGAGCTGTATTCTATCTACAGCCTCCATTACCGAAAAGGTGACGTCTCTACCATATTCATGGCCAACACGCACCACATGCCTTAAAGCGGTGGTGAGGACAGCCGGCTCCTCCAGGCGCGATAGCTGCAATGCCTGTTCCAAATTTGGGTAAATCCTCCTTGGATCCACGCCCATGCCTCCAAAGGAGGGTGGATCTTTCAACGTACTCGTACTGCTCACATCATTGATTTGTATTTTCCCTTCATCAGCTGTGTTGTCTTTGATTGTCGGGAAAGTCAAACTCCCTACCACAGGATGCCCTTTTGGTCGCTCATGATCTGTAATCGACCTTCTTCCCCAGCTTGGAGGAGAGGGTGCGTCCTTCTGCCCACTAGGGTCTGTTTGAATCCCTATGTCTACCATTTGCACTTTTCCAGTAGTTGCATTGTTGAACTTCCGCAGAAGTTCTCTAAATCTGCTTGCTCTCAACGCATCCCTTAACCTCTTACTGGGCGACTTCCTTTTGGGCTTCCTGGATGCAGGAACAGACTCAGCCATAGTCTATTCTTGCTATAAGCCGTTGCTCGAGCATCCTGTATGTAGGGCAGTTCCTTCCAGTAGCATTGCAACTTTTCTTTCCTCTTCTCACACAAGGGATACATATCCCTGTTTTACAACAGGTTTTCCTTGTATGGTTTTCTGCCCCACACCTGGAGCAGGCCGGCTTCCTCTCGCAATGCTTGTGGACATGGTCCAGATCACCGCAGTTATGACATCTGGGAACCACCAGGTAGTCCCTCACATTAATTGCGTGGAACCCCATATAAATTCTGCCCATAGCGGTCAGTTTGCGCCACATACTCCCCGAGACTTCCGCGACGTGATGGACAACATCACGATCGCGGGGTCCCGTTCTGAAGCGCAACTTAAACTCATTTTTGAAGGCTTCCATATTCATTTCCTCGAAGTTCTGTTCTTTTATGGCTTCATATATCTCATTTTCCTCTATTGCCACAGGTACATTATATAATATCACCAGCGGATTCCGCTTTTTAGGCGGTTCGCATTTCACTACCTTATTAAGCTTCGTGTGATTAAGTATTTTTTCCCTGTCTTCTTCTGTAGCAACATTTACAATAACCACATTTTTGGTTGCCTGAACTTTGTTTATTTTAATTTTTTCTTTTGCAGGGTTCACCGTTGTGGTGAATATTTCTTGTACTTTCTTAGTATCATGTCCGGACAGGGGTCTCAAGAAGACCGCCGTGTCCGGCATTTTCGACACCTTGGCGATTGTCTCTTTTGTGGTTTGCGTTTTTGGAGCCGCTTGCGCAGCTACACCAGCCCATGTTTTTGTCGGCTGTTTACGTAGACGCTCGTTTTCTTTTTCTAGTTCTTCTAGCCGCCCCTCGAGCTTTGCGCTAGCGATCGCCCAGGCGGCAAGCTCCTTTTTGATGGACAGGACAGCAGTATTGCTTATTTTGCCGTTCTTTATACTAGAGTCCAATAATTGATTTATTCTGTTGTGCCAGTCAGTTACATTCTCCACGTTTTGCCCCAGGCCCTCTTCTGGGACAGGAACAATAGGCATCGAACACCTCGAATGCACACTCGAGTCACTCGTCTCTTGTTCAGCCATGATGATGTAGACGAGTGAAAAAAGTTGGGAGCCCGTCTCTTACCCCGGACCGGCTCCTCTGGCATGGGGGGGGACTTCTTGCAGCTCGCCCACCGACCTCGCCCCAAGGTCAAGGGCCTTCTCGAACTGCTGGGTTCAGCGCGCCGTCGCCAGCGCACTGGTCCCCATCGATGGCTTCATCATCGGCGATTTCACGCGACGCTCCTCGGCAACTGCACCCCGCACTCCGGAGAGGCGGATGCACCTCTCGTCCTTCGCCGCCTACTAGCCCGAGTTTCCACCTTTCGGCCAAGGACCCACTCCTACTCAGGTGGCGGGCCGGTCCCCCAGACGTTCGGCGGTCTGGACCCAGTTAACCTAGCCCAGGCGATGTCACCACCTCCTGGGTTTGGCAGAACACGCCCCGGTTACCCAGGGGCGCGGCGAGGCACCCTTGCCGACTCGCGCCGCGATCCCACGCCGACAAACGAAGTCGCCGGCATGCAGAGCTCCTGCTGGTCTGGGCCCTGCGAACAGAAGGGACAGATGTTCGTCCCTCGACACAGCTCCCCCTGTGCCATGCACCCTTCGCTTTCGCATCGGGTTGGGTCGCAGCTCTCCCTTTTGTCGCAAGGCAAAACGCCAAGCTTAACGTCTGGCACCACGGGAAGGCGGAAAGAGCCACTTGGGAAGGAGAGGCTATAGGAGACGCGTCACTTCCCCTGTGAGGACTGCCGCGGCACGCCCGTCTGGAAGCGATACGCCCCAGTGCGAGCCTCCGTGCCTTACGGCGCGCCGGCTACGGGCGGGCCCGCGCCGAACGCGCCGTCGTGCGACCGACCTCACGCCAGATAAAGCATTTGCCAAAGCGGTACAGCAGAAGGTGGGACGAGGCAGTCTGAATTACATTTTACAGATGTATTTCTCACATATCTCAGAGCCTCTCGCGGTTGTTGTCGTCGTCGTCGTCGTCGTCGTCGTCGCCGCCGCCGCTTCTGCAGAAGTAGCAAATGGCCATCGTAGCAAATGCGGCGAGGGACGCCCTGCCTTCGATTCCGAATGCACAAAGTGTGTGGTCTTGTTTCTCAGTCTATATTTGATCGGTCTCGTAAGAGGTTGAATGTAACGAATGGGTGGGAAAGAGCAAGGGGCAGCGGCTGTGTAGAACGAAAACACAAATCCTCAGGGGTGTGAGCGTTTCGAGATGAGTCGCATACATGTAAATGTTGGTCGTCAGAGACCATGTGGCCTAATGGATAAGACGTCGGACTTCGGATCTGAAGATTACAGGTTCGAATGCTGTCACGCTTGTGTTTTTCCAGTTCTGAAAAAGAAACATACCGTTTTAATGTAGCAATTGAGCAGTACGAAACCGTCTGAATGTTGCTGTTGACCATTTTTTGCTTGGAGATGCTCTTGAGCTTGAAACACACACAACAAGACCGGTGTTAACTAGCGAAATAGTCGGCAGAGTGCCGACACCGCGAGTTTTGACTGGCACTTGCACATACAAAACAAGGTCGTAAAGTAACTCGTTCGGCTTTTGAGTCACATAAAGTATGTGTGTTAATTTTGACGCCATTAGCTCTGCATGTTGTCATGCTATTTCTTTACCTCTCAGAAATGATTATGACATAAAAGTGAAGTACGTGACGAGTGTGACGTTAGGAAAACATTAGGCTGCATGGAGAGAAACTGTATGGGACCACCCAACCGAAACGAGTACTGTGTCACGTGCTACCCGGGAGGTATTCACCGCGGTAGCCGGCTAGCTCAGTCGGTAGAGCGTCAGGCTCTTATTCCCAGGGTCGTTGGTTCGAGACACACGCTGGGCGGAACGGAATTTTGTTCCGCTGCAGATGTAAATTACCGTTTTTCTGATTAACGATATTTAATGGAAATAGCAACTGTTAACTTTGCCTACGTCTCTGTCAGTCGCAAGGAATCTGTATTTGAAGGTGAAGGTGATTTTGTACACATGTGTGAAAGACATGTTCTGAAATGCAAGTGCTGTTGTTTCGAGAGCACATCGGTTACGTGTCAGATGTGTAGCCAAGCAGTAATGGGTCGCCATAGCTGCAAATATTAGCCTGTAATATGAAGTGTTGTCAGCTGAAGTCTGATGATGCAGACGACCGTAAGGACGAAGTACCCAAGAGTAACACTAGGCCGCGCCTCTTTAGCTCAGTGGTAGAGCACTGGTCTAATAATCCAGGCGTCGTAAGTTCCATCCTCACAGGAGAAAGATGAATTTTGGAAATCAGTTGCGCGTCGTGGCTGTATAGCAAACACTATCTGTGATGACGAACAATTAGCTACAGGCGATTTTTTAAGAATTACTCTCAGATGTGATTAAGGCGAATGGCGCAGATAAAGCATTTGCCAAAGCGGTACAGCAGAAGTTGGGACGAGGCAGTCTGAATTACATTTTACAGATGTATTTCTCACATATCTCAGAGCCTCTCGCGGTTGTCGTCGTCGTCGTCGTCGTCGTCGTCGTCGTCGTCGTCGTCGCCGCCGCCGCTTCTGCAGAAGTAGCAAATGGCCATCGTAGCAAATGCGGCGAGGGACGCCCTGCCTTCGATTCCGAATGCACAAAGTGTGTGGTCTTGTTTCTCAGTCTATATTTGATCGGTCTCGTAAGAGGTTGAATGTAACTAATGGGTGGGAAAGAGCAAGGGGCAGCGGCTGTGTAGAACGAAAACACAAATCCTCAGGGGTGTGAGCGTTTCGAGATGAGTCGCATACATGTAAATGTTGGTCGTCAGTGACCATGTGGCCTAATGGATAAGATGTCGGACTTCGGATCTGAAGATTACAGGTTCGAATGCTGTCGCGCTTGTGTTTTTCCAGTTCTGAAAAAGAAACATACCGTTTTAATGTAGCAATTGAGCAGTACGAAACCGTCTGAATGTTGCTGTTGACCATTTTTTGCTTGGAGATGCTCTTGAGCTTGAAACACACACAACAAGACCGGTGTTAACTAGCGAAATAGTCGGCAGAGTGCCGACACCGCGAGTTTTGACTGGCACTTGCACATATAAAACAAGGTCGTATAGTAACTCGTTCGGCTTTTGAGTCACATAAAGTATGTGTGTTAATTTTGACGCCACTAGCTCTGCATGTTGTCATGCAATTTCTTTACCTCTCAGAAATGATTATGACATAAAAGTGAAGTACGTGACGAGTGTGACGTTAGGAAAACATTAGGCTGCATGGAGAGAAACTGTATGGGACCACCCAACCGAAACGAGTACTGTGTCACGTGCTACCCGGCAGGTATTCGCCGCGGTAGCCGGCTAGCTCAGTCGGTATAGTGTCAGGCTCTTAATCCCTGGGTCGTTGGTTCGAGACACACGCTGGGCGGAACGGAGTTTTGTTCCGCTGCAGATGTAAATTACCGTTTTTCTGATTAACGATATTTAATGGAAATAGCAACTGTTAACTTTGCCTACGTCTCTGTCAGTCGCAAGGAATCTGTATTTGAAGGTGAAGGTGATTTTGTACACATGTGTGAAAGACATGTTCTCGAATGCAAGTGTTGTTGTTTGGAGAGCACATCGGTTACGTGTCAGATGTGTAGCCAAGCAGTAATGGGTCGCCATAGCTGCAAATATTAGCCTGTAATATGAAGTGTTGTCAGCTGAAGTCTGATGATGCAGACGACCGTAAGGACGAAGTACCCAAGAGTACCACTAGGCCGCGCCTGTTTAGCTCAGTGGTAGAGCACTGGTCTAATAATCCAGGGCTCGTAAGTTCCATCCTCACAGGAGAAAGATGAATTTTGGAAATCAGTTGCGCGTCGTGGCTGTATAGCAAACAGTATCTGTGATGACGAACAATTAGCAACAGGCGTTTTTTTAAGAATTACTCTCAGATGTGATTAAGGCGAATGGCGCAGATAAAGCATTTGCCAAAGCGGTACAGCAGAAGGTGGGACGAGGCAGTCTGAATTACATTTTACAGATGTATTTCTCACATATCTCAGAGCCTCTCGCGGTCGTCGTCGTCGTCCCCGCCGCCGCTTCTGCAGAAGTAGCAAATGGCCATCGTAGCAAATGCGGCGAGGGACGCCCTGCCTTCGATTCCGAATGCACAAAGTGTGTGGTCTTGTTTCTCAGTCTATATTTGATCGGTCTCGTAAGAGGTTGAATGTAACGAATGGGTGGGAAAGAGCAAGGGGCAGCGGCTGTGTAGAACGAAAACACAAATCCTCAGGGGTGTGAGCGTTTGGAGATGAGTCGCATACATGTAAATGTTGGTCGTCAGTGACCATGTGGCCTAATGGATAAGACGTCGGACTTCGGATCTGAAGATTACAGGTTCGAATGCTGTCACGCTTGTGTTTCTCCAGTTCTGAAAAAGAAACATACCATTTTAATTTAGCAAATGAGCAGTACGAAACCATCTGAATGTTGCTGTTGACCATTTTTTGCTTGGAGATGCTCTTGAGCTTGAAACACACACAACAAGACCGGTGTTAACTAGCGAAATGGTCGGCAGAGTGCCGACACCGCGAGTTTTGACTGGCACTTGCACATATAAAACAAGGTCGTAAAGTAACTCGTTCGGCTTTTGAGTCACATAAAGTATGTGTGTTAATTTTGACGCCACTAGCTCTGCATGTTGTCATGCAATTTCTTTACCTCTCAGAAATGATTATGACATAAAAGTGAAGTACGTGACGAGTGTGACGTTAGGAAAACATTAGGCTGTATGGAGAGAAACTGTATGGGACCACCCAACCGAAACGAGTACTGTGTCACGTGCTACCCGGCAGGTATTCACCGCGGTAGCCGGCTAGCTCAGTCGGTAGAGCGTGAGGCTCTTAATCCCAGGGTCGTTCGTTCGAGACACACGCTGGGCGGAACGGAGTTTTGTTCCGCTGCAGATGTAAATTACCGTTTTTCTGATTAACGATATTTAATGGAAATAGCAACTGTTAACTTTGCCTACGTCTCTGTCAGTCGCAAGGAATCTGTATTTGAAGGTGAAGGTGATTTTGTACACATGTGTGAAAGACATGTTCTGAAATGCAAGTGTTGTTGTTTCGAGAGCACATCGGTTACGTGTCAGATGTGTAGCCAAGCAGTAATGGGTCGCCATAGCTGCAAATATTAGCCTGTAATATGAAGTGTTGTGAGCGGAAGTCTGATGATGCAGACGACCGTAAGGACGAAGTACCCAAGAGTACCAATAGGCCGCGCCTCTTTAGCTCAGTGGTAGAGCACTGGTCTAATAATCCAGGGGTCGTAAGTTCCATCCTCACAGGAGAAAGATGAATTTTGGAAATGAGTTGCGCGTCGTGGCTGTATAGCAAACAGTATCTGTGATGACGAACAATTAGCAACAGGCGATTTTTTAAGAATTACTCTCAGATGTGATTAAGGCGAATGGCGCAGATAAAGCATTTGCCAAAGCGGTACAGCAGAAGGTGGGACGAGGCAGTCTGAATTACATTTTACAGATGTATTTCTCACATATCTCAGAGCCTCTCGCGGTTGTCGTCGTCGTCGTCGTCGTCGTCGTCGTCGTCGTCGTCGCCGCCGCCGCTTCTGCAGAAGTAGCAAATGGCCATCGTAGCAAATGCGGCGAGGGACGCCCTGCCTTCGATTCCGAATGCACAAAGTGTGTGGTCTTGTTTCTCAGTCTATATTTGATCGGTCTCGTAAGAGGTTGAATGTAACTAATGGGTGGGAAAGAGCAAGGGGCAGCGGCTGTGTAGAACGAAAACACAAATCCTCAGGGGTGTGAGCGTTTCGAGATGAGTCGCATACATGTAAATGTTGGTCGTCAGTGACCATGTGGCCTAATGGATAAGACGTCGGACTTCGGATCTGAAGATTACAGGTTCGAATGCTGTCACGCTTGTGTTTTTCCAGTTCTGAAAAAGAAACATACCGTTTTAATGTAGCAATTGGCAGTACGAAACCGTCTGAATGTTGCTGTTGACCATTTTTTGCCTGGAGATGCTCTTGAGCTTGAAACACACACAACAAGACCGGTGTTAACTAGCGAAATAGTCGGCAGAGTGCCGACACCGCGAGTTTTGACTGGCACTTGCACATATAAAACAAGGTCGTAAAGTAACTCGTTCGGCTTTTGAGTCACATAAAGTATGTGTGTTAATTTTGACGCCACTAGCTCTGCATGTTGTCATGCAATTTCTTTACCTCTCAGAAATGATTATGACATAAAAGTGAAGTACGTGACGAGTGTGACGTTAGGAAAACATTAGGCTGCATGGAGAGAAACTGTATGGGACCACCCAACCGAAACGAGTACTGTGTCACGTGCTACCCGGCAGGCATTCTCCGCGGTAGCCGGCTAGCTCAGTCGGTATAGTGTCAGGCTCTTAATCCCAGGGTCGTTGGTTCGAGACACACGCTGGGCGGAATGGAGTTTTGTTCCGCTGCAGATGTAAATTACCGTTTTTCTGATTAACGATATTTAATGGAAATAGCAACTGTTAACTTTGCCTACGTCTCTGTCAGTCGCAAGGAATCTGTATTTGAAGGTGAAGGTGATTTTGTACACATGTGTGAAAGACATGTTCTGAAATGCAAGTGTTGTTGTTTCGAGAGCACATCGGTTACGTGTCAGATGTGTAGCCAAGCAGTAATGGGTCGCCATAGCTGCAAATATTAGCCTGTAATATGAAGTGTTGTGAGCTGAAGTCTGATGATGCAGACGACCGTAAGGACGAAGTACCCAAGAGTACCACTAGGCCGCGCCTCTTTAGCTCAGTGGTAGAGCACTGGACTAATAATCCAGGGGGCGTAAGTTCCATCCTCACAGGATAAAGATGAATTTTGGAAATCAGTTGCGCGTCGTGGCTGTATAGCAAACAGTATCTGTGATGACGAACAATTAGCAACAGGCGATTTTTTAAGAATTACTCTAAGATGTGATTAAGGCGAATGGCGCAGATAAAGCATTTGCCAAAGCGGTACAGCAGAAGGTGGGACGAGGCAGTCTGAATTACATTTTACAGATGTATTTCTCACATATCTCAGAGCCTCTCGCGGTCGTCGTCGTCGTCGTCGTCGTCGTCGTCGCCGCCGCTTCTGCAGAAGTAGCAAATAGCCATCGTAGCAAATGCGGCGAGGGACGCCCTGCCTTCGATTCCGAATGCACAAAGTGTGTGGTCTTGTTTCTCAGTCTATATTTGATCGGTCTCGTAAGAGGTTGAATGTAACGAATGGGTGGGAAAGAGCAAGGGGCAGCGGCTGTGTAGAACGAAAACACAAATCCTCAGGGGTGTGAGCGTTTCGAGATGAGTCGCATACATGTAAATGTTGGTCGTCACTGACCATGTGGCCTAATGGATAAGACGTCAGACTTCGGATCTGAAGATTACAGGTTCGAATGCTGTCACGCTTGTGTTTTTCCAGTTCTGAAAAAGAAACATACCATTTTAATTTAGCAAATGAGCAGTACGAAACCGTCTGAATGTTGCTGTTGACCATTTTTTGCTTGGAGATGCTCTTGAGCTTGAAACACACACAACAAGACCGGTGTTAACTAGCGAAATGGTCGGCAGAGTGCCGACACCGCGAGTTTTGACTGGCACTTGCACATATAAAACAAGGTCGTAAAGTAACTCGTTCGGCTTTTGAGTCACATAAAGTATGTGTGTTAATTTTGACGCCACTAGCTCTGCATGTTGTCATGCAATTTCTTTACCTCTCAGAAATGATTATGACATAAAAGTGAAGTACGTGACGAGTGTGACGTTAGGAAAACATTAGGCTGTATGGAGAGAAACTGTATGGGACCACCCAACCGAAACGAGTACTGTGTCACGTGCTACCCGGCAGGTATTCACCGCGGTAGCCGGCTAGCTCAGTCGGTAGAGCGTGAGGCTCTTAATCCCAGGGTCGTTGGTTCGAGACACACGCTGGGCGGAACGGAGTTTTGTTCCGCTGCAGATGTAAATTACCGTTTTTCTGATTAACGATATTTAATGGAAATAGCAACTGTTAACTTTGCCTACGTCTCTGTCAGTCGCAAGGAATCTGTATTTGAAGGTGAAGGTGATTTTGTACACATGTGTGAAAGACATGTTCTGAAATGCAAGTGTTGTTGTTTCGAGAGCACATCGGTTACGTGTCAGATGTGTAGCCAAGCAGTAATGGGTCGCCATAGCTGCAAATATTAGCCTGTAATATGAAGTGTTGTGAGCTGAAGTCTGATGATGCAGACGACCGTAAGGACGAAGTACCCAAGAGTACCACTAGGCCGCGCCTCTTTAGCTCAGTGGTAGAGCACTGGTCTAATAATCCAGAGTTCGTAAGTTCCATCCTCACAGGAGAAAGATGAATTTTGGAAATCAGTTGCGCGTCGTGGCTGTATAGCAAACAGTATCTGTGATGACGAACAATTAGCAACAGGCGATTTTTTAGGAATTACTCTCAGATGTGATTAAGGCGAATGACGCAGATAAAGCATTTGCCAAAGCGGTACAGCAGAAGGTGGGACGAGGCAGTCTGAATTACATTTTACAGATGTATTTCTCACATATCTCAGAGCCTCTCGCGGTTGTCGTCGTCGTCGTCGTCGTCGTCGCCGCCGCCGCTTCTGCAGAAGTAGCAAATGGCCATCGTAGCAAAAGCGGCGAGGGACGCCCTGCCTTCGATTCCGAATGCACAAAGTGTGTGGTCTTGTTTCTCAGTCTATATTTGATCGGTCTCGTAAGAGGTTGAATGTAACGAATGGGTGGGAAAGAGCAAGGGGCAGCGGCTGTGTAGAACGAAAACACAAATCCTCAGGGGTGTGAGCGTTTCGAGATGAGTCGCATACATGTAAATGTTGGTCGTCAGTGACCATGTGGCCTAATGGATAAGACGTCGGACTTCGGATCTGAAGATTACAGGTTCGAATGCTGTCACGCTTGTGTTTCTCCAGTTCTGAAAAAGAAACATACCATTTTAATTTAGCAAATGAGCAGTACGAAACCGTCTGAATGTTGCTGTTGACCATTTTTTGCTTGGAGATGCTCTTGAGCTTGAAACACACACAACAAGACCGGTGTTAACTAGCGAAATGGTCGGCAGAGTGCCGACACCGCGAGTTTTGACTGGCACTTGCACATATAAAACAAGGTCGTAAAGTAACTCGTTCGGCTTTTGAGTCACATAAAGTATGTGTGTTAATTTTGACGCCACTAGCTCTGCATGTTGTCATGCAATTTCTTTACCTCTCAGAAATGATTATGACATAAAAGTGAAGTACGTGACGAGTGTGACGTTAAGAAAACATTAGGCTGCATGGAGAGAAACTGTATGGGACCACCCAACCGAAACGAGTACTGTGTCACGTGCTACCCGGCAGGTATTCACCGCGGTAGCCGGCTAGCTCAGTCGGTAGAGCGTCAGGCTCTTAATCCCAGGGTCGTTGGTTCGAGACACACGCTGGGCGGAGCGGAGTTTTGTTCCGCTGCAGATGTAAATTACCGTTTTTCTGATTAACGATATTTAATGGAAATAGCAACTGTTAACTTTGCCTACGTCTCTGTCAGTCGCAAGGAATCTGTATTTGAAGGTGAAGGTGATTTTGTACACATGTGTGAAAGACATGTTCTGAAATGCAAGTGTTGTTGTTTCGAGAGCACATCGGTTACGTGTCAGATGTGTAGCCAAGCAGTAATGGGTCGCCATAGCTGCAAATATTAGCCTGTAATATGAAGTGTTGTCAGCTGAAATCTGATGATGCAGACGACCGTAAGGACGAAGTACCCAAGAGTACCGCTAGGCCGCGCCTCCTTAGCTCAGTGGTAGAGCACTGGACTAATAATCCAGGGGGCGTAAGTTCCATCCTCACAGGAGAAAGATGAATTGTGGAAATCAGTTGCGCGTCGTGGCTGTATAGCAAACAGTATCTGTGATGACGAACAATTAGCAACAGGCGATTTTTTAAGAATTACTCTCAGATGTGATTAAGGCGAATGGCGCAGATAAAGCATTTGCCAAAGCGGTACAGCAGAAGGTGGGACGAGGCAGTCTGAATTACATTTTACAGATGTATTTCTCACATATCTCAGAGCCTCTCGCGGTCGTCGTCGTCGTCGTCGTCGTCGTCGCCGCCGCTTCTGCAGAAGTAGCAAATGGCCATCGTAGCAAATGCGGCGAGGGACGCCCTGCCTTCGATTCCGAATGCACAAAGTGTGTGGTCTTGTTTCTCAGTCTATATTTGATCGGTCTCGTAAGAGGTTGAATGTAACGAATGGGTGGGAAAGAGCAAGGGGCAGCGGCTGTGTAGAACGAAAACACAAATCCTCAGGGGTGTGAGCGTTTCGAGATGAGTCGCATACATGTAAATGTTGGTCGTCAGTGACCATGTGGCCTAATGGATAAGACGTCAGACTTCGGATCTGAAGATTACAGGTTCGAATGCTGTCACGCTTGTGTTTTTCCAGTTCTGAAAAAGAAACATACCGTTTTAATGTAGCAATTGAGCAGTACGAAACCGTCTGAATGTTGCTGTTGACCATTTTTTGCTTGGAGATGCTCTTGAGCTTGAAACACACACAACAAGACCGGTGTTAACTAGCGAAATGGTCGGCAGAGTGCCGACACCGCGAGTTTTGACTGACACTTGCACATATAAAACAAGGTCGTAAAGTAACTCGTTCGGCTTTTGAGTCACATAAAGTATGTGTGTTAATTTTGACGCCACTAGCTCTGCATGTTGTCATGCAATTTCTTTACCTCTCAGAAATGATTATGACATAAAAGTGAAGTACGTGACGAGTGTGACGTTAGGAAAACATTAGGCTGCATGGAGAGAAACTGTATGGGACCACCCAACCGAAACGAGTACTGTGTCACGTGCTACCCGGCAGGCATTCACCGCGGTAGCCGGCTACCACAGTCGGTAGAGCGTCAGGCTCTTAATCCCAGGGTCGTTGGTTCGAGACACACGCTGGGCGGATCGGAATTTGGTTCCGCTGCAGATGTAAATTACCGTTTTTCTGATTAACGATATTTAATGGAAATAGCAACTGTTAACTTTGCCTACGTCTCTGTCAGTCTCAAGGAATCTGTATTTGAAGGTGAAGGTGATTTTGTAGACATGGGTGAAAGACATGTTCTGAAATGCAAGTGTTGTTGTTTCGAGAGCACATCGGTTACGTGTCAGATGTGTAGCCAAGCAGTAATGGGTCGCCATAGCTGCAAATATTAGCCTGTAATATGAAGTGTTGTCAGCTGAAGTCTGATGATACAGACGACCGTAAGGACGAAGTACCCAAGAGTACCACTAGGCCGCGCCTCTTTAGCTCAGTGGTAGAGCACTGGTCCAATTATCCAGGGGTCGTAAGTTCCATCCTCACAGGAGAAAGATGAATTTTGGAAATCAGTTGCGCGTCGTGGCTGTATAGCAAACAGTATCTGTGATGACGAACAATTAGCAACAGGCGTTTTTTTAAGAATTACTCTCAGATGTGATTAAGGCGAATGGCGCAGATAAAGCATTTGCCAAAGCGGTACAGCAGAAGGTGGGACGAGGCAGTCTGAATTACATTTTACAGATGTATTTCTCACATATCTCAGAGCCTCTCGCGGTCGTCGTCGTCGTCGTCGTCGTCGTCGTCGTCGTCGTCGTCGCCGCCGCTTCTGCAGAAGTAGCAAATGGCCATCGTAGCAAATGCGGCGAGGGACGCCCTGCCTTCGATTCCGAATGCACAAAGTGTGTGGTCTTGTTTCTCAGTCTATATTTGATCGGTCTCGTAAGAGGTTGAATGTAACGAATGGGTGGGAAAGAGCAAGGGGCAGCGGCTGTGTAGAACGAAAACACAAATCCTCAGGGGTGTGAGCGTTTCGAGATGAGTCGCATACATGTAAATGTTGGTCGTCAGTGACCATGTGGCCTAATGGATAAGACGTCAGACTTCGGATCTGAAGATTACAGGTTCGAATGCTGTCACGCTTGTGTTTTTCCAGTTCTGAAAAAGAAACATACCGTTTTAATGTAGCAATTGAGCAGTACGAAACCGTCTGAATGTTGCTGTTGACCATTTTTTGCTTGGAGATGCTCTTGAGCTTGAAACACACACAACAAGACCGGTGTTAACTAGCGAAATGGTCGGCAGAGTGCCGACACCGCGAGTTTTGACTGGCACTTGCACATATAAAACAAGGTCGTAAAGTAACTCGTTCGGCTTTTGAGTCACATAAAGTATGTGTGTTAATTTTGACGCCACTAGCTCTGCATGTTGTCATGCTATTTCTTTACCTCTCAGAAATGATTATGACATAAAAGTAAAGTACGTGACGAGTGTGACGTTAGGAAAACATTAGGCTGCATGGAGAGAAACTGTATGGGACCACCCAACCGAAACGAGTACTGTGTCACGTGCTACCCGGAAGGTATTCACCGCGGTAGCCGGCTAGCTCAGTCGGTAGAGCGTCAGGCTCTCAATCCCAGGGTCGTTGGTTCGAGCCACACATTGGGCGGAACGGAATTTTGCTCCGCTGCAGATGTAAATTACCGTTTTTCTGATTAACGATATTTAATGGAAATAGCAACTGTTAACTTTGCCTACGTCTCTGTCAGTCTCAAGGAATCTGTATTTGAAAGTGAAGGTGATTTTGTAGACATGTGTGAAAGACATGTTCTGAAATGCAAGTGTTGTTGTTTCGAGAGCACATCGGTTACGTGTCAGATGTGTAGCCAAGCAGTAATGGGTCGCCATAGCTGCAAATATTAGCCTGTAATATGAAGTGTTGTCAGCTGAAGTCTGATGATGCAGACGACCGTAAGGACGAAGTACCCAAGAGTACCGCTAGGCTGCGCCTCTTTAGCTCAGTGGTAGAGCACTGGTCTAATAATCCAGGGGTCATAAGTTCCATCCTCACAGGAGAAAGATGAATTTTGGAAATCAGTTGCGCGTCGTGGCTGTATAGCAAACAGTATCTGTGATGACGAACAATTAGCAACAGGCGATTTTTTAAGAATTACTCTCAGATGTGATTAAGGCGAATGGCGCAGATAAAGCATTTGCCAAAGCGGTACAGCAGAAGGTGGGACGAGGCAGTCTGAATTACATTTTACAGATGTATTTCTCACATATCTCAGAGCCTCTCGCGGTTGTCGTCGTCGTCGTCGTCGTCGTCGTCGTCGCCGCTTCTGCAGAAGTAGCAAATGGCCATCGTAGCAAATGCGGCGAGGGACGCCCTGCCTTCGATTCCGAATGCACAAAGTGTGTGGTCTTGTTTCTCAGTCTATATTTGATCGGTCTCGTAAGAGGTTGAATGTAACGAATGGGTGGGAAAGAGCAAGGGGCAGCGGCTGTGTAGAACGAAAACACAAATCCTCAGGGGTGTGAGCGTTTCGAGATGAGTCGCATACATGTAAATGTTGGTCGTCAGTGACCATGTGGCCTAATGGATAAGACGTCAGACTTCGGATCTGAAGATTACAGGTTCGAATGCTGTCACGCTTGTGTTTTTCCAGTTCTGAAAAAGAAACATACCGTTTTAATGTAGCAATTGAGCAGTACGAAACCGTCTGAATGTTGCTGTTGACCATTTTTTGCTTGGAGATGCTCTTGAGCTTGAAACACACACAACAAGACCGGTGTTAACTAGCGAAATGGTCGGCAGAGTGCCGACACCGCGAGTTTTGACTGGCACTTGCACATATAAAACAAGGTCGTAAAGTAACTCGTTCGGCTTTTGAGTCACATAAAGTATGTGTGTTAATTTTGACGCCACTAGCTCTGCATGTTGTCATGCTATTTCTTTACCTCTCAGAAATGATTATGACATAAAAGTAAAGTACGTGACGAGTGTGACGTTAGGAAAACATTAGGCTGCATGGAGAGAAACTGTATGGGACCACCCAACCGAAACGAGTACTGTGTCACGTGCTACCCGGCAGGTATTCACCGCGGTAGCCGGCTAGCTCAGTCGGTAGAGCGTCAGGCTCTCAATCCCAGGGTCGTTGGTTCGAGCCACACATTGGGCGGAACGGAATTTTGCTCCGCTGCAGATGTAAATTACCGTTTTTCTGATTAACGATATTTAATGGAAATAGCAACTGTTAACTTTGCCTACGTCTCTGTCAGTCTCAAGGAATCTGTATTTGAAAGTGAAGGTGATTTTGTAGACATGTGTGAAAGACATGTTCTGAAATGCAAGTGTTGTTGTTTCGAGAGCACATCGGTTACGTGTCAGATGTGTAGCCAAGCAGTAATGGGTCGCCATAGCTGCAAATATTAGCCTGTAATATGAAGTGTTGTCAGCTGAAGTCTGATGATGCAGACGACCGTAAGGACGAAGTACCCAAGAGTACCGCTAGGCTGCGCCTCTTTAGCTCAGTGGTAGAGCACTGGTCTAATAATCCAGGGGTCATAAGTTCCATCCTCACAGGAGAAAGATGAATTTTGGAAATCAGTTGCGCGTCGTGGCTGTATAGCAAACAGTATCTGTGATGACGAACAATTAGCAACAGGCGATTTTTTAAGAATTACTCTCAGATGTGATTAAGGCGAATGGCGCAGATAAAGCATTTGCCAAAGCGGTACAGCAGAAGGTGGGACGAGGCAGTCTGATTTACATTTTACAGATGTATTTCTCACATATCTCAGAGCCTCTCGCGGTTGTCGTCGTCGTCGTCGTCGTCGTCGTCGTCGCCGCCGCTTCTGCAGAAGTAGCAAATGGCCATCGTAGCAAATGCGGCGAGGGACGCCCTGCCTTCGATTCCGAATGCACAAAGTGTGTGGTCTTGTTTCTCAGTCTATATTTGATCGGTCTCGTAAGAGGTTGAATGTAACGAATGGGTGGGAAAGAGAAAGGGGCAGCGGCTGTGTAGAACGAAAACACAAATCCTCAGGGGTGTGAGCGTTTCGAGATGAGTCGCATTCATGTAAATGTTGGTCGTCACTGACCATGTGGCCTAATGGATAAGACGTCGGACTTCGGATCTGAAGATTACAGGTTCGAATGCTGTCATGCTTGTGTTTTTCCAGTTCTGAAAAAGAAACATACCGTTTTAATGTAGCAATTGAGAAGTACGAAACCTTCTGAATGTTGCTGTTGACCATTTTTTGCTTGGAGATGCTCTTGAGCTTGAAACACACACAACAAGACCGGTGTTAACTAGCGAAATGGTCGGCAGAGTGCCGACACCGCGAGTTTTGAATGACACTTGCACATATAAAACAAGGTCGTAAAGTAACTCGTTCGGCTTTTGAGTCACATAAAGTATGTGTGTTAATTTTGACGCCACTAGCTCTGCATGTTGTCATGCAATTTCTTTACCTCTCAGAAATGATTATGACATAAAAGTGAAGTACGTGACGAGTGTGACGTTAGGAAAACATTAGGCTGCATGGAGAGAAACTGTATGGGACCACCCAACCGAAACGAGTACTGTGTCACGTGCTACCCGGCAGGCATTCACCGCGGTAGCCGGCTACCACAGTCGGTAGAGCGTCAGGCTCTTAATCCCAGGGTCGTTGGTTCGAGACACACGCTGGGCGGATCGGAATTTGGTTCCGCTGCAGATGTAAATTACCGTTTTTCTGATTAACGATATTTAATGGAAATAGCAACTGTTAACTTTGCCTACGTCTCTGTCAGTCTCAAGGAATCTGTATTTGAAGGTGAAGGTGATTTTGTAGACATGTGTGAAAGACATGTTCTGAAATGCAAGTGTTGTTGTTTCGAGAGCACATCGGTTACGTGTCAGATGTGTAGCCAAGCAGTAATGGGTCGCCATAGCTGCAAATATTAGCCTGTAATATGAAGTGTTGTCAGCTGAAGTCTGATGATACAGACGACCGTAAGGACGAAGTACCCAAGAGTACCACTAGGCCGCGCCTCTTTAGCTCAGTGGTAGAGCACTGGTCCAATTATCCAGGGGTCGTAAGTTCCATCCTCACAGGAGAAAGATGAATTTTGGAAATCAGTTGCGCGTCGTGGCTGTATAGCAAACAGTATCTGTGATGACGAACAATTAGCAACAGGCGTTTTTTTAAGAATTACTCTCAGATGTGATTAAGGCGAATGGTGCAGATAAAGCATTTGCCAAAGCGGTACAGCAGAAGGTGGGACGATGCAGTCTGAATTACATTTTACAGATGTATTTCTCACATATCTCAGAGCCTCTCGCGGTCGTCGTCGTCGTCGTCGTCGTCGTCGTCGTCGTCGTCGTCGTCGTCGTCGCCGCCGCCGCCTCTGCAGAAGTAGCAAATGGCCATCGTAACAAATGCGGCGAGGGACGCCCTGCCTTCGATTCCGAATGCATAAAAGTGTGTGGTCTTGTTTCTCAGTCTATATTTGATCGGTCTCGTAAGAGTTTGCATGTAACGAATGGGTGGGAAAGAGCAAGGGGCAGCGGCTGTGTAGAACGAAAACACAAATCGTCAGGGGTGTGAGCGTTTCGAGATGAGTCGCATACATGTAAATGTTGGTCGTCAGTGACCATGTGGCCTAATGGATAAGACGTCGGACTTCGGATCTGAAGATTACAGGTTCGAATGCTGTCATGCTTGTGTTTTTCCAGTTCTGAAAAAGAAACATACCGTTTTAATGTAGCAATTGAGCAGTACGAAACCGTCCGAATGTTGCTGTTGACCATTTTTTGCTTGGAGATGCTCTTGAGCTTGAAACACACACAACAAGACCGGTGTTAACTAGCGAAATGGTCGGCAGAGTGCCGACACCGCGAGTTTTGACTGGCACTTGCACATATAAAACAAGGTCGTAAAGTAACTCGTTCGGCTTTTGAGTCACATAAAGTATGTGTGTTAATTTTGACGCCACTAGCTCTGCATGTTGTCATGCAATTTCTTTACCTCTCAGAAATGTTTATGACATAAAAGTGAAGTACGTGACGAGTGTGACGTTAGGAAAACATTAGGCTGCATGGAGAGAAACTGTATGGGACCACCCAACCGAAACGAGTACTGTGTCACGTGCTACCCGGCAGGTATTCACCGCGGTAGCCGGCTAGCTCAGTCGGTAGAGCGTCAGGCTCTTAATCCCAGGGTCGTTGGTTCGAGACACACGCTATGCGGAACGGAAGTTTGTTCCGCTGCAGATGTAAATTACCGTTTTTCTGATTAACGATATTTAATGGAAATAGCAACTGTTAACTTTGCCTACGTCTCTGTCAGTCGCAAGGAATCTGTATTTGAAGGTGAAGGTGATTTTGTACACATGTGTGAAAGACATGTTCTGAAATGCAAGTGTTGTTGTTTCGAGAGCACATCGGTTACGTGTCAGATGTGTAGCCAAGCAGTAATGGGTCGCCATAGCTGCAAATATTAGCCTGTAATATGAAGTGTTGTCAGCTGAAGTCTGATGATACAGACGACCGTAAGGACGAAGTACCCAAGAGTATCGCTAGGCCGCGCCTCTTTAGCTCAGTGGTAGAGCACTGGTCTAATAATCTAGCTGTCGTAAGTTCCATCCTCACAGGAGAAAGATGAATTTTGGAAATGAGTTGCGCATCGTGGCTGTATAGCAAACAGTATCTGTGATGACGAACAATTAGCAACAGGCGTTTTTTTAAGAATTACTCTCAGATGTGATTAAGGCGAATGGCGCAGATAAAGCATTTGCCAAAGCGGTACAGCAGAAGGTGGGACGAGGCAGTCTGAATTACATTTTACAGATGTATTTCTCACATATCTCAGAGCCTCTCGCGGTCGTCGTCGTCGTCGTTGTCGTCGTCGTCGCCGCCGCTTCTGCAGAAGTAGCAAATGGCCATCGTAGCAAATGCGGCGAGGGACGCCCTGCCTTCGATTCCGAATGCACAAAGTGTGTGGTCTTGTTTCTCAGTCTATATTTGATCGGTCTCGTAAGAGGTTGAATGTAACGAATGGGTGGGAAAGAGCAAGGGGCAGCGGCTGTGTAGAACGAAAACACAAATCCTCAGGGGGTGTGAGCGTTTCGAGATGAGTCGCATACATGTAAATGTTGGTTGTCAGTGACCATTTGGCCTAATGAATAAGACGTCGGACTTCGGATCTGAAGATTACAGTTTCGAAAGCTGTCACGCTTGTGTTTTTCCAGTTCTGAAAAAGAAACATACCGTTTTAATGTAGAAATTGAGCAGTACGAAACCGTCTGAATGTTGCTGTTAACCATTTTTTGCTTGGAGATGCTCTTGAGCTTGAAACACACACAACAAGACCGGTGTTAACTAGCGAAATGGTCGGCAGAGTGCCGACACCGCGAGTTTTGACTGGCACTTGCACATATAAAACAAGGTCGTAAAGTAACTCGTTCGGCTTTTGAGTCACATAAAGTATGTGTGTTAATTTTGACGCCACTAGCTCTGCATGTTGTCATGCAATTTCTTTACCTCTCAGAAATGATTATGACATAAAAGTGAAGTACGTGACGAGTGTGACGTTAGGAAAACATTAGGCTGCATGGAGAGAAACTGTATGGGACCACCCAACCGAAACGAGTACTGTGTGACGTGCTACCCGGCAGGTATTCACCGCGGTAGCCGGCTAGCTCAGTCGGTATAGCGTCAGGCTCTTAATCCCAGGGTCGTCGGTTCGAGCCACACGCTGGGCGGAACGGAATTTTGTTCCGCTGCAGATGTAAATTAAAGTTTTTCTGATTAACGATATTTAATGGAAATAGCAACTGTTAACATTGCCTACGTCTCTGTCAGTCTCAAGGAATCTGTATTTGAAGGTGAAGGTGATTTTGTAGACATGTGTGAAAGACATGTTCTGAAATGCAAGTGTTGTTGTTTCGAGAGCACATCGGTTACGTGTCAGATGTGTAGCCAAGCAGTAATGGGTCGCCATAGCTGCAAATATTAGCCTGTAATATGAAGTGTTGTCAGCTGAAGTCTGATGATGCAGACGACCGTAAGGACGACGTATCCATTAGTACCGCTAGGCCGCGCCTCTTTAGCTCAGTGGTAGAGCACTGGTCTAATAATCTAGGGGTCGTAAGTTCCATCCTCACAGGAGAAAGATAAATTTTGGAAATCAGTTGCGCGTCGTGGCTGTATAGCAAACAGTATCTGTGATGACGAACAATTAGCAACAGGCGATTTTTTAAGAATTACTCTCAGATGTGATTAAGGCGAATGGCGCAGATAAAGCATTTGCCAAAGCGGTACAGCAGAAGGTGGGACGAGGCAGTCTGAATTACATTTTACAGATGTATTTCTCACATATCTCAGAGCCTCTCGCGGTCGTCGTCGTCGTCGTCGTCGTCGTCGTCGTCGTCGTCGCCGCCGCTTCTGCAGAAGTAGCAAATGGCCATCGTAGCAAATGCGGCGAGGGACGCCCTGCCTTCGATTCCGAATGCACAAAGTGTGTGGTCTTGTTTCTCAGTCTATATTTGATCGGTCTCGTAAGAGGTTGAATGTAACGAATGGGTGGGAAAGAGCAAGGGGCAGCGGCTGTGTAGAACGAAAACACAAATCTTCAGGGGGTGTGAGCGTTTCGAGATGAGTCGCATACATGTAAATGTTGGTTGTCAGTGACCATTTGGCCTAATGAATAAGACGTCGGACTTCGGATCTGAAGATTACAGTTTCGAATGCTGTCACGCTTGTGTTTTTCCAGTTCTGAAAAAGAAACATACCGTTTTAATGTAGAAATTGGGCAGTACGAAACCGTCTGAATGTTGCTGTTAACCATTTTTTGCTTGGAGATGCTCTTGAGCTTGAAACACACAGAACAAGACCGGTGTTAACTAGCGAAATGGTCGGCAGAGTGCCGACACCACGAGTTTTGACTGGCATTTGCACATATAAAACAAGGTCGTAAAGTAACTCGTTCGGCTTTTGAGTCACATAAAGTATGTGTGTTAATTTTGACGCCACTAGCTCTGCATGTTGTCATGCAATTTCTTTACCTCTCAGAAATGTTTATGACATAAAAGTGAAGTACGTGACGAGTGTGACGTTAGGAAAACATTAGGCTGCATGGAGAGAAACTGTATGGGACCACCCAACCGAAACGAGTACTGTGTCACGTGCTACCCGGCAGGTATTCACCGCGGTAGCCGGCTAGCTCAGTTGGTATAGTGTCAGGCTCTTAATCCCAGGGTGTTGGTTCGAGCCACACGCTGGGCGGAACGGAATTTTGTTCCGCTGCAGATGTAAATTACCGTTTTTCTGATTAACGATATTTAATGGAAATAGCAACTGTTAACATTGCCTACGTCTCTGTCAGTCTCAAGGAATCTGTATTTGAAGGTGAAGGTGATTTTGTAGACATGTGTGAAAGACATGTTCTGAAATGCAAGTGTTGTTGTTTCGAGAGCACATCGGTTACGTGTCAGATGTGTAGCCAAGCAGTAATGGGTCGCCATAGCTGCAAATATTAGCCTGTAATATGAAGTGTTGTCAGCTGAAGTCTGATGATGCAGACGACCGTAAGGACGAAGTACTCAAAAGTACCGCTAGGCCGCGCCTCTTTAGCTCAGTGGTAGAGCACTGGTCTAATAATCTAGGGGTCGTAAGTTTCATCCTCACAGGAGAAAGATGAATTTTGGAAATCAGTTGCGCGTCGTGGCTGTATAGCAAACAGTATCTGTGATGACGAACAATTAGCAAAAGGCGTTTTTTTAAGAATTACTCTCAGATGTGATTAAGGCGAATGGCGCAGATAAAGGATTTGCCAAAGCGGTACAGCAGAAGGTGGGACGAGGCAGTCTGAATTACATTTTACAGATGTATTTCTCACATATCTCAGAGCCTCTCGCGGTCGTCGTCGTCGTCGTCGTCGTCGTCGTCGTCGCCGCCGCTTCTGCAGAAGTAGCAAATGGCCATCGTAGCAAATGCGGCGAGGGACGCCCTGCCTTCGATTCCGAATGCACAAAGTGTGTGGTCTTGTTTCTCAGTCTGTATTTGATCGGTCTCGTAAGAGGTTGAATGTAACGAATGGGTGGGAAAGAGCAAGGGGCAGCAGCTGTGTAGAACGAAAACACAAATTCTCAGGGGGTGTGAGCGTTTCGAGATGAGTCGCATACATGTAAATGTTGGTCGTCAGTGACCATGTGGCCTAATGAATAAGACGTCGGACTTCGGATCTGAAGATTACAGGTTCGAATTCTGTCACGCTTGTGTTTTTCCAGTTCTGAAAAAGAAACATACCGTTTTAATGTAGAAATTGAGCAGTACGAAACCGTCTGAATGTTGCTGTTGACCATTTTTTGCTTGGAGATGCTCTTGAGCTTGAAACACACACAACAAGACCGGTGTTAACTAGCGAAATGGTCGGCAGAGTGCCGACACCGCGAGTTTTGACTGGCACTAGCACATATAAAACAAGGTCGTAAAGTAACTCGTTCGGCTTTTGAGTCACATAAAGTATGTGTGTTAATTTTGACGCCACTAGCTCTGCATGTTGTCATGCAATTTCTTTACCTCTCAGAAATGATTATGACATAAAAGTGAAGTACGTGACGAGTGTGACGTTAGGAAAATATTAGGCAGCATGGAGAGAAACTGTATGGGACCACCCAAGCGAAACGAGTACTGTGTGACGTGCTACCCGGCAGGTATTCACCGCGGTAGCCGGCTAGATCAGTCGGTAGAGCGTCAGGCTCTTAATCCCAGGGTCGTTGATTCGAGCCACACGCTGGGCGGAACGGAATTTTGTTCCGCTGCAGATGTAAATTACCGTTTTTCTGATTAACGATATTTAATGGAAATAGCAACTGTTAACTTTGCCTACGTCTCTGTCAGTCGCAAGGAATCTATATTTGAAGGTGAAGGTGATTTTGTACACATGTGTGAAAGACATGTTCTGAAATGCAAGTGTTGTTGTTTCGAGAGCACATCGGTTACGTGTCAGATGTGTAGCCAAGCAGTAATGGGTCGCCATAGCTGCAAATATTAGCCTCTAATATGAAGTGTTGTCAGCTGAAATCTGATGATGCAGACGACCGTAAGGACGAAGTACCCAAGAGTACCGCTAGGCCGCGCCTCTTTAGCTCAGTGGTAGAGCACTGGTCTAATAATCTATGGGTCGTAAGTTCCATCCTCACAGGAGAAAGATGAATTTTGGAAATCAGTTGCGCGTCGTGGCTGTATAGCAAACAGTATCTGTGATGACGAACAATTAGCAACAGGCGTTTTTTTAAGAATTACTCTCAGATGTGATTAAGGCGAATGGCGCAGATAATGCATATGCCAAAGCGGTACAGCAGAAGGTGGGACGAGGCAGTCCGAATTACATTTTACAGATGTATTTCTCACATATCTCAGAGCCTCTAGCGGTCGTCGTCGTCGTCGTCGTCGTTGTCGTCGTCGTCGCCGCCGCTTCTGCAGAAGTAGCAAATGGCCATCGTAGCAAATGCGGCGAGGGACGCCCTGCCTTCGATTCCGAATGCACAAAGTGTGTGGTCTTGTTTCTCAGTCTATATTTGATCGGTCTCGTAAGAGGTTGAATGTAACGAATGGGTGGAAAGAGCAAGGGGCAGCAGCTGTGTAGAACGAAAACACAAATTCTCAGGGGGTGTGAGCGTTTCGAGATGAGTCGCATACATGTAAATGTTGGTCGTCAGTGACCATGTGGCCTAATGAATAAGACGTCGGACTTCGGATCTGAAGATTACAGGTTCGAATTCTGTCACGCTTGTGTTTTTCCAGTTCTGAAAAAGAAACATACCGTTTTAATGTAGAAATTGAGCAGTACGAAACCGTCTGAATGTTGCTGTTGACCATTTTTTGCTTGGAGATGCTCTTGAGCTTGAAACACACACAACAAGACCGGTGTTAACTAGCGAAATGGTCGGCAGAGTGCCGACACCGCGAGTTTTGACTGGCACTAGCACATATAAAACAAGGTCGTAAAGTAACTCGTTCGGCTTTTGAGTCACATAAAGTATGTGTGTTAATTTTGACGCCACTAGCTCTGCATGTTGTCATGCAATTTCTTTACCTCTCAGAAATGATTATGACATAAAAGGGAAGTATGTGACGAGTGTGACGTTAGGAAAATATTAGGCAGCATGGAGAGAAACTGTATGGGACCACCCAACCGAAACGAGTACTGTGTGACGTGCTACCCGGCAGGTATTCACCGCGGTAGCCGGCTAGCTCAGTCGGTAGAGCGTCAGGCTCTTAATCCCAGGGTCGTTGATTCGAGCCACACGCTGGGCGGAACGGAATTTTGTTCCGCTGCAGATGTAAATTACCGTTTTTCTGATTAACGATATTTAATGGAAATAGCAACTGTTAACTTTGCCTACGTCTCTGTCAGTCGCAAGGAATCTATATTTGAAGGTGAAGGTGATTTTGTACACATGTGTGAAAGACATGTTCTGAAATGCAAGTGTTGTTGTTTCGAGAGCACATCGGTTACGTGTCAGATGTGTAGCCAAGCAGTAATGGGTCGCCATAGCTGCAAATATTAGCCTCTAATATGAAGTGTTGTCAGCTGATATCTGATGATGCAGACGACCGTAAGGACAAAGTACCCAAGAGTACCGCTAGGCCGCGCCTCTTTAGCTCAGTGGTAGAGCACTGGTCCAATAATCTATGGGTCGTAAGTTCCATCCTCACAGGAGAAAGATGAATTTTGGAAATCAGTTGCGCGTCGTGGCTGTATAGCAAACAGTATCTGTGATGACGAACAATTAGCAACAGGCGTTTTTTTAAGAATTACTCTCAGATGTGATTAAGGCGAATGGCGCAGATAAAGGATTTGCCAAAGCGGTACAGCAGAAGGTGGGACGAGGCAGTCTGAATTACATTTTACAGATGTATTTCTCACATATCTTAGAGCCTCTAGCGGTCGTCGTCGTCGTCGTCGTCGTCGTTGTCGTCGTCGTCGCCGCCGCTTCTGCAGAAGTAGCAAATGGCCATCGTAGCAAATGCGGCGAGGGACGCCCTGCCTTCGATTCCGAATGCACAAAGTGTGTGGTCTTGTTTCTCAGTCTATATTTGATCGGTCTCGTAAGAGGTTGAATGTATCGAATGGGTGGGAAAGAGCAAGGGGCAGCGGCAGTGTAGAACGAAAACACAAATTCTCAGGGGGTGTGAGCGTTTCGAGATGAGTCGCATACATGTGAATGTTGGTCGTCACTGACCATGTGGCCTAATGGATAAGACGTCGGACTTCGGATCTGAAGATTACAGGTTCGAATTCTGTCACGCTTGTGTTTTTCCAGTTCTGAAAAAGAAACATACCGTTTTAATGTAGCAATTGAGCAGTACGAAACCGTCTGAATGTTGCTGTTGACCATTTTTTGCTTGGAGATGCTCTTGAGCTTGAAACACACACAACAAGACCGGTGTTAACTAGCGAAATGGTCGGCAGAGTGCCGACACCGCGAGTTTTGACTGGCACTTGCACATATAAAACAAGGTCGTAAAGTAACTCGTTCGGCTTTTGAGTCACATAAAGTATGTGTGTTAATTTTGACGCCACTAGCTCTGCATGTTGTCATGCAATTTCTTTACCTCTCAGAAATGATTATGACATAAAAGTGAAGTACGTGACGAGTGTGACGTTAGGAAAACATTAGGCTGCATGGAGAGAAACTGTATGGGACCACCCAACCGAAACGAGTACTGTGTCACGTGCTACCCGGCAGATATTCACCGCGGTAGCCGGCTAGCTCAGTCGGTAGAGCGTCAGGCTCTTAATCCCAGGGTCGTTGATTCGAGCCACACGCTGGGCGGAACGGAATTTTGTTCCGCTGCAGATGTAAATTACCGTTTTTCTGATTAACGATATTTAATGGAAATAGCAACTGTTAACTTTGCCTACGTCTCTGTCAGTCGCAAGGAATCTATATTTGAAGGTGAAGGTGATTTTGTACACATGTGTGAAAGACATGTTCTGAAATGCAAGTGTTGTTGTTTCGAGAGCACATCGGTTACGTGTCAGATGTGTAGCCAAGCAGTAATGGGTCGCCATAGCTGCAAATATTAGCCTCTAATATGAAGTGTTGTCAGCTGAAATCTGATGATGCAGACGACCGTAAGGACGAAGTACCCAAGAGTACCGCTAGGCCGCGCCTCTTTAGCTCAGTGGTAGAGCACTGGTCTAATAATCTATGGGTCGTAAGTTCCATCCTCACAGGAGAAAGATGAATTTTGGAAATCAGTTGCGCGTCGTGGCTGTATAGCAAACAGTATCTGTGATGACGAACAATTAGCAACAGGCGTTTTTTTAAGAATTACTCTCAGATGTGATTAAGGCGAATGGCGCAGATAATGCATATGCCAAAGCGGTACAGCAGAAGGTGGGACGAGGCAGTCCGAATTACATTTTACAGATGTATTTCTCACATATCTCAGAGCCTCTAGCGGTCGTCGTCGTCGTCGTCGTCGTTGTCGTCGTCGTCGCCGCCGCTTCTGCAGAAGTAGCAAATGGCCATCGTAGCAAATGCGGCGAGGGACGCCCTGCCTTCGATTCCGAATGCACAAAGTGTGTGGTCTTGTTTCTCAGTCTATATTTGATCGGTCTCGTAAGAGGTTGAATGTAACGAATGGGTGGAAAGAGCAAGGGGCAGCAGCTGTGTAGAACGAAAACACAAATTCTCAGGGGGTGTGAGCGTTTCGAGATGAGTCGCATACATGTAAATGTTGGTCGTCAGTGACCATGTGGCCTAATGAATAAGACGTCGGACTTCGGATCTGAAGATTACAGGTTCGAATTCTGTCACGCTTGTGTTTTTCCAGTTCTGAAAAAGAAACATACCGTTTTAATGTAGAAATTGAGCAGTACGAAACCGTCTGAATGTTGCTGTTGACCATTTTTTGCTTGGAGATGCTCTTGAGCTTGAAACACACACAACAAGACCGGTGTTAACTAGCGAAATGGTCGGCAGAGTGCCGACACCGCGAGTTTTGACTGGCACTAGCACATATAAAACAAGGTCGTAAAGTAACTCGTTCGGCTTTTGAGTCACATAAAGTATGTGTGTTAATTTTGACGCCACTAGCTCTGCATGTTGTCATGCAATTTCTTTACCTCTCAGAAATGATTATGACATAAAAGGGAAGTACGTGACGAGTGTGACGTTAGGAAAATATTAGGCAGCATGGAGAGAAACTGTATGGGACCACCCAACCGAAACGAGTACTGTGTCACGTGCTACCCGGCAGGTATTCACCGCGGTAGCCGGCTAGCTCAGTCGGTAGAGCGTCAGGCTCTTAATCCCAGGGTCGTTGATTCGAGCCACACGCTGGGCGGAACGGAATTTTGTTCCGCTGCAGATGTAAATTACCGTTTTTCTGATTAACGATATTTAATGGAAATAGCAACTGTTAACTTTGCCTACGTCTCTGTCAGTCGCAAGGAATCTATATTTGAAGGTGAAGGTGATTTTGTACACATGTGTGAAAGACATGTTCTGAAATGCAAGTGTTGTTGTTTCGAGAGCACATCGGTTACGTGTCAGATGTGTAGCCAAGCAGTAATGGGTCGCCATAGCTGCAAATATTAGCCTCTAATATGAAGTGTTGTCAGCTGATATCTGATGATGCAGACGACCGTAAGGACAAAGTACCCAAGAGTACCGCTAGGCCGCGCCTCTTTAGCTCAGTGGTAGAGCACTGGTCCAATAATCTATGGGTCGTAAGTTCCATCCTCACAGGAGAAAGATGAATTTTGGAAATCAGTTGCGCGTCGTGGCTGTATAGCAAACAGTATCTGTGATGACGAACAATTAGCAACAGGCGTTTTTTTAAGAATTACTCTCAGATGTGATTAAGGCGAATGGCGCAGATAAAGGATTTGCCAAAGCGGTACAGCAGAAGGTGGGACGAGGCAGTCTGAATTACATTTTACAGATGTATTTCTCACATATCTTAGAGCCTCTAGCGGTCGTCGTCGTCGTCGTCGTCGTCGTTGTCGTCGTCGTCGCCGCCGCTTCTGCAGAAGTAGCAAATGGCCATCGTAGCAAATGCGGCGAGGGACGCCCTGCCTTCGATTCCGAATGCACAAAGTGTGTGGTCTTGTTTCTCAGTCTATATTTGATCGGTCTCGTAAGAGGTTGAATGTATCGAATGGGTGGGAAAGAGCAAGGGGCAGCGGCAGTGTAGAACGAAAACACAAATTCTCAGGGGGTGTGAGCGTTTCGAGATGAGTCGCATACATGTGAATGTTGGTCGTCACTGACCATGTGGCCTAATGGATAAGACGTCGGACTTCGGATCTGAAGATTACAGGTTCGAATTCTGTCACGCTTGTGTTTTTCCAGTTCTGAAAAAGAAACATACCGTTTTAATGTAGCAATTGAGCAGTACGAAACCGTCTGAATGTTGCTGTTGACCATTTTTTGCTTGGAGATGCTCTTGAGCTTGAAACACACACAACAAGACCGGTGTTAACTAGCGAAATGGTCGGCAGAGTGCCGACACCGCGAGTTTTGACTGGCACTTGCACATATAAAACAAGGTCGTAAAGTAACTCGTTCGGCTTTTGAGTCACATAAAGTATGTGTGTTAATTTTGACGCCACTAGCTCTGCATGTTGTCATGCAATTTCTTTACCTCTCAGAAATGATTATGACATAAAAGTGAAGTACGTGACGAGTGTGACGTTAGGAAAACATTAGGCTGCATGGAGAGAAACTGTATGGGACCACCCAACCGAAACGAGTACTGTGTCACGTGCTACCCGGCAGATATTCACCGCGGTAGCCGGCTAGCTCAGTCGGTAGAGCGTCAGGCTCTTAATCCCAGGGTCGTTGGTTCGAGCCACATGCTGGGCGGAACGGAATTTTGTTCCGCTGCAGATGTAAATTACCGTTTTTCTGATTAACGATATTTAATGGAAATAGCAACGGTTAACTTTGCCTACGTCTCTGTCAGTCGCAAGGAATCTGTATTTGAAGGTGATGGTGATATTGTACACATGTGTGAAAGACATGTTCTGAAATGCAAGTGTTGTTGTTTCGAGAGCACATCGGTTACGTGTCAGATGTGTAGCCAAGCAGTAATGGGTCGCCATAGCTGCAAATATTAGCCTGTAATATGAAGTGTTGTCAGCTGAAGTCTGATGATGCAGACGACCGTAAGGACGAAGTACCCAAGAGTACCGCTGGGCCGCGCCTCTTTAGCTCAGTGGTAGAGCACTGGTCTATTAATCCAGGGGTCGTAAGTTCCATCCTCACAGGAGAAAGAAGAATTTTGGAAATCAGTTGCGCGTCGTGGCTGTATAGCAAACAGTATCTGTGATGACGAACAATTAGCAACAGGCGTTTTTTTAAGAATTACTCTCAGATGTGATTAAGGCGAATGGCGCAGATAAAGCATTTGCAAAAGCGGTACAGCAGAAGGTGGGACGAGGCAGTCTGAATTACATTTTACAGATGTATTTCTCACATATCTCAGAGCCTCTCGCGGTCATCGTCGTCGTCGTCGTCGTCGTCGTCGTCGTCGTCGCCTCCGCCGCTTCTGCAGAAGTAGCAAATGGCCATCGTAGCAAATGCAGCGAGGGACGCCCTGCCTTCGATTCCGAATGCACAAAGTGTGTGGTCTTGTTTCTCAGTCTATATTTGATCGGTCTCGTAAGAGGTTGAATGTAACGAATGGGTGGGAAAGAGCAAGGGGCAGCGGCTGTATAGAACGAAAATACAAATCCTCAGGGGTGTGAGCGTTTCGAGATGAGTCTCATACATGTAAATGTTGGTCGTCACTGACCATGTGGCCTAATGGATAAGACGTCGGGCTTCGGATCTGAAGATTACAGGTTCGAATGCTGTCACGCTTGTGTTTTTGCAGTTCTGAAAAAGAAACATACCGTTTTAATGTAGCAATTGGGCAGTACGAAGCCGTCTGAATGTTGCTGTTGACCATTTTTTGCTTGGAGATGCTCTTGAGCTTGAAACACACACAACAAGACCGGTGTTAACTAGCGAAATGGTCGGCAGAGTGCCGACACCGCGAGTTTTGACTGGCACTTGCACATATAAAACAAGGTCGAAAAAATAACTCGTTCGGCTTTTGAGTCACATAAAGTATGTGTGTTAATTTTGACGCCACTAGCTCTGCATGTTGTCATTCAATTTCTTTACCTCTCAGAAATGATTATGACATAAAAGTGAAGTACGTGACGAGTGTGACGTTAGGAAAACATTAGGCAGCATGGAGAGAAACTGTATGGGACCACCCAACCGAAACGAGTACTGTGTGACGTGCTACCCGGCAGGTATTCACCGCGGTAGCCGGCTAGCTCAGTCGGTAGAGCGTCGGGCTTTTAATCCCAGGGTCGTTGGTTCGAGCCACACGCTGGGCGGAACGGAATTTTGTTCCGCTGCAGATGTAAATTACCGTTTTTCTGATTAACGATATTTAATGGAAATAGCAACTGTTAACTTTGCCTACGTCTCTGTCAGTCTCAAGGAATCTGTATTTGAAGGTGAAGGTGATTTTGTACACATGTGTGAAAGACATGTTCTGAAATGCAAGTGTTGTTGTTTCGAGAGCACATCGGTTACGTGTCAGATGTGTAGCCAAGCAGTAATGGGTCGCCATAGCTGCAAATATTAGCCTGTAATATGAAGTGTTGTCAGCTGAAGTCTGATGATGCAGACGACCGTAAGGACGAAGTACCCAAGAGTACCGCTAGGCCGCGCCTCTTTAGCTCAGTGGTAGAGCACTGGTCCAATAATCCAGGGGTCGTAAGTTCCATCCTCACAGGAGAAAGATGAATTTTGGAAATGAGTTGCGCGTCGTGGCTGTATAGCAAACAGTATCTGTGATGACGAACAATTAGCAACAGGAGTTTTTTAAGAATTACTCTCAGATGTGATTAAGGCGAATGGCGCAGATAAAGCATTTGCCAAAGCGGTACAGCATAAGGTGGGACGACTCAGTCTGAATTACATTTTACAGATGTATTTCTCACATATCTCAGAGCCTCTCGCGGTCGTCGTCGTCGTCGTCGTCGCCTCCGCCGCTTCTGCAGAAGTAGCAAATGGCCATCGTAGCAAATGCGGCGAGGGACGCCCTGCCTTCGATTCCGAATGCACAAAGTGTGTGGTCTTGTTTCTCAGTCTATATTTGATCGGTCTCGTAAGAGGTTGAATGTAACGAATGGGTGGGAAAGAGCAAGGGGCAGCGGCTGTATAGAACGAAAACACAAATCCTCAGGGGTGTGAGCGTTTCGAGATGAGTCGCATACATGTAAATGTTGGTCGTCACTGACCATGTGGCCTAATGGATAAGACGTCGGACTTCGGATCTGAAGATTACAGGTTCGAATGCTGTCACGCTTGTGTTTTTCCAGTTCTGAAAAAGAAACATACCGTTTTAATGTAGAAATTGAGCAGTACGAAACCGTCTGAATGTTGCTGTTGACCATTTTTTGCTTGGAGATGCTCTTGAGCTTGAAACACACACAACAAGACCGGTGTTAACTAGCGAAATGGTCGGCAGAGTGCCGACACCGCGAGTTTTGACTGGCACTTGCACATATAAAACAAGGTCGAAAAAATAACTCGTTCGGCTTTTGAGTCCCATAAAGTATGTGTGTTAATTTTGACGCCACTAGCTCTGCATGTTGTCATCCAATTTCTTTACCTCTCAGAAATGATTATGACATAAAAGTGAAGTACGTCACGAGTGTGACGTTAGGAAAACATTAGGCAGCATGGAGAGAAACTGTATGGGACCACCCAACCGAAACGAGTACTGTGTGACGTGCTACCCGGCAGGTATTCACCGCGGTAGCCGGCTAGCTCAGTCGGTAGAGCGTGGGGCTTTTAATCCCAGGGTCGTTGGTTCGAGCTACACGCTGGGCGGAACGGAATTTTGTTCCGCTGCAGATGTAAATTACCGTTTTTCTGATTAACGATATTTAATGGAAATAGCAACTGTTAACTTTGCCTACGTCTCTGTCAGTCGCAAGGAATCTGTATTTGAAGGTGAAGGTGATTTTGTACACATGTGTGAAAGACATGTTCTGAAATGCAAGTGTTGTTGTTTCGAGAGCACATCGGTTACGTGTCAGATGTGTAGCCAAGCAGTAATGGGTCGCCATAGCTGCAAATATTAGCCTGTAATATGAAGTGTTGTCAGCTGAAGTCTGATGATGCAGACGACCGTAAGGACGAAGTACCCAAGAGTACCGCTAGGCCGCGCCTCTTTAGCTCAGTGGTAGAGCACTGGTCCAATAATCCAGGGGTCGTAAGTTCCATCCTCACAGGAGAAAGATGAATTTTGGAAATGAGTTGCGCGTCGTGGCTGTATAGCAAACAGTATCTGTGATGACGAACAATTAGCAACAGGAGTTTTTTAAGAATTACTCTCAGATGTGATTAAGGCGAATGGCGCAGATAAAGCATTTGCCAAAGCGGTACAGCATAAGGTGGGACGACTCAGTCTGAATTACATTTTACAGATGTATTTCTCACATATCTCAGAGCCTCTCGCGGTCGTCGTCGTCGTCGTCGCCTCCGCCGCTTCTGCAGAAGTAGCAAATGGCCATCGTAGCAAATGCGGCGAGGGACGCCCTGCCTTCGATTCCAAATGCACAAAGTGTGTGGTCTTGTTTCTCAGTCTATATTTGATCGGTCTCGTAAGAGGTTGAATGTAACGAATGGGTGGGAAAGAGCAAGGGGCAGCGGCTGTATAGAACGAAAACACAAATCCTCAGGGGTGTGAGCGTTTCGAGATGAGTCGCATACATGTAAATGTTGGTCGTCACTGACCATGTGGCCTAATGGATAAGACGTCGGACTTCGGATCTGAAGATTACAGGTTCGAATGCTGTCACGCTTGTGTTTTTCCAGTTCTGAAAAAGAAACATACCGTTTTAATGTAGAAATTGAGCAGTACGAAACCGTCTGAATGTTGCTGTTGACCATTTTTTGCTTGGAGATGCTCTTGAGCTTGAAACACACACAACAAGACCGGTGTTAACTAGCGAAATGGTCGGCAGAGTGCCGACACCGCGAGTTTTGACTGGCACTTGCACATATAAAACAAGGTCGAAAAAATAACTCGTTCGGCTTTTGAGTCCCATAAAGTATGTGTGTTAATTTTGACGCCACTAGCTCTGCATGTTGTCATCCAATTTCTTTACCTCTCAGAAATGATTATGACATAAAAGTGAAGTACGTCACGAGTGTGACGTTAGGAAAACATTAGGCAGCATGGAGAGAAACTGTATGGGACCACCCAACCGAAACGAGTACTGTGTGACGTGCTACCCGGCAGGTATTCACCGCGGTAACCGGCTAGCTCAGTCGGTAGAGCGTCAGGCTTTTAATCCCAGGGTCGTTGGTTCGAGCCACACGCTGGGCGGAACGGAATTTTGTTCCGCTGCAGATGTAAATTACCGTTTTTCTGATTAACGATATTTAATGGAAATAGCAACTGTTAACTTTGCCTACGTCTCTGTCAGTCGCAAGGAATCTGTATTTGAAGGTGAAGGTGATTTTGTACACATGTGTGAAAGACATGTTCTGAAATGCAAGTGTTGTTGTTTCGAGAGCACATCGGTTACGTGTCAGATGTGTAGCCAAGCAGTAATGGGTCGCCATAGCTGCAAATATTAGCCTGTAATATGAAGTGTTGTCAGCTGAAGTTTGATGATGCAGACGACCGTAAGGACGAAGTACCCAAGAGTACCGCTAGGCCGCGCCTCTTTAGCTCAGTGGTAGAGCACTGGTCTAATAATCCAGGGGTCGTAAGTTCCATCCTCACAGGAGAAAGATGAATTTTGGAAATCAGTTGCGCGTCGTGGCTGTATAGCAAACAGTATCTGTGATGACGAACAATTAGCAACAGGAGTTTTTTAAGAATTACTCTCAGATGTGATTAAGGCGAATGGCGCAGATAAAGCATTTGCCAAAGCGGTACAGCATAAGGTGGGACGACTCAGTCTGAATTACATTTTACAGATGTATTTCTCACATATCTCAGAGCCTCTCGCGGTCGTCGTCGTCGTCGTCGTCGCCTCCGCCGCTTCTGCAGAAGTAGCAAATGGCCATCGTAGCAAATGCGGCGAGGGACGCCCTGCCTTCGATTCCGAATGCACAAAGTGTGTGGTCTTGTTTCTCAGTCTATATTTGATCGGTCTCGTAAGAGGTTGAATGTAACGAATGGGTGGGAAAGAGCAAGGGTCAGCGGCTGTGTAGAACGAAAACACAAATCGTCAGGGGTGTGAGCGTTTCGAGATGAGTCGCATACATGTAAATGTTGGTCGTCACTGACCATGTGGCCTAATGGATAAGACGTCGGACTTCGGATCTGAAGATTACAGGTTCGAATGCTGTCACGCTTGTGTTTTTCCAGTTCTGAAAAAGAAACATACCGTTTTAATGTAGCAATTGAGCAGTACGAAACCGTCTGAATGTTGCTGTTGACCATTTTTTGCTTGGAGATGCTCTTGAGCTTGAAACACACACAACAAGACCGGTGTTAACTAGCGAAATGGTCGGCAGAGTGCCGACACCGCGAGTTTTGACTGGCACTTGCACATATAAAACAAGGTCGTAAAGTAACTCGTTCGGCTTTTGAGTCACATAAAGTATGTGTGTTAATTTTGACGCCACTAGCTCTGCATGTTGTCATGCAATTTCTTTACCTCTCAGAAATGATTATGACATAAAAGTGAAGTACGTGACGAGTGTGACGTTAGGAAAACATTAGGCTGCATGGAGAGAAACTGTATGGGACCACCCAACCGAAACGAGTACTGTGTGACGTGCTACCCGGGAGGTATTCACCGCGGTAGCCGGCTACCTCAGTCGGTAGAGCGTCAGGCTCTTATTCCCAGGGTCGTTGGTTCGAGCCACACGCTGGGCGGAACGGAAATTTGTTCCGCTGCAGATGTAAATTACCGTTTTTCTGATTAACGATATTTAATGGAAATAGCAACTGTTAACTTTGCCTACGTCTCTGTCAGTCGCAAGGAATCTGTATTTGAAGGTGAAGGTGATTTTGTACACATGTGTGAAAGACATGTTCTGAAATGCAAGTGTTGTTGTTTGGAGAGCATATCGGTTACGTGTCAGATGTGTAGCCAAGCAGTAATGGGTTGCCATAGCTGCAAATATTAGCCTGTAATATGAAGTGTTGTCAGCTGAAGTTTGATGATGCAGACGACCGTAAGGACGAAGTACCCAAGATTACCGCTAGGCCGCGCCTCTTTAGCTCAGTGGTAGAGCATTGGTCTAATAATCCAGGGGTCGTAAGTTCCATCCTCACAGGAGAAAGATGAATTTTGTAAATCAGTTGCGCGTCGTGGCTGTATAGCAAACAGTATCTGTGATGACGAACAATTGGCAACAGGCGTTTTTTTAAGAATTACTCTCAGATGTGATTAAGGCGAATGGCGCAGATAAAGCATTTGCCAAAGCGGTACAGCATAAGGTGGGACGAGGCAGTCTGAATTACATTTTACAGATGTATTTCTCACATATCTCAGAGCCTCTCGCGGTCGTCGTCGTCGTCGTCGCCTCCGCCGCTTCTGCAGAAGTAGCAAATGGCCATCGTAGCAAATGCGGCGAGGGACGCCCTGCCTTCGATTCCAAATGCACAAAGTGTGTGGTCTTGTTTCTCAGTCTATATTTGATCGGTCTCGTAAGAGGTTGAATGTAACGAATGGGTGGGAAAGAGCAAGGGGCAGCGGCTGTATAGAACGAAAACACAAATCCTCAGGGGTGTGAGCGTTTCGAGATGAGTCGCATACATGTAAATGTTGGTCGTCACTGACCATGTGGCCTAATGGATAAGACGTCGGACTTCGGATCTGAAGATTACAGGTTCGAATGCTGTCACGCTTGTGTTTTTCCAGTTCTGAAAAAGAAACATACCGTTTTAATGTAGAAATTGAGCAGTACGAAACCGTCTGAATGTTGCTGTTGACCATTTTTTGCTTGGAGATGCTCTTGAGCTTGAAACACACACAACAAGACCGGTGTTAACTAGCGAAATGGTCGGCAGAGTGCCGACACCGCGAGTTTTGACTGGCACTTGCACATATAAAACAAGGTCGAAAAAATAACTCGTTCGGCTTTTGAGTCCCATAAAGTATGTGTGTTAATTTTGACGCCACTAGCTCTGCATGTTGTCATCCAATTTCTTTACCTCTCAGAAATGATTATGACATAAAAGTGAAGTACGTCACGAGTGTGACGTTAGGAAAACATTAGGCAGCATGGAGAGAAACTGTATGGGACCACCCAACCGAAACGAGTACTGTGTGACGTGCTACCCGGCAGGTATTCACCGCGGTAACCGGCTAGCTCAGTCGGTAGAGCGTCAGGCTTTTAATCCCAGGGTCGTTGGTTCGAGCCACACGCTGGGCGGAACGGAATTTTGTTCCGCTGCAGATGTAAATTACCGTTTTTCTGATTAACGATATTTAATGGAAATAGCAACTGTTAACTTTGCCTACGTCTCTGTCAGTCGCAAGGAATCTGTATTTGAAGGTGAAGGTGATTTTGTACACATGTGTGAAAGACATGTTCTGAAATGCAAGTGTTGTTGTTTCGAGAGCACATCGGTTACGTGTCAGATGTGTAGCCAAGCAGTAATGGGTCGCCATAGCTGCAAATATTAGCCTGTAATATGAAGTGTTGTCAGCTGAAGTTTGATGATGCAGACGACCGTAAGGACGAAGTACCCAAGAGTACCGCTAGGCCGCGCCTCTTTAGCTCAGTGGTAGAGCACTGGTCTAATAATCCAGGGGTCGTAAGTTCCATCCTCACAGGAGAAAGATGAATTTTGGAAATCAGTTGCGCGTCGTGGCTGTATAGCAAACAGTATCTGTGATGACGAACAATTAGCAACAGGAGTTTTTTAAGAATTACTCTCAGATGTGATTAAGGCGAATGGCGCAGATAAAGCATTTGCCAAAGCGGTACAGCATAAGGTGGGACGACTCAGTCTGAATTACATTTTACAGATGTATTTCTCACATATCTCAGAGCCTCTCGCGGTCGTCGTCGTCGTCGTCGTCGCCTCCGCCGCTTCTGCAGAAGTAGCAAATGGCCATCGTAGCAAATGCGGCGAGGGACGCCCTGCCTTCGATTCCGAATGCACAAAGTGTGTGGTCTTGTTTCTCAGTCTATATTTGATCGGTCTCGTAAGAGGTTGAATGTAACGAATGGGTGGGAAAGAGCAAGGGTCAGCGGCTGTGTAGAACGAAAACACAAATCGTCAGGGGTGTGAGCGTTTCGAGATGAGTCGCATACATGTAAATGTTGGTCGTCACTGACCATGTGGCCTAATGGATAAGACGTCGGACTTCGGATCTGAAGATTACAGGTTCGAATGCTGTCACGCTTGTGTTTTTCCAGTTCTGAAAAAGAAACATACCGTTTTAATGTAGCAATTGAGCAGTACGAAACCGTCTGAATGTTGCTGTTGACCATTTTTTGCTTGGAGATGCTCTTGAGCTTGAAACACACACAACAAGACCGGTGTTAACTAGCGAAATGGTCGGCAGAGTGCCGACACCGCGAGTTTTGACTGGCACTTGCACATATAAAACAAGGTCGTAAAGTAACTCGTTCGGCTTTTGAGTCACATAAAGTATGTGTGTTAATTTTGACGCCACTAGCTCTGCATGTTGTCATGCAATTTCTTTACCTCTCAGAAATGATTATGACATAAAAGTGAAGTACGTGACGAGTGTGACGTTAGGAAAACATTAGGCTGCATGGAGAGAAACTGTATGGGACCACCCAACCGAAACGAGTACTGTGTGACGTGCTACCCGGGAGGTATTCACCGCGGTAGCCGGCTACCTCAGTCGGTAGAGCGTCAGGCTCTTATTCCCAGGGTCGTTGGTTCGAGCCACACGCTGGGCGGAACGGAAATTTGTTCCGCTGCAGATGTAAATTACCGTTTTTCTGATTAACGATATTTAATGGAAATAGCAACTGTTAACTTTGCCTACGTCTCTGTCAGTCGCAAGGAATCTGTATTTGAAGGTGAAGGTGATTTTGTACACATGTGTGAAAGACATGTTCTGAAATGCAAGTGTTGTTGTTTGGAGAGCATATCGGTTACGTGTCAGATGTGTAGCCAAGCAGTAATGGGTTGCCATAGCTGCAAATATTAGCCTGTAATATGAAGTGTTGTCAGCTGAAGTTTGATGATGCAGACGACCGTAAGGACGAAGTACCCAAGATTACCGCTAGGCCGCGCCTCTTTAGCTCAGTGGTAGAGCATTTGTCTAATAATCCAGGGGTCGTAAGTTCCATCCTCACAGGAGAAAGATGAATTTTGTAAATCAGTTGCGCGTCGTGGCTGTATAGCAAACAGTATCTGTGATGACGAACAATTGGCAACAGGCGTTTTTTTAAGAATTACTCTCAGATGTGATTAAGGCGAATGGCGCAGATAAAGCATTTGCCAAAGCGGTACAGCATAAGGTGGGACGAGGCAGTCTGAATTACATTTTACAGATGTATTTCTCACATATCTCAGAGCCTCTCGCTGTCGTCGTCGTCGTCGTCGTCGTCGTCGCTTCTGCAGAAGTAGCAAATGCCTATCGTAGCAAATGCGGCGAGGGACACCCTGCCTTCGATTCCGAATGCACAAAGTGTGTGGTCTTGTTTCTCAGTCTACTTTTGATCGGTCTCGTAAGAGGTTGAATGTAACGAATGGGTGGGAAAGAGCAAGGGGCAGCGGCTGTGTAGAACGAAAACACAAATCGTCAGCGGTGTGAGCGTTTCGAGATGAGTCGCATACATGTAAATGTTGGTTGTCACTGACCATGTGGCTTAATAGATAAGACGTCGGACTTCGGATCTGAAGATTACAGGTTCGAATGCTGTCACGCTTGTATTTTTCCAGTTCTGAAAAAGAAACATACCGTTTCAATGTAGCAATTGAGCAGTACGAAACCGTCTGAATGTTGCTGTTGACCATTTTTTGCTTGGAGATGCTCTTGAGCTTGAAACACACACAACAAGACCGGTGTTAACTAGCGAAATGGTCGGCAGAGTGCCGACACCGCGAGTTTTGACTGGCACTTGCACATATAAAACAAGGTCGTAAAGTAACTCGTTCGGCTTTTGAGTCACATAAAGTATGTGTGTTAATTTTGACGCCACTAGCTCTGCATGTTGTCATGCAATTTCTCTACCGCTCAGAAATTATTATGACATAAAAGTGAAGTACGTGACGAGTGTGACGTTAGGAAAACATTAGGCTGCATGGAGAGAAACTGTATGGGACCACCCAACCGAAACGAGTACTGTGTGACGTGCTACCCGGCAGGTATTCACCGCGGTAGCCAGCTAGCTCAGTCGGTAGAGCGTCAGGCTCTTAATCCCAGGGTCGTTGGTTCGAGCCACATGCTGGGCGGAACGGAATTTTGTTCCGCTGCAGATGTAAATTACCGTTTTTCTGATTAACGATATTTAATGGAAATAGCAACTGTTAACTTTGCCTACGTCTCTGTCAGTCTCAAGGAATCTGTATTTGAAGGTGAAGGTGATTTTGTACACATGTGTGAAAGACATGTTCTGAAATGCAAGTGTTGTTGTTTCGAGAGCACATCGGTTACGTGTCAGATGTGTAGCCAAGCAGTAATGGGTCTCCATAGCTGCAAATATTAGCCTGTAATATGAAGTGTTGTCAGCTGAAGTCTGATGATGCAGACGACCGTAAGGACGAAGTACCCTAGAGTACCGCTAGGCCGCGCCTCTTTAGCTCAGTGGTAGAGCACTGGTCTAATAATCCAGGGGTCGTAAGTTCCATCCTCACAGGAGAAAGATGAATTTTGGAAATCAGTTGCGAGTCGTGGCTGTATAGCAAACAGTATCTGTGATGACGAACAATTGGCAACAGGCGTTTTTTTAAGAATTACTCTCAGATGTGATTAAGGCGAATGGCGCAGATAAAGCATTTGCCAAAGCGGTACAGCATAAGGTGGGACGAGGCAGTCTGAATTACATTTTACAGATGTATTTCTCACATATCTCAGAGCCTCTCGCTGTCGTCGTCGTCGTCGTCGTCGTCGTCGTCGTCGTCGCTTCTGCAGAAGTAGCAAATGGCCATCGTAGCAAATGCTTCGAGGGACGCCCTGCCTTCGATTCCGAATGCACAAAGTGTGTGGTCTTGTTTCTCAGTCTATTTTTGATCGGTCTCGTAAGAGGTTGAATGTAACGAATGGGTGGGAAAGAGCAAGGGGCAGCGGCTGTGTAGAACGAAAACACAAATCGTCAGGGGTGTGAGCGTTTCGAGATGAGTCGCATACATGTAAATGTTGGTCGTCACTGACCATGTGGCTTAATGGATAAGACGTCGGACTTCGGATCTGAAGATTACAGGTTCGAATGCTGTCACGCTTGTGTTTTTCCAGTTCTGAAAAAGAAACATACCGTTTTAATGTAGCAATTGAGCAGTACGAAACCGTCTGAATGTTGCTGTTGACCATTTTTTGCTTGGAGATGCTCTTGAGCTTGAAACACACACAACAAGACCGGTGTTAACTAGCGAAATGGTCGGCAGAGTGCCGACACCGCGAGTTTTGACTGGCACTTGCACATATAAAACAAGGTCGTAAAGTAACTCGTTCGGCTTTTGAGTCACATAAAGTATGTGTGTTAATTTTGACGCCACTAGCTCTGCATGTTGTCATGCAATTTCTTTACCTCTCAGAAATGATTATGACATAAAAGTGAAGTACGTGACGAGTGTGACGTTAGGAAAACATTAGGCTGCATGGAGAGAAACTGTATGGGACCACCCAACCGAAACGAGTACTGTGTGACGTGCTACCCGGGAGGTATTCACCGCGGTAGCCGGCTACCTCAGTCGGTAGAGCGTCAGGCTCTTATTCCCAGGGTCGTTGGTTCGAGCCACACGCTGGGCGGAACGGAAATTTGTTCCGCTGCAGATGTAAATTACCGTTTTTCTGATTAACGATATTTAATGGAAATAGCAACTGTTAACTTTGCCTACGTCTCTGTCAGTCGCAAGGAATCTGTATTTGAAGGTGAAGGTGATTTTGTACACATGTGTGAAAGACATGTTCTGAAATGCAAGTGTTGTTGTTTCGAGAGCACATCGGTTACGTGTCAGATGTGTAGCCAAGCAGTAATGGGTCGCCATAGCTGCAAATATTAGCCTGTAATATGAAGTGTTGTCAGCTGAAGTTTGATGATGCAGACGACCGTAAGGACGAAGTACCCAAGAGTACCGCTAGGCCGCGCCTCTTTAGCTCAGTGGTAGAGCACTGGTCTAATAATCTAGGGGTCGTAAGTTCCATCCGCACAGGAGAAAGACGAATTTTGGAAATCAGTTGCGCGTCGTATCTGTATAGCAAACAGTATCTGTGATGACGAACAATTAGCAACAGGCGTTTTTTTTAAGAATTTCTCTCAGATGTGATTAAGGCGAATGGCGCAGATAAAGCATTTGCCAAAGCGGTACAGCATAAGGTGGGACGAGGCAGTCTGAATTACATTTTACAGATGTATTTCTCACATATCTCAGAGCCTCTCGCTGTCGTCGTCGTCGTCGTCGTCGTCGTCGTCGTCGTCGCTTCTGCAGAAGTAGCAAATGGCCATCGTAGCAAATGCGGCGAGGGACGCCCTGCCTTCGATTCCGAATGCACAAAGTGTGTGGTCTTGTTTCTCAGTCTATATTTGATCGGTCTCGTAAGAGGTTGAATGTAACGAATGGGTGGGAAAGAGCAAGGGGCAGCGGCTGTGTAGAACGAAAACACAAATCGTCAGGGGTGTGAGCGTTTCGAGATGAGTCGCATACATGTAAATGTTGGTCGTCACTGACCATGTGGCCTAATGGATAAGACGTCGGACTTCGGATCTGAAGATTACAGGTTCGAATGCTGTCACGCTTGTGTTTTTCCAGTTCTGAAAAAGAAACATACCGTTTTAATGTAGCAATTGAGCAGTACGAAACCGTCTGAATGTTGCTGTTGACCATTTTTTGCTTGGAGATGCTCTTGAGCTTGAAACACACACAACAAGACCGGTGTTAACTAGCGAAATGGTCGGCAGAGTGCCGACACTGCGAGTTGTGACTGGCACTTGCACATATAAAACAAGGTCGTAAAGTAACTCGTTCGGCTTTTGAGTCACATAAATTATGTGTGTTAATTTTGACGCCACTAGCTCTGCATGTTGTCATGCAATTTCTTTACCTCTCAGAAATGATTATGACATAAAAGTGAAGTACGTGACGAGTGTGACGTTAGGAAAACATTAGGCTGCATGGAGAGAAACTGTATGGGACCACCCAACCGAAACGAGTGCTGTGTCACGTGCTACCCGGCAGGTATTCACCGCGGTAGCCGGCTACCTCAGTCGGTAGAGCGTCAGGCTCTTTATCCCAGGGTCGTTGGTTCGTGCCACACGCAGGGCGGAACGGAATTTTGTTCCGCTGCAGATGTAAATTACCGTTTTTCTGATTAACGATATTTAATGGAAATAGCAACTGTTAACTTTGCCTACGTCTCTGTCAGTCTCAAGGAATCTGTATTTGAAGGTGAAGGTGATTTTGTACACATGTGTGAAAGACATGTTCTGAAATGCAAGTGTTGTTGTTTGGAGAGCACATCGGTTACGTGTCAGATGTGTAGCCAAGCAGTAATGGGTCTCCATAGCTGCAAATATTAGCCTGTAATATGAAGTGTTGTCAGCTGAAGTCTGATGATGCAGACGACCGTAAGGACGAAGTACCCTAGGGTACCGCTAGGCTGCGCCCCTTTAGCTCAGTGGTAGAGCACTGGTCTAATAATCCACGGGTCGTATGTTCCATCCTCACAGGAGAAAGATGAATTTTGGAAATCAGTTGCGAGTCGTGGCTGTATAGCAAACAGTATCTGTGATGACGAACAATTGGCAACAGGCGTTTTTTTAAGAATTACTCTCAGATGTGATTAAGGCGAATGGCGCAGATAAAGCATTTGCCAAAGCGGTACAGCAGAAGGTGGGACGAGGCAGTCTGAATTACATTTCACAGATGTACTTCTCACATATCTCAGAGCCTCTCGCTGTCGTCGTCGTCGTCGTCGTCGTCGTCGTCGTCGTCGCTTCTGCAGAAGTAGCAAATGGCCATCGTAGCAAATGCGGCGAGGGACGCCCTGCCTTCGATTCCGAATGCACAAAGTGTGTGGTCTTGTTTCTCAGTCTATTTTTGATCGGTCTCGTAAGAGGTTGAATGTAACGAATGGGTGGGAAAGAGCAAGGGGCAGCGGCTGTGTAGAACGAAAACACAAATCGTCAGGGGTGTGAGCGTTTCGAGATGAGTCGCATACATGTAAATGTTGGTCGTCACTGACCATGTGGCTTAATGGATAAGACGTCGGACTTCGGATCTGAAGATTACAGGTTCGAATGCTGTCACGCTTGTGTTTTTCCAGTTCTGAAAAAGAAACATACCGTTTTAATGTAGCAATTGAGCAGTACGAAATCGTCTGAATGTTGCTGTTGACCATTTTTTGCTTGGAGATGCTCTTGAGCTTGAAACACACACAACAAGACCGGTGTTAACTAGCGAAATGGTCGGCAGAGTGCCGACACCGCGAGTTTTGACTGGCACTTGCACATATAAAACAAGGTCGTAAAGTAACTCGTTCGGCTTTTGAGTCACATAAAGTATGTGTGTTAATTTTGACGCCACTAGCTCTGCATGTTGTCATGCAATTTCTTTACCTCTCAGAAATGATTATGACATAAAAGTGAAGTACGTGACGAGTGTGACGTTAGGAAAACATTAGGCTGCATGGAGAGAAACTGTATGGGACCACCCAACCGAAACGAGTACTGTGTGACGTGCTACCCGGGAGGTATTCACCGCGGTAGCCGGCTACCTCAGTCGGTAGAGCGTCAGGCTCTTATTCCCAGGGTCGTTGGTTCGAGCCACACGCTGGGCGGAACGGAAATTTGTTCCGCTGCAGATGTAAATTACCGTTTTTCTGATTAACGATATTTAATGGAAATAGCAACTGTTAACTTTGCCTACGTCTCTGTCAGTCGCAAGGAATCTGTATTTGAAAGTGAAGGTGATTTTGTAGACATGTGTGAAAGACATGTTCTGAAATGCAAGTGTTGTTGTTTGGAGAGCACATCGGTTACGTGTCAGATGTGTAGCCAAGCAGTAATGGGTTGCCATAGCTGCAAATATTAGCCTGTAATATGAAGTGTTGTCAGCTGAAGTTTGATGATGCAGACGACCGAAAGGACGAAGTACCCAAGAGTACCGCTAGGCCGCGCCTCTTTAGCTCAGTGGTAGAGCACTGGTCTAATAATCTAGGGGTCGTAAGTTCCATCCTCACAGGAGAAAGACGAATTTTGGAAATCAGTTGCGCGTCGTATCTGTATAGCAAACAGTATCTGTGATGACGAACAATTAGCAACAGGCGTTTTTTTTAAGAATTTCTCTCAGATGTGATTAAGGCGAATGGCGCAGATAAAGCATTTGCCAAAGCGGTACAGCATAAGGTGGGACGAGGCAGTCTGAATTACATTTTACAGATGTATTTCTCACATATCTCAGAGCCTCTCAATGTCGTCGTCGTCGTCGTCGTCGTCGTCGCTTCTGCAGAAGTAGCAAATGGCCATCGTAGCAAATGCGGCGAGGGACGCCCTGCCTTCGATTCCGAATGCACAAAGTGTGTGGTCTTGTTTCTCAGTCTATATTTGATCGGTCTCGTAAGAGGTTGAATGTAACGAATGGGTGGGAAAGAGCAAGGGGCAGCGGCTGTGTAGAACGAAAACACAAATCCTCAGGGGTGTGAGCGTTTCGAGATGAGTCGCATACATGTAAATGTTGGTCGTCACTGACCATGTGGCCTAATGGATAAGACGTCGGACTTCGGATCTGAAGATTACAGGTTCGAATGCTGTCACGCTTGTGTTTTTCCAGTTCTGAAAAAGAAACATACCGTATTAATGTAGCAATTGAGCAGTACGAAACCGTCTGAATGTTGCTGTTGACCATTTTTTGCTTGGGATGCTCTTGAGCTTGAAACACACACAACAAGACCGGTGTTAACTAGCGAAATGGTCGGCAGAGTGCCGACACTGCGAGTTTTGACTGGCACTTGCACATATAAAACAAGGTCGTAAAGTAACTCGTTCGGCTTTTGAGTCACATAAATTATGTGTGTTAATTTTGACGCCACTAGCTCTGCATGTTGTCATGCAATTTCTTTACCTCTCAGAAATGATTATGACATAAAAGTGAAGTACGTGACGAGTGTGACGTTAGGAAAACATTAGGCTGCATGGAGAGAAACTGTATGGGACCACCCAACCGAAACGAGTACTGTGTCACGTGCTACCCTGCAGGTATTCACCGCGGTAGCCGGCTACCTCAGTCGGTAGAGCGTCAGGCTCTTTATCCCAGGGTCGTTGGTTCGTGCCACACGCAGGGCGGAACGGAATTTTGTTCCGCTGCAGATGTAAATTACCGTTTTTCTGATTAACGATATTTAATGGAAATAGCAACTGTTAACTTTGCCTACGTCTCTGTCAGTCTCAAGGAATCTGTATTTGAAGGTGAAGGTGATTTTGTACACATGTGTGAAAGACATGTTCTGAAATGCAAGTGTTGTTGTTTCGAGAGCACATCGGTTACGTGTCAGATGTGTAGCCAAGCAGTAATGGGTCTCCATAGCTGCAAATATTAGCCTGTAATATGAAGTGTTGTCAGCTGAAGTCTGATGATGCAGACGACCGTAAGGACGAAGTACCCTAGAGTACCGCTAGGCTGCGCCCCTTTAGCTCAGTGGTAGAGCACTGGTCTAATAATCCGCGGGTCGTATGTTCCATCCTCACAGGAGAAAGATGAATTTTGGAAATCAGTTGCGAGTCGTGGCTGTATAGCAAACAGTATCTGTGATGACGAACAATTGGCAACAGGCGTTTTTTTAAGAATTACTCTCAGATGTGATTAAGGCGAATGGCGCAGATAAAGCATTTGCCAAAGCGGTACAGCAGAAGGTGGGACGAGGCAGTCTGAATTACATTTCACAGATGTACTTCTCACATATCTCAGAGCCTCTCGCTGTCGTCGTCGTCGTCGTCGTCGTCGTCGTCGTCGTCGCTTCTGCAGAAGTAGCAAATGGCCATCGTAGCAAATGCGGCGAGGGACGCCCTGCCTTCGATTCCGAATGCACAAAGTGTGTGGTCTTGTTTCTCAGTCTATTTTTGATCGGTCTCGTAAGAGGTTGAATGTAACGAATGGGTGGGAAAGAGCAAGGGGCAGCGGCTGTGTAGAACGAAAACACAAATCGTCAGGGGTGTGAGCGTTTCGAGATGAGTCGCATACATGTAAATGTTGGTCGTCACTGACCATGTGGCTTAATGGATAAGACGTCGGACTTCGGATCTGAAGATTACAGGTTCGAATGCTGTCACGCTTGTGTTTTTCCAGTTCTGAAAAAGAAACATACCGTTTTAATGTAGCAATTGAGCAGTACGAAACCGTCTGAATGTTGCTGTTGACCATTTTTTGCTTGGAGATGCTCTTGAGCTTGAAACACACACAACAAGACCGGTGTTAACTAGCGAAATGGTCGGCAGAGTGCCGACACCGCGAGTTTTGACTGGCACTTGCACATATAAAACAAGGTCGTAAAGTAACTCGTTCGGCTTTTGAGTCACATAAAGTATGTGTGTTAATTTTGACGCCACTAGCTCTGCATGTTGTCATGCAATTTCTTTACCTCTCAGAAATGATTATGACATAAAAGTGAAGTACGTGACGAGTGTGACGTTAGGAAAACATTAGGCTGCATGGAGAGAAACTGTATGGGACCACCCAACCGAAACGAGTACTGTGTGACGTGCTACCCGGGAGGTATTCACCGCGGTAGCCGGCTACCTCAGTCGGTAGAGCGTCAGGCTCTTATTCCCAGGGTCGTTGGTTCGAGCCACACGCTGGGCGGAACGGAAATTTGTTCCGCTGCAGATGTAAATTACCGTTTTTCTGATTAACGATATTTAATGGAAATAGCAACTGTTAACTTTGCCTACGTCTCTGTCAGTCGCAAGGAATCTGTATTTGAAAGTGAAGGTGATTTTGTAGACATGTGTGAAAGACATGTTCTGAAATGCAAGTGTTGTTGTTTGGAGAGCACATCGGTTACGTGTCAGATGTGTAGCCAAGCAGTAATGGGTTGCCATAGCTGCAAATATTAGCCTGTAATATGAAGTGTTGTCAGCTGAAGTTTGATGATGCAGACGACCGTAAGGACGAAGTACCCAAGAGTACCGCTAGGCCGCGCCTTTTTAGCTCAGTGGTAGAGCACTGGTCTAATAATCTAGGGGTCGTAAGTTCCATCCTCACAGGAGAAAGACGAATTTTGGAAATCGGTTGCGCGTCGTATCTGTATAGCAAACAGTATCTGTGATGACGAACAATTAGCAACAGGCGTTTTTTTAAGAATTACTCTCAGATGTGATTAAGGCGAATGGCGCAGATAAAGCATTTGCCAAAGCGGTACAGCAGAAGGTGGGACGAGGCAGTCTGAATTACATTTTACAGATGTATTTCTCACATATCTCAGAGCCTCTCGCGGTCGTCGTCGTCGTCGTCGTCGTCGCTGCCGCCGCTTCTGCAGAAGTAGCAAATGGCCATCGTAGCAAATGCGGCGAGGGACGCCCTGCCTTCGATTCCGAATGCACAAAGTGTGTGGTCTTGTTTCTCAGTCTATATTTGATCGGTATCGTAAGAGGTTGAATGTAACGAATGGGTGGGAAAGAGCAAGGGGCAGCGGCTGTGTAGAACGAAAACACAAATCCTCAGGGGTGTGAGCGTTTCGAGATGAGTCGCATACATGTAAATGTTGGTCGTCACTGACCATGTGGCCTAATGGATGAGACGTCGGACTTCGGATCTGAAGATTACAGGTTCGAATGCTGTCACGCTTGTGTTTTTCCAGTTCTGAAAAAGAAGCATACCGTTTTAATGTAGCAATTGAGCAGTACGAAACCGTCTGAATGTTGCTGTTGACCACTTTTTGCTTGGAGATGCTCTTGAGCTTGAAACACACACAACAAGACCGGTGTTAACTAGCGAAATGGTCGGCAGAGTGCCGACACTGCGAGTTTTGACTGGCACTTGCACATATAAAACAAGGTCGTAAAGTAACTCGTTCGGCTTTTGAGTCACATAAAGTATGTGTGTTAATTTTGACGCCACTAGCTCTGCATGTTGTCATGCAATTTCTTTACCTCTCAGAAATGATTATGACATAAAAGTGAAGTACGTGACGAGTGTGACGTTAGGAAAACATTAGGCTGCATGGAGAGAAACTGTATGGGACCACCCAACCGAAACGAGTACTGTGTGACGTGCTACCCGTCAGGTATCCACCGCGGTAGCCGGCTACCTCAGTCGGTAGAGCGTCAGGCTCTTAATCCCAGGGTCGTTGGTTCGAGCCACACGCTGGGCGGAACGGAATTTTGTTCCGCTGCAGATGTAAATTACCGTTTTTCTGATTAACGATATTTAATGGAAATAGCAACTGTTAACTTTGCCTACGTCTCTGTCAGTCTCAAGGAATCTGTATTTGAAGGTGAAGGTGATTTTGTAGACATGTGTGAAAGACATGTTCTGAAATGCAAGTGTTGTTGTTTCGAGAGCACATCGGTTACGTGTCAGATGTGTAGCCAAGCAGTAATGGGTCGCCGTAGCTGCAAATATTAGCCTGTAATATGAAGTGTTGTCAGCTGAAGTCTGATGATGCAGACGACCGTAAGGACGAAGTACCCAAAAGTACCGCTAGGCCGCGCCTCTTTAGCTCAGTGGTAGAGCACTGGTCTAATAATCCAGGGGTCGTAAGTTCCATCCTCACAGGAGAAAGATGAATTTTGGAAATCAGTTGCGCGTCGTGGCTGTATAGCAAACAGTATCTGTGATGACGAACAATTAGCAACTGACGTTTTTTTAAGAATTACTCTCAGATGTGATTAAGGCGAATGGTGCAGATAAAGCATTTGCCAAAGCGGTACAGCAGAAGGTGGGACGAGGCAGTCTGTATTACATTTTACAGATGTATTTCTCACATATCTCAGAGCCTCTCGTCGTCGTCGTCGTCGTCGTCGTCGTCGTCGTCGTCGCCGCCGTCGCTTCTGCAGAAGTAGCAAATGGCCATCGTAGCAAATGCGGCGAGGGACGCCCTGCCTTCGATTCCGAATGCACAAAGTGTGTGGTCTTGTTTCTCAGTCTGTATTTGATCGGTCTCGTAAGAGGTTGAATGTAACGAATGGATGGGAAAGAGCAAGGGGCAGCGACTGTGTAGAACGAAAACACAAATCCTCAGGGGTGTGAGCGTTTCGAGATGAGTCGCATACATGTAAATGTTGGTCGTCGCTGACCATGTGGCCTAATGGATAAGACGTCGGACTTCGGATCTGAAGATTACAGGTTCGAATGCTGTCACGCTTGTGTTTTTCCAGTTCTGAAAAAGAAACATACCGTTTTAATGTAGCAATTGAGCAGTACGAAACCGTCTGAATGTTGCTGTTGACCATTTTTTGCTTGGAGATGCTCTTGAGCTTGAATCACACACAACAAGACCGGTGTTAACTAGCGAAATGGTCGGCAGAGTGCCGACACCGCGAGTTTTGACTGGCACTTGCACATATAAAACAAGGTCGTAAAGTAACTCGTTCGGCTTTTGAGTCACATAAAGTATGTGTGTTAATTTTGACGCCACTAGCTCTGCATGTTGTCATGCAATTTCTTTACCTCTCAGAAATCATTATGACATAAAAGTGAAGTACGTGACGAGTGTGACGTTAGGAAAACATTAGGCTGCATGGAGAGAAACTGTATGGGACCACCCAACCGAAACGAGTACTGTGTGACGTGCTACCCTGCAGGTATTCACCGCGGTAGCCGGCTACCTCAGTCGGTAGAGCGTCAGGCTCTTAATCCCAGGGTCGTTGGTTCGAGCCACACGCTGGGCGGAACGGAATTTTGTTCCGCTGCAGATGTAAATTACCGTTTTTCTGATTAACGATATTTAATGGAAATAGCAACTGTTAACTTTGCCTACGTCTCTGTCAGTCTCAAGGAATCTGTATTTGAAGGTGAAGGTGATTTTGTAGACATGTGTGAAAGACATGTTCTGAAATGCAAGTGTTGTTGTTTGGAGAGCACATCGGTTACGTGTCAGATGTGTAGCCAAGCAGTAATGGGTCGCCATAGCTGCAAATATTAGCCTGTAATATGAAGTGTTGTCAGCTGAAGTCTGATGATGCAGACGACCGTAAGGACGAAGTACCCAAAAGTACCGCTAGGCCGCGCCTCTTTAGCTCAGTGGTAGAGCACTGGTCTAATAATCCAGGGGTCGTAAGTTCCATCCTCACAGGAGAAAGATGAATTTTGGAAATCAGTTGCGCGTCGTGGCTGTATAGCAAACAGTATCTGTGATGACGAACAATTAGCAACTGACGTTTTTTTAAGAATTACTCTCAGATGTGATTAAGGCGAATGGTGCAGATAAAGCATTTGCCAAAGCGGTACAGCAGAAGGTGGGACGAGGCAGTCTGTATTACATTTTACAGATGTATTTCTCACATATCTCAGAGCCTCTCGTCGTCGTCGTCGTCGTCGTCGTCGCCGCCGCCGCTTCTGCAGAAGTAGCAAATGGCCATCGTAGCAAATGCGGCGAGGGACGCCCTGCCTTCGATTCCGAATGCACAAAGTGTGTGGTCTTGTTTCTCAGTCTGTATTTGATCGGTCTCGTAAGAGGTTGAATGTAACGAATGGGTGGGAAAGAGCAAGGGGCAGCGGCTGTGTAGAACGAAAACACAAATCGTCAGGGGTGTGAGCGTTTCGAGATGAGTCGCATACATGTAAATGTTGGTCGTCACTGACCATGTGGCCTAATGGATAAGACGTCGGACTTCGGATCTGAAGATTACAGGTTCGAATGCTGTCACGCTTGTGTTTTTCCAGTTCTGAAAAAGAAACATACCGTTTTAATGTAGCAATTGAGCAGTACGAAACCGTCTGAATGTTGCTGTTGGCCATTTTTTGCTTGGAGATGCTCTTGAGCTTGAAACACACACAACAAGACCGGTGTTAACTAGCGAAATGGTCGGCAGAGTGCCGACACCGCGAGTTTTGACTGGCACTTGCACATATAAAACAAGGTCGTAAAGTAACTCGTTCGGCTTTTGAGTCACATAAAGTATGTGTGTTAATTTTGACGCCACTAGCTCTGCATGTTGTCATGCAATTTCTTTACCTCTCAGAAATGATTATGACATAAAAGTGAAGTACGTGACGAGTGTGACGTTAGGAAAACATTAGGCTGCATGGAGAGAAACTGTATGGGACCACCCAACCGAAACGAGTACTGTGTGACGTGCTACCCTGCAGGTATTCACCGCGGTAGCCGGCTACCTCAGTCGGTAGAGCGTCAGGCTCTTAATCCCAGGGTCGTTGGTTCGAGCCACACGCTGGGCGGAACGGAATTTTGTTCCGCTGCAGATGTAAATTACCGTTTTTCTGATTAACGATATTTAATGGAAATAGCAACTGTTAACTTTGCCTACGTCTCTGTCAGTCTCAAGGAATCTGTATTTGAAGGTGAAGGTGATTTTGTAGACATGTGTGAAAGACATGTTCTGAAATGCAAGTGTTGTTGTTTCGAGAGCACATCGGTTACGTGTCAGATGTGTAGCCAAGCAGTAATGGGTCGCCATAGCTGCAAATATTAGCCTGTAATATGAAGTGTTGTCACCTGAAGTCTGATGATGCAGACGACCGTAAGGACGAAGTACCCAAGAGTACCGCTAGTCCGCGCCTCTTTAGCTCAGTGGTAGAGCACTGGTCTAATAATCCACGGGTCGTAAGTTCTATCCTCACAAGAGAAAGACGAATTTTGGAAATCAGTTGCGCGTCGTGGCTGTATAGCAAACAGTATCTGTGATGACGAACAATTAGCAACAGGCGTTTTTTTAAGAATTACTCTCAGATGTGATTAAGGCGAATGGCGCAGATAAAGCATTTGCCAAAGTGGTACAGCAGAAGGTGGGACGAGGCAGTCTGAATTACATTTTACAGATGTATTTCTCACATATCTCAGAGCCTGTCGTCGTCGCCGCCGCCGCCGCCGCTTCTGCAGAAGTAGCAAATGGCCATCGTAGCAAATGCGGCGAGGGACGCCCTGCCTTCGATACCGAATGCACAAAGTGTGTGGTCTTGTTTCTCAGTCTATATTTGATCGGTCTCGTAAGAGGTTGAATGTAACGAATGGGTGGGAAAGAGCAAGGGGCAGCGACTGTGTAGAACGAAAACACAAATCCTCAGGGGTGTGAGCGTTTCGAGATGAGTCGCATACATGTAAATGTTGGTCGTCACTGACCATGTGGCCTAATGGATAAGACGTCGGACTTCGGATCTGAAGATTACAGGTTCGAATGCTGTCACGCTTGTGTTTTTCCAGTTCTGAAAAAGAAACATACCGTTTTAATGTAGCAATTGAGCAGTACGAAACCGTCTGAATGTTGCTGTTGACCATTTTTTGCTTGGAGATGCTCTTGAGCTTGAATCACACACAACAAGACCGGTGTTAACTAGCGAAATGGTCGGCAGAGTGCCGACACCGGGAGTTTTGACTGGCACTTGCACATATAAAACAAGGTCGTAAAGTAACTCGTTCGGCTTTTGAGTCACATAAAGTATGTGTGTTAATTTTGACGCCACTAGCTCTGCATGTTGTCATGCAATTTCTTTACCTCTCAGAAATCATTATGACATAAAAGTGAAGTACGTGACGAGTGTGACGTTAGGAAAACATTAGGCTGCATGGAGAGAAACTGTATGGGACCACCCAACCGAAACGAGTACTGTGTGACGTGCTACCCTGCAGGTATTCACCGCGGTAGCCGGCTACCTCAGTCGGTAGAGCGTCAGGCTCTTAATCCCAGGGTCGTTGGTTCTAGCCACACGCTGGGCGGAACGGAATTTTGTTCCGCTGCAGATGTAAATTACCGTTTTTCTGATTAACGATATTTAATGGAAATAGCAACTGTTAACTTTGCCTACGTCTCTGTCAGTCTCAAGGAATCTGTATTTGAAGGTGAAGGTGATTTTGTAGACATGTGTGAAAGACATGTTCTGAAATGCAAGTGTTGTTGTTTGGAGAGCACATCGGTTACGTGTCAGATGTGTAGCCAAGCAGTAATGGGTCGCCATAGCTGCAAATATTAGCCTGTAATATGAAGTGTTGTCAGCTGAAGTCTGATGATGCAGACGACCGTAAGGACGAAGTACCCAAAAGTACCGCTAGGCCGCGCCTCTTTAGCTCAGTGGTAGAGCACTGGTCTAATAATCCAGGGGTCGTAAGTTCCATCCTCACAGGAGAAAGATGAATTTTGGAAATCAGTTGCGCGTCGTGGCTGTATAGCAAACAGTATCTGTGATGACGAACAATTAGCAACTGACGTTTTTTTAAGAATTACTCTCAGATGTGATTAAGGCGAATGGTGCAGATAAAGCATTTGCCAAAGCGGTACAGCAGAAGGTGGGACGAGGCAGTCTGTATTACATTTTACAGATGTATTTCTCACATATCTCAGAGCCTCTCGCGGTCGTCGTCGTCGTCGTCGTCGTCGTCGTCGTCGCCGCCGCCGCCGCCGCTTCTGCAGAAGTAGCAAATGGCCATCGTAGCAAATGCGGCGAGGGACGGCCCTGCCTTCGATTCCGAATGCACAAAGTGTGTGGTCTTGTTTCTCAGTCTGTATTTGATCGGTCTCGTAAGAGGTTGAATGTAACGAATGGGTGGGAAAGAGCAAGGGGCAGCGGCTGTGTAGAACGAAAACACAAATCCTCAGGGGTGTGAGCGTTTCGAGATGAGTCGCATACATGTAAATGTTGGTCGTCACTGACCATGTGGCCTAATGGATAAGACGTCAGACTTCGGATCTGAAGATTACAGGTCCGAATGCTGTCACGCTTGTGTTTTTCCAGTTCTGAAAAAGAAACATACCGTTTTAATGTAGCAATTGAGCAGTACGAAACCGTCTGAATGTTGCTGTTGACCATTTTTTGCTTGGAGAAGCTCTTGAGCTTGAAACACACACAACAAGACCGGTGTTAACTAGCGAAATGGTCGGCAGAGTGCCGACACCGCGAGTTTTGACTGGCACTTGCACATATAAAACAAGGTCGTAAAGTAACTCGTTCGGCTTTTGAGTCACATAAAGTATGTGTGTTAATTTTGACGCCACTAGCTCTGCATGTTGTCATGCAATTTCTTTACCTCTCAGAAATCATTATGACATAAAAGTGAAGTACGTGACGAGTGTGACGTTAGGAAAACATTAGGCTGCATGGAGAGAAACTGTATGGGACCACCCAACCGAAACGAGTACTGTGTGACGTGCTACCCTGCAGGTATTCACCGCGGTAGCCGGCTACCTCAGTCGGTAGAGCGTCAGGCTCTTAATCCCAGGGTCGTTGGTTCGAGCCACATGCTGGGCAGAACGGAATTTTGTTCCGCTGCAGATGTAAATTACCGTTTTTCTGATTAACGATATTTAATGGAAATAGCAACTGCTAACTTTGCCTACGTCTCTGTCAGTCTCAAGGAATCTGTATTTGAAGGTGAAGGTGATTTTGTACACATGTGTGGAAGACATGTTCTGAAATGCAAGTGTTGTTGTTTCGAGAGCACATCGGTTACGTGTCAGATGTGTAGCCAAGCAGTAATGGGTCGCCATAGCTGCAAATATTAGCCTGTAATATGAAGTGTTGTCAGCTGAAGTCTGATGATGCAGACGACCGTAAGGACGAAGTACCCAAGAGTACCACTAGGCCGCGCCTCTTTAGCTCAGTGGTAGAGCACTGGTCTAATAATCCAGGGGTCGTAAGTTCCATCCTCACAGGAGAAATATGAATTTTGGAAATCAGTTGCGCGTCGTGGCTGTATAGCAAACAGTATCTGTGATGACGAACAATTAGCAACAGGCGTTTTTTTAAGAATTACTCTCAGATGTGATTAAGGCGAATGGCGCAGATAAAGCATTTGCCAAAGCGGTACAGCAGAAGGTGGGACGAGGCAGTCTGAATTACATTTTACAGATGTATTTCTCACATATCTCAGAGCCTCTCGCGGTCGTCGTCGTCGTCGTCGTCGTCGTCGTCGCAGCCGCCGCTTCTGCAGAAGTAGCAAATGGCCATCGTAGCAAATGCGGCGAGGGACGCCCTGCCTTCGATTCCGAATGCACAAAGTGTGTGGTCTTGTTTCTCAGTCTATATTTGATCGGTCTCGTAAGAGGTTGAATGTAACGAATGGGTGGGAAAGAGCAAGGGGCAGCGGCTGCGTAGAACGAAAACACAAATCGTCAGGGGTGTGAGCGTTTCGAGATGAGTCGCATACATGTAAATGTTGGTCGTCACTGACCATGTGGCCTAATGGATAAGACGTCGGACTTCGGATCTGAAGATTACAGGTTCGAATGCTGTCACGCTTGTGTTTTTCCAGTTCTGAAAAAGAAACATACCGTTTTAATGTAGCAATTGAGCAGTACGAAACCGTCTGAATGTTGCTGTTGACCATTTTTTGCTTGGAGATGCTCTTGAGCTTGAAACACACACAACAAGACCGGTGTTAACTAGCGAAATGGTCGGCAGAGTGCCGACACTGCGAGTTTTGACTGGCACTTGCACATATAAAACAATGTCGTAAAGTAACTCGTTCGGCTTTTGAGTCACATAAAGTATGTGTGTTAATTTTGACGCCACTAGCTCTGCATGTTGTCATGCAATTTCTTTACCTCTCAGAAATGATTATGACATAAAAGTGAAGTACGTGACGAGTGTGACGTTAGGAAAACATTAGGCTGCATGGAGAGAAACTGTATGGGACCACCCAACCGAAACGAGTACTGTGTGACATGCTACCCGGCAGGTATTTACCGCGGTAGCCGGCTACCTCAGTCGTTAGAGCGTCAGGCTCTTAATCCCAGGGTCGTTGGTTCGAGCCACACGCTGGGCGGAACGGAATTTTGTTCCGCTGCAGATGTAAATTACCGTTTTTCTGATTAACGATATTTAATGGAAATAGCAACTGTTAACTTTGCCTACGTCTCTGTCAGTCTCAAGGAATCTGTATTTGAAGGTGAAGGTGATTTTGTAGACATGTGTGAAAGATATGTTGTGAAATGCAAGTGTTGTTGTTTCGAGAGCACATCGGTTACGTGTCAGATGTGTAGCCAAGCAGTAATGGGTCGCCATAGATGCAAATATTAGCCTGTAATATGAAGTGTTGTCAGCTGAAGTCTGATGATGCAGACGACCGTAAGGACGAAGTACCCAAGAGTACCGCTAGGCCGCGCCTCTTTAGCTCAGTGGTAGAGCACTGGTCTAATAATCCAGGGGTCGTAAGTTCCATCCTCACAGGAGAAAGATGAATTTTGGAAATCAGTTGCGCGTCGTGGCTGTATAGCCAACAGTATCTGTGATGACGAACAATTAGCAACTGGCGTTTTTTTAAGAATTACTCTCAGATGTGATTAAGGCGAATGGCGCAGATAAAGCATTTGCCAAAGCGGTACAGCAGAAGGTGGGACGAGGCAGTCTGAATTACATTTTACAGATGTATTTCTCACATATCTCAGAGCCTCTCGCGGTCGTCGTCGTCGTCGTCGTCGTCGTCGTCGTCGTCGTCGCCGTCGCCGCCGCCGCTTCTGCAGAAGTAGCAAATGGCCATCGTAGCAAATGCGGCGAGGGACGCCCTGCCTTCGATTCCGAATGCACAAAGTGTGTGGTCTTGTTTCTCAGTCTGTATTTGATCGGTCTCGTAAGAGGTTGAATGTAACGAATGGGTGGGAAAGAGCAAGGGGCAGCGGCTGTGTAGAACGAAAACACAAATCCTCAGGGGTGTGAGCGTTTCGAGATGAGTCGCATACATGTAAATGTTGGTCGTCACTGACCATGTGGCCTAATGGATAGGAGGCCCAAAAAAAAAAAAAAACAAAAAAAAAAAAATGGATAAGACGTCGGACTTCGGATCAGAAGATTACAGGTACGAATGCTGTCACGCTTGTGTTTTTCCAGTTCTGAAAAAGAAACATACCGTTTTAATGTAGCAATTGAGCAGTACGAAACCGTCTGAATGTTGCTGTTCACCATTTTTTGCTTGGAGATGCTCTTGAGCTTGAAACACACACAACAAGACCGGTGTTAACTAGCGAAATGGTTGGCAGAGTGCCGACACCGCGAGTTTTGACTGGCACTTGCACATATAAAACAAGGTCGTAAAGTAACTCGTTCGGCTTTTGAGTCACATAAAGTATGTGTGTTAATTTTGACGCCACTAGCTCTGCATGTTGTCATGCAATTTCTTTACCTCTCAGAAATGATTATGACATAAAAGTGAAGTACGTGACGAGTGTGACGTTAGGAAAACATTAGGCTGCATGGAGAGAAACTGTATGGGACCACCCAACCGAAACGAGTACTGTGTGACGTGCTACCCTGCAGGTATTCACCGCGGTAGCCGGCTAGCTCAGTCGGTAGAGCGTCAGGCTCTTAATCCCAGGGTCGTTGGTTCGAGCCACACGCTGGGCGGAACGGAATTTTGTTCCGCTGCAGATGTAAATTACCGTTTTTCAGATTAACGATATTTAATGGAAATAGCAACTGTTAACTTTGCCTACGTCTCTGTCAGTCTCAAGGAATCTGTATTTGAAGGTGAAGGTGATTTTGTAGACATGTGTGAAAGATATGTTGTGAAATGCAAGTGTTGTTGTTTCGAGAGCACATCGGTTACGTGTCAGATGTGTAGCCAAGCAGTAATGGGTCGCTATAGATGCAAATATTAGCCTGTAATATGAAGTGTTGTCAGCTGAAGTCTGATGATGCAGACGACCGTAAGGACGAAGTACCCAAGAGTACCGCTAGGCCGCGCCTCTTTAGCTCAGTGGTAGAGCACTGGTCTAATAATCCAGGGGTCGTAAGTTCCATCCTCACAGGAGAAAGATGAATTTTGGAAATCAGTTGCGCGTCGTGGCTGTATAGCCAACAGTATCTGTGATGACGAACAATTAGCAACTGGCGTTTTTTTAAGAATTACTCTCAGATGTGATTAAGGCGAATGGCGCAGATAAAGCATTTGCCAAAGCGGTACAGCAGAAGGTGGGACGAGGCAGTCTGAATTACATTTTACAGATGTATTTCTCACATATCTCAGAGCCTCTCGCGGTCGTCGTCGTCGTCGTCGTCGTCGTCGTCGCCGCCGCCGCTTCTGCAGAAGTAGCAAATGGCCATCGTAGCAAATGCGGCGAGGGACGCCCTGCCTTCGATTCCGAATGCACAAAGTGTGTGGTCTTGTTTCTCAGTCTGTATTTGATCGGTCTCGTAAGAGGTTGAATGTAACGAATGGGTGGGAAAGAGCAAGGGGCAGCGGCTGTGTAGAACGAAAACACAAATCCTCAGGGGTGTGAGCGTTTCGAGATGAGTCGCATACATGTAAATGTTGGTCGTCACTGACCATGTGGCCTAATGGATAGGAGGCCCAAAAAAAAAAAAAAAAACAAAAAAAAAAAAATGGATAAGACGTCTGACTTCGGATCAGAAGATTACAGGTTCGAATGCTGTCACGCTTGTGTTTTTCCAGTTCTGAAAAAGAAACATACCGTTTTAACGTAGCAATTGAGCAGTACGAAACCGTCTGAATGTTGCTGTTGACCATTTTTTGCTTGGAGATGCTCTTGAGCTTGAAACACACACAACAAGACCGGTGTTAACTAGCGAAATGGTCGGCAGAGTGCCGACACCGCGAGTTTTGACTGGCACTTGCACATATAAAACAAGGTCGTAAAGTAACTCGTTCGGCTTTTGAGTCACATAAAGTATGTGTGTTAATTTTGACGCCACTAGCTCTGCATGTTGTCATGCAATTTCTTTACCTCTCAGAAATGATTATGACATAAAAGTGAAGTACGTGACGAGTGTGACGTTAGGAAAACATTAGGCTGCATGGAGAGAAACTGTATGGGACCACCCAACCGAAACGAGTACTGTGTGACGTGCTACCCTGCAGGTATTCACCGCGGTAGCCGGCTAGCTCAGTCGGTAGAGCGTCAGGCTCTTAATCCCAGGGTCGTTGGTTCGAGCCACACGCTGGGCGGAACGGAATTTTGTTCCGCTGCAGATGTAAATTACCGTTTTTCAGATTAACGATATTTAATGGAAATAGCAACTGTTAACTTTGCCTACGTCTCTGTCAGTCTCAAGGAATCTGTATTTCAAGGTGAAGGTGATTTTGTAGACATGTGTGAAAGACATGTTCTGAAATGCAAGTGTTGTTGTTTCGAGAGCACATCGGTTACGTGTCAGATGTGTAGCCAAGCAGTAATGGGTCGCCATAGATGCAAATATTAGCCTGTAATATGAAGTGTTGTCAGCTGAAGTCTGATGATGCAGACGACCGTAAGGACGAAGTACCCAAGAGTACCGCTAGGCCGCGCCTCTTTAGCTCAGTGGTAGAGCACTGGTCTAATAATCCACGGGTCGTAAGTTCCATCCTCACAGGAGAAAGATGAATTTTGGAAATCAGTTGCGCATCGTGGCTGTATAGCAAACAGTATCTGTGATGACGAACAATTAGCAACAGGCGTTTTTTTAAGAATTACTCTCAGATGTGATTAAGGCGAATGGCGCAGATAAAGCATTTTTTTTTTAAAAAAAAATATATAAAAAATCTTTATTTCTTACAAAATATTTTATACAATAAAACCCACCACCTTATTAATTAGTGGGTCATGATTAATACATTACTTAGGTACAGCTTATACATTTCTAATTCTAATCTACAGACAGTATGTTAGTTGAATGGGCAGACCTACTAATTAACAAATCTGCTACTCCTAATATTACTACTTGCACTAGTCTCTACTGCCTGCAGCGTTACAAACATGCCAATAAATATACAATCCTACTTGTGTGCCTTGCTCACCGAGCTAACCCCGGTGAACGCGCCCTGGCACAGGGCAGGCCAATACTTTTATTCGCTGCAGGTTTCTATTTTAATTCCTATTCTAATTTCCTAACCTAATGAACTATTCTAAGTCAGAATCGGTGCGTTGTCAAATCCGGTATGGTCGCCCCTCTCCCCCTATCCTGCACGTGGCGGATTCCAACTTTACCAGTCGACCAGTCCACGCACAGGCGGTACGGGATTGGGGCATTGACCTAGTATGTTAATTTTTAAGTCTTAAAGCTCTCTCAGATATTGAGTTAGGACCTTTCGTGATACCTCATTTGCCAACTGATTTAGCAATCGAAAGGTCTCGTCTTGTCTTAATAACATATAAGTGTCATAGTTGGGTAGTTGCTGTCTAAGTGTAGTTGCTACATCATCGAAAAGGGGGCACTCGTAGACCACATGGTCGGGAGTTCCCTCCGATGCACCACAGTCACACGTAGGTGTTGCCCTCTTCCCAAACCGACATAGATACGTCGGGTAAGGCCCATGTCCAGTGAGAAAGTGGAACAAACCCCTAGTTGGTTCAAAATAACCCATGCTCATTCTTTCCCTCACATTCGGCAGGAAGCTGAAAGTTCTTCTGCCGGATTCCTCTGCCTCCCAAACTTCTTGCCATAGCTCTTCACCCCTCTTCCGTATCTCGCCCTTATCCCTAACCCTAACTCCCAAGATGTCTTCTACTTTTTCTATGTCCCCTTTCTTTGCCCAATACCAAGCACCCTGTTCCCTGATTTTGATATCCAGAGGACAAAGCCCCATTATTACTAATAGGGCCCCTCCCGGAGATGTTCTGTATGCCCCCACAGATCTTAATATCATGTTCCTTTGAACCCTTCTCACCGACATGGCGGGCACAACCCTCGTGAGCCTGTGTGCCCAGACTCCCGCGCCGTAACCCACTATTGATGTTAGTATGCTATTATGATACAATTTGATAAGGTGAGGGGGGAGATGAAATCTTTTATGACCTATGGTGATGAGGTTATTGAGAATTTGCAGAGCTCTTTGTGTCACGGTTTCAATGTGCTTTCCGAAGTTCCACCTTTCATCGATGATGATCCCTAAGTATCGTCCCTCTCGTCGTCGGAGTACTGGTGTGCCCTCAATTCTTACAGTCGGGTTTCTTATTAACTGTCCCTTTAGTAATAGATAGGTTGATTTAGTCGGTGAGATGGTCATCTTGGTATTACGGCACCATGATAGTAGTTGCGTCATGGCTCTATCTATTTTTGGTTCAATATCCTCGCGACTTCGGCCGCCAACCAGTAGAAGGAGGTCATCAGCGTAGGCTATCACCTCTAGCACATCTTCATTTTGTTGCAATGCATTTAAGAGTGGCTCCATGTGGATATCCCAAAATAGGGGACCTAAGACGGAACCCTGGGGACATCCCTTTGTTATGGGTTTTCCAATCCTCCCGCTAGGGGATGATAGCCAGACCTCCCGATCTACACAATAGCTCCTAAGGCAACCGTATAGCGGCCCTGGGCACTCTTTCTCCCGCAAGCAGGAGAAGAGCGAAGGCCACCACAGGTTGTCAAAGGCGCCACTAATGTCCACCATGATGCCGACGATGTACTTGCACGGGGCCGAACCACAGACCTCGGCCGCCAGGGCGATCGCATCAGATGCGGAACGCCCAGGCCTGAAGCCAAACTGTCTGTCGCTCATCCCGTGCAGCACTCGGTGGGCAGTCAGCCTATCAGCAAGCAGCTTTTCAAGGATTTTCCCGAGCACATCCAGAAGGCAGATGGGTCTGTAAGACTTTGCCTCAGCTGGATCTTTATCGGGGCCTTTCTTAATGATTACAACGTTTGCTGCCTTCCAGATCCTGGGGAATTTGCCTTGCCGAAGGCACTCGTTGTACAGCTGGGTCAAAGGAGCGACCAGTTGTGGGGCCAAGAACTGCACCACCTCCGCCACAACGCCGTCTGGCCCGGGGGCTTTCCCTCTCTTTATTGTCTTTATGAGGGCAGCGACCTCTTCCTCCGAGAAGGGGAGGACTGCCTCATCATTTGTATAGTCGCCCAGATCTAAATCCCGCAACCGTCGCTGTTCCTCAGTATCCTCTGTTCTGTCGTCGTCAGGCAACAGGGATCGGAGTAGGACCTCAGCAGTCTCCTGCCATGAGTCCGTCATCCCATCCCCATGCCTGACTGTGGACAGCATCATAGGGGAGCGGATCTTTTCTCTTACTAGTTTATACGGAATCCCCCATGGATCCAAGGCCAGCTGATTGGTCACGAATGTCTCCCAGCTTCTAACTCGGACCGCTTTTAATTCTTTTTGAAATCTTTCCTTTGCCTCCCGGTATAGCAGTAACCATCTCTGCTTCTCCCACCAGACGACACTGCGCTGGTAGTGCCTCCGCAGCCTTCTGACAGACTGACGCAGCTCCTGCAGCTCAGGAGACCATGGTGTCGGCGAGGCCGCCATGGCCCTCCTCCTAGTTGGCACGGCCGCCTTCATCGCTCTAGTCACTGCACACACCAGTTCCTCAGCTCTGTTGTCGATGTCAATTTGTCTGTCACCATCCGGTAACGGAGGAATGTCACACTCTCTGGCTAAGCGTTCCCAGTTGGCTTTCCTGAAGTTCAACTGCACCTCCCACCCCATGGCCCAGTGGCACTCCCTGCTCCCTAAGGTAAAAGTGATAAGGTTGTGATCGCTTGTGGTGGCACTGTCTATCACCTTCCAGTTCTGTATTAGGTTTGCCGCATTTGGCGTGACCAAGGTCACGTCAATGTTCGTGCCTTGCCCCCCTCCCGCCGCATAGGTGGGAGAGTTTCCCGGTTTGTTTGCCACCACAAGCTGCAACGACATAATCACTTCTTCCACCTTTCCACCATTTTCGTCCCTTGTGCCACTGTACCATAGGGGGGACTTCGCATTTATATCCGCAGTTATGACAACTCTTCGTCCCTGCAACGCCATAGCCACTCTTGTTAGGTGGTCTAAATGTATGTCGATATCATCTCCATATTGAAAATACATGTTAATGAGTGTTATAGTGCCTGCTGGAGATTGCAGTTCTATGACGTTGCAGTGACTGTTTGAGTACTGCGAAAGTAAGGTTGCCTGCAGTTTTTTGTTGGTGATTACCACAGCTGCTTTGGGGGCATCCCCACAGCTGATGACTTGCCATGTGGTGGCCACAAAAGCAATTTTGCCAGCCAGAGAGTAAGGCTCCTGCAAACAGAGTACATCCAGTCTCCTCTCCTCCACTTCCCTACGGAGTTCCTGCATCACAAGTCGACTGTTGTGCGTATTTAGTTGGCCGACAGATGTCCTAGTCGTCATGGATAATATGTGTGTACTCGGTCATATGGCCAGGTCTTGTTCGGATCGAAAGTTATTCTTCCGTTTGCCAACACTGATTGGACGTATATATCCTCTAAGTCAAATTTCTCTCCTCGTCTTTCAAACAGTTTCTTTAGCAGGTCACGCAGGGCTCCGAAGTCCGTGGGGAGATTCACCGACTTTAGCTGTATTCTATCTACAGCCTCCATCACCGAGAAGGTTACCTTTCTGCCGTTCTCATGTCCAATTCGGACCACATGTCTCAAGGCAGTGGTCAGGGTTGCCGGCTGCTCCAGTCTTGCCAGCTGCATCGTAAATTCGAGGTTTGGGTACACCCTCACCGGATCGACAGGCGGGAGCCTGACAATTGATGTATCAGTGGTGCAACCCACACTCGAACTTGTGACTATATTTTCCTGTATGGATGGTTTTTCAATTTTCTCCTTGGGGGTTGCCACTACCACAGGATGCCCTTGCCGTGGATGGTCTGTTTTCGGCTCAGATCCCCGGCTTCGAGGGGAGGGAGCCATGAGTGGCATGGGAAATTCAGTTTGCTGTCCTTTGTCTACCATGAATGCCTCTGTCTGGACAGCAGTGTCTGCTGTTTCGACTTCTGAGCTCGAAAGCGATCTCAGAAATTCCCTGAATTTGTGAGCCCTCATAGCATCCCTCCTTCTCTTGCTCGGGGATTTTCGCTTTGGCATCCTGTAGGTTGTGTCAGACTCAACCATAATCAATTCTGGATATTAGGCGTTGTTCTAACATCCTGTATGTAGGGCAACTCCGTCCTGTAGCTCCACATGGTTTTATCCCTCTGCTCTTACAGGGAATACAAACACTGGCAGCCTTGCAGTCCTTTCGTACGTGTCCATTGTCACCGCACTTGGAGCACGCCGACCCCCTGGTGCAGTGCCTGAGAATGTGGTCCAAGTCCCCACAATTGTGGCAACGAGGTACCACGATGTAATCCCTTACATTAATTGCATGAAACCCGACATATAGTCTGCCCATTCCAGTAATTTGCTTCCACATTTGTGGATTTACCTCGGCCACGTGATGGACAACGTCCCGATCACGGGGTCCTGTTTTGAATTTGAGTTTGAATTTATTATTGAATTCTTCCGCGTTCATGCTTTCAAAATTTTGTCCCCTTATTGTCTCGCTTAACTCGTCGTTAGTCATTATAGTTGGCACGTCATATAATATCACCAAAGGATTCCTTTTCCGTGGAGGTTCACATTTCATTACTGCATTCAGTTTTTGGTTTTTTAGTAGTTTTTCCTTATCTTCTTCTGAGGCTACTTCTACTATTACAGAGATCTTGCTGGGTTTAACTTTCTTGATTCTTATTTTGTCCTTTACAGGATCTATTGTGGTAGTTAAAAGTTCTTGTAGCTTTTTTACACTTGTGTCCTGTCCTGGCAGCGTCCGAAGAAAAACTGCCGTGTCTTGTCTCTTTGCTACCCTGTCGATTGTATCTTTTGTGGTAGTTGGCTTAATGGGCGCTTGCGCAGCCACTGCCGCCCAGGATTTGGCTGGTTGTTTCCGCAGCCTGCTGTTTTCTTTTTCTAATTCTTCTAAACGGCCTTCTAATTTTGCATGGGCAATAGCCCAGGCCGAAAGTTCATTCTTAATAATGGTCAAGGCAGCCTGACTGATCTTGCCATTTTTCACATTCTGGTCAATCAACAGGGCGATTCTGTTATGCCTCTGTGCGACGGTTTCAATATCAACATCTGCCTGCCCCACCTCGTCTTGTGGAGAGGGATCAGGCACAGCGGAAGCCCTCGAAAGCGCACTCGAATCACTCGTTATAGTTGAAGCCATGATTAACGAGTGATAAAGAAGAAAGTGGGAGCCCGTCTCTTGCCCCGGACCGGCTCCTCTGGCATGGGGGGGGGACTTCTTGCAGCTCGCCCACCGACCTCGCCCCAAGGTCAAGGGCCCTATCGAACCAGATAAAGCATTTGCCAAAGCGGTACAGCAGAAGGTGGGACGAGGCAGTCTGAATTACATTTTACAGATGTATTTCTCACATATCTCAGAGCCTCTCGCGGTCGTCGTCGTCGTCGTCGTCGCCGTCGCCGCCGCCGCTTCTGCAGAAGTAGCAAATGGCCATCGTAGCAAATGCGGCGAGGGACGCCCTGCCTTCGATTCCGAATGCACAAAGTGTGTGGTCTTGTTTCTCAGTCTATATTTGATCGGTCTCGTAAGAGGTTGAATGTAACGAATGGGTGGGAAAGACCAAGGGGCAGCGGCTGTGTAGAACGAAAACACAAATCGTCAGGGGTGTGAGCGTTTCGAGATGAGTCGCATACATGTAAATGTTGGTCGTCACTGACCATGTGGCCTAATGGATAAGACGTCGGACTTCGGATCTGAAGATTACAGGTTCGAATGCTGTCACGCTTGTGTTTTTCCAGTTCTGAAAAAGAAACATACCGTTTTAATGTAGCAATTGAGCAGTACGAAACCGTCTGAATGTTGCTGTTGACCATTTTTTGCTTGGAGATGCTCTTGAGCTTGAAACACACACAACAAGACCGGTGTTAACTAGCGAAATGGTCGGCAGAGTGCCGACACTGCGAGTTTTGACTGGCACTTGCACATGTAAAACAAGGTCGTAAAGTAACTCGTTCGGCTTTTGAGTCACATAAAGTATGTGTGTTAATTTTGACGCCACTAGCTCTGCATGTTGTCATGCAATTTCTTTACCTCTCAGAAATGATTATGACATAAAAGTGAAGTACGTGACGAGTGTGACGTTAGGAAAACATTAGGCTGCATGGAGAGAAACTGTATGGGACCACCCAACCGAAACGAGTACTGTGTGACGTGCTACCCGGAAGGTATTCACCGCGGTAGCCGGCTAGCTCAGTCGGTAGAGCGTCAGGCTCTTAATCCCAGGGTTGTTGGTTCGAGCCACACGCTGGGCGGAACGGAATTTTGTTCCGCTGCAGATGTAAATTACCGTTTTTCTGATTAACGATATTTAATGGAAATAGCAACTGTTAACTTTGCCTACGTCTCTGTCAGTCTCAAGGAATCTGTATTTGAAGGTGAAGGTGATTTTGTAGACATGTGTGAAAGACATGTTCTGAAATGCAAGTGTTGTTGTTTCGAGAGCACATCGGTTACGTGTCAGATGTGTAGCCAAGCAGTAATGGGTCGCCATAGCTGCAAATATTAGCCTGTAATATGAAGTGTTGTCAGCTGAAGTCTGATGATGCAGACGACCGTAAGGACGAAGTACCCAAGAGTACCGCTAGGCCGCGCCTCTTTAGCTCAGTGGTAGAGCACTAGTCTAATAATCCAGGGGTCATAAGTTCCATCCTCACAGGAGAGAGCTGAATTTTGGAAATCAGTTGCGCATCGTGGCTGTATAGCAAGCAGTATCTGTGATGACGAACAATTAGCAACAGGCGTTTTTTTAAGAATTACTCTCAGATGTGATTAAGGCGAATGGCGCAGATAAAGCACTTTTTTTTTTTTAAAAAAAAAAAAACCTTTATTAATAATACGACACAACATTAATTTTAATTATACAACATATTAATATTTAAATAAGAATGATACAAAAGTCAAATACAAGAAACTATTCCCATACTATTAACCCACTACCTCAAATAATTAGTGGGTCCTTAATACATACTACTACTTGGCAGTGTATTACTTTTACGGCACTAACTACGGGCATGATTAATAAGCTACTTGTTAGACTACCCTACATGACTAACTAGTGTGATCTGCAGTGTTACAGTATGTGCCAGAAGTTATGCATACAAACCTACTGTTATTTTGCCTGCCCACCGAGCTAACGCCAGTGGGCGTGCCCCTGGCACTGGGCTGGCTACGACTCTTACTTCACTGCAGTCCCTGCCTTGTTTGTATGTTAGTATTTCTAGTTCTTGCTAAAGCTACTTTCTACTCAAAAATAGTTGTGCGATATTTCCAAGTCCGGGTAATGCACCTGCCGTCCTTGTCCAAAGACGCGGCGGATTCCAGCCATGAAATGGCTGGCCAGATCCGCGCCTGGCGGTAGTGCAGGTGCAGCTTGGTCAAGTTCGGTTTGGTACTTGATTAATTTCTTGCCCTAATAAAGTCCCTCATGACTTTCATCGAGATCTCATTTGCCAGACTGTTGAGGACTTTGAATGTGTCGGCACGCCGCAGCAAGGTATATGTATCTTGGCTAGGAAGTTGCGCTCTAAGTTCACTTGCCACGCCATCATACAACGTGCAGTTGTAGATGACGTGTTCGGGAGTTCCTTCCGGAGCACCACAGTCACACGCTGGTGTCGCCTGTTTACCAAATCGGCAAAGGTATGCCGGATATGGCCCATGTCCTGTCAGGAAGTGCAGCAGACCCCTACTTGGCTGAAAGTGTCCCATTTTTAACCTTTCTGCGACATCTGGAAGGAACTCAAAAACTCGTCTCCCTGTTCCTCCCCCTTCCCACTGACTTTGCCATAGTTCCTCCCCCCTTCTCTTGATTGCATATTTGTCCCCTACTTGCACACCCATGATTTCCCTAGTCTTTTCAATTTTCCCCTTTGTTACCCAATACCACGCTGCCTGCTCCCTAATTTTTATATCAAGGGGACATAATCCCATAATAACTAGCAACGCCCCCCCAGGAGTAGTTCTATATGCCCCAGCAGACCTTAGTAACATACTTCGCTGCACCCTCCTCACGGCCATGGCAGGCGCCACCCTCGTGAGCCTGTGTGCCCAGACCCCGCTGGCATACCCTACTAAGGAAGTCAGAATACTATTGTGATATAATTTTATAAGGTGGGGGGGTAAGTGAAATCTTTTATGTCCTATGTTTATTAAGTTATTAAGGATTTCTATCGCGCGCTGTGCAATCATTTCTATGTGCGTTGCGTAATTCCATTTTTCGTCTATTACTACTCCAAGATACCTAGCTTCGCGTCGCCGGAGAACTGGGGCTCCCGCAATCCTGACAGTTGGATTTCTTATCAGACTGCCTTTTAGTAGAAGATACGTTGATTTGTGTGGTGCAATTTTCATTTTTGCCTCTCGGCACCATTCCTGGAGAACTTGCATTGACCTTTCCACATTTGGCTCTAAGTCTTCTCGGCTTCGGCCACCTACCAGCAGGAGGAGGTCGTCAGCGTAGGCTATCACGTCTAGCACGTCTCTACATTGTTGTAATCTGTCTAACAGGGGCTCTATGTTTACGTCCCAAAAGAGTGGCCCCAGGACCGATCCTTGGGGGCACCCCTTCGTGCAGGTCTTACTTACTCTCCCGCTAGGCGATGATAGCCAAACCTCCCTGTCCATGCAATAGCTCCTCAGACAGCCATACAGGGGCGCTGGACACTCCATCTCACTCAAACGCGAGAAGAGCGAGGGCCACCAGAGGTTGTCAAAGGCGCCACTGATGTCCACCATGATGCCTACGACATACTTGTGCGTGGATGAGCCACAGACCTCAGCTGCCAGGGCAATTGCGTCAGACGCTGATCGCCCCGGCCTAAAGCCGAACTGCCTGTCACTCATTCCACGCAGCATCCTGTGTGCGGTCAGTCTGTCCGCCAGCAGCCTCTCCAGCAGCTTCCCCATGATGTCTAACAGGCATATAGGTCTGTAGGATTTGGGATCCATGGGGTCCTTGTCCTTTCCTTTTTGTATGATTACTACATTTGCTGTCTTCCATACTCTCGGAAATTTCCCAGCTGTGAGACACTCATTGAAGAGCCGCGTTAGAGGAGCCACCAGCTGTGGGGCGAGGAACTGTACCACCTCCGCTACAATGCCGTCTGGTCCTGGCGCCTTCCCCTTCTTTAATAATTTGATGTGTGCTGCGACTTCTGCTTCCGAGAAAGGGTACACTCTAGTATCATTGGTATATTCTAGAGAATCCTCCCTGCGGATTTGCCTTTGAAAGTCATCATCATCATGTTCGTCATCGTCCGGTAACAGAGTGCGCAGGAGAACTTCAGCAGTTTCCTGCCACGACTCTGTCACTCGGTCTCCATCTCGGATGGTCGAGAGAACCGCGGGGGATTTAACCTTTTCCCTTACGAGTTTGTAGGGTATTCCCCAGGGATCGGTATCGAGCTGATTTAGCACATACTTCTCCCAACTCCTTGTTCTTACTTCCTTTAATTCCCTTTGAAAATTTTCTTTTTCATCTCTGTAACGCTGCAGCCAGTATTGCTTCTCTTGCCAGACGGCACTTTGCTGGTAATACCTCCTCGCCCGTCTAACAGACCGACGCATACTTTCCAGTTCGGCAGTCCATGGTGATGGTGACGCCGCCACGGCCCTCCTCCTGGTAGGCACAGCGACCTTTACCGCCCTAACGATGGAGCCTACCAGTTCTTCGGCGTACCTGTCGACATCCAGGCCACCCTCAGGCAACGGAGGAACATCACACTCCTGAGCCAGGCATTCCCAATTTGTCTTGTGAAAGTTGTATTGAATCTCCCACCCCAGGTCCCAGCGGCACTCTTCATCTCCTATGCAAAAAGTAATCAAGTTGTGATCGCTTGTGGTAGCGTGCTCTATCACATTCCAGCTGTGGATGAGGTTTATAGCATTCGGTGTTGCTAACGTCACATCGATGTTGGTGCCTTGTCCCCCTCCTCCCGCATAGGTGGGGGGGTTCCCTGCTTTATTTACTACCACCAGCTGTGACGCCATTATTGCTTCCTCTGCCCTTTCACCATTTTCGTCCCTGGTGCCGCTGTACCATAGGGGGGATTTCGCATTCATGTCTGCTGTGACTATTACCTTACGCCCACGTAACGCCATCATTACCCTAGAGAGATGTTCTATGAAATGTTCGAAATTTCCCCCGTACTGAAAGTACATATTAACAATATATAATATCCCGGCAGGTGACTGCAACTCGATGACGTTACAGTGGCAATCAGAGAGTTGCGCTATTTTTGTGGCTCTAAGGGCCTTATTTGTTATTACTATTAACGCCCTTGGCTCCTCTCCTGTAAAGATAGTTTGCCATGTTGTCGACATGAATGATATTTGCCCGGCCCAGTAGTATGGCTCCTGTAGACAGACTACATCTAGTCTCCTCTCCTCCACTACTTTCCGGAGTTCCTGCATGACCAGCCGACTATTATGAGTGTTTAGCTGCCCTACCGTGATTGAATTTAGGGTTGTCATTAAGGAAAATAAGTGTGAAAGTAACATTCAGGCCATGGTTTGTTAAAGTCGAATGCAATTCTACCATTAGCTAGGACAGCCTGTGCGTAAATTTCGTCCAGCTTGAACTCTTCACCTCTTCTCTCAAATACTTTCTTCAGCAGGTCACGCAGGGCTCCGAACTCAGTGGGAAGATTCACTGACTTCAGCTGTATTCTATCTACAGCCTCCATCGTCGTGAAGGTGACCATTCTGCCATGTTCATGATCTACGCGTACGACGTGCCTCAACGCTGTAGTGAGGATCGGTGGTTGCTCCAGACGCGATAGCTGCATCGCGAACTCCAAGTTGGGATAAACCCGTCTTGGGTCCGCTCCTACAGCTGGTTTATCGTCTTGCGGCTGTGCCATACTTGTGCTCGTAGTGGTGCTTGTGACTGTGCTGTCTTGCAGGGTAAAAGTTGGAAGACTCCTTGGGACAGGAGCAGTACTGTTCCTTCCGGGTAATGATTGAGGCTGTGAGCTTGGGTTAGCTGCTTTTTCGTCATGCTCCTCATTTTCTTCTTCAGGTTCTGTTTGAATACAAAGATCAACCATTTTTACTTTCTGTGTCCCTTTTAATTCAAGCTTTGAGACGAACGTTTCAGCTTCAGGGTTTAATTTTGAGTGGGGAGCTGGAGATGTTGAGGGTGGAGACTCACTTGCAGCCCAGAAGTCGTCTACAATTACCTCAATTTCTTTTATTTCTTGCATTATTTCTCTTATCTCTTTGAATCTCGGATCAGAGTCAGTTTGTGTACTGAAGTCAATCATCGTTGCTTTTCGTTCTTGCATTTGTTTTAGAGATTTCAAAAATTTATTAAATCTTTCTGCCCTTTCAGCGTCCCTTTTTCTTTTGCTGGGAGACTTCCTTTTGATGTTCGACCTTCTTATGTTAACAGCATCAGCCATAGTCAATTCGAGATATGAGTCTCTGCTCTAGCAGTTTGTAGGTCGGGCAGTTTCTTCCTGCCATACCACAGGTTTTCTTTCCTCTCCGTGTGCATGGAATGCACACCACAGACTTTTTACATTCCTTCCTCATATGTTCCTCCTCTCCGCATCTGGAGCAAGCAGGTTTCCTACTACAGTATTTGTGAATGTGATCAATGTCCCCACAGTTCTGACACCGGGGGACAACAAGGTAGTCCTTAACATTAACGGAGTGACAACCTATGTAGACCCTGCCCATAATTGTCAATTTCCTCCAGAGGGATCCTGTAACTTCTGCTACGTGGTGGACTGTATCTTTATCCTTAGGCCCAGTTTTAAACCTAAGTTTAAAGTCTTTTAGGAAAGTTTCCATGTTACCTTCTGAGTCAAAGTTTTGCTCATAGATTGTCTTACATAGGTCCTCGTCCGTTATGGACTTTGGCACATCATAAAGAATGACCAAGGGGTTCTTCTTACGGGGGGGTTCACATCTGACTGCCTTACATAACTGTTGATTTGCCAAAAGCTTGTTTTTGTCCTCCTCAGTGGCAACATCGACAATCACTACATTCTTTGTTGCCTTAATCCTGTTAATTTTAATTTTTTCCTTTACTTGGTTGACTGAAGTCTCGAATACTTCTTGGACCTTCTTAATGTTCTGGCCAGGCATTGGTCTCAAAAAGACCGCTGTTTCCGGCCGCTTGGACACCTTAACGATAGTTTCCCTAGTTGTGGGGGGCTTGGATGCAGCTTGCGCCGCGACCCCGGCCCATGTCCTAGCAGGCTGTTTCCGGAGCCTTTCATTCTTCCTTTCAAGCTCCTCTATTCGTCCTTCGAGTTTGGCATTGGCTATTGCCCATGCCGCCAACTCTTTTTTCAGTGCCTGTACCGCAGTTTGGCTAATTTTACCGTTCTTGACATTATGGTCCAAGAACTGGCTTAATCTAAGATGCCTTTCCATACTGCATTCTTCCATTGCCTGATCCAGGCCTTCCTGTGGCGAGGGATCAGCTATCGTCGAAAGCCTCGCAGGCGCACTCAGTTCGCTTGTCTCGTTAGTAGCCATCATCATTATTGGACAAGCGAAAAAAAAAAGGGTTGGGAACCTGTCTCTTTCCCCGGACCGGTTCCTCTGGCATGGGGGGGGACTAAACTACAGCTCGCTCACCAACCTCGCCCCTAGGTCAAGAGCATTCCTGAGCTGTCAGGTTCAGCGCACCGTTTCCAACGCACTGGTCCTCTTCATCGGCCTCCTCATCGACGAATTTCACCCAGCGATCACCGGCAAGTGCACCCCGCACTCCGGAGAAGCGGATGCACTTCTCGCCCTTCGCCGCCTACTCGCCCGAGCTTCCACCTTTCGGCCAAGGACCCGCTCCTACTCAGGTGGCGGGCCGGTCACCCAGTCTTTCGGCGGTCTGGACCCAGCTAACCTGGCCCAGACGATGTCACCACCATCTGGGTTTGGCAGACCACGCCTCGGTTACCCAGAGGCGCGGCGAAGCACCCTTGCCGAATCGCGCCGAGGTCCCACGCCGACAAAAGAGGTCGCCAGCATGCAGGGCACCTGATGGTCTGTGCCCTGCGTAAAAATAGGGGAGGGGAGGGGAGCAGAAGCTACCCAGTGGTGGGGAGTCGCCAAAGGCGCCATCACCCACCCCCGAGCAGCCCCACTCGACCCTCCCCTCCCCAGGGACAGATGTTGTGTCCCTATTGCGCAGCTTCCCCTGCGCCATGCACCCCTTGCTTTCGCCTTGGGTTGGGAGACTTTTAACGTCGTCCAGGACGTGAGGAACGTCGGCAGCCGGACTGCAGGGCCCCAGGAAAGCCGTGAGGCTCACCCTCATACCCTCGCCCGACCACCGAGCTCAACTCAAGGGAGACAGGTGGAGTGTCTCCCGTAACGCAGCTACCCCTGCGCCATGCACCCTTTGCTTTCGCCTGGGTTGGGGGCGTTTTACGTCCTACCATGACGGGAGTTTAACGTCCTTCTTTGACACACGACAACCCTCACGAATCCACAGCCCAAAGATGGACATGACTGGGCCTTATATTGTGGAGTTCGACATCATCGAGACGGTGCGGCACTCAAGCCCGAGTTACGTTCCCCATGGGGGTCTCCACACATACCGGGGGATCATGACCGACCACGTCTCACGCACCGCTTTTGCTAGTTCACGGTGGGCCAGTGCAGACCATGAGGATTGCACCCAGTTAAGGGCTAGCCTTTTAACGTCATGCATGGACGGCCCTTCCCGTGTTAGCTTCACTCCTTTCGAGGGAGCTACTGAGCGCCAGGGCCACGTCAACGCCACGGGATAGGACATTGCGGTCCCTGCCCCACTCAGGTTCCTCTGAGCCAAGAGCACTTCAGACGTGTCTGAAGATTTCCAGGAATCAGAGGGTCTCCTGACGGTTTTAACCCAGTTTCGGAAGGCAACACACCTCCCCCAGGTGACGCCACGCAGACCGCTTTCCCGGCATTTGCCAAAGCGGTACAGCAGAAGGTGGGACGAGGCAGTCTGAATTACATTTTACAGATGTATTTCTCACATATCTCAGAGCCTCTCGCGGTCGTCGTCGTCGTCGTCGTCGTCGTAGTCGTCGTCGTCGCCGTCGCCGCCGCCGCTTCTGCAGAAGTAGCAAATGGCCATCGTAGCAAATGCGGCGAGGGACGCCCTGCCTTCGATTCCGAATGCACAAAGTGTGTGGTCTTGTTTCTCAGTCTATATTTGATCGGTCTCGTAAGAGGTTGAATGTAACGAATGGGTGGGAAAGAGCAAGGGGCAGCGGCTGTGTAGAACGAAAACACAAATCCTCAGGGGTGTGAGCGTTTCGAGATGAGTCGCATACATGTAAGTGTTGCTTGTCAGTGACCGTGTGGCCTAATGGATAAGACGTCGGACTTCGGATCTGAAGATTACAGGTTCGAATGCTGTCACGCTTGTGTTTTTCCAGTTCTGAAAAAGAAACATACCGTTTTAATGTAGCAATTGAGCAGTACGAAACCGTCTGAATGTTGCTGTTGACCATTTTTTGCTTGGAGATGCTCTTGAGCTTGAAACACACACAACAAGACCGGTGTTAACTAGCGAAATGGTCGGCAGAGTGCCGACACCGCGAGTTTTGACTGGCACTTGCACATATAAAACAAGGTCGGAAAGTAACTCGTTCGGCTTTTGAGTCACATAAAGTATGTGTGTTAATTTTGACGCCACTAGCTCTGCATGTTGTCATGCAATTTCTTTACCTCTCAGAAATGATTATGACATAAAAGTGAAGTACGTGACGAGTGTGACGTTAGGAACACATTAGGCTGCATGGAGAGAAACTGTATGGGACCACCCAACCGAAACGAGTACTGTGTGACGTGCTACCCGGCAGGTATTCCCCGCGGTAGCCGGCTAGCTCAGTCGGTAGAGCGTCAGGCTCTTAATCCCAGGGTCGTTGGTTCGAGCCACACGCTGGGCGGAACGGAATTTTGTTCCGCTGCAGATGTAAATTACCGTTTTTCTGATTAACGATATTTAATGGAAATAGCAACTGTTAACTTTGCCTACGTCTCTGTCAGTCTCAAGGAATCTGTATTTGAAGGTGAAGGTAATTTTGTAGACATGTGTGAAAGACATGTTCTGAAATGCAAGTGTTGTTGTTTCGAGAGCACATCGGTTACGTGTCAGATGTGTAGCCAAGCAGTAATGGGTCGCCATAGCTGCAAATATTAGCCTGTAATATGAAGTGTTGTCAGCTGAAGTCTGATGATGCAGACGACCGTAAGGACGAAGTACCCAAGAGTACCGCTAGGCCGCGCCTCTTTAGCTCAGTGGTAGAGCACTGGTCTAATAATCCAGGGGTCGTAAGTTCCATCCTCACAGGAGAAAGATGAATTTTGGAAATCATTTGCGCGTCGTGGCTGTATAGCAAACAGTATCTGTGATGACGAACAATTAGCAACAGGCGTTTTTTTAAGAATTACTCTCAGATGTGATTAAGGCGAATGGCGCAGATAAAGCATTTGCCAAAGCGGTTCAGCAGAAGGTGGGACGAGGCAGTCTGAATTACATTTTACAGATGTATTTCTCACATATCTCAGAGCCTCTCGCGGTCGTCGTCGTCGTCGTCGTAGTCGTCGTCGTCGTCGTCGTCGTCGTCGCCGCCGCCGCTTCTGCAGAAGTAGCAAATGGCCATCGTAGCAAATGCGGCGAGGGACGCCCTGCCTTCGATTCCGAATGCACAAAGTGTGTGGTCTTGTTTCTCAGTCTATATTTGATCGGTCTCGTAAGAGGTTGAATGTAACGAATGGGTGGGAAAGAGCAAGGGGCAGCGGCTGTGTAGAACGAAAACACAAATCCTCAGGGGTGTGAGCGTTTCGAGATGAGTCGCATACATGTAAATGTTGGTCGTCACTGACCATGTGGCCTAATGGATAAGACGTCGGACTTCGGATCTGAAGATTACAGGTTCGAATGCTGTCACGCTTGTGTTTTTCCAGTTCTGAAAAAGAAACATACCGTTTTAATGTAGCAATTGAGCAGTACGAAACCGTCTGAATGTTGCTGTTGACCATTTTTTGCTTGGAGATGCTCTTGAGCTTGAAACACACACAACAAGACCGGTGTTAACTAGCGAAATGGTCGGCAGAGTGCCGACACCGCGAGTTTTGGCTGGCACTTGCACATATAAAACAAGGTCGTAAAGTAACTCGTTCGGCTTTTGAGTCACATAAAGTATGTGTGTTAATTTTGACGCCACTAGCTCTGCATGTTGTCATGCAATTTCTTTACCTCTCAGAAATGATTATGACATAAAAGTGAAGTACGTGACGAGTGTGACGTTAGGAACACATTAGGCTGCATGGAGAGAAACTGTATGGGACCACCCAACCGAAACGAGTACTGTGTGACGTGCTACCCGGCAGGTTTTCACCGCGGTAGCCGGCTACCTCAGTCGGTAGAGCGTCAGGCTCTTAATCCCAGGGTCGTTGGTTCGAGCCACACGCTGGGCGGAACGGAATTTTGTTCCGCTGCAGATGTAAATTACCGTTTTTCTGATTAACGATATTTAATGGAAATAGCAACTGTTAACTTTGCCTACGTCTCTGTCAGTCGCAAGGAATCTGTATTTGAAGGTGAAGGTGATTTTGTAGACATGTGTGAAAGACATGTTCTGAAATGCAAGTGTTGTTGTTTGGAGAGCACATCGGATACGTGTCAGTTGTGTAGCCAAGCAGTAATGGGTCGCCATAGCTGCAAATATTAGCCTGTAATATGAAGTGTTGTCACCTGAAGTCTGATGATGCAGACGACCGTAAGGACGAAGTACCCAAGAGTACCGCTAGGCCGCGCCTCTTTAGCTCAGTGGTAGAGCACTGGTCTACTAATCCAGGGGTCGAAAGTTCCATCCTCACAGGAGAAAGATGAATTTTGGAAATCAGTTGCGCGTCGTGGCTGTATAGCAAACAGTATCTGTGATGACGAACAATTAGCAACAGGCGTTTTTTTAAGAATTACTCTCAGATGTGATTAAGGCGAATGGCGCAGATAAAGCATTTTTTTTTTTATTTTTTTTAATTTTTTTTTTTTTAAAAAAAAACTTTTATTCATCATTAATAATAACAATTATACAATATTAACCCACTTCCTTAATAGCATTAGTGGGTCGTAATATTAATACATTTATTATTGTTTCATGCAGCATGCTACAAAATATGATGTGCTACAGGTTACTACAACAATGGGCATTATAATAACTATCCCTACTACTTAAGAAACTATTACTATCACTAATTGCTAATTTCTACACCTGCAGCGTCACATATGTGCCAGTAGAATATATAAACCTACTTTGCAAGCCTTGCTCTTCGGGCTAACCCCAAAGAGCTTGCCCCCGGCACTGGGCTGGCCAAGATGTTAACTCGCTGCAGTTCCATAACCTAATATAATATCCTATTCTAAGTCCTACGGAGCTAACTTATCCTAAGTCAAATCCGGTGCATCTCTAAGTCGGTGAGATTAACCCCTCCTCCCCCTAATCCTGCGCGCGGCGGATCCCAACTGTGATGTAAAGTCGGCCAGTCCGCGCGCTGGCGGTATGGGAAAAGGGATCTAGACAATATCGGTGTTCATTTTCACATTCTTAGTTGATCTCCCTCAGATATTCATTTAACACTTTCCGTGATACCTCGTTGGCCAGAGTATTAATCATCTGAAAAGTGTCTTCACGTCTGAGGAGTTGATACGTGTCATGGTTCGGTAGTCCGTCTCGAAGTGTAGTCGCTACATCATTGAAGAGAGGGCACTCGTAAATCACATGATCCGGAGTGCCTTCCGGCGCGCCACAGTCACACGCTGGCGTAGCCCTCTTCCCAAACCGACATAAGTATGTCGGGTAGGGTCCATGACCAGTGAGAAAATGGATCAGTCCCCGTGTTGGCTGAAAGTACTTCATTTCTAAGCGCTCCCTCACGTTCGGCAAGAACTGAAAGGTTCTGCGACCGGTTTCTTCTGTCTCCCAGGACCCCTGCCAAAGTTCTTCCCCCCTTCTTCTAATCCCCCTTTTGTCCTCTACCCTCACACCCATGATTTCTTCTATTTTCCCCTGGTTCCCTTTTTTTGCCCAATACCAGGCTGCTTGCTCCCTAATCTTGATGTCAAGTGGGCAGAGCCCCATTATGACTAATAGGGCCCCTCCTGGAGATGTTCTATAAGCGCCCACAGATCTTAGAACCATGCTTCTCTGAACCCTTCTCACTGCCATGGCGGGCACAACCCTCGTGAGTCTGTGCGCCCAGACCCCGGAGCCGTAACCCACTACTGAAGTTAGGATACTATTGTGATAAAGTTTAATGAGATGTGGAGGTAGGTGAAATCTTTTGTGTCCTATGGAAATGAGGTTGTTTAATATTTGCAGAGCTTTTTGGGTTAGAGTTTCAATGTGTTTTCCAAAGTTCCATTTCTCATCAATGATGACTCCTAGGTAACGTGTGTCTCGTCTTCGCAGTACCGGTGTGCCGTCAATTCTGACCGTAGGGTTCCTGATTAGTTGTCCTTTAAGTAGTAAGTATGTCGATTTGCTTGGTGATATGGTCATTTTCGTGGTGTGGCACCACTGTAGGAGTCTGTCTAACGCTCTCTCTATTTTAGGTTCTATGTCCTCTCGGCTACGGCCACCGACCATCAGGAGGAGGTCATCAGCGTAGGCTATCACCTCTAGCACATCCTCACTTCGTTGCAGGCTGTCTAGTAATGGCTCCATGTGGATGTCCCAAAAGAGCGGCCCTAGGACCGATCCTTGGGGACATCCTTTCGTGACAGCTTTCCCTACCCTTTCGCTAGGGGATGATAGCCAGACCTCCCGATCCTCACAGTAGCTCCTCAGGCAGCCATATAGCGGCCCTGGACACTCCTTCTCCCGCAAGCAGGAGAAGAGCGAGGGCCACCACAGGTTGTCGAAGGCGCCACTGATGTCCACCATGATGCCCACCACGTATTTGTGCGGGGTTGAGCCACAGACCTCGGCCGCCAGGGCGATTGCATCAGATGCCGACCGCCCCGGCCTGAAACCGAATTGCCTACTGCTCATCCCGCACAATACTCTATGTGCTGCCAGTCTGTCAGCCAGCAGTTTTTCCAAGATTTTTCCAAACAAATCTAACAGGCAGATCGGCCTGTACGACTTTACTTCTGCAGGATCCTTGTCCGGTCCCTTCTTAATGATGACGACGTTCCCAGTTTTCCACCTTCTTGGGAACTGTTGTTGCCTCAGGCACTCATTATAGAGGTGGGTAAGCGGGGCAACCAGCTGGGGTGTCAGGAATTGCACCACCTCCGCCACAATGCCGTCTGGCCCAGGAGCTTTGCCTCTTTTAAGTTGCTTTATGTGGGTCGCCACCTCCTCTTCTGAGAAGGGGTAGACCGCCGTGTCATTATTATATATTTCACGGTCTTGTTCTCGCAATTGCCGTTGTCCCTCTGTCTCCCCATCCGCATTGTCATCAGGCAGCAGGGACCGGAGGAGGACCCCAGCAGTCTCCTGCCAGGACTCCGTCATCCTGTCCCCGTGCCTGACTGTAGATAGCTCCATAGGAGAGCGGATTTTCTCCCTGACTAATTTATAGGGGAGTCCCCATGGATCCAGAGCTAGCTGGCTGAGCACATAGTGTTCCCAGCTTCGCCTTCTGACTTCACGTAGTTCACTCTGGAACCTCTGTTTTGCCTCCCTGTACTGCAATTGCCACCTTTGTCTCTCCTGCCAGACGACACTGCGCTGGTAGTGCCTCCTTAGCCTCCTGACAGATTGGCGTAGACCTTCCAGTTCAGGCGACCACGGTGACGGAGAAGCCGCCATGGCCTTCCTCCTGATCGGTACAGCAGCCCTCACCGCCCTGGTTACTGCAGTTACTAGTTCATCTGCTCTGTTGTCTACGTTTATGTCTTGTTGTATGTCATCTTCCGGTAATGGAGGAATGTCGCACTCCCTCGCCAGGCGTTCCCAGTCAGCTTTCCTGTAGTTAAATTGTATTTCCCATCCCATGGCCCAGCGGCACTCTCTCTCCCCTACTGTGAAAGTTATTAAGTTATGGTCGCTAGTGGTGGCGTTTCCTACTACTTTCCAATTTTGAATGATGTTTGTTACATTTGGTGTCACGAGAGTGACATCAATATTTGTACCCTGCCCTCCTCCTGCCGTGTAGGTAGGAGGATTACCAGGCCTGTTGGCCACCACGAGTTGCGACGCCATAATGTATTCTTCCACCTTTTCTCCATTTGCGTCTCTTGTGCCACTGAACCATAGGGGGGACTTGGCATTAATATCAGCTGTTATTACAATTTTCCTTCCCCGCAAAGCCGTGGTCACCCTCATCAGGTGGTCTAGGTGTATTTCAATGTCATCTCCATACTGGAAATACATATTAATGATGGTGATGATTCCTGCTGGAGATTGGAGCTCCACGACGTTGCAATGGGGAGTTGTAAACTGAGAGAGTGTGGTTACTCTCACGAGTTTGTTTGTAATTATAATTGCCGCCCTTGGGTCTTCTCCTCTGCTTATTACTTGCCATGTGGCGGCAGCAAATGCGACTTTCCCAGCTTGGGAGTACGGCTCCTGCAGACAGAGCACATCCAATCTCCTCTCCTCCACCTCCCTTCGGAGTTCCTGCATCACAAGTCGAGTATTATGAGTGTTTAGTTGTCATATGTTTATTTTGATAAAGCATTTGCCAAAGCGGTACAGCAGAAGGTGGGACGAGGCAGTCTGAATTACTTTTTACAGATGTATTTCTCACATATCTCAGAGCCTCTCGCGGTCGTCGTCGTCGTCGTCGTCGTCGTCGTCGTCGTCGCCGCCGCCGCTTCTGCAGAAGTAGCAAATGGCCATCGTAGCAAATGCGGCGAGGGACGCCCTGCCTTCGATTCCGAATGCACAAAGTGTGTGGTCTTGTTTCTCAGTCTATATTTGATCGGTCTCGTAAGAGGTTGAATGTAACGAATGGGTGGGAAAGAGCAAGGGGCAGCGGCTGTGTAGAGCGAAAACACAAATCCTCAGCGGTGTGAGCGTTTCGAGATGAGTCGCATACATGTAAATGTTGGTCGTCACTGACCATGTGGCGTAATGGTTAAGACGTCGGACTTCGGATCGGAAGATTACAGGTTCGAATGCTGTCACGCTTGTGTTTTTCCAGTTCTGAAAAAGAAACATACCGTTTTAATGTAGCAATTGAGCAGTAAGAAACCGTCTGAATGTTGCTGTTGACCATTTTTTGCTTGGAGATGCTCTTGAGCTTGAAACACACACAACAAGACCGGTGTTAACTAGCGAAATGGTCGGCAGAGTGCCGACACCGCGAGTTTTGACTGGCACTTGCACATATAAAACAAGGTCGTAAAGTAACTCGTTCGGCTTTTGAGTCACATAAAGTATGTGTGTTAATTTTGACGCCACTAGCTCTGCATGTTGTCATGCAATTTCTTTACCTCTCAGAAATGATTATGACATAAAAGTGAAGTACGTGACGAGTGTGACGTTAGGAACACATTAGGCTGCATGGAGAGAAACTGTATGGGACCACCCAACCGAAACGAGTACTGTGTGACGTGCTACCCGGCAAGTATTCACCGCGGTAGCCGGCTAGCTCAGTCGGTAGAGCGTCAGGCTCTTAATCCCAGGGTCGTTGGTTCGAGCCACACGCTGGGCGGAACGGAATTTTGTTCCGCTGCAGATGTAAATTACCGTTTTTCTGATTAACGATATTTAATGGAAATAGCAACTGTTAACATTGCCTACGTCTCTGTCAGTCTCAAGGAATCTGTATTTGAAGGTGAAGGTGATTTTGTAGACATGTGTGAAAGACATGTTCTGAAATGCAAGTGTTGTTGTTTCGAGAGCACATCGGTTACGTGTCAGATGTGTAGCCAAGCAGTAATGGGTCGCCATAGCTGCAAATATTAGCCTGTAATATGAAGTGTTGTCAGCTGAAGTCTGATGATGCAGACGACCGTAAGGACGAAGTACCCTAGAGTACCTCTAGGCCGCGCCTCTTTAGCTCAGTGGTAGAGCACTGGTCTAATAATCCAGGGGTCGTAAGTTCCATCCTCACAGGAGAAAGCTGAATTTTGGAAATCAGTTGCGCGTCGTGGCTGTATAGCAAACAGTATCTGTGATGACGAACAATTAGCAACAGGCGTTTTTTTAAGAATTACTCTCAGATGTGATTAAGGCAAATGGCGCAGATAAAGCATTTGCCAAAGCGGTACAGCAGAAGGTGGGACGAGGCAGTCTGAATTACATTTTACAGATGTATTTCTCACATATCTCAGAGCCTCTCGCGGTCGTCGTCGTCGTCGTCAACGTCGTCGTCGTCGTCGTCGTCGCCGTCGCCGCCGCCGCTTCTGCAGAAGTAGCAAATGGCCATCGTAGCAAATGCGGCGAGGGACGCCCTGCCTTCGATTCCGAATGCACAAAGTGTGTGGTCTTGTTTCTCAGTCTATATTTGATCGGTCTCGTAAGAGGTTGAATGTAACGAATGGGTGGGAAAGAGCAAGGGGCAGCGGCTGTGTAGAGCGAAAACACAAATCCTCAGCGGTGTGAGCGTTTCGAGATGAGTCGCATACATGTAAATGTTGGTCGTCACTGACCATGTGGCCTAATGGTTAAGACGTCGGACTTCGGATCTGAAGATTACAGGTTCGAATGCTGTCACGCTTGTGTTTTTCCAGTTCTGAAAAAGAAACATACCGTTTTAATGTAGCAATTGAGCAGTACGAAACCGTCTGAATGTTGCTGTTGACCATTTTTTGCTTGGAGATGCTCTTGAGCTTGAAACACACACAACAAGACCGGTGTTAACTAGCGAAATGGTCGGCAGAGTGCCGACACCGCGAGTTTTGACTGGCACTTGCACATATAAAACAAGGTGGTAAAGTAACTCGTTCGGCTTTTGAGTCACATAAAGTATGTGTGTTAATTTTGACGCCACTAGCTCTGCATGTTGTCATGCAATTTCTTTACCTCTCAGAAATGATTATGACATAAAAGTGAAGTACGTGACGAGTGTGACGTTAGGAACACATTAGGCTGCATAGAGAGAAACTGTATGGGACCACCCAACCGAAACGAGTACTGTGTGACGTGCTACCCGGCAGGTATTCACCGCGGTAGCCGGCTAGCTCAGTCAGTAGAGCGTCAGGCTCTTAATCCCATGGTCGTTGGTTCGAGCCACACGCTGGGCGGATCGGAATTTTGTTCCGCTAGAGATGTAAATTACCGTTTTTCTGATTAACGATATTTAATGGAAATAGCAACTGTTAACATTGCCTACGTCTCTGTCAGTCTCAAGGAATCTGTATTTGAAGGTGAAGGTGATTTTGTAGACATGTGTGAAAGACATGTTCTGAAATGCAAGTGTTGTTGTTTCGAGAGCACATCGGTTACGTGTCAGATGTGTAGCCAAGCAGTATTGGGTCGCCATAGCTGCAAATATTAGCCTGTAATATGAAGTGTTGTCAGCTGAAGTCTGATGATGCAGACGACCGTAAGGACGAAGTACCCAAGAGTACCTCTAGGCCGCGCCTCTTTAGCTCAGTGGTAGAGCACTGGTCTAATAATCCAGGGGTCGTAAGTTCCATCCTCACAGGAGATAGCTGAAATTTGGAAATCAGTTGCGCGTCGTGGCTGTATAGCAAACAGTATCTGTGATGACGAACAATTAGCAACAGGCGTTTTTTTAAGAATTACTCTCAGATGTGATTAAGGCGAATGGCGCAGATAAAGCATTTGCCAAAGCGGTACAGCAGAAGGTGGGACGAGGCAGTCTGAATTACATTTTACAGATGTATTTCTCACATATCTCAGAGCCTCTCGCGGTCGTCGTCGTCGTCGTCGTCGTCGTCGTCGTCGTCGTCGCCGTCGCCGCCGCCGCTTCTGCAGAAGTAGCAAATGGCCATCGTAGCAAATGCGGCGAGGGACACCCTGCCTTCGATTCCGAATGCACAAAGTGTGTGGTCTTGTTTCTCAGTCTATATTTGATCGGTCTCGTAAGAGGTTGAATGTAACGAATGGGTGGGAAAGAGCAAGGGGCAGCGGCTGTGTAGAGCGAAAACACAAATCCTCAGGGGTGTGAGCGTTTCGAGATGAGTCGCATACATGTAAATGTTTGTCGTCACTGACCATGTGGCCTAATGGTTAAGACGTCGGACTTCGGATCTGAAGATTACAGGTTCGAATGCTGTCACGCTTGTGTTTTTCCAGTTCTGAAAAAGAAACATACCGTTTTAATGTAGCAATTGAGCAGTAAGAAACCGTCTGAATGTTGCTGTTGACCATTTTTTGCTTGGAGATGCTCTTGAGCTTGAAACACACACAACAAGACCGGTGTTAACTAGCGAAATGGTCGGCAGAGTGCCGACACCGCGAGTTTTGACTGGCACTTGCACCTATAAAACAAGGTGGTAAAGTAACTCGTTCGGCTTTTGAGTCACATAAAGTATGTGTGTTAATTTTGACGCCACTAGCTCTGCATGTTGTCATGCAATTTCTTTACCTCTCAGAAATGATTATGACATAAAAGTGAAGTACGTGACGAGTGTGACGTTAGGAACACATTAGGCTGCATGGAGAGAAACTGTATGGGACCACCCAACCGAAACGAGTACTGTGTGACGTGCTACCCGGCAGGTATTCACGGCGGTAGCCGGCTAGCTCAGTCGGTAGAGCGTCAGGCTCTTAATCCCAGGGTCGTTGGTTCGAGCCACACGCTGGGCGGAACGGAATTTTGTTCCGCTGCAGATGTAAATTACCGTTTTTCTGATTAACGATATTTAATGGAAATAGCAACTGTTAACATTGCCTACGTCTCTGTCAGTCTCAAGGAATCTGTATTTGAAGGTGAAGGTGATTTTGTAGACATGTGTGAAAGACATGTTCTGAAATGCAAGTGTTGTTGTTTGGAGAGCACATCGGTTACGTGTCAGATGTGTAGCCAAGCAGTAATGGGTCGCCATAGCTGCAAATATTAGCCTGTAATATGAAGTGTTGTCAGCTGAAGTCTGATGATGCAGACGACCGTAAGGACGAAGTACCCAAGAGTACCTCTAGGCCGCGCCTCTTTAGCTCAGTGGTAGAGCACTGGTCTAATAATCCAGGGGTCGTAAGTTCCATCCTCGCAGGAGAAAGCTGAATTTTGGAAATCAGTTGCGCGTCGTGGCTGTATAGCAAACAGTATCTGTGATGACGAACAATTAGCAACAGGCGTTTTTTTAAGAATTACTCTCAGATGTGATTAAGACGAATGGCGCAGATAAAGCATTTGAAAAAGCGGTACAGCAGAAGGTGGGACGAGGCAGTCTGAATTACATTTTACAGATGTATTTCTCACATATCTCAGAGCCTCTCGCGGTCGTCGTCGTCGTCGTCGTCGTCGTCGTCGTCGTCGTCGTCGTCGCCGTCGCCGCCGCCGCTTCTGCAGAAGTAGCAAATGGCCATCGTAGCAAATGCGGCGAGGGACGCCCTGCCTTCGATTCCGAATGCACAAAGTGTGTGGTCTTGTTTCTCAGTCTATATTTGATCGGTCTCGTAAGAGGTTGAATGTAACGAATGGGTGGGAAAGAGCAAGGGGCAGCGGCTGTGTAGAACGAAAACACAAATCCTCAGGGGTGTGAGCGTTTCGAGATGAGTCGCATACATGTAAATGTTGCTCGTCAGTGACCATGTGGCCTAATGGATAAGACGTCGGACTTCGGATCTGAAGATTACAGGTTCGAATGCTGTCACGCTTGTGTTTTTCCAGTTCTGAAAAAGAAACATACCGTTTTAATGTAGCAATTGAGCAGTACGAAACCGTCTGAATGTTGCTGTTGACCATTTTTTGCTTGGAGATGCTCTTGAGCTTGAAACACACACAACAAGACCGGTGTTAACTAGCGAAATGGTCGGCAGAGTGCCGATACCACGAGTTTTGACTGGCACTTGCACATATAAAACAAGGTGGTAAAGTAACTCGTTCGGCTTTTGAGTCACATGAAGTATGTGTGTTAATTTTGACGCCACTAGCTCTGCATGTTGTCATGCAATTTCTTTACCTATCAGAAATGATTATGACATAAAAGTGAAGTACGTGACGAGTGTGACGTTAGGAACACATTAGGCTGCATGGAGAGAAACTGTATGGGACCACCCAACCGAAACGAGTACTGTGTGACGTGCTACCCGGCAGGTATTCACCGCGGTAGCCGGCTACCTCAGTCGGTAGAGCGTCAGGCTCTTAATCCCATGGTCGTTGGTTCGAGCCACACGCTGGGCGGAACGGAATTTTGTTCCGCTGCAGATGTAAATTACCGTTTCTCTGATTAACGATATTTAATGGAAATAGCAACTGTTAACTTTGCCTACGTCTCTGTCAGTCGCAAGGAATATGTATTTGAAGGTGAAGGTGATTTTGTAGACATGTGTGAAAGACATGTTGTGAAATGCATGTGTTGTTGTTTGGAGAGCACATCGGTTACGTGTCAGATGTGTAGCCAAGCAGTAATGGGTCGCCATAGCTGCAAATATTAGCCTGTAATATGAAGTGTTGTCAGCTGAAGTCTGATGATGCAGACGACCGTAAGGACGAAGTACCCAAGAATACCGCTAGGCCGCGCCTCTGTAGCTCAGTGGTAGAGCACTGGTCTAATAATCCAGGGGTCGTAAGTTCCATCCTCACAGGAAAAAGATGAATTTTGGAAGTCAGTTGCGCGTCGTGGCTGTATAGCAAACAGTATCTGTGATGACGAACAATTAGCAACAGGCGTTTTTTTAAGAATTACTCTCAGATGTGATTAAGGCGAATGGCGCAGATAAAGCATTTTTTTTATTTTTTTTAATTTTTTTTTTTTAAAAAAAAACTTTTATTCATCATTAATAATAACAATTATACAATATTAACCCACTTCCTTAATAGCATTAGTGGGTCGTAATATTAATACTTTTATTATTGTTTCATGCAGCATGCTACAAAATATGATGTGCTACAGGTTACTACAACAATGGGCATTATACTAACTATCCCTACTACTTAAGAAACTATTACTATCACTAATTGCTAATTTCTACACCTGCAGCGTCACATATGTGCCAGTAGAATATATAAACCTACTTTGCAAGCCTTGCTCTTCGGGCTAACCCCAAAGAGCTTGCCCCCGGCACTGGGCTGGCCAAGATGTTAACTCGCTGCAGTTCCATAACCTAATATAATATCCTATTCTAAGTCCTACGGAGCTAACTTATCCTAAGTCAAATCCGGTGCATCTCTAAGTCGGTGAGATTAACCCCTCCTCCCCCTAATCCTGCGCGCGGCGGATCCCAACTGTGATGTAAAGTCGGCCAGTCCGCGCGCTGGCGGTATGGGAAAAGGGATCTAGACAATATCGGTGTTCATTTTCACATTCTTAGTTGATCTCCCTCAGATATTCATTTAACACTTTCCGTGATACCTCGTTGGCCAGAGTATTAATCATCTGAAAAGTGTCTTCACGTCTGAGGAGTTGATACGTGTCATGGTTCGGTAGTCCGTCTCGAAGTGTAGTCGCTACATCATTGAAGAGAGGGCACTCGTAAATCACATGATCCGGAGTGCCTTCCGGCGCGCCACAGTCACACGCTGGCGTAGCCCTCTTCCCAAACCGACATAAGTATGTCGGGTAGGGTCCATGACCAGTGAGAAAATGGATCAGTCCCCGTGTTGGCTGAAAGTACTTCATTTCTAAGCGCTCCCTCACGTTCGGCAAGAACTGAAAGGTTCTGCGACCGGTTTCTTCTGTCTCCCAGGACCCCTGCCAAAGTTCTTCCCCCCTTCTTCTAATCCCCCTTTTGTCCTCTACCCTCACACCCATGATTTCTTCTATTTTCCCCTGGTTCCCTTTTTTTGCCCAATACCAGGCTGCTTGCTCCCTAATCTTGATGTCAAGTGGGCAGAGCCCCATTATGACTAATAGGGCCCCTCCTGGAGATGTTCTATAAGCGCCCACAGATCTTAGAACCATGCTTCTCTGAACCCTTCTCACTGCCATGGCGGGCACAACCCTCGTGAGTCTGTGCGCCCAGACCCCGGAGCCGTAACCCACTACTGAAGTTAGGATACTATTGTGATAAAGTTTAATGAGATGTGGAGGTAGGTGAAATCTTTTGTGTCCTATGGAAATGAGGTTGTTTAATATTTGCAGAGCTTTTTGGGTTAGAGTTTCAATGTGTTTTCCAAAGTTCCATTTCTCATCAATGATGACTCCTAGGTAACGTGTGTCTCGTCTTCGCAGTACCGGTGTGCCGTCAATTCTGACCGTAGGGTTCCTGATTAGTTGTCCTTTAAGTAGTAAGTATGTCGATTTGCTTGGTGATATGGTCATTTTCGTGGTGTGGCACCACTGTAGGAGTCTGTCTAACGCTCTCTCTATTTTAGGTTCTATGTCCTCTCGGCTACGGCCACCGACCATCAGGAGGAGGTCATCAGCGTAGGCTATCACCTCTAGCACATCCTCACTTCGTTGCAGGCTGTCTAGTAATGGCTCCATGTGGATGTCCCAAAAGAGCGGCCCTAGGACCGATCCTTGGGGACATCCTTTCGTGACAGCTTTCCCTACCCTTTCGCTAGGGGATGATAGCCAGACCTCCCGATCCTCACAGTAGCTCCTCAGGCAGCCATATAGCGGCCCTGGACACTCCTTCTCCCGCAAGCAGGAGAAGAGCGAGGGCCACCACAGGTTGTCGAAGGCGCCACTGATGTCCACCATGATGCCCACCACGTATTTGTGCGGGGTTGAGCCACAGACCTCGGCCGCCAGGGCGATTGCATCAGATGCCGACCGCCCCGGCCTGAAACCGAATTGCCTACTGCTCATCCCGCACAATACTCTATGTGCTGCCAGTCTGTCAGCCAGCAGTTTTTCCAAGATTTTTCCAAACAAATCTAACAGGCAGATCGGCCTGTACGACTTTACTTCTGCAGGATCCTTGTCCGGTCCCTTCTTAATGATGACGACGTTCCCAGTTTTCCACCTTCTTGGGAACTGTTGTTGCCTCAGGCACTCATTATAGAGGTGGGTAAGCGGGGCAACCAGCTGGGGTGTCAGGAATTGCACCACCTCCGCCACAATGCCGTCTGGCCCAGGAGCTTTGCCTCTTTTAAGTTGCTTTATGTGGGTCGCCACCTCCTCTTCTGAGAAGGGGTAGACCGCCGTGTCATTATTATATATTTCACGGTCTTGTTCTCGCAATTGCCGTTGTCCCTCTGTCTCCCCATCCGCATTGTCATCAGGCAGCAGGGACCGGAGGAGGACCCCAGCAGTCTCCTGCCAGGACTCCGTCATCCTGTCCCCGTGCCTGACTGTAGATAGCTCCATAGGAGAGCGGATTTTCTCCCTGACTAATTTATAGGGGAGTCCCCATGGATCCAGAGCTAGCTGGCTGAGCACATAGTGTTCCCAGCTTCGCCTTCTGACTTCACGTAGTTCACTCTGGAACCTCTGTTTTGCCTCCCTGTACTGCAATTGCCACCTTTGTCTCTCCTGCCAGACGACACTGCGCTGGTAGTGCCTCCTTAGCCTCCTGACAGATTGGCGTAGACCTTCCAGTTCAGGCGACCACGGTGACGGAGAAGCCGCCATGGCCTTCCTCCTGATCGGTACAGCAGCCCTCACCGCCCTGGTTACTGCAGTTACTAGTTCATCTGCTCTGTTGTCTACGTTTATGTCTTGTTGTATGTCATCTTCCGGTAATGGAGGAATGTCGCACTCCCTCGCCAGGCGTTCCCAGTCAGCTTTCCTGTAGTTAAATTGTATTTCCCATCCCATGGCCCAGCGGCACTCTCTCTCCCCTACTGTGAAAGTTATTAAGTTATGGTCGCTAGTGGTGGCGTTTCCTACTACTTTCCAATTTTGAATGATGTTTGTTACATTTGGTGTCACGAGAGTGACATCAATATTTGTACCCTGCCCTCCTCCTGCCGTGTAGGTAGGAGGATTACCAGGCCTGTTGGCCACCACGAGTTGCGACGCCATAATGTATTCTTCCACCTTTTCTCCATTTGCGTCTCTTGTGCCACTGAACCATAGGGGGGACTTGGCATTAATATCAGCTGTTATTACAATTTTCCTTCCCCGCAAAGCCGTGGTCACCCTCATCAGGTGGTCTAGGTGTATTTCAATGTCATCTCCATACTGGAAATACATATTAATGATGGTGATGATTCCTGCTGGAGATTGGAGCTCCACGACGTTGCAATGGGGAGTTGTAAACTGAGAGAGTGTGGTTACTCTCACGAGTTTGTTTGTAATTATAATTGCCGCCCTTGGGTCTTCTCCTCTGCTTATTACTTGCCATGTGGCGGCAGCAAATGCGACTTTCCCAGCTTGGGAGTACGGCTCCTGCAGACAGAGCACATCCAATCTCCTCTCCTCCACCTCCCTTCGGAGTTCCTGCATCACAAGTCGACTATTGTGAGTGTTTAGTTGTCATATGTTTATTTTGATAAAGCATTTGCCAAAGCGGTACAGCAGAAGGTGGGACGAGGCAGTCTGAATTACTTTTTACAGATGTATTTCTCACATATCTCAGAGCCTCTCGCGGTCGTCGTCGTCGTCGTCGTCGTCGTCGTCGTCGTCGCCGCCGCCGCTTCTGCAGAAGTAGCAAATGGCCATCGTAGCAAATGCGGCGAGGGACGCCCTGCCTTCGATTCCGAATGCACAAAGTGTGTGGTCTTGTTTCTCAGTCTATATTTGATCGGTCTCGTAAGAGGTTGAATGTAACGAATGGGTGGGAAAGAGCAAGGGGCAGCGGCTGTGTAGAGCGAAAACACAAATCCTCAGCGGTGTGAGCGTTTCGAGATGAGTCGCATACATGTAAATGTTGGTCGTCACTGACCATGTGGCGTAATGGTTAAGACGTCGGACTTCGGATCGGAAGATTACAGGTTCGAATGCTCTCACGCTTGTGTTTTTCCAGGTCTGAAAAAGAAACATACCGTTTTAATGTAGCAATTGAGCAGTAAGAAACCGTCTGAATGTTGCTGTTGACCATTTTTTGCTTGGAGATGCTCTTGAGCTTGAAACACACACAACAAGACCGGTGTTAACTAGCGAAATGGTCGGCAGAGTGCCGACACCGCGAGTTTTGACTGGCACTTGCACATATAAAACAAGGTGGTAAAGTAACTCGTTCGGCTTTTGAGTCACATAAAGTATGTGTGTTAATTTTGACGCCACTAGCTCTGCATGTTGTCATGCAATTTCTTTACCTCTCAGAAATGATTATGACATAAAAGTGAAGTACGTGACGAGTGTGACGTTAGGAACACATTAGGCTGCATGGAGAGAAACTGTATGGGACCACCCAACCGAAACGAGTACTGTGTGACGTGCTACCCGGCAGGTATTCACCGCGGTAGCCGGCTAGCTCAGTCGGTAGAGCGTCAGGCTCTTAATCCCATGGTCGTTGGTTCGAGCCACACGCTGGGCGGAACGGAATTTTGTTCCGCTGCAGATGTAAATTACCGTTTTTCTGATTAACGATATTTAATGGAAATAGCAACTGTTAACATTGCCTACGTCTCTGTCAGTCTCAAGGAATCTGTATTTGAAGGTGAAGGTGATTTTGTAGACATGTGTGAAAGACATGTTCTGAAATGCAAGTGTTGTTGTTTCGAGAGCACATCGGTTACGTGTCAGATGTGTAGCCAAGCAGTAATGGGTCGCCATAGCTGCAAATATTAGCCTGTAATATGAAGTGTTGTCAGCTGAAGTCTGATGATGCAGACGACCGTAAGGACGAAGTACCCTAGAGTACCTCTAGGCCGCGCCTCTTTAGCTCAGTGGTAGAGCACTGGTCTAATAATCCAGGGGTCGTAAGTTCCATCCTCACAGGAGAAAGCTGAATTTTGGAAATCAGTTGCGCGTCGTGGCTGTATAGCAAACAGTATCTGTGATGACGAACAATTAGCAACAGGCGTTTTTTTAAGAATTACTCTCAGATGTGATTAAGGCGAATGGCGCAGATAAAGCATTTGCCAAAGCGGTACAGCAGAAGGTGGGACGAGGCAGTCTGAATTACATTTTACAGATGTATTTCTCACATATCTCAGAGCCTCTCGCGGTCGTCGTCGTCGTCGTCGTCGTCGTCGTCGTCGCCGTCGCCGCCGCCGCTTCTGCAGAAGTAGCAAATGGCCATCGTAGCAAATGCGGCGAGGGACACCCTGCCTTCGATTCCGAATGCACAAAGTGTGTGGTCTTGTTTCTCAGTCTATATTTGATCGGTCTCGTAAGAGGTTGAATGTAACGAATGGGTGGGAAAGAGCAAGGGGCAGCGGCTGTGTAGAGCGAAAACACAAATCCTCAGGGGTGTGAGCGTTTCGAGATGAGTCGCATACATGTAAATGTTGGTCGTCACTGAACATGTGGCCTAATGGTTAAGACGTCGGACTTCGGATCTGAAGATTACAGGTTCGAATGCTGTCACGCTTGTGTTTTTCCAGTTCTGAAAAAGAAACATACCGTTTTAATGTAGCAATTGAGCAGTAAGAAACCGTCTGAATGTTGCTGTTGACCATTTTTTGCTTGGAGATGCTCTTGAGCTTGAAACACACACAACAAGACCGGTGTTAACTAGCGAAATGGTCGGCAGAGTGCCGACACCGCGAGTTTTGACTGGCACTTGCACATATAAAACAAGGTCGTAAAGTAACTCGTTCGGCTAATGAGTCACATAAAGTATGTGTGTTAATTTTGACGCCACTAGCTCTGCATGTTGTCATGCAATTTCTTTACCTCTCAGAAATGATTATGACATAAAAGTGAAGTACGTGACGAGTGTGACGTTAGGAACACATTAGGCTGCATGGAGAGAAACTGTATGGGACCACCCAACCGAAACGAGTACTGTGTGACGTGCTACCCGGCAGGTATTCACCGCGGTAGCCGGCTAGCTCAGTCGGTAGAGCGTCAGGCTCTTAATCCCAGGGTCGTTGGTTCGAGCCACACGCTGGGCGGAACGGAATTTTGTTCCGCTGCAGATGTAAATTACCGTTTTTCTGATTAACGATATTTAATGGAAATAGCAACTGTTAACATTGCCTACGTCTCTGTCAGTCTCAAGGAATCTGTATTTGAAGGTGAAGGTGATTTTGTAGACATGTGTGGAAGACATGTTCTGAAATGCAAGTGTTGTTGTTTCGAGAGCACATCGGTTACGTGTCAGATGTGTAGCCAAGCAGTAATGGGTCGCCATAGCTGCAAATATTAGCCTGTAATATGAAGTGTTGTCAGCTGAAGTCTGATGATGCAGACGACCGTAAGGACGAAGTACCCAAGAGTACCGCTAGGCCGCGCCTCTGTAGCTCAGTGGTAGAGCACTGGTCTAATAATCCAGGGGTCGTAAGTTCCATCCTCACAGGAGAAAGATGAATTTTGGAAATCAGTTGCGCGTCGTGGCTGTATAGCAAACAGTATCTGTGATGACGAACAATTAGCAACAGGCGTTTTTTTAAGAATTACTCTCAGATGTGATTAAGGCGAATGGCGCAGATAAAGCATTTTTTTTTTTTTTTTTTTTTTTTTTTAAAAATTTTCTTTATTTCCATAAACAATGTTAATTTTACATCTAGCCCACTGCCTTATTTGATTAGTGGGCCAAGTTAGTTATACAAGGGTAATTAGCAGCTAATTCTAAGTTCTATGTAGTAACTAGTTAGTATATAAGTGAACAGTAAGCAATGGGCAACATTATTGTTAGTCTACTACAGACATTTAATCTTTAGACTAGTTACTAATCCTACAGCGTTACAGTTGTGTCAGCTAATTTATATAAACCTACTGTAGAGCCTTGCTCATTGAGCTAACCCCAATGAGCGTGCCCCTGACACTGGGCAGGCCGAGATGGTGATCGCTGCAGGTTACTAATAATAAAATCTAAAAACTAAGTCCTACAACTAACTTATCCTAATGTCAAGTCCGGTGCGTTGTCTGGTTTGGTAAGGCTGCACCCCACCCCCCCAGAATCCTGTGGCGCGGCGGATTCAGACTGAGGAAGTCGGCCTTTCCGCGCCCAGGCGGTTTGGGAGTAGGGTATCATACTCTATCTGTGTCCTGGGTTATCTCTTTTTGTGCTACTATAGGTCTTTCAGGTAGTCCTTTAGGACTTTCTGAGATACCGCGTTAGCCAGTTTGTTTATGATGTCGAAAGTGTCGCGATGTCTGATTAGTCTAAAGGTGTCGTTATGTGGTAGTTGGTCCCGCAGTACTGAGGCCACATCATTGAAAAGGGGGCACTCGTAGACTACATGGTCAGGAGTACCCTCCGGAACACCACAGTCACACGCAGGTGTCGCCTTTTTACCAAATCGACATAGATATGTCGAGTACGGTCCATGCCCAGTGAGGAAGTGGATGAGTCCCCGGGATGGATCGAAATGTGACATTTCCATCCTTTCCCTAACATCTGGTAGGAGCTCAAAGGTACGACGCCCTGTTTCTTCGGTTTCCCACGAAAGTTGCCATAGCAGCTCCCCTTTTTTCCTAATTTCTACTTTATTTTCTGTCCTGCTGCCCAGAATTTCCTCGGTTTTTTCCAAATTCCCCTTTTTAGTCCAGTACCAAGCGGCCTGCTCCCGAATTTTGATATCCAGGGGGCAAAGCCCCATAATAACTAACAGGGCTCCTCCCGGTGTAGTTCTGTATGCCCCCACTGATCTCAGGATCATATTTCTCTGCACTCTCCTCACTGTCATGGCGGGCACCACCCTCGTGAGCCTGTGTGCCCAGACTCCAGATCCGTAACCCACTATGGATGTTAGTATACTGTTATGATAGAGTTTGATGAGATGTGGTGGAAGATGAAACCGCTTATGCCCAATGGAGATGAGGTTGTTGAGTACCTGTAAAGCTCTTTGAGTTACGGTTTCAATGTGTCTACTGAAAGTCCACCTTTCATCAATGATGATACCTAGATAGCGTGTCTCACGTCGCCGGAGAACTGGTGATCCATCTATCCTAACAGTTGGGTTACGAGCTAATTGTCCCTTTAGAAGAAGATAGGTAGACTTGGCCGGTGAAATTGTCATTTTTGTCTTGCGGCACCACAGTTGGAGTGTGTTTATTGCTCTCTCGATCTTAGGCTCTATGTCCTCTCGGCTACGGCCGCCGACCAGTAGGAGGAGATCATCTGCGTAGGCTATCACCTCCAGCACTTCGTCGCTTTGTTGTAATGTATCTAGTAAGGGTTCCATGTGGATGTCCCAGAACAGCGGACCCAGTACGGAACCCTGGGGACATCCCTTGGTGATAGTTTTCCTTACTCTTGTGCTAGCAGATGATAGCCAGACCTCCCGATCTTCACAATAGCTCCTCAGACAGCCATATAGCGGCCCTGGACACTCCTTCTCCCTTAAGCAGGAGAAGAGCGAAGGCCACCACAGGTTGTCGAAGGCGCCACTTATATCCACCATGATGCCAACAACGTACTTGTACGGGGTAGAGCCGCAGACCTCGGCCGCCAGGGCGATTGCATCAGATGCCGATCGTCCAGACCTGAAGCCAAACTGCCTGTTGCTCATTCCGCACAGCACTCGGTGTGCCGCCAGTCTATCAGCCAGAAGTCTCTCCAGAATCTTCCCAAGCAGATCAAGCAGGCAGATAGGTCTATAAGATTTGGTTTCTGCTGGGTCTTTGTCAGCCCCTTTCTTTATAATTACCACGTTTGCCCTCTTCCATATTCGAGGGAACTTTTTCTGCTTGAGGCATTCGTTATATAAATGAGTTAGAGGGGCGACTATCTGGGGGGCCAGGAATTGCACCACTTCCGCCACAATACCGTCTGGCCCAGGAGCTTTTCCTCTCTTCAGGGAATTTATGTGGCCAGCTACCTCTTCTTCTGAGAATGGGTAGACTGCCATATCATTTTCATACGCATTGTTGTTATTCTCCCGCAGCTGCCGTTGTTCATCTGTCTCATCCGCTGTATCATCAGGCAACAGGGAGTGGAGAAGGACCTCAGCAGTTTCCTGCCAAGACCCCGTCATCCGGTCCCCATGCCTGACGGTTGAAAGCTCCATCGGAGAACGGATCTTTTCCCGGACAAGCCTGTAGGGAACTCCCCATGGGTCTAATGCTAGTTGGTTCAGAACAAAGTGTTCCCAACTTTTTGTTCTAACTTCCCGTAGCTGTTTTTGGAAGTTATCTTTGGCTTCCCGGTAAAGCTGCAGCCATCTTTGTCTTTCTTGCCAGACGACACTGCGCTGGTAGTGCCTCCTGAGCCTTCTGACCGACCGGCGCATCTCCTCTAGTTCAGCAGACCATGGTGATGGAGAGGCCGCCATGGCCCTCCTCCTAGTAGGTACGGCTGCCTTGACTGCTCGAGTTATTACTGAGACCAGTTCTTCGGCTCTGTTGTCAACGTCAAAGTGTCTGTGGTCGTCACCTTCTGATATCGGAGGAATGTCGCACTCCCCAGCAAGTCTCTCCCAGTCGGCTCTATTGTAATTGTATTGTATTTCCCACCCCATGGCCCAGCGGCTCTCGCCATCTCCTATGTTGAAAGTAATAAGATTGTGGTCACTTGTAGTGGCATTCTCAACTACTTTCCATTGCTGGATTAGGTATGCTGCGTTTGGCGTAGCCAGGGTCACGTCGATGTTTGTGCCTTGGCCCCCTCCCGCCGCATAGGTCGGAGGGTTGCCTGGCTTGTTAGCCACTACAAGCTGCAAGGCCATGATGGCTTCTTCTGCCTTCTCTCCATTGGGATCCCTGGTGCCGCTGTACCATAAGGGGGATTTGGCATTCATATCGGCAGTCACAAATGTTTTCCGCCCCCGCAACGCCGTGATAGCTGTGGTGAGATGAGCTAGGTGTCTTTCAATATCATCACCATATTGAAAGTATGTGTTGATCATAATAATAGCTCCTGCTGGAGATTGTAGCTCCACGACGTTGCAGTGGCTGGTTGTGAACTGCGTTAGAACTGTAGCCCTTATCAGTTTGTTAGTGATAATAATTGCCGCTTTTGGGTCTTCACCTCTGCAGACGACTTGCCAGGTCGCAGCTGTGAAAGCAATCTTCCCGTTTAGGGAGTACGGCTCCTGCAGGCAGACCACATCCAGTCTCCTCTCCTCCACTTCCCTTCGCAACTCCTGCATGACAAGTCTGCTGTTATGGGTGTTTAGTTGGCCAATGGTGATTTCCGTCATGTAGTTGTCTATGGAGTGTATGTGTGAATCCTGTCATGAGGCCATGTTTTGTTCCAGTCGAATGTGATACGTCCATTTGCCAGAACAGCTTGTCGATAAATTTCATTCAGGTCGAATTTTTCTCCACGTCTGTCAAAGACTTTCTTTAGTAGGTCACGCAGGGCTCCGAAGTCAGTGGGGAGATTCACTGACTTGAGTTGAATTCTGTCCACAGCCTCCATTACCGAGAAGGTGACTCTCTGTCCATATTCATGTCCCACCCGAACCACATGTCTCAAGGCAGTGGTCAGGGTAGTCGGCTGCTCCAGCCTCGCCAGTTGCATGGTGAGTTCCAGGTTTGGATAGACTCTGACTGGATCGACAGGTGGCAGTCTCACTACAGGATCTTTTATTGCATCTGGTTCACTTGAACTAGTTATTTTATTTTCTTGAACTGGTTGTTTTGTTGTTATATTTAATTCTGCTGAGACTGCCACCGTCTCTGGTACAGGATGCCGTTGCCGTAGGTCTTTTGTCGGCCTTGTTTCCCTGCTTGGGGAGGAGGGGAGCGTGACTGCCAGAGGCCTCGTTTGTGTCCCTCTATCCGTAGTGGTAGAGTCGGTTTGAGTGCTTTTATCTACGGTTCTGGTTGTGGTGCCCATGTGCAACCTCAAGAAAAGCTTGAAAGCACTCGCCCTCAGGGCATCCCTCCTCCTTTTGCTAGGGGATTTCCTTTTGGGCATCCTGTTGGCTTTGGTTTGATCAGCCATAGTCTATTCTTGAAATAAGCCTTTGTTCCAGAAGTCTGTAGGTGGGGCAGCTACGTCCCGTGGTACCACAGGGCTTTTTACCCCGTCTCTTGCAGGGGATACAAACCGCCGCCGCCCTACAGTCCTTCCTGACGTGGCCATCCTCGCCACATTTCGAGCAGGCCGACCCCCTGGTACAGTGCCTCAAAACGTGGTCGAGATCTCCACAATTGTGGCAACGCGGTACGACCAGAAAGTCGCGTGTGTTAATGGCGTGAAAGCCGACATATAGTCTGCCCATTGCTGTAATTCTTTTCCACATGTGAGCGGAGACCTCGGCAACGTGATGGACCACATCACGGTCCCGAGGCCCGGTTTTGAATCTCAAATTGAAGTTTGCTTTAAATTCTTCTTCTGTCATATCATCAAAATTCTGAGCCTTTATAGATTTTTGCAGTTCTTCATTCGTCATGACTGTTGGTACATCATACAAGATGACCAATGGGTTTCTTTTCCTCGGTGGCTCGCATTTGACCACCGAGTTTAGTTTTGCATTATTTAACAGTTTCTCTTTGTCTTCTTCTGAAGCTACTTCAACAATGACAGAGTTTCTGCTGGGTTTTACCTTATTTATTTTAATTTTGTCTTTAGCTGGATTGATAGTTGTCGTAAGCAATTCCTGTATTCTTTTAACGCTAGTGTCTTGACCTGGTAGGGTTCTTAGGAATACCGTTGTGTCAGATCTTTTAGTAACTTTTGCAATGGTATCCTTTGTAGTCTGCGGTTTTGGTGGCGCTTGTGCGACCACCGCCGCCCAGGTCTTTCCGGGTTGTTTCCTTAGTCTCTCATTTTCTTTTGTCAGTTCTTCCACTCGGCCCTCAAGCTTGGCGTTTGCGATAGCCCACGCCGCCAGTTCATTTTTGATTATAGTCAGAGCCGCTTGACTAATTTTACCATTTTTAATATGTTGCTCGAGGAGCAATGATATTCTCGTGTGTCTTTGTAGAACGTTTTCCTCAGTTGCCTGTCCCGACTCGTCCTGAGGAGCGGGTTCAGACATCACGGAAGCTCGCGTTGGCGCACTCGAATCACTCGTTTCTGGTGTAGCCATGATGACGAGTGATAAAAAAGGGGTGGGAGCCCGTCTCTTGCCCCGGACCGGCTCCTCTGGCATGGGGGGGGACTTCTGCAGCTCGCTCACCGACCTCGCCCCTAGGTCAAGAGCACTCCAGAGCTGCTGGGTTCAGCGCGCCGTTTCCAGCGCACTGGTCCCTCTCGGTGACTTCGTCATCGGCGATTTCACGCGACGCACCCCGGCAACTGCACCCCGCACTCCGGAGAGGCGGATGCACCTCTCGCCCTTCGCCGCCTACTTGCCCGAGTTTCCACCTCTCGGCCAGGGACCCACTCCTACTCAGGTGGCGGGCCGGTCCCCCAGGCGTTCGGCGGTCTGGACCCATCTAACCTGGCCCAGGCGATGTTACCACCACCTGGGTTTGGCAGAACACGCCCCGGATACCCAGGGGCGCGGCGAAGCACCCTTGCCGACACGCGCCGCGATCCCACGTCGACAAACGAGATCGCCGGCATGCAGAGCACCTGTTGTTCTGTGCCCTGCGAAAAGAAGGGACTGATGTATGGTCCCTCGACACAGCTCCCCCTGTGCCATGCACCCTTCGCTTTCGCATCGGGTTGGGAGATAAAGCATTTGCCAAAGCGGTACGGCAGAAGGTGGGACGAGGCAGTCTGAATTACATTTTACAGATGTATTTCTCACATATCTCAGAGCCTCTCGCGGTCGTCGTCGTCGTCGTCGTCGTCGTCGTCGTCGTCGCTTCTGCAGAAGTAGCAAATGGCCATCGTAGCAAATGCGGCGAGGGACGCCCTGCCTTCGATTCCGAATGCACAAAGTGTGTGGTCTTGTTTCTCAGTCTATATTTGATCGGTCTCGTAAGAGTCTGAATTACATTTTACAGATGTATTTCTCACATATCTCAGAGCCTCTCGCGGTCGTCGTCGTCGTCGTCGTCGTCGTCGTCGTCGTCGCTTCTGCAGAAGTAGCAAATGGCCATCGTAGCAAATGCGGCGAGGGACGCCCTGCCTTCGATTCCGAATGCACAAAGTGTGTGGTCTTGTTTCTCAGTCTATATTTGATCGGTCTCGTAAGAGGTTGAATGTAACGAATGGGTGGGAAAGAGCAAGGGGCAGCGGCTGTGTAGAACGAAAACACAAATCCTCAGGGGTGTGAGCGTTTCGAGATGAGTCGCATACATGTAAATGTTGCTCGTCAGTGACCATGTGGCCTAATGGATAAGACGTCGGACTTCGGATCTGAAGATTACAGGTTCGAATGCTGTCACGCTTGTGTTTTTCCAGTTCTGAAAAAGAAACATACCGTTTTAATGTAGCAATTGAGCAGTACGAAACCGTCTGAATGTTGCTGTTGACCATTTTTTGCTTGGAGATGCTCTTGAGCTTGAAACACACACAACAAGACCGGTGTTAACTAGCGAAATGGTCGGCAGAGTGCCGATACCACGAGTTTTGACTGGCACTTGCACATATAAAACAAGGTGGTAAAGTAACTCGTTCGGCTTTTGAGTCACATGAAGTATGTGTGTTAATTTTGACGCCACTAGCTCTGCATGTTGTCATGCAATTTCTTTACCTATCAGAAATGATTATGACATAAAAGTGAAGTACGTGACGAGTGTGACGTTAGGAACACATTAGGCTGCATGGAGAGAAACTGTATGGGACCACCCAACCGAAACGAGTACTGTGTGACGTGCTACCCGGCAGGTATTCACCGCGGTAGCCGGCTACCTCAGTCGGTAGAGCGTCAGGCTCTTAATCCCATGGTCGTTGGTTCGAGCCACATGCTGGGCGGAACGGAATTTTGTTCCGCTGCAGATGTAAATTACCGTTTTTCTGATTAACGATATTTAATGGAAATAGCAACTGTTAACTTTGCCTACGTCTCTGTCAGTCGCAAGGAATCTGTATTTGAAGGTGAAGGTGATTTTGTAGACATGTGTGAAAGACATGTTGTGAAATGCATGTGTTGTTGTTTGGAGAGCACATCGGTTACGTGTCAGATGTGTAGCCAAGCAGTAATGGGTCGCCATAGCTGCAAATATTAGCCTGTAATATGAAGTGTTGTCAGCTGAAGTCTGATGATGCAGACGACCGTAAGGACGAAGTACCCAAGAGTACCGCTAGGCCGCGCCTCTGTAGCTCAGTGGTAGAGCACTGGTCTAATAATCCAGGGGTCGTAAGTTCCATCCTCACAGGAGAAAGATGAATTTTTGAAATCAGTTGCGCGTCGTGGCTGTATAGCAAACAGTATCTGTGATGACGAACAATTAGCAACAGGCGTTTTTTTAAGAATTACTCTCAGATGTGATTAAGGCGAATGGCGCAGATAAAGCATTTGCCAAAGCGGTACGGCAGAAGGTGGGACGAGGCAGTCTGAATTACATTTTACAGATGTATTTCTCACATATCTCAGAGCCTCTCGCGGTCGTCGTCGTCGTCGTCGTCGTCGTCGCTTCTGCAGAAGTAGCAAATGGCCATCGTAGCAAATGCGGCGAGGGACGCCCTGCCTTCGATTCCGAATGCACAAACTGTGTGGTCTTGTTTCTCAGTCTATATTTGATCGGTCTCGTAAGAGGTTGAATGTAACGAATGGGTGGGAAAGAGCAAGGGGCAGCGGCTGTGTAGAACGAAAACACAAATCCTCAGGGGTGTGAGCGTTTCGAGATGAGTCGGATACATGTAAATGTTGGTCGTCACTGACCATGTGGCCTAATGGATAAGACGTCGGACTTCGGATCTGAAGATTACAGGATAGAATGCTGTCACGCTTGTGTTTTTCCAGTTCTGAAAAAGAAACATACCGTTTTAATGTAGCAATTGAGCAGTACGAAACCGTCTGAATGTTGCTGTTGACCATTTTTTGCTTGGAGATGCTCTTGAGCTTGAAACACACACAATAAGACCGGTGTTAACTAGCGAAATGGTCGGCAGAGTGCCGACACCGCGAGTTTTGACTGGCACTTGCACATATAAAACAAGGTCGTAAAGTAACTCGTTCGGCTTTTGAGTCACATAAAGTATGTGTGTTAATTTTGACGCCACTAGCTCTGCATGTTGTCATGCAATTTCTTTACCTCTCAGAAATGATTATGACATAAAAGTTAAGTACGTGACGAGTGTGACGTTAGGAAAACATTAGGCTGCATGGAGAGAAACTGTATGCGACCACCCAACCGAAACGAGTATTGTGTGACGTGCTACCCGGCAGGTATTCACCGCGGTAGCCGGCTACCTCAGTCGGTAGAGCGTCAGGCTCTTAATCCCATGGTCGTTGGTTCGAGCCACACGCTGGGCGGAACGGAATTTTGTTCCGCTGCAGATGTAAATTACCGTTTTTCAGATTAACGATATTTAATGGAAATAGCAACTGTTAACTTTGCCTACGTCTCTGTCAGTTTCAAGGAATCTGTATTTGAAGGTGAAGGTGATTTTGTAGACATGTGTGAAAGACATGTTCTGAAATGCAAGTGTTGTTGTTTGGAGAGCACATCGGTTACGTGTCAGATGTGTAGCCAAGCAGTAATGGGTCGCCATAGCTGCAAATATTAGCCTGTAATATGAAGTGTTGTCAGCTGAAGTCTGATGATGCAGACGACCGTAAGGACGAAGTACCCAAGAGTACCGCTAGGCCGCGCCTCTTTAGCTCAGTGGTAGAGCACTGGTCTAATAATCCAGGGGTCGTAAGTTCCATCATCACAGGAGAAAGATAAATTTTGGAAATCAGTTGCGCGTCGTGGCTGTATAGCAAACAGTATCTGTGATGACGAACAATTAGCAACAGGCGTTTTTTTAAGAATTACTCTCAGATGTGATTAAGGCGAATGGCGCAGATAAAGCATTTGCCAAAGTGGTACAGCAGAAGGTGGGACGAGGCAGTCTGAATGACATTTTACAGATGTATTTCTCACATATCTCAGAGCCTCTCGCGGTCGTCGTCGTCGTCGTCGTCGTCGTCGTCGTCGTCGCCGCCGCCGCTTCTGCAGAAGTAGCAAATGGCCATCGTAGCAAATGCGGCGACGGGCGCCCTGCCTTCGATTCCGAATGCACAAAGTGTGTGGTCTTGTTTCTCAGTCTATATTTGATCGGTCTCGTAAGAGGTTGAATGTAACGAATGGGTGGGAAAGAGCAAGGGGCAGCGGCTGTGTAGAACGAAAACACAAATCCTCAGGGGTGTGAGCGTTTCGAGATGAGTCGCATACATGTAAATGTTGGTCGTCAGTGACCATGTGGCCTAATGGAAAAGACGTCGGACTTCGGATCTGAAGATTACAGGTTTGAATGCTGTCACGCTTGTGTTTTTCCAGTTCTGAAAAAGAAACATACCGTTTTAATGTAGCAATTGAGCAGTACGAAACCGTCTGAATGTTGCTGTGGTCCATTTTTTGCTTGGAGATGCTCTTGAGCTTGAGACACACACAACAAGACCGGTGTTAACTAGCGAAATGGTCGGCAGAGTGCCGACACCGCGAGTTTTGACTGGCACTTGCACATATAAAACAAGGTCGTAAAGTAACTCGTTCGGCTTTTGGGTCACATAAAGTATGTGTGTTAATTTTGACGCCACTAGCTCTGCATGTTGTCATGCAATTTCTTTACCTCTCAGAAATGATTATGACATAAAAGTGAAGTACGTGACGAGTGTGACGTTAGGAAAACATTAGGCTGCATGGAGAGAAACTGTATGGGACCACCCAACCGAAACGAGTACTGTGTGACGTGCTACCCGGCAGGTATTCACCGCGGTAGCCGGCTAGCTCAGTCGGTAGAGCGTCAGGCTCTTAATCCCATGGTCGTTGGTTCCAGCCACACGCTGGGCGGAACGGAATTTTGTTCCGCTGCAGATGTAAATTACCGTTTTTCTGATTAACGATATTTAATGGAAATAGCAACTGTTAACTTTGCCTACGTCTCTGTCAGTCGCAAGGAATCTGTATTTGAAGGTGAAGGTGATTTTGTAGACATGTGTGAAAGACATGTTCTGAAATGCAAGTGTTGTTGTTTCGAGAGCACATCGGTTACGTGTCAGATGTGTAGCCAAGCAGTAATGGGTCGCCATAGCTGCAAATATTAGCCTGTAATATGAAGTGTTGTCAGCTGAAGTCTGATGATGCAGACGACCGTAAGGACGAAGTACCCAAGAGTACCGCTAGGCCGCGTCTCTTTAGCTCAGTGGTAGAGCACTGGTCTAATAATCCAGGGGTCGTAAGTTCCATCCTCACAGGAGAAAGATGAATTTTGGAAATCAGTTGCGAGTCGTGGCTGTATAGCAAACAGTATCTGTGATGACGAACAATTGGCAACAGGCGTTTTTTTAAGAATTACTCTCAGATGTGATTAAGGCGAATGGCGCAGATAAAGCATTTGCCAAAGCGGTACAGCATAAGGTGGGACGAGGCAGTCTGAATTACATTTTACAGATGTATTTCTCACATATCTCAGAGCCTCTCGCTGTCGTCGTCGTCGTCGTCGTCGTCGTCGTCGTCGTCGTCGTCGTCGCTTCTGCAGAAGTAGCAAATGGCCATCGTAGCAAATGCGGCGAGGGACGCCCTGCCTTCGATTCCGAATGCACAAAGTGTGTGGTCTTGTTTCTCAGTCTATTTTTGATCGGTCTCGTAAGAGGTTGAATGTAACGAATGGGTGGGAAAGAGCAAGGGGCAGCGGCTGTGTAGAACGAAAACACAAATCCTCAGGGGTGTGAGCGTTTCGAGATGAGTCGCATACATGTAAATGTTGGTCGTCAGTGACCATGTGGCCTAGTGGATAAGACGTCGGACTTCGGATCTGAAGATTACAGGTTCGAATGCTGTCACGCTTGTGTTTTTCCAGTTCTGAAAAAGAAACATACCGTTTTAATGTAGCAATTGAGCAGTACGAAACCGTCTGAATGTTGCTGTTGACCATTTTTTGCTTGGAGATGCTCTTGAGCTTGAAACACACACAACAAGACCGGTGTTAACTAGCGAAATGGTCGGCAGAGTGCCGACACCGCGAGTTTTGACTGGCACTTGCACATATAAAACAAGGTCGTAAAGTAACTCGTTCGGCTTTTGAGTCACATAAAGTATGTGTGTTAATTTTGACGCCACTAGCTCTGCATGTTGTCATGCAATTTCTTTACCTCTCAGAAATGATTATGACATAAAAGTGAAGTACGTGACGAGTGTGACGTTAGGAAAACATTAGGCTGCATGGAGAGAAACTGTATGGGACCACCCAACCGAAACGAGTACTGTGTGACGTGCTACCCGCAGGTATTCACCGCGGTAGCCGGCTAGCTCAGTCGGTAGAGCGTCAGGCTCTCAATCCCATGGTCGTTGGTTCGAGCCACACGCTGGGCGGAACGGAATTTTGTTCCGCTGCAGATGTAAATTACCGTTTTTCTGATTAACGATATTTAATGGAAATAGCAACTGTTAACTTTGCCTACGTCTCTGTCAGTCGCAAGGAATCTGTATTTGAAGGTGAAGGTGATTTTGTAGACATGTGTGAAAGACATGTTCTGAAATGCAAGTGTTGTTGTTTGGAGAGCACATCGGTTACGTGTCAGATGTGTAGCCAAGCAGTAATGGGTCGCCATAGCTGCAAATATTAGCCTGTAATATGAAGTGTTGTCAGCTGAAGTCTGATGGTGCAGACGACCGTAAGGACGAAGTACCCAAGAGTACCGCTAGGCCGCGCGTCTTTAGCTCAGTGGTAGAGCACTGGTCTAATAATCCAGGGGTCGTAAGTTCCATCCTCTCAGGAGAAAGATGAATTTTGGAAATCAGTTGCGCGTCGTGGCAGTATAGCAAACAGTATCTGTGATGACGAACAATTAGCAACAGGCGTTTTTTTAAGAATTACTCTCAGATGTGATTAAGGCGAATGGCGCAGATAAAGCATTTGCCAAAGTGGTACAGCAGAAGGTGGGACGAGGCAGTCTGAATTACATTTTACAGATGTATTTCTCACATATCTCAGAGCCTCTCGCGGTCATCGTCGTCGTCGTCGTCGTCGTCGTCGCCGCCGCCGCTTCTGCAGAAGTAGCAAATGGTCATCGTAGCAAATGCGGCGAGGGACGCCCTGCCTTCGATTCCGAATGCACAAAGTGTGTGGTCTTGTTTCTCAGTCTATATTTGATCGGTCTCGTAAGAGGTTGAATGTAACGAATGGGTGGGAAAGAGCAAGGGGCAGCGGCTGTGTAGAACAAAAACACAAATCCTCAGGGGTGTGAGCGTTTCGAGATGAGTCGCATACTTGTAAATATTGGTCGTCAGTGACCATGTGGCCTAATGGATAAGACGTCGGACTTCGGATCTGAAGATTACAGGTTCGAATGTTGTCACGCTTGTGTTTTTCCAGTTCTGAAAAAGAAACATACCGTTTTAATGTAGCAATTGAGCAGTACGAAACCGTCTGATTGTTGCTGTTGACCATTTTTTGCTTGGAGATGCTCTTGAGCTTGAAACACACACAACAAGACCGGTGTTAACTAACGAAATGGTCGGCAGAGTGCCGACACCGCGAGTTTTGACTGGCACTTGCACATATAAAACAAGGTCATAAAGTAACTCGTTCGGCTTTTGAGTCACATAATGTATGTGTGTTAATTTTGACGCCACTAGCTCTGCATGTTCTCATGCAATTTCTTTACCTCTCAGAAATGATTATGACATAAAAGTGAAGTACGTGACGAGTGTGACGTTAGGAAAACATTAGGCTGCATGGAGAGAAACTGTATGGGACCACCCAACCGAAACGAGTACTGTGTGACGTGCTACCCGGCAGGTATTCACCGCGGTAGTCGGCTAGCTCAGTCGGTAGAGCGTCAGGCTCCTAATCCCATGGTCGTTGGTTCGAGAAACACGCTGGGCAGAACGGAATTTTGTTCCGCTGCAGATGTAAATTACCGCTTTTCTGATTAACGATATTTAATGGAAATAGCAACTGTTAACTTTGCCTACGTCTCTGTCAGTCGCAAGGAATCTGTATTTGAAGGTGAAGGTGATTTTGTAGACATGTGTGAAAGACATGTTCTGAAATGCAAGTGTTGTTGTTTGGAGAGCACATCGGTTACGTGTCAGATGTGTAGCCAAGCAGTAATGGGTCGCCATAGCTGCAAATATTAGCCTGTAATATGAAGTGTTGTCAGCTAAAGTCTGATGATGCAGACGACCGTAAGGACCAAGTACCCAAGAGTACCACTAGGCCGCGCCTCTTTAGCTCAGTGGTAGAGCACTGGTCTAATAATCTAGGGGTCGTAAGTTCCATCCTCACAGGAGAAAGGTGAATTTTGGAAATCAGTTGCGCGTCGTGGCTGTATAGCAAACAGTATCTGTGATGACGAACAATTAGCAACAGGCGTTTTTTTAAGAATTACTCTCAGATGTGATTAAGGCGAATGGCGCAGATAAAGCATTTGCCAAAGCGGTACAGCAGAAGGTGGGACGAGGCAGTCTGAATTACATTTTACAGATGTATTTCTCACATATCTCAGAGCCTCTCGCGGTCGTCGTCGTCGTCGTCGTCGTCGTCGTCGTCGTCGCCGCCGCCGCTTCTGCGGAAGTAGCAAATGGCCATCGTAGCAAATGCGGCGACGGGCGCCCTGCCTTCGATTCCGAATGCACAAAGTGTGTGGTCTTGTTTCTCAGTCTATATTTGATCGGTCTCGTAAGAGGTTGAATGTAACGAATGGGTGGGAAAGAGCAAGGGGCAGCGGCTGTGTAGAACAAAAACACAAATCCTCAGGGGTGTGAGCGTTTCGAGATGAGTCGCATACTTGTAAATATTGGTCGTCAGTGACCATGTGGCCTAATGGATAAGACGTCGGACTTCGGATCTGAAGATTACAGGTTCGAATGTTGTCACGCTTGTGTTTTTCCAGTTCTGAAAAAGAAACATACCGTTTTAATGTAGCAATTGAGCAGTACGAAACCGTCTGAATGTTGCTGTTGACCATTTTTTGCTTGGAGATGCTCTAGAGCTTGAAACACACACAACAAGACCGGTGTTAACTAACGAAATGGTCGGCAGAGTGCCGACACCGCGAGTTTTGACTGTCACTTGCACATATAAAACAAGGTCGTAAAGTAACTCGTTCGGCTTTTGAGTCACATAAAGTATGTGTGTTAATTTTGACGCCACTAGCTCTGCGTGTTGTCATGCAATTTCTTTACCTCTCAGAAATGATTATGACATAAAAGTGAAGTACGTGACGAGTGTGACGTTAGGAACACATTAGGCTGCATGGAGAGAAACTGTATGGGACCACCCAACCGAAACGAGTACTGTGTGACGTGCTACCCGGCAGGTATTCACCGCGGTAGCCGGCTAGCTCAGTCGGTAGAGCGTCAGGCTCTTAATCCAAGGGTTGTTGGTTCGAGCCACACGCTGGGCGGAACGGAATTTTGTTCCGCTGCAGATGTAAATTACCGTTTTTCTGATTAACGATATTTAATGGAAATAGCAACTGTTATCTTTGACTACGTCTCTGTCAGTCTCAAGGAATCTGTATTTGAAGGTGAAGGTGATTTTGTAGACATGTGTGAAAGACATGTTCTGAAATGCAAGTGTTGTTGTTTGGAGAGCACATCGGTTACGTGTCAGATGTGTAGCCAAGCAGTAATGGGTCGCCATAGTTGCAAATATTAGCCTGTAATATGAAGTGTTGTCAGCTGAAGTCTGATGATGCAGACGACCGTAAGGACGAAGTACCCAAGAGTACCGCTAGGCCGCGCCTCTTTAGCTCAGTGGTAGAGCACTGGTCTAATAATCCAGGGGGCGTAAGTTCCATCCTCACAGGAGAAAGATGAATTTTGGAAATCAGTTGCGCGTCGTGGCTGTATAGCAAACAGTATCTGTGATGACGTATAATTAGCAACAGGCGTTTTTTTAAGAATTACTCTCAGATGTGATTAAGGCGAATGGCGCAGATAAAGCATTTGCCAAAGCGGTACAGCAGAAGGTGGGACGAGGCAGTCTGAATTACATTTTACAGATGTATTTCTCACATATCTCAGAGCCTCTCGCGGTCGTCGTCGTCGTCGTCGTCGTCGCCGTCGCCGCCGCCGCTTCTGCAGAAGTAGCAAATGGCCATCGTAGCAAATGCGGCGAGGGACGCCCTGCCTTCGATTCCGAATGCACAAAGTGTGTGGTCTTGTTTCTCAGTCTATATTTGATCGGTCTCGTAAGAGGTTGAATGTAACGAATGAGTGGGAAAGAGCAAGGGGCAGCGGCTGTGTAGAACGAAAACACAAATCCTCAGGGGTGTGAGCGTTTCGAGATGAGTCGCATACATGTAAATGTTGGTCGTCAGTGACGGTGTGGCCTAATGGATAAGACGTCGGACTTCGGATCTGAAGATTACAGGTTCGAATGCTGTCACGCTTGTGTTTTTCCAGTTCTGAAAAAGAAACATACCGTTTTAATGTAGCAATTGAGCAGTACGAAACCGTCTGAATGTTGCTGTTGACCATTTTTTGCTTGGAGATGCTCTTGAGCTTGAAACACACACAACAAGACCGGTGTTAACTAGCGAAATGGTCGGCAGAGTGCCGACACCGCGAGTTTTGACTGGCACTTGCACATATAAAACAAGGTCGTAAAGTAACTCGTTCGGCTTTTGAGTCACATAAAGTATGTGTGTTAATTTTGACGCCACTAGCTCTGCATGTTGTCATGCAATTTCTTTACCTCTCAGAAATGATTATGACATAAAAGTGAAGTACGTGACGAGTGTGACGTTAGGAAAACATTAGGCTGCATGGAGAGAAACTGTATGGGACCACCCAACCGAAACGAGTACTGTGTGACGTGCTACCCGCAGGTATTCACCGCGGTAGCCGGCTAGCTCAGTCGGTAGAGCGTCAGGCTCTTAATCCCAGGGTTGTTGGTTCGAGCCACATGCTGGGCGGAACGGAATTTTGTTCCGCTGCAGATGTAAATTACCGTTTTTCTGATTAACGATATTTAATGGAAATAGCAACTGTTAACTTTGCCTACGTCTCTGTCAGTCTCAAGGAATCTGTATTTGAAGGTGAAGGTGATTTTGTAGACATGTGTGAAAGACATGTTCTGAAATGCAAGTGTTGTTGTTTCGAGAGCACATCGGTTACGTGTCAGATGTGTAGCCAAGCAGTAATGGGTCGCCATAGCTGCAAATATTAGCCTGTAATATGAAGTGTTGTCAGCTGAAGTCTGATGATGCAGACGACCGTAAGGACCAAGTACCCAAGAGTACCGCTAGGCCGCGCCTCTTTAGCTCAGTGGTAGAGCACTGGTCTAATAATCCAGGGGTCGGAAGTTCCATCCTCACAAGAGAAAGATGAATTTTGGAAATCAGTTGCGCGTCGTGGCTGTATAGCAAACAGTATCTGTGATGACGAACAATTAGCAACAGGCGTTTTTTTAAGAATTACTCTCAGATGTGATTAAGGCGAATGGCGCAGATAAAGCATTTGCCAAAGTGGTACAGCAGAAGGTGGGACGAGGCAGTCTGAATTACATTTTACAGATGTATTTCTCACATATCGTAGAGACTCTCGTCGTCGTCGTCGTCGCCGCCGCTTCTGCAGAAGTAGCAAATGGCCATCGTAGCAAATGCGGCGAGGGACGCCCTGCCTTCGATTCCGAATGCACAAAGTGTGTGGTCTTGTTTCTCAGTCTATATTTGATCGGTCTCGTAAGAGGTTGAATGTAACGAATGGGTGGGAAAGAGCAAGGGGCAGCGGCTGTGTAGAACAAAAACACAAATCCTCAGGGGTGTGAGCGTTTCGAGATGAGTCGCATACTTGTAAATATTGGTCGTCAGTGACCATGTGGCCTAATGGATAAGACGTCGGACTTCGGATCTGAAGATTACAGGTTCGAATGTTGTCACGCTTGTGTTTTTCCAGTTCTGAAAAAGAAACATACCGTTTTAATGTAGCAATTGAGCAGTACGAAACCGTCTGAATGTTGCTGTTGACCATTTTTTGCTTGGAGATGCTCTTGAGCTTGAAACACACACAACAAGACCGGTGTTAACTAACGAAATGGTCGGCAGAGTGCCGACACCGCGAGTTTTGACTGGCACTTGCACATATAAAACAAGGTCATAAAGTAACTCGTTCGGCTTTTGAGTCACATAATGTATGTGTGTTAATTTTGACGCCACTAGCTCTGCATGTTCTCATGCAATTTCTTTACCTCTCAGAAATGATTATGACATAAAAGTGAAGTACGTGACGAGTGTGACGTTAGGAAAACATTAGGCTGCATGGAGAGAAACTGTATGGGACCACCCAACCGAAACGAGTACTGTGTGACGTGCTACCCGGCAGGTATTCACCGCGGTAGTCGGCTAGCTCAGTCGGTAGAGCGTCAGGCTCCTAATCCCATGGTCGTTGGTTCGAGAAACACGCTGGGCAGAACGGAATTTTGTTCCGCTGCAGATGTAAATTACCGCTTTTCTGATTAACGATATTTAATGGAAATAGCAACTGTTAACTTTGCCTACGTCTCTGTCAGTCGCAAGGAATCTGTATTTGAAGGTGAAGGTGATTTTGTAGACATGTGTGAAAGACATGTTCTGAAATGCAAGTGTTGTTGTTTGGAGAGCACATCGGTTACGTGTCAGATGTGTAGCCAAGCAGTAATGGGTCGCCATAGCTGCAAATATTAGCCTGTAATATGAAGTGTTGTCAGCTAAAGTCTGATGATGCAGACGACCGTAAGGACCAAGTACCCAAGAGTACCACTAGGCCGCGCCTCTTTAGCTCAGTGGTAGAGCACTGGTCTAATAATCTAGGGGTCGTAAGTTCCATCCTCACAGGAGAAAGGTGAATTTTGGAAATCAGTTGCGCGTCGTGGCTGTATAGCAAACAGTATCTGTGATGACGAACAATTAGCAACAGGCGTTTTTTTAAGAATTACTCTCAGATGTGATTAAGGCGAATGGCGCAGATAAAGCATTTGCCAAAGCGGTACAGCAGAAGGTGGGACGAGGCAGTCTGAATTACATTTTACAGATGTATTTCTCACATATCTCAGAGCCTCTCGCGGTCGTCGTCGTCGTCGTCGTCGTCGTCGTCGTCGCCGCCGCCGCTTCTGCAGAAGTAGCAAATGGCCATCGTAGCAAATGCGGCGAGGGACGCCCTGCCTTCGATTCCGAATGCACAAAGTGTGTGGTCTTGTTTCTCAGTCTATATTTGATCGGTCTCGTAAGAGGTTGAATGTAACGAATGGGTGGGAAAGAGCAAGGGGCAGCGGCTGTGTAGAACAAAAACACAAATCCTCAGGGGTGTGAGCGTTTCGAGATGAGTCGCATACTTGTAAATATTGGTCGTCAGTGACCATGTGGCCTAATGGATAAGACGTCGGACTTCGGATCTGAAGATTACAGGTTCGAATGTTGTCACGCTTGTGTTTTTCCAGTTCTGAAAAAGAAACATACCGTTTTAATGTAGCAATTGAGCAGTACGAAACCGTCTGAATGTTGCTGTTGACCATTTTTTGCTTGGAGATGCTCTTGAGCTTGAAACACACACAACAAGACCGGTGTTAACTAGCGAAATGGTCGGCAGAGTGCCGACACCGCGAGTTTTGACTGTCACTTGCACATATAAAACAAGGTCGTAAAGTAACTCGTTCGGCTTTTGAGTCACATAAAGTATGTGTGTTAATTTTGACGCCACTAGCTCTGCATGTTGTCATGCAATTTCTTTACCTCTCAGAAATGATTATGACATAAAAGTGAAGTACGTGACGAGTGTGACGTTAGGAACACATTAGGCTGCATGGAGAGAAACTGTATGGGACTACCCAACCGAAACGAGTACTGTGTGACGTGCTACCCGGCAGGTATTCACCGCGGTAGCCTGCTAGCTCAGTCGGTAGAGCGTCAGGCTCTCAATCCCAGGGTCGTTGGTTCGAGCCGCACGCTGGGCCGAACGGAATTTTGTTCCGCTGCAGATGTAAATTACCGTTTTTCTGATTAACGATATTTAATGGAAATAGCAACTGTTAACTTTGCCTACGTCTCTGTCAGTCGCAAGGAATCTGTATTTGAAGGTGAAGGTGATTTTGTAGACATGTGTGAAAGACATGTTCTGAAATGCAAGTGTTGTTGTTTGGAGAGCACATCGGTTACGTGTCAGATGTGTAGCCAAGCAGTAATGGGTCGCCATAGCTGCAAATATTAGCCTGTAATATGAAGTGTTGTCAGCTGAAGTCTGATGATGCAGACGACCGTAAGGACGAAGTACCCAAGAGTACCACTAGGCCGCGCCTCTTTAGCTCAGTGGTAGAGCACTGGTCTAATAATCCAGGGGTCGGAAGTTCCATCCTCACAGGAGAAAGATGAATTTTGGAAATCAGTTGCGCGTCGTGGCTGTATAGCAAACAGTATCTGTGATGACGAACAATTAGCAACAGGCGTTTTTTTAAGAATTACTCTCAGACGTGATTAAGGCGAATGGCGCAGATAAAGCATTTGCCAAAGTGGTACAGCAGAAGGTGGGACGAGGCAGTCTGAATTACATTTTACAGATGTATTTCTCACATATCTCAGAGCCTCTCGCGGTCGTCGTCGTCATCGTCGCCTCCGCCGCTTCTGCAGAAGTAGCAAATGGCCATCGTAGCAAATGCGGCGAGGGACGCCCTGCCTTCGATTCCGAATGCACAAAGTGTGTGGTCTTGTTTCTCAGTCTATATTTGATCGGTCTCGTAAGAGGTTGAATGTAACGAATGGGTGGGAAAGAGCAAGGGGCAGCGGCTGTGTAGAACAAAAACACAAATCCTCAGGGGTGTGAGCGTTTCGAGATGAGTCGCATACTTGTAAATATTGGTCGTCAGTGACCATGTGGCCTAATGGATAAGACGTCGGACTTCGGATCTGAAGATTACAGGTTCGAATGTTGTCACGCTTGTGTTTTTCCAGTTCTGAAAAAGAAACATACCGTTTTAATGTAGCAATTGAGCAGTACGAAACCGTCTGAATGTTGCTGTTGACCATTTTTTGCTTGGAGATGCTCTTGAGCTTGAAACACACACAACAAGACCGGTGTTAACTAACGAAATGGTCGGCAGAGTGCCGACACCGCGAGTTTTGACTGGCACTTGCACATATAAAACAAGGTCATAAAGTAACTCGTTCGGCTTTTGAGTCACATAATGTATGTGTGTTAATTTTGACGCCACTAGCTCTGCATGTTCTCATGCAATTTCTTTACCTCTCAGAAATGATTATGACATAAAAGTGAAGTACGTGACGAGTGTGACGTTAGGAAAACATTAGGCTGCATGGAGAGAAACTGTATGGGACCACCCAACCGAAACGAGTACTGTGTGACGTGCTACCCGGCAGGTATTCACCGCGGTAGTCGGCTAGCTCAGTCGGTAGAGCGTCAGGCTCCTAATCCCATGGTCGTTGGTTCGAGAAACACGCTGGGCAGAACGGAATTTTGTTCCGCTGCAGATGTAAATTACCGCTTTTCTGATTAACGATATTTAATGGAAATAGCAACTGTTAACTTTGCCTACGTCTCTGTCAGTCGCAAGGAATCTGTATTTGAAGGTGAAGGTGATTTTGTAGACATGTGTGAAAGACATGTTCTGAAATGCAAGTGTTGTTGTTTGGAGAGCACATCGGTTACGTGTCAGATGTGTAGCCAAGCAGTAATAGGTCGCCATAGCTGCAAATATTAGCCTGTAATATGAAGTGTTGTCAGCTAAAGTCTGATGATGCAGACGACCGTAAGGACCAAGTACCCAAGAGTACCACTAGGCCGCGCCTCTTTAGCTCAGTGGTAGAGCACTGGTCTAATAATCTAGGGGTCGTAAGTTCCATCCTCACAGGAGAAAGGTGAATTTTGGAAATCAGTTGCGCGTCGTGGCTGTATAGCAAACAGTATCTGTGATGACGAACAATTAGCAACAGGCGTTTTTTTAAGAATTACTCTCAGATGTGATTAAGGCGAATGGCGCAGATAAAGCATTTGCCAAAGCGGTACAGCAGAAGGTGGGACGAGGCAGTCTGAATTACATTTTACAGATGTATTTCTCACATATCTCAGAGCCTCTCGCGGTCGTCGTCGTCGTCGTCGGCGTCGTCGCCGCCGCCGCTTCTGCAGAAGTAGCAGATGGCCATCGTAGCAAATGCGGCGAGGGACGCCCTGCCTTCGATTCCGAATGCACAAAGTGTGTGGTCTTGTTTCTCAGTCTATATTTGATCGGTCTCGTAAGAGGTTGAATGTAACGAATGGGTGGGAAAGAGCAAGGGGCAGCGGCTGTGTAGAACAAAAACACAAATCCTCAGGGGTGTGAGCGTTTCGAGATGAGTCGCATACTTGTAAATATTGGTCGTCAGTGACCATGTGGCCTAATGGATAAGACGTCGGACTTCGGATCTGAAGATTACAGGTTCGAATGTTGTCACGCTTGTGTTTTTCCAGTTCTGAAAAAGAAACATACCGTTTTAATGTAGCAATTGAGCAGTACGAAACCGTCTGAATGTTGCTGTTGACCATTTTTTGCTTGGAGATGCTCTTGAGCTTGAAACACACACAACAAGACCGGTGTTAACTAGCGAAATGGTCGGCAGAGTGCCGACACCGCGAGTTTTGACTGTCACTTGCACATATAAAACAAGGTCGTAAAGTAACTCGTTCGGCTTTTGAGTCACATAAAGTATGTGTGTTAATTTTGACGCCACTAGCTCTGCATGTTGTCATGCAATTTCTTTACCTCTCAGAAATGATTATGACATAAAAGTGAAGTACGTGACGAGTGTGACGTTAGGAACACATTAGGCTGCATGGAGAGAAACTGTATGGGACCACCCAACCGAAACGAGTACTGTGTGACGTGCTACCCGGCAGGTATTCACCGCGGTAGCCGGCTAGCTCAGTCGGTAGAGCGTCAGGCTCTTAATCCCAGGGTTGTTGGTTCGAGCCACACGCTGGGCGGAACGGAATTTTGTTCCGCTGCAGATGTAAATTACCGTTTTTCTGATTAACGATATTTAATGGAAATAGCAACTGTTATCTTTGACTACGTCTCTGTCAGTCTCAAGGAATCTGTATTTGAAGGTGAAGGTGATTTTGTAGACATGTGTGAAAGACATGTTCTGAAATGCAAGTGTTGTTGTTTGGAGAGCACATCGGTTACGTGTCAGATGTGTAGCCAAGCAGTAATGGGTCGCCATAGTTGCAAATATTAGCCTGTAATATGAAGTGTTGTCAGCTGAAGTCTGATGATGCAGACGACCGTAAGGACGAAGTACCCAAGAGTACCGCTAGGCGGCGCCTCTTTAGCTCAGTGGTAGAGCACTGGTCTAATAATCCAGGGGGCGTAAGTTCCATCCTCACAGGAGAAAGATGAATTTTGGAAATCAGTTGCGCGTCGTGGCTGTATAGCAAACAGTATCTGTGATGACGTATAATTAGCAACAGGCGTTTTTTTAAGAATTACTCTCAGATGTGATTAAGGCGAATGGCTCAGATAAAGCATTTGCCAAAGCGGTACAGCAGAAGGTGGGACGAGGCAGTCTGAATTACATTTTACAGATGTATTTCTCACATATCTCAGAGCCTCTCGCGGTCGTCGTCGTCGTCGTCGTCGTCGCCGTCGCCGCCGCCGCTTCTGCAGAAGTAGCAAATGGCCATCGTAGCAAATGCGGCGAGGGACGCCCTGCCTTCGATTCCGAATGCACAAAGTGTGTGGTCTTGTTTCTCAGTCTATATTTGATCGGTCTCGTAAGAGGTTGAATGTAACGAATGAGTGGGAAAGAGCAAGGGGCAGCGGCTGTGTAGAACGAAAACACAAATCCTCAGGGGTGTGAGCGTTTCGAGATGAGTCGCATACATGTAAATGTTGGTCGTCACTGACCATGTGGCCTAATGGATAAGACGTCGGACTTCGGATCTGAAGATTACAGGTTCGAATGCTGTCACGCTCGTGTTTTTCCAGTTCTGAAAAAGAAACATACCGTTTTAATGTAGCAATTGAGCAGTACGAAAGCGTCTGAATGTTGCTGTTGACCATTTTTTGCTTGGAGATGCTCTTGAGCTTGAAACACACACAACAAGACCGGTGTTAACTAGCGAAATGGTCGGCAGAGTGCCGACACCACGAGTTTAGACTGGCACTTGCACATCTAAAACAAGGTCGTAAAGTAACTCGTTCGGCTTTTGAGTCACATAAAGTATGTGTGTTAATTTTGACGCCACTAGCTCTGCATGTTGTCATGCAATTTCTTTACCTCTCAGAAATGATTATGACATAAAAGTGAAGTACGTGACGAGTGTGACGTTAGGAAAACATTAGGCTGCATGGAGAGAAACTGTATGGGACCACCCAACCGAAACGAGTACTGTGTGACGTGCTACCCGGCAGGTATTCACCGCGGTAGCCGGCTAGCTCAGTCGGTAGAGCGTCAGACTTTTAATCCCAGGGTCGTTGGTTCAAGCCACACGCTGTGTGGAACGGAATTTTTTTCCGCTGCAGATGTAAATTACCGTTTTTCTGATTAACGATATTTAATGGAAGTAGCAACTTTTAACTTTGCCTACGTCTCTGTCAGTCGCAAGGAATCTGTATTTGAAGGTGAAGGTGATTTTGTAGACATGTGTGTAAGACATGTTCTGAAATGCAAGTGTTGTTGTTTGGAGAGCACATCGGTTACGTGTCAGATGTGTAGCCAAGCAGTAATGGGTCGCCATAGCTGCAAATATTAGCCTGTAATATGAAGCGTTGTCAGCTGAAGTCTGATGATGCAGACGACCGTAAGGACGAAGTACCCAAGAGTACCGCTAGGCCGCGCCTCTTTAGCTCAGTGGTAGAGCACTGGTCTAATAATCCAGGGGTCGTAAGTTCCATCCTCACAGGAGAAAGCTGAATTTTGGAAATCAGTTGCGCGTCGTGGCTGTATAGCAAACAGTATCTGTGATGACGAACAATTAGCAACAGGCGTTTTTTTAAGAATTACTCTCAGATGTGATTAAGGCGAATGGCGCAGATAAAGCATTTGCCAAAGCGGTACAGCATAAGGTGGGATGAGGCAGTCTGAATTACATTTTACAGATGTATTTCTCACATATCTCAGAGCCTCTCGCGGTCGTCGTCGTCGTCGTCGTCGTCGTCGTCGCCTCCGCCGCTTCTGCAGAAGTAGCAAATGGCCATCGTAGCAAATGCGGCGAGGGACGCCCTGCCTTCGATTCCGAATGCACAAAGTGTGTGGTCTTGTTTCTCAGTCTATATTTGATCGGTCTCGTAAGAGGTTGAATGTAACGAATGGGTGGGAAAGAGCAAGGGGCAGCGGCTGTGTAGAACGAAAACACAAATCCTCAGGGGTGTGAGCGTTTCGAGATGAGTCGCATACATGTAAATGTTGGTCGTCAGTGACGGTGTGGCCTAATGGATAAGACGTCGGACTTCGGATCTGAAGATTACAGGTTCGAATGCTGTCACGCTCGTGTTTTTCCTGTTCTGAAAAAGAAACATACCGTTTTAATGTAGCAATTGAGCAGTACGAAAGCGTCTGAATGTTGTTGTTGACCATTTTTTGCTTGGAGATGCTCTTGAGCTTGAAACACACACAACAAGACCGGTGTTTAACTAGCGAAATGGTCGGCAGAGTGCCGACACCGCGAGTTTTGACTGGCACTTGCACATCTAAAACAAGGTCGTAAAGTAACTCGTTCGGCTTTTGAGTCACATAAAGTATGTGTGTTAATTTTGACGCCACTAGCTCTGCATGTTGTCATGCAATTTCTTTACCTCTCAGAAATGATTATGACATAAAAGTGAAGTACGTGACGAGTGTGACGTTAGGAAAACATTAGGCTGCATGGAGAGAAACTGTATGGGACCACCCAACCGAAACGAGTACTGTGTGACGTGCTACCCGGCAGGTATTCACCGCGGTAGCCGGCTAGCTCAGTACAGTTCGGCGCTAGCGGCCGTGCGGAGCGGAGGTCCGATACTTCCGCCTGTGCGGCGTGTGCGAGTGTTTGTTTACTTGTGGACTTAGTCTGCGCGCGGGCTAATAACAACGATCATGGCGAACAAGTACAGAAAAACTACATTACGATTCAATTTCTGCAAAGACTACGAAAGACCAAAGGCTTTAGCAGTGGAATGATTCATACGTGAGGACGTCAAGATACCGCCAAACGATATTGTCGGAATTCACCTGTCCATCGTTAGTCCCACGGTGTATGTTAAGATTGTAAATGACGCGGCGTGTGAGAGAATTCTACGGGCGACAAAAGCAGGTCTCCGATTTTGCCATAGTGACGGGAATGTCGGCACGGTAACTGTAGAACATGCTGGTCTGGGTGTACGGACAATACGTGTTTTTGAGCTGCCATTTGAGCTCCCGGCTGACGAAGTTATTGAGGCTTTTAAGCCATACGGCACGGTACATGGTCACACAGCAGAACGCTGGACACAATTCGCCACGTACCCCGTGCTTAACGGAGTGAGACAGATCACTATTGATCTTCAGAAGCATGTACCGTCCTATCTGACAATTGGTGGTTGTAGGGCGGTGGTGATTTACGATGGGCAACCACGTACATGTTCTGGCTGTGGCCAGGAGGGACACCTCTGGTCGAACTGTATGCAACGGCCGATTACGCAACTGCCTTCAGATGTGCGGGAGCCGTCGCCAGAGATGACAGTACTACCGATCACCTATGCCAAAGCCCTCACTGCGTCCGCTGATGACCGAAAGGACACAGCCCCGGTGGAAGTTCCCGATGGCACTCTCCGAAACCTTGTAGCAGACGTCGGGATGACAGAGGATGCTGCTCCATCTAGCATACAATCTACGGCGACAACACCAGTTGACACCGAACTCCTACCAAGCACACCGATAGTACACGAAGCAGTTCCAGCCACTACGGATGCTGTTCCGTCTGGAACGCACTCTGTGACGACAACATCAGTTTCGACCGAACTCCCGCCAACTACAACGATGGGACTCGAAACACTTCCAGTTCCTACGGATGCTTTTCTGTCGGGCAGCCGTGATTCCCTACAATATGAGGACACGGAAGGAAGATCACGCAAACAACGTTCCCCGAAAAGGAGGAAACGGCGTCGTCGCACGACATCTCCTAGGGATGACTCCCCTTGCCCCGACGACGATGCGCCTGTGGAGCAAGACGACACAACAGCCTCTACGAAGCAGGATGAGGCAATGGAAACTGTTCGATCAGACCCGCAGCGGTCTGTCACATTGACGGTAGCGGGACGTGGTGATGCTGAAGAGGAACGACAACCAGTTGGCTCTCCAGACGCAGATGCTGTGGCTATGGACACGAATATATCACTGCCTGCAAAGATGTGGTATGACGATATTGAGGAGGCGCCGGACGTCATACAGAGGCAGCCGGCACTCACAAAGACGGCCTAGTAATTGCTGAAGGTGAAGAGAGAGGGGCGAGAGAACGTCTTCTAACTCAGCCCCCAGCGCCGATGCAGGGAGATATTGTTGCGCCTCGACAGAGTGGGATTCAACGCCATGCGAACCGTATTGCGACATTAAATATAAATGACGTGCGTTCACCAACCAAAATACACCTACTGAAGGAAACGATTTGGGCATCTGATGCGGATATTGCTTTGCTGCAGGAAGTCCACATAGCTGCACTCCCACACATCGCAGGCTACCAATCCTATTCGTCACATGGAGATCACAATGGGAGTGGGGTGGCAGTTTACGTGTGAAATGGCTTACCCGTGGAAAACGTGTGTTACCTTCCGTCGGCCCGGGGAATGGCTTTCACGACGTTTGGGACACGCATCATCAATCTTTATGCACCGTCGGGAAACAATCGGCGGCGGGAAAGGGCGCGATTTTATGCAGAAGATATGGCACCACTTTTCCATGGACGTTATGAATGTGTAATCATTGGTGGAGATTTCAACTGTGTTCTCAGCCAGAAAGACCAATGGCCGCAAGCAAACATCAGCCAGGAGTTGCGAATCGTTGTCAGCGACCTTGTACTTAGTGACACATGGGAATTACGACATGGAGATGCACCGGGATACACCTATGTGACCAGTCATTCGGCGAGCAGATTAGATCGCATTTATATCTCACGGGCTCATGCAAATGATGTCCAGGACGCGGAACGCTGGCCATTGGCATTTTCCGATCACAGCGCTTACATCTGTACGGTGCTTCTTCCCCGTAGAGAGGTGTGGAACAGCAAGGCCCCGTGGAAATTAAACATTCAACATCTACATGATCCCGAATGTCGTCAACGGATCCTTGAGACATGGACGATGTGCGAGCGAAAGGTTGGAAGGTATGCTACGAAGCTTGATTGGTGGCTGACTTGTGCTAAACCGGCGCTTCGCCGTACGTTCATCTCATATAGCAGGGAGATGGCCGAATGGCGCCGCCGTTCGACCGACTTTTATTTTGCAGCGCTGCGCGAACTGGACGATGATCCGCCGGGACCGGACGTCTGGATCAAACGCAAAAGGATAAAAGCTAAATTAGTGGCTTTAGCTCGGAAACATCTTCAGGGAACCATGGTGCGCGCCAGATGTCACGATACGATACGACACGAGATTCCTTCCATGCACCACGTCGTGAATGAACGAAAGCACCGACGACGCGTTTTGGTGCGGGAGTTAATTACCCGCGAAGACCGAAGAGTGACGCGTCAAGCGGACATTGTCTCTGCGTTCGTCGACCATTACCAACACATCTATCGGGAGGAAGCAGCCCGTGTTGATGACCTCGCACGTATAGCCACATACGTCTCCCGTACACTAACGGTGGAAGACGCTGGAACCTTATTGGAAGCTATTAGCTGTGAGGAAGAACGTGATGCGATCGCAAAGGGTGCGTTGAATCGCTCCCCAGGCATTGATGGACTTCCTGCTGAATTTTATCGAGAATTTCGCAACGAAATGGCACCGCGATGGACGGAAATGTACAACGAGTTGTTAAATTCCGATGCACCTATTCCACGGGCTTTTATGGAAGGCCTCTTGGTGCCAGTACATAAACCGAAGCCAGGAATTACGGTCACACATTATCGCCCCATCACCCTGCTTAATGCAGACTATAAGATCTTTGCACGGATGCTAGCGTCCCGATGTCGTATGTTAATTCGTAGCGTTCTCTCCCCAGAACCGACGACACCGGGTGGATCGGTGAATGTGCAAACAGCTACTGGCGAATGCCGTGATGTAATAGCGCTGGCGGAGGAGTGCCGGCTTAAAGCGGCGATGGCGGCGGTTGATTTTGACAGTGCTTTTGATAAGGTGCGCCACAACTATCTGTACGCTGTACTGGAACAAATGGGATTTCCAGACTGTTTTACTGGTCTCATTAGAAGGATTTATGGGAGCGCACAATCCTTGGTACATGTTAATGGGCGTATAGCAGGACCCATTCAAATTCGACGTTCCATTCGCCAGGGCTGCCCTCTTTCGATGCTGCTGTTCGCGATAGCGTTAGAACCATTAATTGGGAGGCTAACAAATTCTCTTTCTGGGGTGGAACTGCGGGGCTACACCTTCAAATGTCGTGCTTATGCGGACGACCTCCTGCTGCTCGTTCGTTCTGAGGAAGAGGTGAAGACGGTTCTTGAACTGTTGTTGGACCACAGTGTGACGGCGGGTAGTGCAGTGAACATGAACAAATCGGCAGCAATGCCGGTTGGAAAGGGCCTTACGCCGGAAGAAATCAGTCCATTTCCTTATGTGCAACAATTCCGCTATCGCGGCATAGACTTTACCTCATCTGTGAAACATACTGCGGCAGTTAACTACCGACGTATTTTACAGACAACACGTACCATGGTCCGCCAACATCTCCTACGACGCCTTGATCCTTTGCAGCGAGTCGAATATCTGAACACTTATGTGGTTTCTCGAATGGTGCATATTTCGCAGATCCTGCCCCTACCACTCACGCTCGGGCATCGACTTCAATCAGCACTAGGCTATTTTGTGATGATTGGGTCGCCCCTCAAGGTGCGATACGCAACGCTCACGCTCCCTACGGACAAGGGGGGACTCGGACTTACAAATGTTCGCTGCCGAGCAACGGCGCTCCTTCTAGCCACGATGTAGAAGCAATGGCGTAGCGGGCGTGATTCCCTTACATCCCGCCTACTGGATCTCCTAGTTCCAGCGTCCCTCACACCTCCGGTGGCGGTGGGCAACATTACGCCACATTTTGCGCATGTATCAACATTTATCGTGGAACTTAGTTATATCAGAGACGAGCTTCCGCGCACGAGACCACCATGCGCGAAGGATTTTTATGTTTGGCTGCTACGACGGATAAGTCGTAATGTCATTGAACTGAAACACCTCACGTTGCATTGGCCGAAGATTTGGAGACATGTGCACCAAAAATTCTTTCCTACCTTCGTTCGGGCACTGTGGTTCTCTGTCACCTGTGGCAAGTTCAACACCAACCAACGACTCCATGCAATTGGACTAGTGGACACTCCACTGTGCCCGAAATGTCGCCAAGTGGATGACGACCATCACCGCTTAACTTGTATCGCGGTGGAGGACGTATGGCTCCTAGGACGACAGATGGTGGCTTGCTACCTCCTTGTGACCCCGCAACATATTACACCTGCTTCCTTCTTACATCCGGAGAGTGACTACTTTGCGGCGACTAAATCACAGTCGATCATCTGCGTCAAAGGTTGGACGATCGCGTGCCTCTATGGGGATGCTGCCAAGTCGCGACTCGACTTTTGGTATTTCTTACAGCAAGCCCACTATGAGGTTCATAGATGGTCACACTATCGGAAAACCTTTGCCAACTATATCCAGGCAGTCTTCCTCGAACCCCAACGCAGTTGGGATGTGCCGGGTGCAGTCGGTGTGCACATTTGACAGCTGATAATGAACCTCACGCTTCTCTCAACGCTCCATATGTAATGCACATACTATACCATGAAATGATCTACATGATCTACATGTTCCTTTTAACAGGGTGATTGTGGAAAATAAATAAATATAATAAATAAAAACAACATCCCTGTATCCCTTTTCCTTTACATTTTGTGATTTGTTGTACAATGATTTTCTTTTGTTTTTGTTTTTGCAGAGGATGCATAAAAAAAAAGTCGGTAGAGCGTCAGACTCTTAATCCCAGGGTCGTTGGTTCAAGCCACACGCTGGGCGGAACGGAATTTTGTTCCGCTGCAGATGTAAATTACCGTTTTTCTGATTAACGATATTTAATGGAAATAGCAACTTTTAACTTTGCCTACGTCTCTGTCAGTCGCAAGGAATCTGTATCTGAAGGTGAAGGTGATTTTATAGACATGTGTGAAAGACATGTTCTGAAATGCAAGTGTTGTTGTTTGGAGAGCACATCGTTCCGTGTCAGATGTGTAGCCAAGCAGTAATGGGTCGCCATAGATGCGAATATTAGCCTGTAATATGAAGTGTTGTCAGCTGAAGTCAGATGATGCAGACGACCGTAAGGACGAAGTACCCAAGAGTACCGCTAGGCCGCGCCTCTTTAGCTCAGTGGTAGAGCACTGGCTAATAAACCAAGGGTCGTAAGTTCCACCCTCACAAGAGAACGATGAATTTTGGAAATCAGTTGCGCGTCGTGGCTGTGTAGCAAACAATATCTGTGATGACGAACAATAAGCGACAGGCGTTTTTTTAAGAATTACTCTCAGATGTGATTAAGGCGAATGGCGCAGATAAAGCATTTGCCAAAGCGGTACAGCATAAGGTGGGACGAGGCAGTCTGAATTACATTATATAGATGTATTTCTCACATATCTCAGAGCCTCTCGCAGTCGTCGTCGTCGTCGTCGCCACCGCTTCTGCAGAAGTAGCAAATGGCCATCGTAGCAAATGCGGTGAGGGACGCCCTGCCTTCGATTCCGATTGCATAAAGGGTGTGGTCTTGTTTCTCAGTCTATATTTGATCGGTCTCGTAAGAGGTTGAATGTAGCGAATGGGTGGGAAAGAGCAAGGGGCAGCGGCTGTGTAGAACGAAAACACAAATCCTCAGGGGTGTGAGCGTTTCGAGATGAGTCGTATACATGTAAATGTTTGTCGCCAGTGACCATGTGGCCTAATGGATAAGGCGTCGGACTTCGGATCTGAAGATTACAGGTTCGAATGCTGTCACGCTCGTGTTTTTCCAGTTCTGAAAAAGAAACATACCGTTTTAATGTAGCAATTGAGCAGTACGAAACCGTCTGAATGTTGCTGTTGACCATTTTTTGCTTGGAGATGCTCTTGAGCTTGAAACACACACAACAAGACCGGTGTTAACTAGCGAAATGGTTGGCAAAGTGCCGACACCGCGAGTTTTGACTGGCACTTGCACATCTGGAACAACGTCGGAAAGTAACTCGTTCGGCTTTTGGGTCACATAAAGTATGTGTGTTAATTTTGACGACACTAGCTCTGCATGTTGTCATGCAATTTCTTTAGCTCTCAGAAATGATTATGACATAAAAGTGAAGTACGTGACGAGTGTGACGTTAGGAAAACATTAGGCTGCATGGAGAGAAACTCTATGGGACCACGCCACCGAAACGAGTACTGTGTGACGTGCTATCCGGCAGGTATTCATTGCGGTAGCCGGCTAGCTCAGTGGGTAGATAGTCAGACTCTTAATCCCAGGGTCGATGGTTCGAGCCACACGCTGGGCGGAACGGAATTTTGTTCCACTGCAGATGTAAATTACCGTTTTTCTGATTAACGATATTTAATGGAAATAGCAACGTTTAACTTTGCCTACGTCTCTGTCAGTCGCAAGGAAACTGTATTTGAAGGTGAAGGTGATTTTGTAGACATGTGTGAAAGACATGTTCTGAAATGCAAGTGTTGTTGTTTGGAGAGCACATCGGTTACGTGTCAGATGTGTAGCCAAGCAGTAATGGGTCGCCATAGCTGCAAATATTAGCCTGTAATATGAAGCGTTGTCAGCTGAAGTCTGATGATGCAGACGACCGTAAGGACGAAGTACCCAAGAGTACCGCTAGGCCGCGCCTCTTTAGCTCAGTGGTAGAGCACTGGTCTAATAATCCAGGGGTCGTAAGTTCCATCCTCACAGGAGAAAGCTGAATTTTGGAAATCAGTTGCGCGTCGTGGCTGTATAGCAAACAGTATCTGTGATGACGAACAATTAGCGACAGGCGTTTTTTTAAGAATTACTCTCAGATGTGAGTAAGTCGAATGGCGCAGATAAAGCATTTGCCAAAGCGGTACAGCATAAGGTGCGACGAGGCAGTCTGAATTACATTTTATAGATGTATTTCTCACATATCTCAGAGCCTCTCGCAGTCGTCGTGTCGTCGTCGTCGCCGCCGCCGCCGCCGCCGCCGCCGCCGCCGCTTCTGCAGAAGTAGCAAATGGCCATCGTAGCAAATGCGGTGAGGGACGCCCTGCCTTCGATTCCGATTGCACAAAGTGTGTGGTCTTGTTTCTCAGTCTATATTTGATCGGTCTCGTAAGAGGTTGAATGTAACGAATGGGTGGGAAAGAGCAAGGGGCAGCGGCTGTGTAGAACGAAAAGACAAATCCTCAGGGGTGTGAGCGTTTCGAGATGAGTCGTATACATGTAAATGTTTGTCGCCAGTGACCGTGTGGCCTAATGGATAAGGCGTCGGACTTCGGATCTGAAGATTACAGGTTCGAAAGCTGTCACGCTCGTGTTTTTCCAATTCTGAAAAAGAAACATACCGTTTTAATGTAGCAATTGAGCAGTACGAAACCGTCTGAATGTTGCTGTTGACCATTTTTTGCTTGGAGATGCTCTTGAGCTTGAAACACACACAACAAGATCGGTGTTAACTAGCGAAATGGTCGGCAGAGTGCCGACACCGCGAGTTTTGACTGGCACTTGCACATATAAAACAAGGTCGTAAAGTAACTCGTTCGGCTTTTGAGTCACATAAGGTATGTGTGTTAATTTTGACGCCACTAGCTCTGCATGTTGTCATGCAATTTCTTTACCTCTCAGAAATGATTATGACATAAAAGTGAAGTACGTGACGAGTGTGACGTTACGAAAACATTAGGCTGCATGGAGAGAAACTGTATGGGACCACCCAACCGAAACGAGTACTGTGTGACGTGCTACCCGTCAGGTATTCAACGCGGTAGCCGGCTACCTCAGTCGGTAGAGCGTCAGGCTCTTAATCCCAGGGTCGTTGGTTCGAGCCACACGCTGGGCGGAACGGAATTTTGTTCCGCTGCAGATGAAAATTACCGTTTTTCTGATTTCCGATATTTAAGGGAAATAGCAACTTTAAACTTTGCCTACGTCTCTGTCAGTCGCAAGGAAACTGTATTTGAAGGTGAAGGTGATTTTGTAGACATGTGTGAAAGACATTTTCTGTAAAGCAAGTGTTGTTGTTTGGAGAGCACATCGGTTACGTGTCAGTTGTGTAGCCAAGCAGTAATGGGTCGCCATAGCTGCAAATATTAGCCGGTAATATGAAGTGTTGTCAGCTGAAGTCTGATGATGCAGACGACCGTAAGGACGAAGTACCCAAGAGTACCGCTAGGCAGCGCCTCTGTAGCTCAGTGGTAGAGCACTGGTCTAATAAACCAGGGGACGTAAGTTCCATCCTCACAAGAGAACGATGTATTTTGGAAATCAGTTGCGCGTCGTGGCTGTATAGCAAACAGTATCTGTGATGACGAACAATTAGCGACAGGCGTTTTTTTAAGAATTACTCTCAGATGTGATTAAGGCGAATGGCGCAGATAAAGCATTTGCCAAAGCGGTACAGCATAAGGTGGGACGAGGCAGTCTCAATTACATTTTATTGATGTATTTCTCACATATCTCAGAGCCTTTCGACGTCGACGTCGTCGTCGTCGTCGTAGTCGCTTCTGCAGAAGTAGCAAATGGCCATCGTAGCAAAAAACGGTGAGGGACGGCCTGCCTTCGATTCCGATTGCACAAAGTGTGTGGTCTTGTTTCTCAGTCTATATTTGATCGGTCTCGTAAGAGGTTGAATGTAACGAATGGGTGTTAAAGAGCAAGGGGCAGCGGCTGTGTAGAACGAAAACACAAATCCTCAGGGGTGTGAGCGTTTCGAGATGAGTCGTATACATGTAAATGTTTGTCGTCAGTGACTGTGTGGCTTAATGGATAAGGCGTCGGAATTCTGATCTGAGGATTACAGGTTCGAATGCTGTCACGCTTGTGTTTTTCCAGTTCTGAAAAAGAAACATACCGTTTTAATGTAGCAATTGAGCAGTACGAAACCGTCTGAATGTTGCTGTTGACCATTTTTTGCTTGGAGATGCTCTTGAGCTTGAAACACACACAACAAGACCGGTGTTAACTAGCGAAATGGTCGGCAGAGTGCCGACACCGCGAGTTTTGACTGGCACTTGCACATATAAAACAAGGTCGTAAAGTAACTCGTTCGGCTAATGAGTCACATAAGGTATGTGTGTTAATTTTGACGCCACTAGCTCTGCATGTTGTCATGCAATTTCTTTACCTCTCAGAAATGATTATGACATAAAAGTGAAGTACGTGACGAGTGTGACGTTACGAAAACATTAGGCTGCATGGAGAGAAACTGTATGGGACCACCCAACCGAAACGAGTACTGTGTGACGTGCTACCCGTCAGGTATTCAACGCGGTAGCCGGCTACCTCAGTCGGTAGAGCGTCAGGCTCTTAATCCCAGAGTCGTTGGTTCGAGCCACACGCTGGGCGGAACGGAATTTTGTTCCGCTGCAGATGAAAATTACCGTTTTTCTGATTTCCGATATTTAAGGGAAATAGCAACTTTAAACTTTGCCTACGTCTCTGTCAGTCGCAAGGAAACTGTATTTGAAGGTGAAGGTGATTTTGTAGACATGTGTGAAAGACATGTTCTGTAAAGCAAGTGTTGTTGTTTGGAGAGCACATCGGTTACGTGTCAGTTGTGTAGCCAAGCGGTAATGGGTCGCCATAGCTGCAAATATTAGCCGGTAATATGAAGTGTTGTCAGCTGAAGTCTGATGATGCAGACGACCGTAAGGACGAAGTACCCAAGAGTACCGCTAGGCAGCGCCTCTGTAGCTCAGTGGTAGAGCACTGGTCTAATAAACTAGGGGTCGTAAGTTCCATCCTCACAAGAGTACGATGAATTTTGGAAATCAGTTGCGCGTCGTGGTTGTATAGCAAACAGTATCTGTGATGACGAACAATTAGCGACAGGCGTTTTTTTAAGAATTACTCTCAGATGTGATTAAGGCGAATGGCGCAGATAAAGTATTTGCCAAAGCGGTGCAGCATAAGGTGGGACGAGGCTGTCTGAATTACATTTTATAGATGTATTTCTCACATATCTCAGAGCCTCTCGCAGTCGTCGTCGTCGTCGCTTCTGCAGAAGTAGCAAATGGCCATCGTAGCAAAAAACGGTGAGGGACGGCCTGCCTTCGATTCCGATTGCACAAAGTGTGTGGTCTTGTTTCTCAGTCTATATTTGATCGGTCTCGTAAGAGGTTGAATGTAACGAATGGGTGTTAAACAGCAAGGGGCAGCGGCTGTGTAGAACGAAAACACAAATCCTCAGGGGTGTGAGCGTTTCGAGATGAGTCGTATACATGTAAATGTTTGTCGTCAGTGACCGTGTGGCTTAATGGATAAGGCGTCGGAATTCTGATCTGAGGATTACAGGTTCGAATGCTGTCACGCTCGTGTTTTTCCAGTTCTGAAAAAGAAACATACCGTTTTAATGTAGCAATTGAGCAGTACGAAACCGTCTGAATGTTGCTGTTGACCATTTTTTGCTTGGAGATGCTCTTGAGCTTGAAACACACACAACAAGACCGGTGTTAACTAACGAAATGGTTGGCAGAGTGCCGACACCGCGAGTTTTGACTGGCACTTGCACATCTAAAACAACGTCGGAAAGTAACTCGTTCGGCTTTTGAGTCACATAAAGTATGTGTGTTAATTTTGACGCCACTAGCTCTGCATGTTGTCATGCAATTTCTTTAGCTCTCAGAAATGATTATGACATAAAAGTGAAGTACGTGACGAGTGTGACGTTAGGAAAACATTAGGCAGCATGGAGAGAAACTGTATGGGACCACCCAACCGAAACGAGTAGTGTGTGAAGTGCTACCCGGCAGGTATTCACCGCGGTAGCCGGCTAGCTCAGTCGGTAGATCGTCAGACTCTTATTCCTAGGGTCGTTGGTTCGAGCCACACGCTGGGCGGAGCGGAATTTTGTTCCGCTGCAGATGTAAATTACCGTTTTTCTGATTAACGATATTTAATGGAAATAGCAACTTTAAACTTTGCCTACGTCTCTGTCAGTCGCAAGGAAACTGTATTTGAAGGTGAAGGTGATTTTGTAGACATGTGTGAAAGACATGTTCTGTAATGCAAGTGTTGTTGTTTGGAGAGCACATCGGTTACGTGTCAGATGTGTAGCCAAGCAGTAATGGGTCGCCATAGCTGCAAATATTAGCCGGTAGTATGAAGTGTTGTCAGCTGAAGTCTGATGATGCAGACGACCGTAAGGACGAAGCACCCAAGAGTACGGCTAGGCCGCGCCTCTTTAGCTCAGTGGTAGAGCACTGTTCTAATAAGCCAGGGGTCGTAAGTTCCATCCTCACAGGAGAAAGATGAATTTTGGAAATCAGTTGCGCGTCGTGGCTGTATAGCAAACAGTATCAGTGATGACGAACAATTAGCAACAGGCGTTTTTTTAAGAATTATTCTCAGATGTGATTAAGGCGAATGGGGCAGATAAAGTATTTGCCAAAGCGGTACAGCATAAGGTGGGACGAGGCTGTCTGAATTACATTTTATAGATGTATTTCTCACATATCTCAGAGCCTCTCGCAGTCGTCGTCGTCGTCGTCGCCGCCGCCGCTTCTGCAGAAGTAGCAAATGGCCATCGTAGCAAATGCGGCGAGGGACGCCCTGCCTTCGATTCCGAATGCACAAAGTGTGTGGTCTTGTTTCTCAGTCTATATTTGATCGGTCTCGTAAGAGGTTGAATGTAACGAGTGGGTGGGAAAGAGCAAGGGGCAGCGGCTGTGTAGAACGAAAACACAAATCCTCAGGGGTGTGAGCGTTTCGAGATGAGTAGTATACATGTAAATGTTTGTCGTCAGTGACCGTGTGGCCTAATGGACAAGATGTCGGACTTCGGTCTGAAGATTACAGGTTCGAATTCTGTCACGCTCGTGTTTTTCCAGTTCTGAAAAAGAAACATACCGTTTTAATGTAGCAATTGAGTAGTACGAAACCGTCTGAATGTTGCTGTTGACCATTTTTTGCTTGGAGATGCTCTTGAGCTTGAAACACACACAACAAGACCGATGTTAACTAGCGAAATGGTCGGCAGAGTGCCGACACCGCGAGTTTTGTCTGGCACTTGCATATCTAAAACAGGGTCGTAAAGTAACTCGTTCGGCTTTTGAGTCACATAAAGTATGTGTGTTAATTTTGACGCCACTAGCTCTGCATGTTGTCATGCAATTTCTTAACTCTCAGAAATGATTATGACATAAAAGTGAAGTACGTGACGAGTGTGACGTTAGGAAAACATTAGGCAGCATGGAGAGAAACTGTATGGGACCACCCAACCGAAACGAGTACTGTGTGACGTGCTACCCGGCAGGTATTCACCGCGGTAGCCGGCTAGCTCAGCCGGTAGAGCGTCAGACTCTTAATCCCAGGGTCGTTGGTTCGAGCCACACGCTGGGCGGACTGGAATTTTATTCCGCTGCAGATGTAAATTACCGTTTTTCTGATTAACGATATTTAATGGAAATAGCAACTTTAAACTTTGCCTACGTCTCTGTCAGTCGCAAGGAATCTGTATTTGAAGGTGAAGGTGATTTTGTAGACATGTGTGAAAGACATGTTCTGAAATGCAAGTGTTGTTGTTTAGAGAGCACATCGGTTAAGTGTCAGATGTGTAGCCAAGCAGTAATGGGTCGCCATAGCTGCAAATATTAGCCGGTAATATGGAGTGTTGTCAGCTGAAGTCTGATGATGCAGACGACCGTAAGGACGAAGCACGCAAGAGTATGGCTAGGCCACGCCTCTTTAGCTCAGTGGTAGAGCACTGTTCTAATAAGCCAGGGGTCGTAAGTTCCATCCTCACAGGAGAAAGATGAATTTTGGAAATCAGTTGCGCGTCGTGGCTGTATAGCAAACAGTATCAGTGATGACGAACAATTAGCAACAGGCGTTTTTTTAAGAATTACTCTCAGATGTGATTAAGGCGAATGGCGCAGATAAAGTATTTGCCAAAGCGGTACAGCATAAGGTGGGACGAGGCAGTCTGAATTACATTTTATAGATGTATTTCTCACATATCTCAGAGCCTCTCGCAATCGTCGTCGTCGTCGTCGCCGCCGCCGCTTCTGCAGAAGTATCAAACGGCCATCGTAGCAAATGCGGCGAGGGACGCCCTGCCTTCGATTCCGAATGCACAAAGTGTGTGGTCTTGTTTCTCAGTCTATATTTGATCGGTCTCGTAAGAGGTTGAATGTAACGAATGGGTGGGAAAGAGCAAGGGGCAGCGGCTGTGTAGAACGAAAACACAAATCCTCAGGGGTGTGAGCGTTTCGAGATGAGTAGTATACATGTAAATGTTTATTGTCAGTGACCGTGTGGCCTAATGGACAAGGTGTCGGACTTCGGTCTGAAGATTACGGGTTCGAATTCAGTCACGCTCGTGTTTTTCCAGTTCTGAAAAAGAAACATACCGTTTTAATGTAGCAATTGAGCAGTACGAAACCGTCTGAATGTTGCTGTTGACCATTTTTTGCTTGGAGATGCTCTTGAGCTTGAAACACACACAACAAGACCGGTGTTAACTAGCGAAATGGTCGGCAGAGTGCCGACACCGCAAGTTTTGACTGGCACTTGCACATCTAAAACAACGTCGGAAAGTAACTCGTTCGGCTTTTGAGTCACATAAAGTATGTGTGTTAATTTTGACGCCACTAGCTCTGCATGTTGTCATGCAATTTCTTTAGCTCTCAGAAATGATTATGACATAAAAGTGAAGTACGTGACGAGTGTGACGTTGGGAAAACATTAGGCAGCATGGAGAGAAACTGTATGGGACCACCCAAACGAAACGAGTACTGTGTGACGTGCTACCCGGCAGGTATTCACCGCGGTAGCCGGCTAGCTCAGTGGGTAGATAGTCAGACTCTTAACCCCAGGGTCGTTGGTTCGAGCCACACGCTGGGTGGAACGGAATTTTGTTCCGCTGCAGATGTAAATTACCGTTCTTCTGATTAACGATATTTAATGGAAATAGCAACTTTAAACTTTGCCTACGTCTCTGTCAGTCGCAAGGAAACTGTATTTGAAGGTGAAGGTGATTTTGTAGGCATGTGTGAAAGACATGTTCTGAAATGCAAGTGTTGTTGTTTGGAGAGCACATCGGTTACGTGTCAGATGTGTAGCCAAACAGTAATGGGTCGCCATAGCTGCAAATATTAGCCGGTAATATGAAGTGTTGTCAGCTGAAGTCTGATAATGCAGACGACCGTAAGCACGAAGTACTCAAGAGTACTGCTAGGCCGCGCCTCTTTAGCTCAGTGGTAGAGCACTGGTCTTATAAACCAGGGGTCGTAAGTTCCATCCTCACAAGAGTACGATGAATTTTGGAAATCAGTTGCGCGTCGTGGCTGTATAGCAAACAGTATCTGTGATGACGAACAATTAGCGACAGGCGTTTTTTTTAAGAATTACTCTTAGATGTGATTAATGCGAATGGCGCAGATAAAGCATTTGCCAAAGCGGTAAAGCATAAGGTGGGACGAGGCAGTCTGAATTATATTTTATAGATGTATTTCTCACATATCTCAGAGCCTCTCGCGGTTTTCGTCGTCGTCGTCGTCGTCGTCGCCGACGCCGCTTCTGCAGAAGTAGCAAATGGCCATCGTAGCAAATGCGGTGAGGGACGCCCTGCCTTCGATTCCGTATGCACAGAGTGTGTGGTCTTGTTTCTCAGTCTATATTTGATCGGTCTCGTAAGAGGTTGAATGTAACGAATGGGTGGGAAACAGCAAGGGGCTGCGGCTGTGTAGAACGAAAACACAAATCCTCAGGGGTGTGAGCGTTTCGAGATAAGTAGTATACATGTAAATGTTTGTCGTCAGTGACCATGTGGCCTTATGGATAAGGCGTCGGACTTCGGATCTGAATATTACATGTTTGAATGCTGTCACGCTCGTGTTTTACCAGTTCTGAAAAAGAAACATACCGTTTTAATGTAGCAATTGAGCAGTACGAAACCGTCTGAATGTTGCTGTTGACCATTTTTTGCTTGGAGATGCTCTTGAGCTTGAAACACACACAACAAGACCGGTGTTAACTAGCGAAATGGTCGGCAGAGTGCCGACACCGCGAGTTTTGACTGGCACTTGCATATCTAAAACAAGGTCGTAAAGTAACTCGTTCGGCTTTTGAGTCACATAAAGTATGTGTGTTAATTTTGACGCCACTAGCTCTGCATGTTGTCATGCAATTTCTTTAGCTCTCAGAAATGATTATGACATAAAAGTGAAGTACGTGACGAGTGTGACGTTAGGAAAACATTAGGCAGCATGGAGAGAAACTGTATGGGACCACCCAACCGAAACGAGTACTGTGTGACGTGCTACCCGGCAGGTATTCAACACGGTAGCCGGCCAGCTCAGTCCGTACAGGGTCAGACTCTCAATGCCAGGGTCGTGGGTTCGAGCCGCACGCTGGGCGGAACGGAATTTTGTTCCGCTGCAGATGTAAATTACCGTCTTTCTGATTAACGATATTTAATGGAAATAGCAACTTTAAACTTTGCCTACGTCTCTGTCAGTCGCAAGGAAACTGTATTTGAAGGTGAAGGTGATTTTGTAGACATGTGTGAAAGACATGTTCTGAAATGCAAGTGTTGTTGTTTGGAGAGCACATCGGTTACGTGTCAGATGTGTAGCCAAGCAGTAATGGGTCGCCATAGCTGCAAATATTAGCCGGTAATATGAAGTGTTGTCAGCTGAAGTCTGATTTTGCAGACGACCGTAAGGACGAAGTACCCAAGAGTACCACTAGGCCGCGCCTCTTTAGCTCAGTGGTAGAGCACTGGTCTAATAAACCAGGGGTCGTAAGTTCCATCCTCACAGGAGAAAGATTAATTTTGGAAATCAGTTGCGCGTCGTGGCTGTATAGCAAACAGTATCTGTGATGACGAACAATTAGCAACAGGCGTTTTTTTAAGAGTTACCCTCAGATGTGATTAAGGCGAATGGCGCAGATAAAGCATTTGCCAAAGCGGTACAACATAAGGTGGGACGAGGCAGCCTGAATTACATTTTATAGATGTATTTCTCACATATCTCAGAGCCTCTCTGCGGTCGTCGTCGTCGTCGTCGTCGTCGTCGTCGTCGTCGCCGCCGCCGCCGCTTCATCAGAAGTAGCAAATGGCCATCGTAGCAAATGCGGCGAGGGACGCCCTGCCTTCGATTCCGAATGCACAAAGTGTGTGGTCTTGTTTCTCAGTCTATATTTGATCGGTCTCGTAAGTGGTTGAATGTAACGAATGGGTGGGAAAGAGCAAGGGGCAGCGGCTGTGTAGAACGAAACCACAAATCCTCAGGGGTGTGAGCGTTTCGAGGTGAGTTGTATACATGTAAATGTTTGTCGTCAGTGACCGTGTGGGCTAACGGATAAAGCGTTGGACTTCGGATCTGAAATTACAGGCTCGAGTGCTGTCGCGCTCGTGTTTTTCCAGTTCTGAAAAAGAAACATTCCGTTTTAATGTAGCAATTGAGCAGTACGAAACCGTCTGAATGTTGCTGTTGACCATTTTTTGCTTGGAGATGCTCTTGAGCTTAAAACACACACACCAAGACCGGTGTTAACTAGCGAAATGGTCGGCAGAGTGCCGACACCGCGAGTTTTGACTGGCACTTGCACATCTAAAACAAGGTCGTAAAGTAACTTGTTCGGCTTTTGAGTCACATAAAGTATGTGTGTTAATTTTGACGCCACTAGCTCTGCATGTTGTCATGCAATTTCTTAACTCTCAGAAATGATTATGACATAAAAGTGAAGTACGTGACGTGTGTGACGTAGGAAAACATTAGGCAGCATGGAGAGAAACTGTATGGGACCACCCAACCGAAACGAGTAATGTGTGACGTGCTACCCGGAAGGTATTGAACACGGTAGGCGGCTAGCTCCGGCGGTAGAGGGTCAGACTCTTAATCCAGGGTCGTGGGTTCGAGCCGCATGCTCGGCGGAACGGAATTTTGTCCCGCTGCAGATGTAAATTACCGTTTTTCTGATTAACGATATTTAATGGAAATAGCAACTTTAAAATTTGCCCACGTCTCTGTCAGTCGCAAGGAAACTGTATTTGAAGGTGAAGGTGATTTTGTAGACATGTGTGAAAGACATGTTCTGAAATGCAAGTGTTGTTGTTTGGAGAGCACATCGGTTACGTGTCAGATGTGTAGCCAAGCAGTAATGGGTCGAAATAGCTGCAAATATTAGCCGGTAATATGAAGTGTTGTCAGCTGAAATCTGATGATGCAGACGACCGTAAGGACGAAGTACCCAAGAGTACCGTTAGGTCGCGCCTGTTTAGCTAAGTGGTAGAGCACTGGTCTTATAATCCAGGGGTCGTAAGTTCCATCCTCACAAGAGTACGATGAATTTTGGAAATCAGTTGCGCGTCGTGGCTGTATAGCAAACAGTATCTGTGATGACGAACAATTAGCAACAGGCGTTTTTTTAAGAATTACCCTCAGATGTGATTAAGGCGAATGGCGCAGATAAAGCATTTGCCAAAGCGGTACAACATAAGGTGGGACGAGGCAGCCTGAATTACATTTTATAGATGTATTTCTCACATATCTCAGAGCCTCTCGCGGTCGCCGTCTTCGTCGTCGTCTTCGTCGTCGTCGTCGTCGTCGTCGTCGTCGTCGCCTCCGCCGCTTCTGCAGAAGTAGCAAATGGCCATCGTAGCAAATGCGGCGAGGGACGCCCTGCCTTCGATTCCGAATGCACAAAGTGTGTGGTCTTGTTTCTCAGTCTATATTTGATCGGTCTCGTAAGAGGTTGAATGTAACGAATGGGTGGGAAAGAGCAAGGGCCAGCGGCTGTGTAGAACGAAAACACAAATCCTCAGGGGTGTGAGCGTTTCGAGATGAGTCGCATACATGTATATGTTGGTCGTCAGTGACCGTGTGGCCTAACGGATAAGGCGTCGGACTTCGGATCTGAAATTACAGGTTCGAATGCTGTCACGCTCGTGTTTTTCCAGTTCTGAAAAAGAAACATTCCGTTTTAATGTAGCAATTGAGCAGTACGAAACCGTCTGAATGTTGCTGTTGACCTTATGTTGTACCGCTTTGGCAAATGCTTTATTTGCGCCATTCGCCTTAATCACATCTCAGGGTAATTCTTAAAAAAACGCCTGTTGCTAATTGTTCGTCATCACAGATACTGTTTGCTATACAGCCACGACGCGCAACTGATTTCCAAAATTCATCTTTCCCATTGAGGATGGAACTTACGACCCCTGGTTTATTAGACCAGTGTTCTACCACTTTTTTTATGTTCATTGGAATTTGTATATTCGTTTGTTTTCTATCCATCTTCTTTGCTCATTTCTGCTGTCTGTTTTGCGCTTTTGTTTCATTCAAAATACACCAAATTTAATAAATATGTCGTAGAAATAACTGCTCCTGGGAAGGACATATTCTTGATCTCATACGTTGCTTTATTCAGAATTACAATGAGACAAATGGAAGTCTTTGCAGTGAGTATAACCTTGACTATAGTACAGGAAAAACGAATTGTTATAACAGATATTCATGTTATCCACGTCCTACTTCATCTCAAGGACGATGTGAAGAAAATTTTGAAATGTTGACTGATACCGGTGCCCATATTGGTTGGTTGTGCGCCAGTGTTGGTGTGAGAGATATACTTGAAAATCTAAGACATTAGGCGCACTGCCGGACAGAATATAGTGGATAAAATGTCCCATAAGCCATAGGTAGCTGTTATGTTTGGCTGCAGGGAAGAGTCGGTAGTCCGGGCGCAGAATGTCGTGGATCTGAATCGCATGAGGTGCAGTCCATTTGAGCACAGCGAGTTTTTTGCGCGTCCAATTCCAGATGTGCACTTGATCCTTGCAGACAAACAGATGTGCAATAGTCTCAACCATGTGGCACAAGTCGCAGTAGGGACTGGGTGCAAGATTAATCCTGTGCCGCTTTTCTTTCGTCGGTATAGTGTCAGCGACCACGTCATACCATTTGGAGCGGACATCTGTCGAAAGCGTTGGATTATGGATGTTAGCCCAAACGAGGGACCAATTGCAAGCCGGATACTTCTTTTCCAAGGGGCCAGGCGGTGACGGCCGAAGTAAGTGGCGGTACAGTTTTACCGTCGGCTTCTTGAAAAGCTCGTCGTCGAGATAGCTACTTTCAAGGTAATACAGTGCTATATGCTGAAAGTGCGGGCCGACGTGGCCAATGTCCACAGGCGGAGATAAGTTGCGGGGGCGGGACCGTTGATAGAGCCGCTTCGTGACGGTGTCCTCGCTGGCGGTGAGTATCTGCCATGAACGTTTCAGATACAGGGCTAGGGCATGAATGCCGGGGTTTTTCAAGCCAAGGCCTCCCATATCGCATGGCAGTGCTGTCGTGGTGAAGGAAACTTTAAAAACATTGAGCTTCCAGACGTACCAGGCGGCCGCCGCTAGGAGTGATCTTGCTACTGTGGGTGGCATAGGTAGGACGGCGGCAACAAATTGTAATTTGGAGAAGGCATAAGAGTTGACCAAAAAGGCTCGCTGCAGACGATCGAGGTGTCGCATGTTCTGGTCGCACAGGAGTGCTTTTATCGCCTGAATTTTGGGTATCCAATTTTTGTGAGACATGTCCAGAGGCCGGGCCGTAACGTAGAGACCAAGGTGTTTTCTAGTCTGTACACAGGGCAGCCAAGCGTCGCCTGTGATAGGTCGTTCTTGACCAAGCGTTAAGGCGGCGGATTTATTGACGTTTAACATGGCACCACTATCTCTTTGGAATTCCTCAAGAATGCGTTTCGCTGCGGTGACATCGCGAACGTCGTTAAGAAGCACGCTGACATCGTCTGCGTAAGCTTGGACCACAGACTTGATACCATAAAACTGGAATCCAGAGAGGCTATGATGTAGATGGCGCAACAAGGGTTCCATGAGGATCGCATAGAGCGTCGTTGAAAGTGGACAGCCTTGCTTGATACCCCGTGAGAGCTGCACGTACTCCGTCAATGTATTATTGATCAGGAAGCGTGTACGGGTACCACTGATACAGTTGTTGATGAGGTGGATAAAATTAAGACTGAAGCCCATTGATTCCATCACGCCGCTGAGATAGTGATAGTCAGCTCGATCGTAAGCCTTATCGAAGTCAAGAAATGCTATGGCCATAGGAGTGCGAGTGGTCCAGGTGAGGGAGACGAGATCCCGATATAGCGCCAAAATGGTGGACAGCGACCGACCACGGATCGCACTCATTTGGTATGGTCCCAGAAGATAGGGTAACAGCTGCCGTAATCGGGCATTGAGGGCGCGCGTCAGAAGCTTAATGTCGGCATTGAGCAGAGTAATGGGCCGCAGATCTTTGGTGGTGGTCGGCGTCGGCGTCTTAGGTATTAAAACAGTTAACCCCTCTGTGAAGGCTGGGGGTAGAGCAATCCCACGTAGTACTTCATTGTACATCTCTGTGAGTTCGTCCCCTAATATAGGCCAATATTTGACGTAAAACTCGACAGAGAGCCCGTCCGTGCCCGGAGATTTATTTCGTGGCGCAGCAAGCAGGGCATCCTTCAATTCTTCTTTGGTAAAGGGAGCAAGCAGGTCCTGATTGAGGTCGTCGGTAATGCGGTACGGCGGGGGTCCAGAATGATACCATTCTCGCACTTTCTCATGTGGTACACCAGCACAGGTGTAAAGTGCAGCAAAGTGGTTGGTAACATGGTTTTTGATGTCTCGCTGTAGGGTATAACAAGCACCGTCTGCATCCTGCAACTTATGAATAAGTTTCCTACGCGCTGCACGTAACTGTTGGACGATATGATGGACTGACGTCTGCTGTTGTGGCAAGTTTGTGGAGTCACGTGCTCGAATCTGGTGGCCGACGGCGGTGCAGCCCGTCAAGGATGTAATCTTGGCTTGGAGTCTGCGTACGTGCGTGATGTTATTAGGCACCTGATGATAATCCCGGTACAATTCTCGCAGGGCACAGAAATAGAATTCAGTGATTTCCTTCTCACCGCGAGCACGAATCCGGGCGTGGTGCTTGATGCAAGTAATGAGTTTCCCCTTTGCATGAAGCGTCCACCAATCAATCCACGTGGGATACGTGGCCCTGCTTGATGTTACGGAGTGCCAAACTGACCGGATCTCACGCTCTAAAGTGGCGTCTTGTAAGAGGCGACAGTTGAGTTGCCATCGTCCGAAGCCTCTATAAACTCTCTGCGGTGAGTGATTAAAGACGATGTGGTAAGCGATATGGTCACTGAAATTAACGGGCCAATATTCGCAAGTTCCCACGTCGGCTAAAAGACCGCGTTGCACATATATGCGATCTAACCTGCTGGAAGATGTCTGCGTAAAGTGAGTAAAGGCAACTTCATCTGGGTGTAAGGTCGCCCACGTGTCGACTGACTGCAATTCTGTAACCAGTGTTAGCAGTTCCTGGCTGAAGTTAAAGTTCGGCGTTTGATCGGTGCGGCGCAATACGCAGTTAAAGTCACCACCCATAATAATACGCAGACGCAAGTCGGTGATTAGATTCGCTATCTCTCCCGTGTAAAACTCCCTCCTCGCCGCTCGCGCGTTGGAACCGGAAGGGGCGTACACATTAAGAAGGAGTACATCATGGAACTGTGCGGCAATGCCTCGTCCGGTAGGTAACATGGACAAACAAGAACATTCAATGCCTTTCCGATACAGAATGATCGTACCTGCCTCCGTCCCTATATTGACAATGGCGTCATAACCGGGGACGTCGGCTAGGAGTGGAGTCAGTGCTTCCTGTACGAACAGAATATCTATATCAGCGGCCCGTAAATAATGTCGAAGGCTGTGGATTTTTGCTTGAGAGACAATGCGGTTAACATTTATGGTAGAAATCTTATAGGATTGTCGTGAACGGAGCGATGTGGGATGAGTGGTCATCTGCAGATGAAAACAGGTACGATTTTTATCCCTTCAACAGTCGTCCGCTTCGGAGGTCGTATAAGTCTAGACGTCGCCGTCCGTGGACGCTGCATTGCGCCGAGACGTAAGCAGCGTATCACCAGTTGCCATCGGTTCTTCACGCTCGGGATTGCCAGTCATATCTTCAATAACATCCGCCCAATTATCGACAGACACAGCCGTCGTCGCGCCTGCTGCAGCAGTTCCGGAACCGCATTGCGGGCCGTCACCCTGCACATCTGCAACTTGGGCCGTCCGCGGTGGTGCACTAATATGTGCCCTCCCCGTGTCAAGGTTGGATACATCATCGTCAATATTCATGGGTGAGGCCAACGACGGAAGACAATCTTCGGTCCCCGAAGTGTCATCGCAGATCATGCGGCCCGCGTGTTTGGCCTTTTCACGCAAGGGAGGTGCCGATTGAGCTGCCGCCGGACGAGCGATCCGACGTTTCTTGTGCTTTTTCGGGGAGGACCCACTGACAGAGGCTTTCGCATTCTTTAAAGGAAGAGGAAGAGTCTCTGTCTCTTGCTGGCTGTCAGTGGCGGTAGTGGCCGCCTCCACAACGTCAACCCTGGCTTCCTCACGTGAGGCGTCACGGGGCACCGCGGCTAGTAAGCCAGCGACCGGCAAGGCTTCCTGAGCGGTAGAGATTTCCATAGGTACATCTCCGTCATTCGTAACATCGGCCACATTAAGTCCGACTTCCGCAGCCGACGCAGTGGGTGTATTTGCACGGACCGCCGCTACATAAGTAGTCGGTAATATTATCGGTTGCGGGGGAGGGCCCAGTTCACCCGCAGGCAGCTGCGTTACACGTCGTTGGATGCACTGTGCCCGGACGTGTCCCGTGGAATTACAGCCTGAACATGTACGAGGCTGTCCCTCATATATGATTATCCCCCTATATCCACAAATCGTTAGGTAGGACGGAATATGCAGTTGCAATTCGATCTTAATTTGCCGCACACCGTTCAAAACAGGGTACTTATGGAACGGGGCCCACTTTTCGGCAATGTTACTGATAATTTTGCCGTAGGACTTAATAGAAGCATTAATTTGTTCAGCCGAGATTTCAAAAGGCAACTCGAAAATCCTGACGGTACGAATACCAAGACCAGCGTGGACAACAGTCACCTCACCAACATTCCCGTCACTGTGTCGAAATTTATAGGTACCGCCACATGAATCGATGATTTTGTCGCACAATTCTGGGTCACGCAATTTGATATAAACTGTGCTACTGACAATAGACAAATGGATACCAATGATATCGGTGGGAGGCAATTTTACATCTTCATCGAGAAATCGTTCGACTTCGTAATATTTCGGTCGAGAAAAACTTCCATCAAACATAAACTTCAAGGTATCCTTCCGCTCTGGGTGATCCATGTTAGGTTCTATTCGTTACAAACAGAGTGTGTGGTCTTGTTTCTCAGTCTATATTTGATCGGTCTCGTAAGAGGTTGAATGTAACGAATGGGTGGGAAAGAGCAAGGGTCAGCGGCTGTGTAGAACGAAAACACAAATCCTCAGGGGTGTGAGCGTTTCGAGATGAGTAGTATACATGTAAATGTTTGTCGTCAGTGACCGTGTGGCCTAACAGATAAGGCGTCGGACTTCGGATCTGAATATTACATGTTCGAATGCATCCACGCTCGTGTTTTTCAGTTCTGAAAGAGAAACATACCGTTTTAATGTAGCAATTGAGCAGTACGAAACCGTCTGAATGTTGCTGTTGACCATTTTTTGCTTGGAGATGCTCTTGAGCTTGAAACACACACAACAAGACCGGTGTTAACTAGCGAAATGGTCGGCAGAGTGCCGACACCGCGAGTTTTGACTGGCACTTGCACATATAAAACAAGGTCGTAAAGTAACTCGTTCGGCTTTTGAGTCACATAAAGTATGTGTGTTAATTTTGACGCCACTAGCTCTGCATGTTGTCATGCAATTTCTTAACTCTCAGAAATGATTATGACATAAAAGTGAAGTACGTGACGAGTGTGACGTTAGGAAACCATTAGGCAGCATGGAGAGAAACTGTATGGGACCACCCAACCGAAACGAGTACTGTGTGACGTGCTACCCGGCGGGTATTCAACACGGTAGCCGGCTAGCTCAGTCGGTAGAGGGTCATACTCTTAATCCCGGGGTCGTGGGTTCGGCCGCACGCTGGGCGGAACGGAATTTTGTTCCGCTGCAGATGTAAATTACCGTTTTTCTGATTAACGATATTTAATGGAAATAGCAACTTTTAACTTTGCCTACGTCTCTGTCAGTCGCAAGGAAACTGTATTTGAAGGTGAAGGTGATTTTGTAGACATGTGTGAAAGACATGTTCTGAAATGCAAGTGTTGTTGTTTGGAGCGCACATCGGTTTCGTGTCAGATGTGTAGCCAAGCAGTAATGGGTCGCCATAGCTGCAAATATTAGCCGGTAATATGAAGTGTTGTCAGCTGAAATCTGATGATGCAGACGACCGTAAGGACGAAGTACCCAAGAGTACCGCTAGGCCTCGCCTCTTTAGCTCAGTGGTAGAGCACTGGTCTAATAAACCAGGGGTCGTAAGTTCCATCTTTACAGGAGAAAGATGAATTTTGGAAATCAGTTGCGCGTCGTGGCTGTATAGCAAACAGTATCTGTGATGACGAACAATTAGCAACAGGCGTCTTTTTAAGAATTACCCTCAGATGTGATTAAGGCGAATGGCGCAGATAAAGCATTTGCCAAAGCGGTACAACATAAGGTGGGACGAGGCAGTCTGAATTACATTTTATAGATGTATTTCTCACATATCTCAGAGCCTCTCGCGGTCGTCGTCGTCGTCGTCATCGTCGTCGCCGCCGCCGCCGCCGCCGCCGCTTCTGCAGAAGCAGCAAATGGCCATCGTAGCAAATGCGGCGAGGGACGCCCTGCCTTCGATTCCGAATGCACAAAGTGTGTGGTCTTGTTTCTCAGTCTATATTTGATCGGTCTCGTAAGAGGTTGAATGTAACGAATGGGTGGGAAAGAGCAAGGGGCAGCGGCTGTGTGGAACGAAAGATGAGTAGTATACATGTAAATGTTTGTCGTCAGTGACCGTGTGGTCTAATGGATAAGGCGTCGGACTTCGGATCTGAAGATTACAGGTTCGGATGCTGTCATGCTCGAGTTTTTCCAGATCTGAAAAAGAAACATACCGTTTTAATGTAGCAATTGAGCAGTACGAAACCGTCTGAATGTTGCTGTTGACCATTTTTTGCTTGGAGATGCTCTTGAGCTTGAAACACACACAACAAGACCGGTGTTAACTAGCGAAATGGCCGGCAGAGTGCCCACACCGCGAGTTTTGACTGGCACTTGCACATCTAAAACAAGGTCGTAAAGTAACTCGTTCGGCTTTTGAGTCACATAAAGTATGTGTGTTAATTTTGACGCCACTTGCTCTGCATGTTGTCATGCAATTTCTTAACTCTCAGAAATGATTATGACATAAAAGTGAAGTACGTGACGAGTGTGACGTTAGGAAAACATTAGGCAGCATGGAGAGAAACTGTATGGGACCACGCAACCGAAACGAGTACTGTGTGACGTGCTACCCGGCAGGTATTCAACACGGTAGCTGGCTAGCTCAGTCTGTAGAGGGTCAGACTGTTAATCCCAGGGTCGTGGCTTCGAGCCGCACGTTGGGCGGAACGGAGTTTTGTTCCGCTGCAGATGTAAAATACCGTTTTTCTGATTAACGATATTTAATGGAAATAGCAACTTTTAACTTTGCCTACGTCTCTGTCAGTCGCAAGGAAACTGTATTTGAAGGTGAAGGTGATTTTGTAGACATGTGTGAAAGACATGTTCTGAAATGCAAGTGTTGTTGTTTCGAGAGCACATCGGTTACGTGTCAGATGTGTAGCCAAGCAGTAATGGGTCGCCATAGCTGCAAATATTAGCCGGTAATATGAAGTGTTGTCAGCTGAAGTCTGATGATGCAGACGACCGTAAGGACGAAGAACCCAAAAATACTGCTACGCCGTGCCTCTTTAGCTCAGTGGTAGAGCACTGGTCTAATAAACCAGGGGTCGTAAGTTCCATCCTTACAGGAGAAAGATGAATTTTGGAAATCAGTTGCGCGTCGTGGCTGTATAGCAAACAGTATCTGTGATGACGAACAATTATCATCAGGCGTCTTTTTAAGAATTACCCTCAGATGTGATTAAGGCGAATGGCGCAGATAAAGCATTTGCCAAAGCGGTACAACATGAGGTGGGACGAGGCAGTCTGAATTACATTTTATAGATGTATTTCTCACATATCTCAGAGCCTCTCGCGGTCGTCGTCGTTGTCGTCGTCGTCGTCGTCGTCGTCGCCGCCGCCGAAGCCGCTTCTCAGAAGTAGCAAATGGCCATCGTAGCAAATGCGGCGAGGGACGCCCTGCCTTCGATTCCGTATGCACAAAGTGTGTGGTCTTGTTTCTCAGTCTATATTTGATCGGTCTCGTAAGAGGTTGAATGTAACGAATGGGTGGGAAAGAGCAAGGGGCAGCGGCTGTGTAGAACGAAAACACAAATCCTCTGGGGGTGTGAGCGTTTCGAGATGAGTAGTATACATGTAAATGTTTGTCGTCAGTGACCGTTTGGCCTTATGGATAAGGCGTCGGACTTCGGGTCTGAATATTACATGTTCGAATGCTGTCACGCTCGTGTTTTCCAGTTCTGAAAAAGAAACATACCGTTTTAATGAAGCAATTGAGCAGTACGAAACCGTCTGAATGTTGCTGTTGACATTTTTTGCTTATAGATGCTCTTGAGCTTGAAACACACACAACAAGACCTTTGTTAACTAGCGAAATGGTCGGCAGAGTGCCGACACCGCGAGTTTTGACTGGCACTTGCACATGTAAAACAAGGTCGTAATGTAACTCGTTCGGCTTTTGAGTCACATAAAGTATGTGTGTTAATTTTGACGCCACTAGCTCTGCATGTTGTCATGCATTTTCTTTACCTCTCAGAAATTATTATGACATAAAAGTGAAGTACGTGACGAGTGTGACGTTAGGAAAACATTAGGCTGCATGGAGAGAAACTGTATGGGACCACCAACCAAAACGAGTACTGTGTCACGTGCTACCCGGCAGGTATTCACCGCGGTAGCCGGCTAGCTCAGTCGGTATAGCGTCAGGCTCTTAATCCCAGGGTCGTTGGTTCAAGCCACTCGCTAGGCGGAACGGAATTTTGTTCCGCTGCAGATGTAAATTACCGTTTTTCTGATTAACGATATTTAATGGAAATAGCAACTATTAACTTTGCCTACGTCTCTGTCAGTCTCAAGGAATCTGTATTTGAAGGTGAAGGTGATTTTGTAGACATGTGTGAAAGACATGTTCTGAAATGCAAGTGTTGTTGTTTCGAGAGCACATCGGTTAGGTGTCAGATGTGTAGCCAAGCAGTAATGGGTCGCCATAGCTGCAAATATTAGCCTGTAATATGAAGTGTTGTCAGCTGAAGTCTGATGATGCAGACGACCGTAAGGACGAAGTACCCAAGAGTACCGCTAGACCGCGCCTGTTTAGCTCAGTGGTAGAGCCCTGGTCTAATAATCCAGGGGTCGTAAGTTCCATCCTCACAGGAGAAAGATGTATTTTGGAAATCAGTTGCGCGTCGTGGCTGTATAGCAAACAGTATCTGTGATGACGAACAATTAGCAACAGGCGTTTTTTTAAGAATTACTCTCAGATGTGATTAAGGCGAATGGCGCAGATAAAGCATTTGCCAAAGCGGTACAGCATAAGGTGGGACGAGGCAGTCTGAATTACATTTTATAGATGTATTTCTCACATATCTCAGAGCCTCTCGCGGTCGTCGTCGTCGTCGTCGTCGTCGTCGCCGTCGCTGCCGCCGCCGCTTCTGCAGAAGTAGCAAATGGCCATCGTAGCAAATGCGGCGAGGGACGCCCTGCCTTCGATTCCGAATGCACAAAGTGTGTGGTCTTGTTTCTCAGTCTATATTTGATCGGTCTCGTAAGAGGTTGAATGTAACGAATGGGTGGGAAAGAGCAAGGGGCAGCGGCTGTGTAGAACGAAAACATAAATCCTCAGGGGTGTGTGCGTTTCGAGATGAGTCGTATACATGTAAATGTTGGTCGTCAGTCACCATGTGGCCTAATGGATAAGACGTCGGACTTCGGATCTGAAGATTACAGGTTCGAATGCTGTCACGCTTGTGTTTTTCCAGTTCTGAAAAAGAAACATACCGTTTTAATGTAGCAATTGAGCAGTACGAAACCGTCTGAATGTTGCTGTTGACCATTTTTTGCTTGGAGATGCTCTTGAGCTTGAAACACACACAACAAGACCGGTGTTAACTAGCGAAATGGTCGGCAGAGTGCCGACACCGCGAGTTTTGACTGGCACTTGCACATCTAAAACAAGGTCGTAAAGTAACTCGTTCGGCTTTTGAGTCACATAAAGTATGTGTGTTAATTTTGACGCCACTAGCTCTGCATGTTGTCATGCAATTTCTTTACCTCTCAGAAATGATTATGACATAAAAGTGAAGTACGTGACGAGTGTGACGTTAGGAAAACATTAGGCTGCATGGAGAGAAACTGTATGGGACCACCCAACCGAAACGAGTACTGTGTGACTTGCTACCCGGCAGGTATTCACCGCGGTAGCCGGCTAGCTCAGTCGGTAGAGCGTCAGGCTCTCAATCCCAGGGTCGTTGGTTCGAGCCACACGCTAGGCGGAACGGAATTTTGTTCCGCTGCAGATGTAAATTACCGTTTTTCTGATTAACGATATTTAATGGAAATAGCAACTGTTAACTTTGCCTACGTCTCTGTCAGTCTCAAGGAATCTGTATTTGAAGGTGAAGGTGTTTTTGTAGACATGTGTGAAAGACATGTTCTGAAATGCAAGTGTTGTTGTTTCGAGAGCACATCGGTTACGTGTCAGATGTGTAGCCAAGCAGTAATGGTTCGCCATAGCTGCAAATATTAGCCTGTAATATGAAGTGTTGTCAGCTGAAGTCTGATGATGCAGACGACCGGAAAGGCGAAGTAACCAAGAGTACCGCTAGGCCGCGCCTCTTTAGCTCAGTGGTAAAGCACTGGTCTAATAATCCAGGGGTCGTAAGTTCCATCCTCACAGGAAAATGATGAATTTTGGAAGTCAGTTGCGCGTCGTGGCTGTATAGCAAACAGTATCTGTGATGACGAACAATTAGCAACAGGCGTTTTTTTAAGAATTACTCTCAGATGTGATTAAGGCGAATGGCGCAGATAAAGCATTTGCCAAAGCGGTACAGCAGAAGGTAGGACGAGGCAGTCTGAATTACATTTTACAGATGTATTTCTCACATATCTCAGAGCCGCTCGCGGTCGTCGTCGTCGTCGTTGTCGTTGTCATCGTCGTCGCCGCCGCTTCTGCAGAAGTAGCAAATGGCCAACGTAGCAAATGCGGCGAGGGACGCCCTGCCTTCGACTCCGAATGCACAAAGTGTGTGGTCTTGTTTCTCAGTCTATATTTGATCGGTCTCGTAAGAGGTTGAATGTAACGAATGGGTGGGAAAGAGCAAGGGGCAGCGGCTGTGTAGAACGAAAACACAAATCCTCAGGGGTGTGAGCGTTTCGAGATGAGTCGCATACATGTAAATGTTGGTCGTCACTGACCATGTGGCCTAATGGATAAGACGTCGGGCTTTGGATCTGAAGATTACAGGTTCGAATGCTGTCACGCTTGTGTTTTTCCAGTTCTGAAAAAGAAACATACCGTTTTAATGTAGCAATTGAGCAGTACGAAACCGTCTGAATGTTGCTGTTGACCATTTTTTTGCTTGGAGATGCTCTTGAGCTTGAAACACACACAACAAGACCGGTGTTAACTAGCGAAATGGTCGGCAGAGTGCCGACACCGCGAGTTTTGACTGGCACTTGCACATATAAAACAAGGTCGTAAAGTAACTCGTTCGGCTTTTGAGTCACATAAAGTATGTGTGTTAATTTTGACGCCACTAGCTCTGCATGTTGTCATGCAATTTCTTTACCTCTCAGAAATCATTATGACATAAAAGTGAAGTACGTGACGAGTGTGACGTTAGGAAAACATTAGGCTGCATGGAGAGAAACTGTATGGGACCACCCAACCGAAACGAGTACTGTGTCACGTGCTACCCGGCAGGCATTCACCGCGGTAGCCGGCTAGCTCAGTCGGTAGAGCGTCAGGCTCTTAATCCCAGGGTCGTTGGTTCGAGACACACGCTGGGCGGAACGGGATTTTGTTCCGCTGCAGATGTAAATTACCGTTTTTCTGATTAACGATATTTAATGGAAATAGCAACTGTTAACTTTGCCTACGTCTCTGTCAGTCGCAAGGAATCTGTATTTGAAGGTGAAGGTGATTTTGTACACATGTGTGAAAGACATGTTCTGAAATGCAAGTGTTGTTGTTTCGAGAGCACATCGGTTACGTGTCAGATGTGTAGCCAAGCAGTAATGGGTCGCCATAGCTGCAAATATTAGCCTGTAATATGAAGTGTTGTCAGCTGAAGTCTGATGATGCAGACGACCGTAAGGACGAAGTACCCAAGAGTACCGCTAGGCCGTGCCTCTTTAGCTCAGTGGTAGAGCACTGGTCTAATAATCCAGGGGTCGTAAGTTCCATCCTCACAGGAGAAAGATGAATTTTGGAAATCAGTTGAGCGTCGTGGCTGTATAGCAGACAGTATCTGTGATGACGAACAATTAGCAACAGGCGTTTTTTTAAGAATTACTCTCAGATGTGATTAAGGCGAATGGCGCAGATAAAGCATTTGCCAAAGCGGTACAGCATAAGGTGGGACGAGGCAGTCTGAATTACATTTTATAGATGTATTTCTCACATATCTCAGAGCCTCTCGCGGTCGTCGTCGTCGTCGTCGTCGTCGTCGCCGTCGCTGCCGCCGCCGCTTCTGCAGAAGTAGCAAATGGCCATCGTAGCAAATGCGGCGAGGGACGCCCTGCCTTCGATTCCGAATGCACAAAGTGTGTGGTCTTGTTTCTCAGTCTATATTTGATCGGTCTCGTAAGAGGTTGAATGTAACGAATGGGTGGGAAAGAGCAAGGGGCAGCGGCTGTGTAGAACGAAAACATAAATCCTCAGGGGTGTGTGCGTTTCGAGATGAGTCGTATACATGTAAATGTTGGTCGTCAGTCACCATGTGGCCTAATGGATAAGACGTCGGACTTCGGATCTGAAGATTACAGGTTCGAATGCTGTCACGCTTGTGTTTTTCCAGTTCTGAAAAAGAAACATACCGTTTTAATGTAGCAATTGAGCAGTACGAAACCGTCTGAATGTTGCTGTTGACCATTTTTTGCTTGGAGATGCTCTTGAGCTTGAAACACACACAACAAGACCGGTGTTAACTAGCGAAATGGTCGGCAGAGTGCCGACACCGCGAGTTTTGACTGGCACTTGCACATCTAAAACAAGGTCGTAAAGTAACTCGTTCGGCTTTTGAGTCACATAAAGTATGTGTGTTAATTTTGACGCCACTAGCTCTGCATGTTGTCATGCAATTTCTTTACCTCTCAGAAATGATTATGACATAAAAGTGAAGTACGTGACGAGTGTGACGTTAGGAAAACATTAGGCTGCATGGAGAGAAACTGTATGGGACCACCCAACCGAAACGAGTACTGTGTGACTTGCTACCCGGCAGGTATTCACCGCGGTAGCCGGCTAGCTCAGTCGGTAGAGCGTCAGGCTCTCAATCCCAGGGTCGTTGGTTCGAGCCACACGCTAGGCGGAACGGAATTTTGTTCCGCTGCAGATGTAAATTACCGTTTTTCTGATTAACGATATTTAATGGAAATAGCAACTGTTAACTTTGCCTACGTCTCTGTCAGTCTCAAGGAATCTGTATTTGAAGGTGAAGGTGTTTTTGTAGACATGTGTGAAAGACATGTTCTGAAATGCAAGTGTTGTTGTTTCGAGAGCACATCGGTTACGTGTCAGATGTGTAGCCAAGCAGTAATGGTTCGCCATAGCTGCAAATATTAGCCTGTAATATGAAGTGTTGTCAGCTGAAGTCTGATGATGCAGACGACCGGAAAGGCGAAGTAACCAAGAGTACCGCTAGGCCGCGCCTCTTTAGCTCAGTGGTAAAGCACTGGTCTAATAATCCAGGGGTCGTAAGTTCCATCCTCACAGGAAAATGATGAATTTTGGAAGTCAGTTGCGCGTCGTGGCTGTATAGCAAACAGTATCTGTGATGACGAACAATTAGCAACAGGCGTTTTTTTAAGAATTACTCTCAGATGTGATTAAGGCGAATGGCGCAGATAAAGCATTTGCCAAAGCGGTACAGCAGAAGGTAGGACGAGGCAGTCTGAATTACATTTTACAGATGTATTTCTCACATATCTCAGAGCCGCTCGCGGTCGTCGTCGTCGTCGTTGTCGTTGTCATCGTCGTCGCCGCCGCTTCTGCAGAAGTAGCAAATGGCCAACGTAGCAAATGCGGCGAGGGACGCCCTGCCTTCGACTCCGAATGCACAAAGTGTGTGGTCTTGTTTCTCAGTCTATATTTGATCGGTCTCGTAAGAGGTTGAATGTAACGAATGGGTGGGAAAGAGCAAGGGGCAGCGGCTGTGTAGAACGAAAACACAAATCCTCAGGGGTGTGAGCGTTTCGAGATGAGTCGCATACATGTAAATGTTGGTCGTCAGTGACCATGTGGCCTAATGGATAAGACGTCGGGCTTTGGATCTGAAGATTACAGGTTCGAATGCTGTCACGCTTGTGTTTTTCCAGTTCTGAAAAAGAAACATACCGTTTTAATGTAGCAATTGAGCAGTACGAAACCGTCTGAATGTTGCTGTTGACCATTTTTTTGCTTGGAGATGCTCTTGAGCTTGAAACACACACAACAAGACCGGTGTTAACTAGCGAAATGGTCGGCAGAGTGCCGACACCGCGAGTTTTGACTGGCACTTGCACATATAAAACAAGGTCGTAAAGTAACTCGTTCGGCTTTTGAGTCACATAAAGTATGTGTGTTAATTTTGACGCCACTAGCTCTGCATGTTGTCATGCAATTTCTTTACCTCTCAGAAATCATTATGACATAAAAGTGAAGTACGTGACGAGTGTGACGTTAGGAAAACATTAGGCTGCATGGAGAGAAACTGTATGGGACCACCCAACCGAAACGAGTACTGTGTCACGTGCTACCCGGCAGGCATTCACCGCGGTAGCCGGCTAGCTCAGTCGGTAGAGCGTCAGGCTCTTAATCCCAGGGTCGTTGGTTCGAGACACACGCTGGGCGGAACGGGATTTTGTTCCGCTGCAGATGTAAATTACCGTTTTTCTGATTAACGATATTTAATGGAAATAGCAACTGTTAACTTTGCCTACGTCTCTGTCAGTCGCAAGGAATCTGTATTTGAAGGTGAAGGTGATTTTGTACACATGTGTGAAAGACATGTTCTGAAATGCAAGTGTTGTTGTTTCGAGAGCACATCGGTTACGTGTCAGATGTGTAGCCAAGCAGTAATGGGTCGCCATAGCTGCAAATATTAGCCTGTAATATGAAGTGTTGTCAGCTGAAGTCTGATGATGCAGACGACCGTAAGGACGAAGTACCCAAGAGTACCGCTAGGCCGTGCCTCTTTAGCTCAGTGGTAGAGCACTGGTCTAATAATCCAGGGGTCGTAAGTTCCATCCTCACAGGAGAAAGATGAATTTTGGAAATCAGTTGAGCGTCGTGGCTGTATAGCAGACAGTATCTGTGATGACGAACAATTAGCAACAGGCGTTTTTTTAAGAATTACTCTCAGATGTGATTAAGGCGAATGGCGCAGATAAAGCATTTGCCAAAGCGGTACAGCAGAAGGTGGGACGAGGCAGTCTGAATTACATTTTACAGATGTATTTCTCACATATCTCAGAGCCTCTCGCGGTCGTCGTCGTCGTCGTCGTCGTCGTCGTCGCCGCTTCTGCAGAAGTAGCAAATGGCCATCGTAGCAAATGCGGCGAGGGACGCCCTGCCTTCGATTCCGAATGCACAAAGTGTGTGGTCTTGTTTCTCAGTCTATATTTGATCGGTCTCGTAAGAGGTTGAATGTAACGAATGGGTGGGAAAGAGCAAGGGGCAGCGGCTGTGTAGAACGAAAACACAAATCCTCAGGGGTGTGAGCGTTTCGAGATGAGTCGCATACATGTAAATGTTGGTCGTCAGTGACCATGTGGCCTAATGCTGGCCGCGCCTCTTTAGCTCAGTGGTAGAGCACTGGTCTAATAATCCAGGGGTCGTAAGTTCCATCCTCACAGGAGAAAGAAGAATTTTGCGTTGCGAGTCAGCCGCCGAGCGGGACGGACGTGTGGCGGAGCTGGACGTCTGGCTGTAGTAAACACAGGCTGAGTCGCTGCGTTTGAGGTTAGTGGTGCTGCTAAGCCGCTATTCGTGTTGCACTTGTATTCATGAAGTTCTAGAATGAATAGGTCGAATTATTTGAGGAAAGACACAATCAAGTTTACTTTCGATCGAAATTTCGTTCGACCTAAAGCATTTGAAATTAAAGCATGGTTTATCGAAAAAGTATTGATTAACGGTGATGATGTTGTCGGAGTTTATCTCTCGTTTGTGACAAATGCTGTGTATCTGAAGATGAAAAGTCCAGAATTATGTAGTTCCATTGTGGATCGTTGCGGAGGTAGCGTGAAGTTTAATCATTCTGATGGGAATGTGAGTGACGTTGCTGTTAGTCATGCTGGGTACGGGATTCGTACGATCAGAGTGTTTGAGCTCCCTTTTGAAATTCCGCCCGAAGAACTTAATGTTGCCCTTCGACCTTATGGCAGAATTATTTCCAATGTGGCAGAAAGGTGGTCTGAAGCTCATATGTTTCCTGTCTTGAACGGCGTAAGGCAAATTAAGATTGAATTACAGAAGCATGTCCCCTCTTATCTTAATATTTGTGGGTATCGTGCTTTGATTATCTATGATGGGCAACCGCGGACTTGCGCTTTATGCAATTCCACGGAACACATTCGTGCAGAATGTTCACGGAGGCGTGTCCCGCAGTTACCGCGTGACGAGATGCAGAGTTCCGGCCCTGTTGTTGGCATGAAGTTGTCATACGCTGCCGCTGCTGACTTCCGCAGCCGAGGCGAGTCGGTGCCGCCTGTGCGCGGGGAGCCTGCTGCCTCGCGGGCGGTTGTCGATGATACTCCGGCTTCAAGCTCTAGATTTGCGGATGGTCTGCCGATCAGCTCCGCGCCCCTCGAATCTATGCCGACGCCAACTTTTTCCAACTCTCCCACTGTGGTTGCTCGTTCTTCCGCGGACTCGGCCGAAGATCCCCAAATACCCGCAACGGAGGTTTCCTTGCGTCGTCAGGATTCCCACCAACGTGAGGATATTGCCACTAGCTTCCGAGGAGTGGACGCTCCAGGCATCCACTCTGCGGGAACTATGAACGAAGATAGCAATCTGGACATTGGTTTCACGTTGGCGCCCACAGAAGACACTTGCGTCAAGGAAACCACAACGAGCGATAGTGTAGAATTGGAGACTGGGTTGCTACCAGTGGGAGCCATGGAAAAAGATACGCCTCCTTCTGCCGTTGTGGAATGCGATACGCGGACTTTTGTCCGAAAAAAGGAACAGGCGACGTCAGACGTATCATCCGGTACTTCTCCTGACAGGTCGCAAACTTCATCTCCTGTTAGATCGCCGAAGAGATCTTCGAAGAAAGGCAAGAAGAGGAGATTGGCACACAAAGCAGCAGAGAGTTTAGCTCCTGCATTGCGGGAAAAGTTAAAACATTTAAGGGATAATGAACGACTACGAGAACAATGCCCAGTAGCACGAGTTAACGAGTGTACTGAAGCGGAGATGAGTCGTGCCGATGCAGATGATCTTCAACAACAACCTCGCGCACCGCTTGGCGTCGCAGGTTTGCAGACCGGCACTACTATGGATTTAGACCGAACTGTCTCAGGAAAAGGACTTGATTGGGCCGATGCCCAAGAAGATCGCACCGACCACGGAATGGAGATGGACCTGACACATGCTAGTGGCATTTAATTTTTTTTTTTTAATGTCTATTTTTCTTTCTGACAGATAGAATGGAATGGTACAGACGTGACTCTGCATGGGGTATACTTCATTAGCCAATTTCTTTTACCTGCACCTATGCCAACGGAACTGACATATAATGTGACCACGATCAATATAAATCGGATTCGCAGTGAAACGAAAGTCGCTTCTTTAAAAGATTTCCTTTACCAGTCAGATACTGATATAGCCCTCCTACAGGAATTTAATGTCCACAACTTTTATGTCCCAGGTTTTCAAGAGATTTTAAATATTGCACCGGAAGCCACATGTGGGACTGCGATCCTTGTCAAAGATGGTATTGATGTGAAGGATATCTGTCTGTTAGAAAATGGGAGGGGCATCAGTTGTAAAATTTTTACTACTACTGTTTTAAATGTATATGTCCCCTCTGGTAACAACGCTAGAGATGATAGGGCTAATTTTTTTAAGAACGATATGGTCTATTTACTTAAGGGGAATCCGGCGGAAGCTTTAATCGGTGGTGACTTTAATTGTGTACTTCACAAAAAGGATCAGCGACCAAATTTTAACTTCTCCAGGGAACTGGCGGCTTTGGTGACAAACATGAAGTGGACAGACGTGTGGGAAAGCAAATACCCCACGTTAGTCAAATTTACGTACATCAGTAGTCGCTCGCAAAGCAGAATAGACAGAATATACGTCACAGCAAACCTGGAAAATAAAATCAGTAGTATCGAAGTAATTCCCACTACCTTTTCGGACCATCTCGCAGTGAAATGCAGCATTCGGTTTCAGAAGCAAGGAACGTATTGGGGTCGCCCCTTATGGAAGCTGAATACCCATATGTTGTTCGAGGGTGCCCTATCAAGAACAGTAGCGGAGGTATGGCAGGCTGCTCTACGTATGCGCCATAAATACAGCTCTCGCCTTGCGTGGTGGACCTCATGTGCTAAAAAGAAATTGAGATCATCCCTAATAGCTTACGGGAGGGAGCGAGCGATGTGGTCTCGCAATACCGTTGAATTTTACTATACATGCTTAAGGGAACTATCAGCTCAGCAGATGACTGATGAGGTTTTCATTGAAATAAAGAAGATCAAGGCTCACCTCATAAGTCTCAAGCGACAACAGCTGGAGGGTTTAAAAATTAAATCTCGTGTCCCGACAACGGTGGAGGACGAAAACGCATCGCTGTACCACTTACTCGAACATGAAAGAAATAGAAGACGAGCGTTTATTGCTTGTCTTAGAGTGGGCGATAACCGGGTGATGACGGAACACTCTGACATTTTAAATGCAGTTTATGGATTTTATCGTACGTTATATACTGATACCCGGTATAATCTAGACTGTGCGAACGATTTGCTACGAACTACAGGTATCGACAACGTTATCAATGACGAGGACAATGTGTCCCTTACCACTGCGATCACATGTGAGGAGGTGTTTGATATACTTAAATATTCGCCTACCCGTAAGTCCCCAGGGCCTGATGGCTTGCCTGTAGAGTTTTATTGTAAATTTTGGCCTCTCATCGGTAATCAATTCACAGAAGTGATAAATGAAGTGTTGCAAGGTGTTACTGTTCCACGCGAGTTCAAAGAAAGCGTAACTGTGCTAATACCAAAGGGAAGGAACGCGACAGTTAAAGATCTCAATCAATTGAGACCAATATGTTTGATGAACTCGGATTATAAAATAATTGCACGTGTACTGAAGGAAAGACTGAGACCTCTAATGGAGAAGATCATAGGTGACCACCAAACCTGTCTCTCGGGGCGGAATATTTTTAAAACTGTTTGTGAATATAGGGATGTCTCTGCAATTTTTGCAACATCATCCTCACCAGGAGGCCTTGCCTTTATCGACTTCTCAAAGGCTTTTGACAGGGTCAACCACTTATTTTTGTTCAGAACGTTGACCTATGTGGGTTTTAGTCAACATTTTGTGCAAGTTTTAATTAACATTGTTGAAGGCATCCAAACACAAGTGTCTGTAAATGGGCATTTCACTCCACCCATTGAAATTCGCAACGGCGTCCCGCAGGGAAGTCCTTTGTCAATGCTCCTGTATGTTGTTGCACTGGAGCCTTTACTAAGGAGACTCGATGTCGATCTTGAGGGCATCACGATATCTGGCGTTAACAACGTCACCAATGCATATGCTGATGACGTTGGAGTGGTTATTCGTAGTAACGAAGATTTAGAGAAATTAACTACGAATATTCAGATCTTTTGTGAAGCTACAGGCGCTAGGGTTAACGAGGTGAAGAGTTCGTTTTTAAATCTTAAAGGTCTTCAAGATGTCCGTTTGGAATGGGCACGCTCCGTCGATCGTCACACCGCTCTGGGTGTCACCTTTTACCGATGTCCGCTTCAGACCATGACCTACAATTGGAAGAAAGTACTGGATACAATCAGAGGAGCCACAATACTCAATCAGACCAGACATCTGAACATTAAACAACGAATCAGAATAATTAACTGGTCCATTTTATCAAAAGCTATATATATAGGTCAAATATTGCCAGTTTCGAAACCCATTGCCAAACGTATAATGAGTATCATTTGCCGATTTATATGGACAGGGCATATTTTTAGAGTAGCAGTCGGTACAGTTACGTTACCTTCCGCTGAAGGTGGCCTAGGTTTAACAGATATATGGCGGAAGACTACGGCGTTATATATAAAGAGGACCCTACAAATTATAGAAAAACATCCACATAGTATTACAGCCAGGCTGTATCGACTCCTACAGCCAGAAAATTTACGTCCACCCATAAATATAGGCGGAATTAATTATAAATTGAAATATATTCGCCAGTTCTTTTTAGAGATTAGCTACATGGACAGTATTGTCACGAATCCACAATCAAGGAATTGCAGGAAATTAATGGAACTTTTAACAACGAAAGAACATGTCAACAAAATGGAGTGCAGATATCCCGACAAAGACTGGAAAAGAATTTGGAAAAATATTAGTAATCGTGAACTGTCTTCCGACATTCAGGCAACCTGGTACCGAGTTGTTAATAACGTAGTTTCCACTAACGAAAAGTTGCACTCCATTGGTCTTAGTGACACGATTGTGTGCACCCGATGTGACGCAGTTGACACATTGATCCACCGCTTTCTCTGTGGCGGATACGCCGAAATATGGAGGGGACTCCAACGGCGGGTAGCCTTTATAACCAGAACTGTTAGTACTGAGATCAATGTTGAAAAATTACTCTTCCCCGATGGTGTTTTCTTCCCTGTCCAGAAAACCAATGCTGTGTTGTGGTTGTTTGGCAATTATGTACATTACGTTATATCTGAACACGGCAATGACCGTGTTTTAGAATACGAATTATACGAACGAGCAAAATATTATCAGATATGTACGCGCAGGGACCACAAAAAAACTTTTGGTAACATGTTACACATTCTGTTTCAGAGACAAGGGATTGGATAAACATCTTAATAGCCCTCGTCTACGAAAAATGTAGTCACAGGCCAAAGTAGGGGATCGCTGTTGAGGGTGAAGTACGGTGGGGACTTCGTGTGCCCCAGGGCCGCTACGGTAGCCGTGAAGGCCTCGGACAGAACCCCGAAACGGCACTGCGGCTTCACATTTACTGCTGGATGAACCCCATATCTCCAGCAACTACTTTCATCTATGATGATTTTCCAGGATCTCGGTAATATCGGAAGGTGGTTTCGTTGCACAAAATGCAGTGGAAGCTTCTTGCACGTGTTCCTCAGTTACAATCTTTCTATTTTTGTTTAATTTTTTCAGTATGAAGCAAGAGTGACAATTTATTAATTCCCAAGAAGCCTTAATTTTTCAATTTTCAGTTCTACGGAGGAGAAGCCTCACATGGCGAAGAAGCCAAACATCATTTCATTTCCCTAACTGTCACAGTAAATTTGAAAAATAAATCAGTCGATATAGCATAGAAGCTCGCCGAAGAAGGCATAAAAGGAGAGCGAATGGATGGGCTGTGTGGGGAGAAGGGAGGCCCTAATAAAAAAAAAATAATAAAAGAAAAAAAAAAAAAAAAAAAGTGGTAGAGCACTGGTCTAATAAACCAGGGGTCGTAAGTTCCATTCTCACAGGAGAAAGATTAATTTTGGAAATTAGTTGCGCGTCGTGGCCGTATAGCAAACAGTACCTGTGATGACGAACAATTAGCGACAGGCGTTTTTTTAAAAAAACAAAAAAAAAAAAAAAAAATAAAAAAAAAAGAAAAAAAAAAAAAAAAAAATGGATAAGACGTCGGGCTTCGGATCTGAAGATTACAGGTTCGAATGCTGTCACGCTTGTGTTTTTCCAGTTCTGAAAAAGAAACATACCGTTTTAATGTAGCAATTGAGCAGTATGAAACCGTCTGAATGTTGCTGTTGACCATTTTTTGCTTGGAGATGCTCTTGAGCTTGAAACACACACAACAAGACCGGTGTTAACTAGCGAAATGGTCGGCAGAGTGCCGACACCGCGAGTTTTGACTGGCACTTGCACATATAAAACAAGGTCGTAAAGTAACTCGTTCGGCTTTTGAGTCACATAAAGTATGTGTGTTAATTTTGACGCCACTAGCTCTGCATGTTGTCATGCAATTTCTTTACCTCTCAGAAATGATTATGACATAAAAGTGAAGTACGTGACGAGTGTGACGTTAGGAAAACATTAGGCTGCATGGAGAGAAACTGTATGGGACCACCCAACCGAAACGAGTACTGTGTCACGTGCTACCTGGCAGGTATTCACCGCGGTAGCCGGCTAGCTCAGTCGGTAGAGCGTCAGGCTCTTAATCCCAGGGTCGTTGGTTCGAGACACACGCTGGGCGGAACGGAGTTTTGTTCCGCTGCAGATGTAAATTACCGTTTTTCTGATTAACGATATTTAATGGAAATAGCAACTGTTAACTTTGCCTACGTCTCTGTCAGTCGCAAGGAATCTGTATTTGAAGGTGAAGGTGATTTTGTACACATGTGTGAAAGACATGTTCTGAAATGCAAGTGTTGTTGTTTCGAGAGCACATCGGTTACGTGTCAGATGTGTAGCCAAGCAGTAATGGGTCGCCATAGCTGCAAATATTAGCCTGTAATATGAAGTGTTGTCAGCTGAAGTCTGATGATGCAGACGACCGTAAGGACGAAGTACCCAAGAGTACCGCTAGGCCGTGCCTCTTTAGCTCAGTGGTAGAGCACTGGTCTAATAATCCAGGGGTCGTAAGTTCCATCCTCACAGGAGAAAGATGAATTTTGGAAATCAGTTGCGCGTCGTGGCTGTATAGCAGACAGTATCTGTGATGACGAACAATTAGCAACAGGCGTTTTTTTAAGAATTACTCTCAGATGTGATTAAGGCGAATGGCGCAGATAAAGCATTTGCCAAAGCGGTACAGCAGAAGGTGGGACGAGGCAGTCTGAATTACATTTTACAGATGTATTTCTCACATATCTCAGAGCCTCTCGCGGTCGTCGTCGTCGTCGTCGTCTTCGTCGTCGTCGTCGTCGTCGTCGTCGCCGCTTCTGCAGAAGTAGCAAATGGCCATCGTAGCAAATGCGGCGAGGGACGCCCTGCCTTCGATTCCGAATGCACAAAGTGTGTGGTCTTGTTTCTCAGTCTATATTTGATCGGTGTCCTAAGAGGTTGAATGTAACGAATGGGTGGGAAAGAGCAAGGGGCAGCGGCAGTGTAGAACGAAAACACAAATCCTCAGGGGTGTGAGCGTTTCAAGATGAGTCGCATACATGTAAATGTTGGTCGTCAGTGACCATGTGGCCTAATGGATAAGACGTCGGGCTTCGGATCTGAAGATTACAGGTTCGAATGCTGTCACGCTTGTGTTTTTCCAGTTCTGAAAAAGAAACATACCGTTTTAATGTAGCAATTGAGCAGTACGAAACCGTCTGAATGTTGCTGTTGACCATTTTTTGCTTGGAGATGCTCTTGAGCTTGAAACACACACAACAAGACCGGTGTTAACTAGCGAAATGGTCGGCAGAGTGCCGACACCGCGAGTTTTGACTGGCACTTGCACATATAAAACAAGGTCGGAAAGTAACTCGTTCGGCTTTTGAGTCACATAAAGTATGTGTGTTAATTTTGACGCGACTAGCTCTGCATGTTGTCATGCAATTTCTTTACCTCTCAGAAATGATTATGACATAAAAGTGAAGTACGTGACGAGTGTGACGTTAGGAAAACATTAGGCTGCATGGAGAGAAACTGTATGGGACCACCCAACCGAAACGAGTACTGTGTCACGTGCTACCCGGCAGGTATTCACCGCGGTAGCCGGCTAGCTCAGTCGGTAGAGCGTCAGGCTCTTAATCCCAGGGTCGTTGGTTCGAGACACACGCTGGGCGGAACGGGATTTTGTTCCGCTGCAGATGTAAATTACCGTTTTTCTGATTAACGATATTTAATGGAAATAGCAACTGTTAACTTTGCCTACGTCTCTGTCAGTCGCAAGGAATCTGTATTTGAAGGTGAAGGTGATTTTGTACACATGTGTGAAAGACATGTTCTGAAATGCAAGTGTTGTTGTTTCGAGAGCACATCGGTTACGTGTCAGATGTGTAGCCAAGCAGTAATGGGTCGCCATAGCTGCAAATATTAGCCTGTAATATGAAGTGTTGCCAGCTGAAGTCTGATGATGCAGACGACCGTAAGGACGAAGTACCCAAGAGTACCGCTAGGCCGTGCCTCTTTAGCTCAGTGGTAGAGCACTGGTCTAATAATCCAGGGGTCGTAAGTTCCATCCTCACAGAAGAAAGATGAATTTTGGAAATCAGTTGCGCGTCGTGGCTGTATAGCAAACAGTATCTGTGATGACGAACAATTAGCAACAGGCGTTTTTTTAAGAATTACTCTCAGATGTGATTAAGGCGAATGGCGCAGGTAAAGCATTTGCCAAAGCGGTACAGCAGAAGGTGGGACGAGGCAGTCTGAATTACATTTTACAGATGTATTTCTCACATATCTCAGAGCCTCTCGCCGTCGTCGTCGTCGTCGCCGCCGCCGCCGCTTCTGCAGAAGTAGCAAATGGCCATCGTAGCAAATGCGGCGAGGGACGCCCTGCCTTCGATTCCGAATGCACAAAGTGTGTGGTCTTGTTTCTCAGTCTATATTTGATCGGTCTCGTAAGAGGTTGAATGTAACGAATGGGTGGGAAAGAGCAAGGGGCAGCGGCTGTGTAGAACGAAAACACAAATCCTCAGGGGTGTGAGCGTTTCGAGATGAGTCGCATACATGTAAATGTTGGTCGTCAGTGACCATGTGGCCTAATGGATAAGACGTCGGGCTTCGGATCTGAAGATTACAGGTTCGAATGCTGTCACGCTTGTGTTTTTCCAGTTCTGAAAAAGAAACATACCGTTTTAATGTAGCAATTGAGCAGTACGAAACCGTCTGAATGTTGCTGTTGACCATTTTTTGCTTGGAGATGCTCTTGAGCTTGAAACACACACAACAAGACCGGTGTTAACTAGCGAAATGGTCGGCAGAGTGCCGACACCGCGAGTTTTGACTGGCACTTGCACATATAAAACAAGGTCGGAAAGTAACTCGTTCGGCTTTTGAGTCACATAAAGTATGTGTGTTAATTTTGACGCCACTAGCTCTGCATGTTGTCATGCAATTTCTTTACCTCTCAGAAATGATTATGACATAAAAGTGAAGTACGTGACGAGTGTGACGTTAGGAAAACATTAGGCTGCATGGAGAGAAACTGTATGGGACCACCCAACCGAAACGAGTACTGTGTCACGTGCTACCCGGCAGGTATTCACCGCGGTAGCCGGCTAGCTCAGTCGGTAGAGCGTCAGGCTCTTAATCCCAGGGTCGTTGGTTCGAGAAACACGCTGGGCGGAACGGAATTTTGTTCCGCTGCAGATGTAAATTACCGTTTTTCTGATTAACGATATTTAATGGAAATAGCAACTGTTGACTTTGCCTACGTCTCTGTCAGTCGCAAGGAATCTGTATTTGAAGGTGAAGGTGATTTTGTACACATGTGTGAAAGACATGTTCTGAAATGCAAGTGTTGTTGTTTGGAGAGCACATCGGTTACGTGTCAGATGTGTAGCCAAGCAGTAATGGGTCGCCATAGCTGCAAATATTAGCCTGTAATATGAAGTGTTGCCAGCTGAAGTCTGATGATGCAGACGACCGTAAGGACGAAGTACCCAAGAGTACCGCTAGGCCGCGCCTCTTTAGCTCAGTGGTAGAGCACTGGTCTAATAATCCAGGGGTCGTAAGTTCCATCCTCACAGGAGAAAGATGAATTTTGGAAATCAGTTGCGCGTCGTGGCTGTATAGCAAACAGTATCTGTGATGACGAACAATTAGCAACAGGCGTTTTTTAAGAATTACTCTCAGATGTGATTAAGGCGAATGGCGCAGATAAAGCATTTGCCAAAGCGGTACAGCAGAAGGTGGGACGAGGCAGTCTGAATTACATTTTACAGATGTATTTCTCACATATCTCAGAGCCTGTCGTCGTCGTCGTCGTCGTCGTCGTCGTCGTCGCCGCCGCCGCTTCTGCAGAAGTAGCAAATGGCCATCGTAGCAAATGCGGCGAGGGACGCCCTGCCTTCGATTCCGAATGCACAAAGTGTGTGGTCTTGTTTCTCAGTCTATATTTGATCGGTCTCGTAAGAGGTTGATTGTAACGAATGGGTGGGAAAGACCAAGGGGCAGCGGCTGTGTAGAACGAAAACACAAATCCTCAGGGGTGTGAGCGTTTCGAGATGAGTCGCATACATGTAAATGTTGGTCGTCAGTGACCATGTGGCCTAATGGATAAGACGTTGGGCTTCGGATCTGAAGATTACATGTTCGAATGCTGTCACGCTTGTGATTTTCCAGTTCTGAAAAAGAAACATACCGTTTTAATGTAGCAATTGAGCAGTACGAAACCGTCTGAATGTTGCTGTTGACCATTTTTTGCTTGGAGATGCTCTTGAGCTTGAAACACACACAACAAGACCGGTGTTAACTAGCGAAATGGTCGGCAGAGTGCCGACACCGCGAGTTTTGACTGGCACTTGCACATATAAAACAAGGTCGGAAAGTAACTCGTTCGGCTTTTGAGTCACATAAAGTATGTGTGTTAATTTTGACGCCACTAGCTCTGCATGTTGTCATGCAATTTCTTTACCTCTCAGAAATGATTATGACATAAAAGTGAAGTACGTGACGAGTGTGACGTTAGGAAAACATTAGGCTGCATGGAGCGAAACTGTATGGGACCACCCAACCGAAACGAGTACTGTGTCACGTGCTACCCGGCAGGTATTCACCGCGGTAGCCGGCTAGCTCAGTCGGTAGAGCGTCAGGCTCTTAATCCCAGGGTCGTTGGTTCGAGCCACACGCTTGGCGAAACGGAATTTTGTTCCGCTGCAGATGTAAATTACCGTTTTTCTGATTAACGATATTTAATGGAAATAGCAACTGTTAACTTTGCCTACGTCTTTGTCAGTCTCAAGGAATCTGTATTTGAAGGTGAAGGTGATTTTGTACACATGTGTGAAAGACATGTTCTGAAATGCAAGTGTTGTTGTTTCGAGAGCACATCGGTTACGTGTCAGATGTGTAGCCAAGCAGTAATGGGTCGCCATAGCTGCAAACATTAGCCTGTAATATGAAGTGTTGTCAGCTGAAGTCTGATGATGCAGACGACCGTAAGGACGAAGTACCCAAGAGTACCGCTAGGCCGCGCCTCTTTAGCTCAGTGGTAGAGCACTGGTCTAATAATCCAGGGGTCGTAAGTTCCATCCTCACAGGAGAAAGATGAGTTTTGGAAATCAGCTGCGCGTCGTGGCTGTATAGCAAACAGTATCTGTGATGACGAACAATTAGCAACAGGCGTTTTTTTAAGAATTACTCTCAGATGTGATTAAGGCGAATGGCGCAGATAAAGCATTTGCCAAAGCGGTACAGCAGAAGGTGGGACGAGGCAGTCTGAGTCGTCGTCGTCGTCGTCGCCGCCGCCGCTTCTGCAGAAGTAGCAAATGGCCATCGTAGCAAATGCGGCGAGGGACGCCCTGCCTTCGATTCCGAATGCACAAAGTGTGTGGTCTTGTTTCTCAGTCTATATTTGATCGGTCTCGTAAGAGGTTGAATGTAACGAATGGGTGGGAAAGAGCAAGGGGCAGCGGCTGTGTAGAACGAAAACACAAATCCTCAGGGGTGTGAGCGTTTCGAGATGAGTCGCATACATGTAAATGTTGGTCGTCAGTGACCATGTGGCCTAATGGATAAGACGTCGGGCTTCGGATCTGAAGATTACAGGTTCGAATGCTGTCACGCTTGTGTTTTTCCAGTTCTGAAAAAGAAACATACCGTTTTAATGTAGCAATTGAGCAGTACGAAACCGTCTGAATGTTGCTGTTGACCATTTTTTGCTTGGAGATGCTCTTGAGCTTGAAACACACACAACAAGACCGGTGTTAACTAGCGAAATGGTCGGCAGAGTGCCGACACCGCGAGTTTTGACTGGCACTTGCACATATAAAACAAGGTCGGAAAGTAACTCGTTCGGCTTTTGAGTCACATAAAGTATGTGTGTTAATTTTGACGCCACTAGCTCTGCATGTTGTCATGCAATTTCTTTACCTCTCAGAAATGATTATGACATAAAAGTGAAGTACGTGACGAGTGTGACGTTAGGAAAACATTAGGCTGCATGGAGAGAAACTGTATGGGACCACCCAACCGAAACGAGTACTGTGTCACGTGCTACCCGGCAGGTATTCACCGCGGTAGCCGGCTAGCTCAGTCGGTAGAGCGTCAGGCTCTTAATCCCAGGGTCGTTGGTTCGAGAAACACGCTGGGCGGAACGGAATTTTGTTCCGCTGCAGATGTAAATTACCGTTTTTCTGATTAACGATATTTAATGGAAATAGCAACTGTTGACTTTGCCTACGTCTCTGTCAGTCGCAAGGAATCTGTATTTGAAGGTGAAGGTGATTTTGTACACATGTGTGAAAGACATGTTCTGAAATGCAAGTGTTGTTGTTTGGAGAGCACATCGGTTACGTGTCAGATGTGTAGCCAAGCAGTAATGGGTCGCCATAGCTGCAAATATTAGCCTGTAATATGAAGTGTTGCCAGCTGAAGTCTGATGATGCAGACGACCGTAAGGACGAAGTACCCAAGAGTACCGCTAGGCCGCGCCTCTTTAGCTCAGTGGTAGAGCACTGGTCTAATAATCCAGGGGTCGTAAGTTCCATCCTCACAGGAGAAAGATGAATTTTGGAAATCAGTTGCGCGTCGTGGCTGTATAGCAAACAGTATCTGTGATGACGAACAATTAGCAACAGGCGTTTTTTTAAGAATTACTCTCAGATGTGATTAAGGCGAATGGCGCAGATAAAGCATTTGCCAAAGCGGTACAGCAGAAGGTGGGACGAGGCAGTCTGAATTACATTTTACAGATGTATTTCTCACATATCTCAGAGCCTCTCGTCGTCGTCGTCGTCGTCGTCGCCGCCGCCGCTTCTGCAGAAGTAGCAAATGGCCATCGTAGCAAATGCGGCGAGGGACGCCCTGCCTTCGATTCCGAATGCACAAAGTGTGTGGTCTTGTTTCTCAGTCTATATTTGATCGGTCTCGTAAGAGGTTGAATGTAACGAATGGGTGGGAAAGAGCAAGGGGCAGCGGCTGTGTAGAACGAAAACACAAATCCTCAGGGGTGTGAGCGTTTCGAGATGACTCGCATACATGTAAATGTTGTTCGTCAGTTACCATGTAACCTAATGGATAAGACGTCGGACTTCGGATCTGAAGATTACAGGTTCGAATGCTGTCACGCTTGTGTTTTTCCAGTTCTGAAAAAGAAACATACCGTTTTAATGTAGCAATTGAGCAGTACGAAACCGTCTGAATGTTGCTGTTGACCATTTTTTGCTTGGAGATGCTCTTGAGCTTGAAACACACACAACAAGACCGGTGTTAACTAGCGAAATGGTCGGCAGAGTGCCGACACCGCGAGTTTTGACTGGCACTTGCACATATAAAACAAGGTCGGAAAGTAACTCGTTCGGCTTTTGAGTCACATAAAGTATGTGTGTTAATTTTGACGCCACTAGCTCTGCATGTTGTCATGCAATTTCTTTACCTCTCAGAAATGATTATGACATAAAAGTGAAGTACGTGACGAGTGTGACGTTAGGAAAACATTAGGCTGCATGGAGAGAAACTGTATGGGACCACCCAACCGAAACGAGTACTGTGTCACGTGCTACCCGGCAGGTATTCACTGCGGTAGCCGGCTAGCTCAGTCGGTAGAGCGTCAGGCTCTTAATCCCAGGGTCGTTGGTTCGAGCCACACGCTGGGCGAAACGGAATTTTGTTCCGCTGCAGATGTAAATTACCGTTTTTCTGATTAACGATATTTAATGGAAATAGCAACTGTTAACTTTGCCTACGTCTTTGTCAGTCTCAAGGAATCTGTATTTGAAGGTGAAGGTGATTTTGTACACATGTGTGAAAGACATGTTCTGAAATGCAAGTGTTGTTGTTTCGAGAGCACATCGGTTACGTGTCAGATGTGTAGCCAAGCAGTAATGGGTCGCCATAGCTGCAAATATTAGCCTGTAATATGAAGTGTTGTCAGCTGAAGTCTGATGATGCAGACGACCGTAAGGACGAAGTACCCAAGAGTACCGCTAGGCCGCGCCTCTTTAGCTCAGTGGTAGAGCACTGGTCTAATAATCCAGGGGTCGTAAGTTCCATCCTCACAGGAGAAAGATGAATTTTGGAAATCAGTTGCGCGTCGTGGCTGTATAGCAAACAGTATCTGTGATGACGAACAATTAGCAACAGGCGTTTTTTTAAGAATTACTCTCAGATGTGATTAAGGCGAATGGCGCAGATAAAGCATTTGCCAAAGCGGTACAGCAGAAGGTGGGACGAGTCAGTCTGAATTACATTTTACAGATGTATTTCTCACATATCTCAGAGCCTCTCGTCGTCGTCGTCGTCGTCGTCGTCGCCGCCGCCGCTTCTGCAGAAGTAGCAAATGGCCATCGTAGCAAATGCGGCGAGGGACGCCCTGCCTTCGATTCCGAATGCACAAAGTGTGTGGTCTTGTTTCTCAGTCTATATTTGATCGGTCTCGTAAGAGGTTGAATGTAACGAATGGGTGGGAAAGAGCAAGGGGCAGCGGCTGTGTAGAACGAAAACACAAATCCTCAGCGGTGTGAGCGTTTCGAGATGAGTCGCATACATGTAAATGTTGGTCGTCAGTGACCATGTGGCCTAATGGATAAGACGTCGGGCTTCGGATCTGAAGATTACAGGTTCGAATGCTGTCACGCTTGTGTTTTTCCAGTTCTGAAAAAGAAACATACCGTTTTAATGTAGCAATTGAGCAGTACGAAACCGTCTGAATGTTGCTGTTGACCATTTTTTGCTTGGAGATGCTCTTGAGCTTGAAACACACACAACAAGACCGGTGTTAACTAGCGAAATGGTCGGCAGAGTGCCGACACCGCGAGTTTTGACTGGCACTTGCACATATAAAACAAGGTCGTAAAGTAACTCGTTCGGCTTTTGAGTCACATAAAGTATGTGTGTTAATTTTGACGCCACTAGCTCTGCATGTTGTCATGCAATTTCTTTACCTCTCAGAAATGATTATGACATAAAAGTGAAGTACGTGACGAGTGTGACGTTAGGAAAACATTAGGCTGCATGGAGAGAAACTGTATGGGACCACCCAACCGAAACGAGTACTGTGTCACGTGCTACCCGGCAGGTATTCACCGCGGTAGCCGGCTAGCTCAGTCGGTAGAGCGTCAGGCTCTTAATCCCAGGGTCGTTGGTTCGAGAAACACGCTGGGCGGAACGGAATTTTGTTCCGCTGCAGATGTAAATTACCGTTTTTCTGATTAACGATATTTAATGGAAATAGCAACTGTTGACTTTGCCTACGTCTCTGTCAGTCGCAAGGAATCTGTATTTGAAGGTGAAGGTGATTTTGTACACATGTGTGAAAGACATGTTCTGAAATGCAAGTGTTGTTGTTTCGAGAGCACATCGGTTACGTGTCAGATGTGTAGCCAAGCAGTAATGGGTCGCCATAGCTGCAAATATTAGCCTGTAATATGAAGTGTTGTCAGCTGAAGTCTGATGATGCAGACGACCGTAAGGACGAAGTACCCAAGAGTACCGCTAGGCCGCGCCTCTTTAGCTCAGTGGTAGAGCACTGGTCTAATAATCCAGGGGTCGTAAGTTCCATCCTCACAGGAGAAAGATGAATTTTGGAAATCAGTTGCGCGTCGTGGCTGTATAGCAAACAGTATCTGTGATGACGAACAATTAGCAACAGGCGTTTTTTTAAGAATTACTCTCAGATGTGATTAAGGCGAATGGCGCAGATAAAGCATTTGCCAAAGCGGTACAGCAGAAGGTGGGACGAGTCAGTCTGAATTACATTTTACAGATGTATTTCTCACATATCTCAGAGCCTCTCGCGGTCGTCGTCGTCGTCGTCGTCGTCGTCGCCGCCGCCGCTTCTGCAGAAGTAGCAAATGGCCATCGTAGCAAATGCGGCGAGGGACGCCCTGCCTTCGATTCCGAATGCACAAAGTGTGTGGTCTTGTTTCTCAGTCTATATTTGATCGGTCTCGTAAGAGGTTGAATGTAACGAATGGGTGGGAAAGAGCAAGGGGCAGCGGCTGTGTAGAACGAAAACACAAATCCTCAGGGGTGTGAGCGTTTCGAGATGACTCGCATACATGTAAATGTTGTTCGTCAGTTACCATGTAACCTAATGGATAAGACGTCGGACTTCGGATCTGAAGATTACAGGTTCGAATGCTGTCACGCTTGTGTTTTTCCAGTTCTGAAAAAGAAACCTACCGTTTTAATGTAGCAATTGAGCAGTACGAAACCGTCTGAATGTTGCTGTTGACCATTTTTTGCTTGGAGATGCTCTTGAGCTTGAAACACACACAACAAGACCGGTGTTAACTAGCGAAATGGTCGGCAGAGTGCCGACACCGCGAGTTTTGACTGGCACTTGCACATATAAAACAAGGTCGGAAAGTAACTCGTTCGGCTTTTGAGTCACATAAAGTATGTGTGTTAATTTTGACGCCACTAGCTCTGCATGTTGTCATGCAATTTCTTTACCTCTCAGAAATGATTATGACATAAAAGTGAAGTACGTGACGAGTGTGACGTTAGGAAAACATTAGGCTGCATGGAGAGAAACTGTATGGGACCACCCAACCGAAACGAGTACTGTGTCACGTGCTACCCGGCAGGTATTCACTGCGGTAGCCGGCTAGCTCAGTCGGTAGAGCGTCAGGCTCTTAATCCCAGGGTCGTTGGTTCGAGCCACACGCTGGGCGAAACGGAATTTTGTTCCGCTGCAGATGTAAATTACCGTTTTTCTGATTAACGATATTTAATGGAAATAGCAAGTGTTAACTTTGCCTACGTCTTTGTCAGTCTCAAGGAATCTGTATTTGAAGGTGAAGGTGATTTTGTACACATGTGTGAAAGACATGTTCTGAAATGCAAGTGTTGTTGTTTCGAGAGCACATCGGTTACGTGTCAGATGTGTAGCCAAGCAGTAATGGGTCGCCATAGCTGCAAATATTAGCCTGTAATATGAAGTGTTGTCAGCTGAAGTCTGATGATGCAGACGACCGTAAGGACGAAGTACCCAAGAGTACCGCTAGGCCGCGCCTCTTTAGCTCAGTGGTAGAGCACTGGTCTAATAATCCAGGGGTCGTAAGTTCCATCCTCACAGGAGAAAGATGAATTTTGGAAATCAGTTGCGCGTCGTGGCTGTATAGCAAACAGTATCTGTGATGACGAACAATTAGCAACAGGCGTTTTTTTAAGAATTACTCTCAGATGTGATTAAGGCGAATGGCGCAGATAAAGCATTTGCCAAAGCGGTACAGCAGAAGGTGGGACGAGTCAGTCTGAATTACATTTTACAGATGTATTTCTCACATATCTCAGAGCCTCTCGTCGTCGTCGTCGTCGTCGTCGCCGCCGCCGCTTCTGCAGAAGTAGCAAATGGCCATCGTAGCAAATGCGGCGAGGGACGCCCTGCCTTCGATTCCGAATGCACAAAGTGTGTGGTCTTGTTTCTCAGTCTATATTTGATCGGTCTCGTAAGAGGTTGAATGTAACGAATGGGTGGGAAAGAGCAAGGGGCAGCGGCTGTGTAGAACGAAAACACAAATCCTCAGGGGTGTGAGCGTTTCGAGATGAGTCGCATACATGTAAATGTTGGTCGTCAGTGACCATGTGGCCTAATGGATAAGACGTCGGGCTTCGGATCTGAAGATTACAGGTTCGAATGCTGTCACGCTTGTGTTTTTCCAGTTCTGAAAAAGAAACATACCGTTTTAATGTAGCAATTGAGCAGTACGAAACCGTCTGAATGTTGCTGTTGACCATTTTTTGCTTGGAGATGCTCTTGAGCTTGAAACACACACAACAAGACCGGTGTTAACTAGCGAAATGGTCGGCAGAGTGCCGACACCGCGAGTTTTGACTGGCACTTGCACATATAAAACAAGGTCGTAAAGTAACTCGTTCGGCTTTTGAGTCACATAAAGTATGTGTGTTAATTTTGACGCCACTAGCTCTGCATGTTGTCATGCAATTTCTTTACCTCTCAGAAATGATTATGACATAAAAGTGAAGTACGTGACGAGTGTGACGTTAGGAAAACATTAGGCTGCATGGAGAGAAACTGTATGGGACCACCCAACCGAAACGAGTACTGTGTCACGTGCTACCCGGCAGGTATTCACCGCGGTAGCCGGCTAGCTCAGTCGGTAGAGCGTCAGGCTCTTAATCCCAGGGTCGTTGGTTCGAGAAACACGCTGGGCGGAACGGAATTTTGTTCCGCTGCAGATGTAAATTACCGTTTTTCTGATTAACGATATTTAATGGAAATAGCAACTGTTGACTTTGCCTACGTCTCTGTCAGTCGCAAGGAATCTGTATTTGAAGGTGAAGGTGATTTTGTACACATGTGTGAAAGACATGTTCTGAAATGCAAGTGTTGTTGTTTCGAGAGCACATCGGTTACGTGTCAGATGTGTAGCCAAGCAGTAATGGGTCGCCATAGCTGCAAATATTAGCCTGTAATATGAAGTGTTGTCAGCTGAAGTCTGATGATGCAGACGACCGTAAGGACGAAGTACCCAAGAGTACCGCTAGGCCGCGCCTCTTTAGCTCAGTGGTAGAGCACTGGTCTAATAATCCAGGGGTCGTAAGTTCCATCCTCACAGGAGAAAGATGGATTTTGGAAATCAGTTGCGCGTCGTGGCTGTATAGCAAACAGTATCTGTGATGACGAACAATTAGCAACAGGCGTTTTTTTAAGAATTACTCTCAGATGTGATTAAGGCGAATGGCGCAGATAAAGCATTTGCCAAAGCGGTACAGCAGAAGGTGGGACGAGTCAGTCTGAATTACATTTTACAGATGTATTTCTCACATATCTCAGAGCCTCTCGCGGTCGTCGTCGTCGTCGTCGTCGTCGTCGCCGCCGCCGCTTCTGCAGAAGTAGCAAATGGCCATCGTAGCAAATGCGGCGAGGGACGCCCTGCCTTCGATTCCGAATGCACAAAGTGTGTGGTCTTGTTTCTCAGTCTATATTTGATCGGTCTCGTAAGAGGTTGAATGTAACGAATGGGTGGGAAAGAGCAAGGGGCAGCGGCTGTGTAGAACGAAAACACAAATCCTCAGGGGTGTGAGCGTTTCGAGATGAGTCGCATACATGTAAATGTTGGTCGTCAGTGACCATGTGGCCTAATGGATAAGACGTCGGGCTTCGGATCTGAAGATTACAGGTTCGAATGCTGTCACGCTTGTGTTTTTCCAGTTCTGAAAAAGAAACATACCGTTTTAATGTAGCAATTGAGCAGTACGAAACCGTCTGAATGTTGCTGTTGACCATTTTTTGCTTGGAGATGCTCTTGAGCTTGAAACACACACAACAAGACCGGTGTTAACTAGCGAAATGGTCGGCAGAGTGCCGACACCGCGAGTTTTGACTGGCACTTGCACATATAAAACAAGGTCGTAAAGTAACTCGTTCGGCTTTTGAGTCACATAAAGTATGTGTGTTAATTTTGACGCCACTAGCTCTGCATGTTGTCATGCAATTTCTTTACCTCTCAGAAATGATTATGACATAAAAGTGAAGTACGTGACGAGTGTGACGTTAGGAAAACATCAGGCTGCATGGAGAGAAACTGTATGGGACCACCCAACCGAAACGAGTACTGTGTGACGTGCTACCCGTCAGGTATTCACCGCGGTAGCCGGCTAGCTCAGTCGGTAGAGCGTCAGGCTCTTAATCCCAGGGTCGTTGGTTCGAGAAACACGCTGGGCGGAACGGAATTTTGTTCCGCTGCAGATGTAAATTACCGTTTTTCTGATTAACGATATTTAATGGAAATAGCAACTGTTGACTTTGCCTACGTCTCTGTCAGTCGCAAGAAATCTGTATTTGAAGGTGAAGGTGATTTTGTACACATGTGTGAAAGACATGTTCTGAAATGCAAGTGTTGTTGTTTCGAGAGCACATCGGTTACGTGTCAGATGTGTAGCCAAGCAGTAATGGGTCGCCATAGCTGCAAATATTAGCCTGTAATATGAAGTGTTGCCAGCTGAAGTCTGATGATGCAGACGACCGTAAGGACGAAGTACCCAAGAGTACCGATAGGCCGCGCCTCTTTAGCTCAGTGGTAGAGCACTGGTCTAATAATCCAGGGGTCGTAAGTTCCATCCTCACAGGAGAAAGATGAATTTTGGAAATCAGTTGCGCGTCGTGGCTGTATAGCAAACAGTATCTGTGATGACGAACAATTAGCAACAGGCGTTTTTTTAAGAATTACTCTCAGATGTGATTAAGGCGAATGGCGCAGATAAAGCATTTGCCAAAGCGGTACAGCAGAAGGTGGGACGAGGCAGTCTGAATTACATTTTACAGATGTATTTCTCACATATCTCAGAGCCTCTCGCGGTCGTCGTCGTCGTCGTCGTCGTCGCCGCCGCCGCTTCTGCAGAAGTAGCAAATGGCCATCGTAGCAAATGCGGCGAGGGACGCCCTGCCTTCGATTCCGAATGCACAAAGTGTGTGGTCTTGTTTCTCAGTCTATATTTGATCGGTCTCGTAAGAGGTTGAATGTAACGAATGGGTGGGAAAGAGCAAGGGGCAGCGGCTGTGTAGAACGAAAACACAAATCCTCAGGGGTGTGAGCGTTTCGAGATGACTCGCATACATGTAAATGTTGTTCGTCAGTTACCATGTAACCTAATGGATAAGACGTCGGACTTCGGATCTGAAGATTACAGGTTCGAATGCTGTCACGCTTGTGTTTTTCCAGTTCTGAAAAAGAAACCTACCGTTTTAATGTAGCAATTGAGCAGTACGAAACCGTCTGAATGTTGCTGTTGACCATTTTTTGCTTGGAGATGCTCTTGAGCTTGAAACACACACAACAAGACCGGTGTTAACTAGCGAAATGGTCGGCAGAGTGCCGACACCGCGAGTTTTGACTGGCACTTGCACATATAAAACAAGGTCGGAAAGTAACTCGTTCGGCTTTTGAGTCACATAAAGTATGTGTGTTAATTTTGACGCCACTAGCTCTGCATGTTGTCATGCAATTTCTTTACCTCTCAGAAATGATTATGACATAAAAGTGAAGTACGTGACGAGTGTGACGTTAGGAAAACATTAGGCTGCATGGAGAGAAACTGTATGGGACCACCCAACCGAAACGAGTACTGTGTCACGTGCTACCCGGCAGGTATTCACTGCGGTAGCCGGCTAGCTCAGTCGGTAGAGCGTCAGGCTCTTAATCCCAGGGTCGTTGGTTCGAGCCACACGCTGGGCGAAACGGAATTTTGTTCCGCTGCAGATGTAAATTACCGTTTTTCTGATTAACGATATTTAATGGAAATAGCAACTGTTAACTTTGCCTACGTCTTTGTCAGTCTCAAGGAATCTGTATTTGAAGGTGAAGGTGATTTTGTACACATGTGTGAAAGACATGTTCTGAAATGCAAGTGTTGTTGTTTCGAGAGCACATCGGTTACGTGTCAGATGTGTAGCCAAGCAGTAATGGGTCGCCATAGCTGCAAATATTAGCCTGTAATATGAAGTGTTGTCAGCTGAAGTCTGATGATGCAGACGACCGTAAGGACGAAGTACCCAAGAGTACCGCTAGGCCGCGCCTCTTTAGCTCAGTGGTAGAGCACTGGTCTAATAATCCAGGGGTCGTAAGTTCCATCCTCACAGGAGAAAGATGAATTTTGGAAATCAGTTGCGCGTCGTGGCTGTATAGCAAACAGTATCTGTGATGACGAACAATTAGCAACAGGCGTTTTTTTAAGAATTACTCTCAGATGTGATTAAGGCGAATGGCGCAGATAAAGCATTTGCCAAAGCGGTACAGCAGAAGGTGGGACGAGTCAGTCTGAATTACATTTTACAGATGTATTTCTCACATATCTCAGAGCCTCTCGTCGTCGTCGTCGTCGTCGTCGCCGCCGCCGCTTCTGCAGAAGTAGCAAATGGCCATCGTAGCAAATGCGGCGAGGGACGCCCTGCCTTCGATTCCGAATGCACAAAGTGTGTGGTCTTGTTTCTCAGTCTATATTTGATCGGTCTCGTAAGAGGTTGAATGTAACGAATGGGTGGGAAAGAGCAAGGGGCAGCGGCTGTGTAGAACGAAAACACAAATCCTCAGGGGTGTGAGCGTTTCGAGATGAGTCGCATACATGTAAATGTTGGTCGTCAGTGACCATGTGGCCTAATGGATAAGACGTCGGGCTTCGGATCTGAAGATTACAGGTTCGAATGCTGTCACGCTTGTGTTTTTCCAGTTCTGAAAAAGAAACATACCGTTTTAATGTAGCAATTGAGCAGTACGAAACCGTCTGAATGTTGCTGTGGACCATTTTTTGCTTGGAGATGCTCTTGAGCTTGAAACACACACAACAAGACCGGTGTTAACTAGCGAAATGGTCGGCAGAGTGCCGACACCGCGAGTTTTGACTGGCACTTGCACATATAAAACAAGGTCGTAAAGTAACTCGTTCGGCTTTTGAGTCACATAAAGTATGTGTGTTAATTTTGACGCCACTAGCTCTGCATGTTGTCATGCAATTTCTTTACCTCTCAGAAATGATTATGACATAAAAGTGAAGTACGTGACGAGTGTGACGTTAGGAAAACATCAGGCTGCATGGAGAGAAACTGTATGGGACCACCCAACCGAAACGAGTACTGTGTCACGTGCTACCCGGCAGGTATTCACCGCGGTAGCCGGCTAGCTCAGTCGGTAGAGCGTCAGGCTCTTAATCCCAGGGTCGTTGGTTCGAGAAACACGCTGGGCGGAACGGAATTTTGTTCCGCTGCAGATGTAAATTACCGTTTTTCTGATTAACGATATTTAATGGAAATAGCAACTGTTGACTTTGCCTACGTCTCTGTCAGTCGCAAGGAATCTGTATTTGAAGGTGAAGGTGATTTTGTACACATGTGTGAAAGACATGTTCTGAAATGCAAGTGTTGTTGTTTCGAGAGCACATCGGTTACGTGTCAGATGTGTAGCCAAGCAGTAATGGGTCGCCATAGCTGCAAATATTAGCCTGTAATATGAAGTGTTGTCAGCTGAAGTCTGATGATGCAGACGACCGTAAGGACGAAGTACCCAAGAGTACCGCTAGGCCGCGCCTCTTTAGCTCAGTGGTAGAGCACTGGTCTAATAATCCAGGGGTCGTAAGTTCCATCCTCACAGGAGAAAGATGGATTTTGGAAATCAGTTGCGCGTCGTGGCTGTATAGCAAACAGTATCTGTGATGACGAACAATTAGCAACAGGCGTTTTTTTAAGAATTACTCTCAGATGTGATTAAGGCGAATGGCGCAGATAAAGCATTTGCCAAAGCGGTACAGCAGAAGGTGGGACGAGTCAGTCTGAATTACATTTTACAGATGTATTTCTCACATATCTCAGAGCCTCTCGCGGTCGTCGTCGTCGTCGTCGTCGTCGCCGCCGCCGCTTCTGCAGAAGTAGCAAATGGCCATCGTAGCAAATGCGGCGAGGGACGCCCTGCCTTCGATTCCGAATGCACAAAGTGTGTGGTCTTGTTTCTCAGTCTATATTTGATCGGTCTCGTAAGAGGTTGAATGTAACGAATGGGTGGGAAAGAGCAAGGGGCAGCGGCTGTGTAGAACGAAAACACAAATCCTCAGGGGTGTGAGCGTTTCGAGATGAGTCGCATACATGTAAATGTTGGTCGTCAGTGACCATGTGGCCTAATGGATAAGACGTCGGGCTTCGGATCTGAAGATTACAGGTTCGAATGCTGTCACGCTTGTGTTTTTCCAGTTCTGAAAAAGAAACATACCGTTTTAATGTAGCAATTGAGCAGTACGAAACCGTCTGAATGTTGCTGTTGACCATTTTTTGCTTGGAGATGCTCTTGAGCTTGAAACACACACAACAAGACCGGTGTTAACTAGCGAAATGGTCGGCAGAGTGCCGACACCGCGAGTTTTGACTGGCACTTGCACATATAAAACAAGGTCGTAAAGTAACTCGTTCGGCTTTTGAGTCACATAAAGTATGTGTGTTAATTTTGACGCCACTAGCTCTGCATGTTGTCATGCAATTTCTTTACCTCTCAGAAATGATTATGACATAAAAGTGAAGTACGTGACGAGTGTGACGTTAGGAAAACATCAGGCTGCATGGAGAGAAACTGTATGGGACCACCCAACCGAAACGAGTACTGTGTGACGTGCTACCCGTCAGGTATTCACCGCGGTAGCCGGCTAGCTCAGTCGGTAGAGCGTCAGGCTCTTAATCCCAGGGTCGTTGGTTCGAGAAACACGCTGGGCGGAACGGAATTTTGTTCCGCTGCAGATGTAAATTACCGTTTTTCTGATTAACGATATTTAATGGAAATAGCAACTGTTGACTTTGCCTACGTCTCTGTCAGTCGCAAGGAATCTGTATTTGAAGGTGAAGGTGATTTTGTACACATGTGTGAAAGACATGTTCTGAAATGCAAGTGTTGTTGTTTCGAGAGCACATCGGTTACGTGTCAGATGTGTAGCCAAGCAGTAATGGGTCGCCATAGCTGCAAATATTAGCCTGTAATATGAAGTGTTGCCAGCTGAAGTCTGATGATGCAGACGACCGTAAGGACGAAGTACCCAAGAGTACCGCTAGGCCGCGCCTCTTTAGCTCAGTGGTAGAGCACTGGTCTAATAATCCAGGGGTCGTAAGTTCCATCCTCACAGGAGAAAGATGAATTTTGGAAATCAGTTGCGCGTCGTGGCTGTATAGCAAACAGTATCTGTGATGACGAACAATTAGCAACAGGCGTTTTTTTAAGAATTACTCTCAGATGTGATTAAGGCGAATGGCGCAGATAAAGCATTTGCCAAAGCGGTACAGCAGAAGGTGGGACGAGGCAGTCTGAATTACATTTTACAGATGTATTTCTCACATATCTCAGAGCCTCTCGCGGTCGTCGTCGTCGTCGTCGTCGTCGGCGTCGTCGCCGCCGCTTCTGCAGAAGTAGCAAATGGCCATCGTAGCGAATGCGGCGAGGGACGCCCTGCCTTCGATTCCGAATGCACAAAGTGTGTGGTCTTGTTTCTCAGTCTATATTTGATCGGTCTCGTAAGAGGTTGAATGTAACGAATGGGTGGGAAAGAGCAAGGGGCAGCGGCTGTGTAGAACGAAAACACAAATCCTCAGGGGTGTGAGCGTTTCGAGATGAGTCGCATACATGTAAATGTTGGTCGTCACTGACCATGTGGCCTAATGGATAAGACGTCGGGCTTCGGATCTGAAGATTACAGGTTCGAATGCTGTCACGCTTGTGTTTTTCCAGTTCTGAAAAAGAAACATACCGTTTTAATGTAGCAATTGAGCAGTACGAAACCGTCTGAATGTTGCTGTTGACCATTTTTTGCTTGGAGATGCTCTTGAGCTTGAAACACACACAACAAGACCGGTGTTAACTAGCGAAATGGTCGGCAGAGTGCCGACACCGCGAGTTTTGACTGGCACTTGCACATATAAAACAAGGTCGTAAAGTAACTCGTTCGGCTTTTGAGTCACATAAAGTAAGTGTGTTAATTTTGACGCCACTAGCTCTGCATGTTGTCATGCAATTTCTTTACCTCTCAGAAATGATTATGACATAAAAGTGAAGTACGTGACGAGTGTGACGTTAGGAAAACATTAGGCTGCATGGAGAGAAACTGTATGGGACCACCCAACCGAAACGAGTACTGTGTGACGTGCTACCCGGCAAGTATTCACCGCGGTAGCCGGCTAGCTCAGTCGGTAGAGCGTCAGGCTCTTAATCCCATGGTCGTTGGTTCGAGACACACGCTGTGCGGAACGGAATTTTGTTCCGCTGCAGATGTAAATTACCGTTTTTCTGATTAACGATATTTAATGGAAATAGCAACTGTTAACTTTGCCTACGTCTCTGTCAGTCGCAAGGAATCTGTATTTGAAGGTGAAGGTGATTTTGTACACATGTGTGAAAGACATGTTCTGAAATGCAAGTGTTGTTGTTTCGAGAGCACATCGGTTACGTGTCAGATGTGTAGCCAAGCAGTAATGGGTCGCCATAGCTGCAAATATTAGCCTGTAATATGAAGTGTTGCCAGCTGAAGTCTGATGATGCAGACGACCGTAAGGACGAAGTACCCAAGAGTACCGCTAGGCCGCGCCTCCTTAGCTCAGTGGTAGAGCACTGGTCTAATAATCCAGGGGTCTTAAGTTCCATCCTCACAGGAGAAAGATGAATTTTGGAAATCAGCTGCGCGTCGTGGCTGTATAGCAAACAGTATCTGTGATGACGAACAATTAGCAACAGGCGTTTTCTTAAGAATTACTCTCAGATGTGATTAAGGCGAATGGCGCAGATAAAGCATTTGCCAAAGCGGTACAGCAGAAGGTGGGACGAGGCAGCCTGAATTACATTTTACAGATGTATTTCTCACATATCTCAGAGCCTGTCGTCGTCGTCGTCGTCGTCGTCGTCGTCGTCGTCGTCGTCGTCGCCGCCGCTTCTGCAGAAGTAGCAAATGGCCATCGTAGCAAATGCGGCGAGGGACGCCCTGCCTTCGATTCCGAATGCACAAAGTGTGTGGTCTTGTTTCTCAGTCTATATTTGATCGGTCTCGTAAGAGGTTGAATGTAACGAATGGGTGGGAAAGAGCAAGGGGCAGCGGCTGTGTAGAACGAAAACACAAATCCTCAGGGGTGTGAGCGTTTCGAGATGAGTTGCATACATGTAAATGTTGTTCGTCAGTGACCATGTGACCTAATGGATAAGACGTCGGACTTCGGATCTGAAGATTACAGGTTCGAATTCTGTCACGCTTGTGTTTTTCCAGTTCTGAAAAAGAAACATACCGTTTTAATGTAGCAATTGAGCAGTACGAAACCGTCTGAATGTTGCTGTTGACCATTTTTTGCTTGGAGATGCTCTTGAGCTTGAAACACACACAACAAGACCGGTGTTAACTAGCGAAATGGTCGGCAGAGTGCCGACACCGCGAGTTTTGACTGGCACTTGCACATATAAAACAAGGTCGTAAAGTAACTCGTTCGGCTTTTGAGTCACATAAAGTAAGTGTGTTAATTTTGACGCCACTAGCTCTGTATGTTGTCATGCAATTTCTTTACCTCTCAGAAATGATTATGACATAAAAGTGAAGTACGTGACGAGTGTGACGTTAGGAAAACATTAGGCTGCATGGAGAGAAACTGTATGGGACCACCCAACCGAAACGAGTACTGTGTGACGTGCTACCCGGCAAGTATTCACCGCGGTAGCCGGCTAGCTCAGTCGGTAGAGCGTCAGGCTCTTACTCCCATGGTCGTTGGTTCGAGACACACGCTGTGCGGAACGGAATTTTGTTCCGCTGCAGATGTAAATTACCGTTTTTCTGATTAACGATATTTAATGGAAATAGCAACTGTTAACTTTGCCTACGTCTCTGTCAGTCGCAAGGAATCTGTATTTGAAGGTGAAGGTGATTTTGTACACATGTGTGAAAGACATGTTCTGAAATGCAAGTGTTGTTGTTTCGAGAGCACATCGGTTACGTGTCAGATGTGTAGCCAAGCAGTAATGGGTCGCCATAGCTGCAAATATTAGCCTGTAATATGAAGTGTTGCCAGCTGAAGTCTGATGATGCAGACGACCGTAAGGACGAAGTACCCAAGAGTACCGCTAGGCCGCGCCTCCTTAGCTCAGTGGTAGAGCACTGGTCTAATAATCCAGGGGTCTTAAGTTCCATCCTCACAGGAGAAAGATGAATTTTGGAAATCAGCTGCGCGTCGTGGCTGTATAGCAAACAGTATCTGTGATGACGAACAATTAGCAACAGGCGTTTTCTTAAGAATTACTCTCAGATGTGATTAAGGCGAATGGCGCAGATAAAGCATTTGCCAAAGCGGTACAGCAGAAGGTGGGACGAGGCAGCCTGAATTACATTTTACAGATGTATTTCTCACATATCTCAGAGCCTGTCGTCGTCGTCGTCGTCGTCGTCGTCGTCGTCGTCGTCGTCGTCGCCGCCGCTTCTGCAGAAGTAGCAAATGGCCATCGTAGCAAATGCGGCGAGGGACGCCCTGCCTTCGATTCCGAATGCACAAAGTGTGTGGTCTTGTTTCTCAGTCTATATTTGATCGGTCTCGTAAGAGGTTGAATGTAACGAATGGGTGGGAAAGAGCAAGGGGCAGCGGCTGTGTAGAACGAAAACACAAATCCTCAGGGGTGTGAGCGTTTCGAGATGAGTTGCATACATGTAAATGTTGTTCGTCAGTGACCATGTGACCTAATGGATAAGACGTCGGACTTCGGATCTGAAGATTACAGGTTCGAATTCTGTCACGCTTGTGTTTTTCCAGTTCTGAAAAAGAAACATACCGTTTTAATGTAGCAATTGAGCAGTACGAAACCGTCTGAATGTTGCTGTTGACCATTTTTTGCTTGGAGATGCTCTTGAGCTTGAAACACACACAACAAGACCGGTGTTAACTAGTGAAATGGTCGGCAGAGTGCCGACACCGCGAGTTTTGACTGGCACTTGCACATATAAAACAAGGTCGTAAAGTAACTCGTTCGGCTTTTGAGTCACATAAAGTATGTGTGTTAATTTTGACGCCACTAGCTCTGCATGTTGTCATGCAAGTTCTTTGCCTCTCAGAAATGATTATGACATAAAAGTGAAGTACGTGACGAGTGTGACGTTAGGAAAACATTAGGCTGCATGGAGAGAAACTGTATGGGACCACCCAACCGAAACGAGTACTGTGTCACGTGCTACCCGGCAGGTATTCACCGCGGTAGCCGGCTAGCTCAGTCGGTAGAGCGTCAGGCTCTTATTCCCAGGGTCGTTGGTTCGAGACACACGCTGGGCGGACCGGAATTTTGTTCCGCTGCAGATGTAAATTACCGTTTTTCTGATTAACGATATTTAATGGAAATAGCAACTGTTAACTTTGCCTACGTCTCTGTCAGTCGCAAGGAATCTGTATTTGAAGGTGAAGGTGATTTTGTACACATGTGTGAAAGACATGTTCTGAAATGCAAGTGTTGTTGTTTGGAGAGCACATCGGTTACGTGTCAGATGTGTAGCCAAGCAGTAATGGGTCGCCATAGCTGCAAATATTAGCCTGTAATATGAAGTGTTGTCAGCTGAAGTCTGATGATGCAGACGACCGTAAGGACGAAGTACCTAAGAGTACCGCTAGGCCACGCCTCTTTAGCTCAGTGGTAGAGCACTGGTCTAATAATCCAGGGGTCGTAAGTTCCATCCTCACAGGAGAAAGATGAATTTTGGAAATCAGTTGCGCGTCGTGGCTGTATAGCAAACAGTATCTGTGATGACGAACAATTAGCAACAGGCGTTTTTTTAAGAATTACTCTCAGATGTGATTAAGGCGAATGGCGCAGATAAAGCATTTGCCAAAGCGGTACAGCAGAAGGTGGGACGAGGCAGTCTGAATTACATTTTACAGATGTATTTCTCACATATCTCAGAGCCTCTCGCGGTCGTCGTCGTCGTCGTCGTCGTCGTCGTCGTCGCCGCCGCCGCTTCTGCAGAAGTAGCAAATGGCCATCGTAGCAAATGCGGCGAGGGACGCCCTGCCTTCGATTCCGAATGCACAAAGTGTGTGGTCTTGTTTCTCAGTCTATATTTGATCGGTCTCGTAAGAGGTTGAATGTAACGAATGGGTGGGAAAGAGCAAGGGGCAGCGGTTGTGTAGAACGAAAACACAAATCCTCAGGGGTGTGAGCGTTTCGAGATGAGTCGCATACATGTAAATGTTGGTCGTCAGTGACCATGTGGCCTAATGGATAAGACGTCGGACTTCGGATCTGAAGATTACAGGTTCGAATGCTGTCACGCTTGTGTTTTTCCAGTTCTGAAAAAGAAACATACCGTTTTAATGTAGCAATTGAGCAGTACGAAACCGTCTGAATGTTGCTGTTGACCATTTTTTGCTTGGAGATGCTCTTGAGCTTGAAACACACACAACAAGGCCGGTGTTAACTAGCGAAATGGTCGGCAGAGTGCCGACACCGCGAGTTTTGACTGGCACTTGCACATATAAAACAAGGTCGGAAAGTAACTCGTTCGGCTTTTGAGTCACATAAAGTAAGTGTGTTAATTTTGACGCCACTAGCTCTGCATGTTGTCATGCAATTTCTTTACCTCTCAGAAATGATTATGACATAAAAGTGAAGTACGTGACGAGTGTGACGTTAGGAAGACATTAGGCTGCATGGAGAGAAACTGTATGGGACCACCCAACCGAAACGAGTACTGTGTGACGTGCTACCCGGCAGGTATTCACCGCGGTAGCCGGCTAGCTCAGTCGGTAGAGCGTCAGGCTCTTAATCCCAGGGTCGTTGGTTCGAGACACACGCTGGGCGGAACGGAAATTTGTTCCGCTGCAGATGTAAATTACCGTTTTTCTGATTAACGATATTTAATGGAAATAGCAACTGTTAACTTTGCCTACGTCTCTGTCAGTCGCAAGGAATCTGTATTTGAAGGTGAAGGTGATTTTATACACATGTGTGAAAGACATGTTCTGAAATGCAAGTGTTGTTGTTTCGAGAGCACATCGGTTACGTGTCAGATGTGTAGCCAAGCAGTAATGGGTCGCCATAGCTGCAAATATTAGCCTGTAATATGAAGTGTTGTCAGCTGAAATCTGATGATGCAGACGACCGTAAGGACGAAGTACCCAAGAGTACCGCTAGGCCGCGCCTCTTTAGCTCAGTGGTAGAGCACTGGTCTAATAATCCAGGGGTCGTAAGTTCCATCCTCACAGGAGAATGATGAATTTTGGAAATCGGCTGCGCGTCGTGGCTGTATAGCAAACAGTATCTGTGATGACGAACAATTAGCAACAGGCGTTCTTTTAAGAATTACTTTCAGATGTGATTAAGGCGAATGGCGCAGATAAAGCATTTGCCAAAGCGGTACAGCAGAAGGTGGGACGAGGCAGTCTGAATTACATTTTACAGATGTATTTCTCACATATCTCAGTGCCTCTCGCGGTTGTCGTCGTCGTCGTCGTCGTCGTCGTCGTTGTCGCCGCCGCCGCTTCTGCAGAAGTAGCAAATGGCCATCGTAGCAAATGCGGCGAGGGACGCCCTGCCTTCGATTCCGAATGCACAAAGTGTGTGGTCTTGTTTCTCAGTCTGTATTTGATCGGTCTCGTAAGAGGTTGAATGTAACGAATGGGTGGGAAAGAGCAAGGGGCAGCGGCTGTGTAGAACGAAAACACAAATCCTCAGGGGTGTGAGCGTTTCGAGATGAGTCGCATACATGTAAATGTTGGTCGTCAGTGACCATGTGGCCTAATGGATAAGACGTCGGGCTTCGGATCTGAAGATTACAGGTTCGAATGCTGTCACGCTTGTGTTTTTCCAGTTCTGAAAAAGAAACATACCGTTTTAATGTAGCAATTGAGCAGTACGAAACCGTCTGAATGTTGCTGTTGACCATTTTTTGCTTGGAGATGCTCTTGAGCTTGAAACACACACAACAAGACCGGTGTTAACTAGCGAAATGGTCGGCAGAGTGCCGACACCGCGAGTTTTGACTGGCACTTGCACATATAAAACAAGGTCGTAAAGTAACTCGTTCGGCTTTTGAGTCACATAAAGTATGTGTGTTAATTTTGACGCCACTAGCTCTGCATGTTGTCATGCAATTTCTTTACCTCTCAGAAATCATTATGACATAAAAGTGAAGTACGTGACGAGTGTGACGTTAGGAAAACATTAGGCTGCATGGACAGAAACTGTATGGGACCACCCAACCGAAACGTGTACTGTGTCACGTGCTACCCGGCAGGTATTCACCGCGGTAGCCGGCTAGCTCAGTCGAAAGAGCGTCAGGCTCTTAATCCCAGGGTCGTTGGTTCGAGACACACGCTGGGCGGAACGGAATTTTGTTCCGCTGCAGATGTAAATTACCGTTTTTCTGATTAACGATATTTAATGGAAATAGCAACTGTTAACTTTGCCTACGTCTCTGTCAGTCGCAAGGAATCTGTATTTGAAGGTGAAGGTGATTTTGTACACATGTGTGAAAGACATGTTCTGAAATGCAAGTGTTGTTGTTTCGAGAGCACATCGGTTACGTGTCAGATGTGTAGCCAAGCAGTAATGGGTCGCCATAGCTGCAAATATTAGCCTGTAATATGAAGTGTTGTCAGCTGAAGTCTGATGATGCAGACGACCGTAAGGACGAAGTAACCAAGAGTACCCCTAGGCCGCGCCTCTTTAGCTCAGTGGTAGAGCACTGGTCTAATAATCCAGGGGTCGTAAGTTCCATCCTCACAGGAGAAAGATGTATTTTGGAAATCAGTTGCGCGTCGTGGCTGTATAGCAAACAGTATCTGTGATGACGAACAATTAGCAACAGGCGTTTTTTTAAGAATTTCTCTCAGATGTGATTAATGCGAATGGCGCAGATAAAGCATTTGCCAAAGCGGTACAGCAGAAGGTGGGACGAGGCAGTCTGAATTACATTTTACAGATGTATTTCTCACATATCTCAGAGCCTCTCGCGGTCGCCGTCGTCGTCGTCGTCGTCGTCGTCGCCGCCGCCGCTTCTGCAGAAGTAGCAAATGGCCATCGTAGCAAATGCGGCGAGGGACGCCCTGCCTTCGATTCCGAATGCACAAAGTGTGTGGTCTTGTTTCTCAGTCTGTATTTGATCGGTCTCGTAAGAGGTTGAATGTAACGAATGGGTGGGAAAGAGCAAGGGGCAGCGGCTGTGTAGAACGAAAACACAAATCCTCAGGGGTGTGAGCGTTTCGAGATGAGTCGCATACATGTAAATGTTGCTCGTCACTGACCATGTGGCCTAATGGATAAGACGTCGGACTTCGGATCTGAATATTACAGGTTCGAATGCTGTCACGCTTGTGTTTTTCCAGTTCTGAAAAAGAAACATACCGTTTTAATGTAGCAATTGAGCAGTACGAAACCGTCTGAATGTTGCTGTTGACCATTTTTTGCTTGGAGATGCTGTTGAGCTTGAAACACACGCAACAAGGCAGGTGTTAACTAGCGAAATGGTCGGCAGAGTGCCGACACCGCGAGTTTTGACTGGCACTTGCACATATAAAACAAGGTCGTAAAGTAACTCGTTCGGCTTTTGAGTCACATAAAGTATGTGTGTTAATTTTGACGCCACTAGCTCTGCATGTTGTCATGCAATTTCTTTACCTCTCAGAAATGATTATGACATAAAAGTGAAGTACGTGACGAGTGTGACGTTAGGAAAACATTAGGCTGCATGGAGAGAAACTGTATGGGACCACCCAACCGAAACGTTTACTGTGTCACGTGCTACCCGGCAGGTATTCACCGCGGTAGCCGGCTAGCTCAGTCGGAAGAGCGTCAGGCTCTTAATCCCAGGGTCGTTGGTTCGAGACACACGCTGGGCGGAACGGAATTTTGTTCCGCTGCAGATGTAAATTACCGTTTTTCTGATTAACGATATTTAATGGAAATAGCAACTGTTAACTTTGCCTACGTCTCTGTCAGTCGCAAGGAATCTGTATTTGAAGGTGAAGGTGATTTTGTACACATGTGTGAAAGACATGTTCTGAAATGCAAGTGTTGTTGTTTCGAGAGCACATCGGTTACGTGTCAGATGTGTAGCCAAGCAGTAATGGGTCGCCATAGCTGCAAATATTAGCCTGTAATATGAAGTGTTGTCAGCTGAAGTCTGATGATGCAGACGACCGTAAGGACGAAGTAACCAAGACTACCCCTAGGCCGCGCCTCTTTAGCTCAGTGGTAGAGCACTGGTCTAATAATCCAGGGGTCGTAAGTTCCATCCTCACAGGAGAAAGATGAATTTTGGAAATCAGTTGCGCGTCGTGGCTGTATAGCAAACAGTATCTGTGATGACGAACAATTAGCAACAGGCGTTTTTTTAAGAATTTCTCTCAGATGTGATTAATGCGAATGGCGCAGATAAAGCATTTGCCAAAGCGGTACAGCAGAAGGTGGGACGAGGCAGTCTGAATTACATTTTACAGATGTATTTCTCACATATCTCAGAGCCTCTCGCGGTCGCCGTCGTCGTCGTCGTCGTCGTCGTCGCCGCCGCCGCTTCTGCAGAAGTAGCAAATGGCCATCGTAGCAAATGCGGCGAGGGACGCCCTGCCTTCGATTCCGAATGCACAAAGTGTGTGGTCTTGTTTCTCAGTCTGTATTTGATCGGTCTCGTAAGAGGTTGAATGTAACGAATGGGTGGGAAAGAGCAAGGGGCAGCGGCTGTGTAGAACGAAAACACAAATCCTCAGGGGTGTGAGCGTTTCGAGATGAGTCGCATACATGTAAATGTTGCTCGTCACTGACCATGTGGCCTAATGGATAAGACGTCGGACTTCGGATCTGAATATTACAGGTTCGAATGCTGTCACGCTTGTGTTTTTCCAGTTCTGAAAAAGAAACATACCGTTTTAATGTAGCAATTGAGCAGTACGAAACCGTCTGAATGTTGCTGTTGACCATTTTTTGCTTGGAGATGCTCTTGAGCTTGAAACACACGCAACAAGGCAGGTGTTAACTAGCGAAATGGTCGGCAGAGTGCCGACACCGCGAGTTTTGACTGGCACTTGCACATATAAAACAAGGTCGTAAAGTAACTCGTTCGGCTTTTGAGTCACATAAAGTATGTGTGTTAATTTTGACGCCACTAGCTCTGCATGTTGTCATGCAATTTCTTTACCTCTCAGAAATGATTATGACATAAAAGTGAAGTACGTGACGAGTGTGACGTTAGGAAAACATTAGGCTGCATGGAGAGAAACTGTATGGGACCACCCAACCGAAACGTTTACTGTGTCACGTGCTACCCGGCAGGTATTCACCGCGGTAGCCGGCTAGCTCAGTCGGAAGAGCGTCAGGCTCTTAATCCCAGGGTCGTTGGTTCGAGACACACGCTGGGCGGAACGGAATTTTGTTCCGCTGCAGATGTAAATTACCGTTTTTCTGATTAACGATATTTAATGGAAATAGCAACTGTTAACTTTGCCTACGTCTCTGTCAGTCGCAAGGAATCTGTATTTGAAGGTGAAGGTGATTTTGTACACATGTGTGAAAGACATGTTCTGAAATGCAAGTGTTGTTGTTTCGAGAGCACATCGGTTACGTGTCAGATGTGTAGCCAAGCAGTAATGGGTCGCCATAGCTGCAAATATTAGCCTGTAATATGAAGTGTTGTCAGCTGAAGTCTGATGATGCAGACGACCGTAAGGACGAAGTAACCAAGACTACCCCTAGGCCGCGCCTCTTTAGCTCAGTGGTAGAGCACTGGTCTAATAATCCAGGGGTCGTAAGTTCCATCCTCACAGGAGAAAGATGAATTTTGGAAATCAGTTGCGCGTCGTGGCTGTATAGCAAACAGTATCTGTGATGACGAACAATTAGCAACAGGCGTTTTTTTAAGAATTTCTCTCAGATGTGATTAATGCGAATGGCGCAGATAAAGCATTTGCCAAAGCGGTACAGCAGAAGGTGGGACGAGGCAGTCTGAATTACATTTTACAGATGTATTTCTCACATATCTCAGAGCCTCTCGCGGTCGCCGTCGTCGTCGTCGTCGTCGTCGTCGTCGCCGCCGCCGCTTCTGCAGAAGTAGCAAATGGCCATCGTAGCAAATGCGGCGAGGGACGCCCTGCCTTCGATTCCGAATGCACAAAGTGTGTGGTCTTGTTTCTCAGTCTATATTTGATCGGTCTCGTAAGAGGTTGAATGTAACGAATGGGTGGGAAAGAGCAAGGGGCAGCGGCTGTGTAGAACGAAAACACAAATCCTCAGGGGTGTGAGCGTTTCGAGATGAGTCTCATACATATAAATGTTGCTCGTCACTGACCATGTGGCCTAATGGATAAGACGTCGGACTTCGGATCTGAAGATTACAGGTTCGAATGCTGTCACGCTTGTGTTTTTCCAGTTCTGAAAAAGAAACATACCGCTTTAATGTAGCAATTGAGCAGTACGAAACCGTCTGAATGTTGCTGTTGGCCATTTTTTGCTTGGAGATGCTCTTGAGCTTGAAACACACACAACAAGACCGGTGTTAACTAGCGAAATGGTCGGCATAGTGCCGACACCGCGAGTTTTGACTGGCACTTGCACATATAAAACAAGGTCGTAAAGTAACTCGTTCGGCTTTTGAGTCACATAAAGTATGTGTGTTAATTTTGACGCCACTAGCTCTGCATGTTGTCATGCAATTTCTTTACCTCTCAGAAATGATTATGACATAAAAGTGAAATACGTGACGAGTGTGACGTTAGGAAAATATTAGGCTGCATGGAGAGAAACTGTATGGGGCCACCCAACCGAAACGAGTACTGTGTCACGTGCTACCCGGCAGGAATTCGCCGCGGTAGCCGGCTAGCTCAGTCGGTATAGCGTCAGGCTCTTAATCCCAGGGTCGTTGGTTCGAGACACACGCTGGGCGGAACGGAGTTTTGTTCCGCTGCAGATGTAAATTACCGTTTTTCTGATTAACGATATTTAATGGAAATAGCAACTGTTAACTTTGCCTACGTCTCTGTCAGTCGCAAGGAATCTGTATTTGAAGGTGAAGGTGATTTTGTACACATGTGTGAAAGACATGTTCTGAAATGGAAGTGTTGTTGTTTCGAGAGCACATCGGTTACGTGTCAGATGTGTAGCCAAGCAGTAATGGGTCGCCATAGCTGCAAATATTAGCCTGTAATATGAAGTGTTGTCAGCTGAAGTCTGATGATGCAGACGACCGTAAGGACGAAGTACCCAAGAGTACCGCTAGGCCGCGCCTCTTTAGCTCAGTGGTAGAGCACTGGTCTAATAATCCAGGGGTCGTAAGTTCCATCCTCACAGGAGAAAGATGAATTTTGGAAATCAGTTGCGCGTCGTGGCTGTATAGCAAACAGTATCTGTGATGACGAACAATTAGCAACAGGCGATTTTTTAAGAATTACTCTCAGATGTGATTAAGGCGAATGGCGCAGATAAAGCATTTTTTTTTTTTTTGAGAAAAATATCTTTATTTCTTACAAAATATTTTTTATACAATAAAACCCACCACCTTATTAATTAGTGGGTCATGATATAATACATTACTTAGGTACAGCTTATACATTTCTAATTCTAATCTACAGACAGTGTGTTAGTTGAATGGGCAGACCTACTAATTAACAAATCTGCTACTCCTAATATTACTACTTACACTAGTCTCTACTGCCTGCAGCGTTACAAACATGCCAATAAATATACAATCCTACTTGTGTGCCTTGCTCACCGAGCTAACCCCGGTGAACGCGCCCTGGCACAGGGCAGGCCAATACTTTTATTCGCTGCAGGTTTCTATTTTAATTCCTATTCTAATTTCCTAACCTAATGAACTATTCTAAGTCAGAATCGGTGCGTTGTCAAATCCGGTATGGTCGCCCCTCTCCCCCTATCCTGCACGTGGCGGATTCCAACTTTACCAGTCGACCAGTCCACGCACAGGCGGTACGGGATTGGGGCATTGACCTAGTATGTTAATTTTTAAGTCTTAAAGCTCTCTCAGATATTGAGTTAGGACCTTTCGTGATACCTCATTTGCCAACTGATTTAGCAATCGAAAGGTCTCGTCTTGTCTTAATAACATATAAGTGTCATAGTTGGGTAGTTGCTGTCTAAGTGTAGTTGCTACATCATCGAAAAGGGGGCACTCGTAGACCACATGGTCGGGAGTTCCCTCCGATGCACCACAGTCACACGTAGGCGTTGCCCTCTTCCCAAACCGACATAGATACGTCGGGTAAGGCCCATGTCCAGTGAGAAAGTGGAACAAACCCCTAGTTGGTTCAAAATAACCCATGCTCATTCTTTCCCTCACATTCGGCAGGAAGCTGAAAGTTCTTCTGCCGGATTCCTCTGCCTCCCAAACTTCTTGCCATAGCTCTTCACCCCTCTTCCGTATCTCGCCCTTATCCCTAACCCTAACTCCCAAGATGTCTTCTACTTTTTCTATGTCCCCTTTCTTTGCCCAATACCAAGCACCCTGTTCCCTGATTTTGATATCCAGAGGACAAAGCCCCATTATGACTAATAGGGCCCCTCCCGGAGATGTTCTGTATGCCCCCACAGATCTTAATATCATGTTCCTTTGAACCCTTCTCACCGACATGGCGGGCACAACCCTCGTGAGCCTGTGTGCCCAGACTCCCGCGCCGTAACCCACTATTGCTGTTAGTATGCTATTATGATACAATTTGATAAGGTGAGGGGGGAGATGAAATCTTTTATGACCTATGGTGATGAGGTTATTGAGAATTTGCAGAGCTCTTTGTGTCACGGTTTCAATGTGCTTTCCAAAGTTCCACCTTTCATCGATGATGATCCCTAAGTAACGTCCCTCTCGTCGTCGGAGTACTGGTGTGCCCTCAATTCTTACAGTCGGGTTTCTTATTAACTGTCCCTTTAGTAATAGATAGGTTGATTTAGTCGGTGAGATGGTCATCTTGGTATTACGGCACCATGATAGTAGTTGCGTCATGGCTCTATCTATTTTTGGTTCAATATCCTCGCGACTTCGGCCGCCAACCAGTAGAAGGAGGTCATCAGCGTAGGCTATCACCTCTAGCACATCTTCATTTTGTTGCAATGCATTTAAGAGTGGCTCCATGTGGATATCCCAAAATAGGGGACCTAAGACGGAACCCTGGGGACATCCCTTTGTTATGGGTTTTCCAATCCTCCCGCTAGGGGATGATAGCCAGACCTCCCGATCTACACAATAGCTCCTAAGGCAACCGTATAGCGGCCCTGGGCACTCTTTCTCCCGCAAGCAGGAGAAGAGCGAAGGCCACCACAGGTTGTCAAAGGCGCCACTAATGTCCACCATGATGCCGACGATGTACTTGCACGGGGCCGAACCACAGACCTCGGCCGCCAGGGCGATCGCATCAGATGCGGAACGCCCAGGCCTGAAGCCAAACTGTCTGTCGCTCATCCCGTGCAGCACTCGGTGGGCAGTCAGCCTATCAGCAAGCAGCTTTTCAAGGATTTTCCCGAGCACATCCAGAAGGCAGATGGGTCTGTAAGACTTTGCCTCAGCTGGATCTTTATCGGGGCCTTTCTTAATGATTACAACGTTTGCTGCCTTCCAGATCCTCGGGAATTTGCCTTGCCGAAGGCACTCGTTGTACAGCTGGGTCAAAGGAGCGACCAGTTGTGGGGCCAAGAACTGCACCACCTCCGCCACAATGCCGTCTGGCCCGGAGGCTTTCTCTCTCTTTATTGTCTTTATGAGGGCAGCGACCTCTTCCTCCGAGAAGGGGAGGACTGCCTCATCATTTGTATAGTCGCCCAGATCTAAATCCCGCAACCGTCGCTGTTCCTCAGTATCCTCTGTTCTGTCGTCGTCAGGCAACAGGGATCGGAGTAGGACCTCAGCAGTCTCCTGCCATGAGTCCGTCATCCCATCCCCATGCCTGACTGTGGACAGCATCATAGAGGAGCGGATCTTTTCTCTTACTAGTTTATACGGAATCCCCCATGGATCCAAGGCCAGCTGATTGGTCACGAATGTCTCCCAGCTTCTAACTCGGACCGCTTTTAATTCTTTTTGAAATCTTTCCTTTGCCTCCCGGTATAGCAGTAACCATCTCTGCTTCTCCCACCAGACGACACTGCGCTGGTAGTGCCTCCGCAGCCTTCTGACAGACTGACGCAGCTCCTGCAGCTCAGGAGACCATGGTGTCGGCGAGGCCGCCATGGCCCTCCTCCTAGTTGGCACGGCCGCCTTCATCGCTCTAGTCACTGCACACACCAGTTCCTCAGCTCTGTTGTCGATGTCAATTTGTCTGTCACCATCCGGTAACGGAGGAATGTCACACTCTCTGGCTAAGCGTTCCCAGTTGGCTTTCCTGAAGTTCAACTGCACCTCCCACCCCATGGCCCAGTGGCACTCCCTGCTCCCTAAGGTAAAAGTGATAAGGTTGTGATCGCTTGTGGTGGCACTGTCTATCACCTTCCAGTTCTGTATTAGGTTTGCCGCATTTGGCGTGACCAAGGTCACGTCGATGTTCGTGCCTTGCCCCCCTCCCGCCGCATAGGTGGGAGAGTTTCCCGGTTTGTTTGCCACCACAAGCTGCAACGACATAATCACTTCTTCCACCTTTCCACCATTTTCGTCCCTTGTGCCACTGTACCATAGGGGGGACTTCGCATTTATATCCGCAGTTATGACAACCCTTCGTCCCTGCAACGCCATAGCCACTCTTGTTAGGTGGTCTAAATGTATGTCGATATCATCTCCATATTGAAAATACATGTTAATGAGTGTTATAGTGCCTGCTGGAGATTGCAGTTCTATGACGTTGCAGTGACTGTTTGAGTACTGCGAAAGTAAGGTTGCCTGCAGTTTTTTGTTGGTGATTACCACAGCTGCTTTGGGGGCATCCCCACAGCTGATGACTTGCCATGTGGTGGCCACAAAAGCAATTTTGCCAGCCAGAGAGTAAGGCTCCTGCAAACAGAGTACATCCAGTCTCCTCTCCTCCACTTCCCTACGGAGTTCCTGCATCACAAGTCGACTGTTGTGCGTATTTAGTTGGCCGACAGATGTCCTAGTCGTCATGGATAATATGTGTGTACTCGGTCATATGGCCAGGTCTTGTTCGGATCGAAAGTTATTCTTCCGTTTGCCAACACTGATTGGACGTATATATCCTCTAAGTCAAATTTCTCTCCTCGTCTTTCAAACAGTTTCTTTAGCAGGTCACGCAGGGCTCCGAAGTCCGTGGGGAGATTCACCGACTTTAGCTGTATTCTATCTACAGCCTCCATCACCGAGAAGGTTACCTTTCTGCCGTTCTCATGTCCAATTCGGACCACATGTCTCAAGGCAGTGGTCAGGGTTGCCGGCTGCTCCAGTCTTGCCAGCTGCATCGTAAATTCGAGGTTTGGGTACACCCTCACCGGATCGACAGGCGGAAGCCTGACAATTGATGTATCAGTGGTGCAACCCACACTCGAACTTGTAACTATATTTTCCTGTATGGATGGTTTTTCAATTTTCTCCTTGGGGGTTGCCACTACCACAGGATGCCTTTGCCGTGGATGGTTTGTTTTCGGCTCAGATCCCCGGCTTCGAGGGGAGGGAGCCATGAGTGGCATGGGAAATTCAGTTTGCTGTCCTTTGTCTACCATGAATGCCTCTGTCTGGACAGCAGTGTCTGCTGTTTCGACTTCTGAGCTCGAAAGCGATCTCAGAAATTCCCTGAATTTGTGAGCCCTCATAGCATCCCTCCTTCTCTTGCTCGGGGATTTTCGCTTTGGCATCCTGTAGGTTGTGTCAGACTCAACCATAATCAATTCTGGATATTAGGCGTTGTTCTAACATCCTGTATGTAGGGCAACTCCGTCCTGTAGCTCCACATGGTTTTTTCCCTCTGCTCTTACAGGGAATACAAACACTGGCAGCCTTGCAGTCCTTTCGTACGTGTCCATTGTCACCGCACTTGGAGCACGCCGACCCCCTGGTGCAGTGCCTGAGAATGTGGTCCAAGTCCCCACAATTGTGGCAACGAGGTACCACGATGTAATCCCTTACATTAATTGCATGAAACCCGACATATAGTCTGCCCATTCCAGTAATTTGCTTCCACATTTGTGGATTTACCTCGGCCACGTGATGGACAACGTCCCGATCACGGGGTCCTGTTTTGAATTTGAGTTTAAATTTATTATTGAATTCTTCCGCGTTCATGCTTTCAAAATTTTGTCCCCTTATTGTCTCGCCTAACTCGTCGTTAGTCATTATAGTGGGCACGTCATATAATATCACCAGAGGATTCCTTTTCCGTGGAGGTTCACATTTCATTACTGCATTCAGTTTTTGGTTTTTTAGTAGTTTTTCCTTATCTTCTACTGAGGCTACTTCTACTATTACAGAGTTCTTGCTGGGTTTAACTTTCTTGATTCTTATTTTGTCCTTTACAGGATCTATTGTGGTAGTTAAAAGTTCTTGTAGCTTTTTTACACTTGTGTCCTGTCCTGGCAGCGTCCGAAGAAAAACTGCCGTGTCTTGTCTCTTTGCTACCCTGTCGATTGTATCTTTTGTGGTAGTTGGCTTAATGGGCGCTTGCGCAGCCACTGCCGCCCAGGATTTGGCTGGTTGTTTTCGCAGCCTGCTGTTTTCTTTTTCTAGTTCTTCTAAACGGCCTTCTAATTTTGCATGGGCAATAGCCCAGGCCGAAAGTTCATTCTTAATAATGGTCAAGGCAGCCTGACTGATCTTGCCATTTTTTACGTTCTGGTCAATCAACAGGGCGATTCTGTTATGCCTCTGTGCGACGGTTTCAATATCAACCTCTGCCTGCCCCACCTCGTCTTGTGGAGAGGGATCAGGCACAGCGGAAGCCCTCGAAAGCCCACTCGAATCACTCGTTATAGTTGAAGCCATGATTAACGAGTGATAAAGAAGAAAGTGGGAGCCCGTCTCTTGCCCCGGACCGGCTCCTCTGGCATGGGGGGGGGGGGGGGGACTTCTTGCAGCTCGCCCACCGACCTCGCCCCAAGGTCAAGGGCCCTATCGAACTGCCTGGTTCAGCACGCCGTTGCCAGCGCACTGGTCCCCATCGATGGCTTCGTCATCGGCGATTTCACGCGACGCTCCTCGGCAATTGCACCCCGCACTCCGGAGAGGCGGATGCACCTCTCGCCCTTCGCCGCCTACTAGCCCGAGTTTCCACCTTACGGCCAAGGACCCACTCCTACTCAGGTGGCGGGCCGGTCCCCCAGACGTTCGGCGGTCTGGACCCAGTTAACCTGGCCCAGGCGATGTCACCACCTCCTGCGTTTGGCAGAACACGCCCCGGTTACCCAGGGGCGCGGCGAAGCACCCTTGCCGACTCGCGCCGCGGTCCCACGCCGACAAACGAAGTCGCCGGCATGCAGAGCTCCTGCTGGTCTGGGCCCTGCGAACAGAAAGGGACAGATGTTCGTCCCTCGACACAGCTCCCCCTGTGCCACGCACCCTTCGCTTTCGCATCGGGTTGCGTCGCAGCTCTCCCTTTTGTCGCAAGGCAAATGCCGAGCTTAACGTCTGGCACCACGGGAAGGCGGAAAGAGCCACTTGGGAAGGAGAGGTTGTAAAAGACACATCACTTCCCCTGTGAGGAGTGCCGCGGCACGCCCGTCTGGAAGCGATACGCCCCAGTGCGAGCCTCCGTGCCTTACGGCGCGCCGGCTACGGGCGGGCCCGCGCCGAACGCGCCGTCGAGCGACCGACCTCACGCCAGACCAGATAAAGCATTTGCCAAAGCGGTACAGCAGAAGTTGGGACGAGGCAGTCTGAATTACATTTTATAGATGTATTTCTCACATATCTCAGAGCCTCTCGCGGTCGTCGTCGTCGTAGTCGTCGTCGTCGTCGTCGCCGCCGCCGCCGCTTCTGCAGAAGTAGCAAATGCCTATCGTAGCAAATGCGGCGAGGGACGCCCTGCCTTCGATTCCGAATGCACAAAGTGTGTGGTCTTGTTTCTCAGTCTATATTTGATCGGTCTCGTAAGAGGTTGAATGTAACGAATGGGTGGGAAAGAGCAAGGGGCAGCGGCTGTGTAGAACGAAAACACAAATCCTCAGGGGTGTGAGCGTTTCGAGATGAGTCGCATACATGTAAATGTTGGTCGTCAGTGACCATGTGGCCTAATGGATAAGACGTCGGACTTCGGATCTGAAGATTACAGGTTCGAATGCTGTCACGCTTGTGTTTCTCCAGTTCTGAATAAGAAACATACCGTTTTAATGTAGCAATTGAGCAGTACGAAACCGTCTGAATGTTGCTGTTGACCATTTTTTGCTTGCAGATGCTCTTGAGCTTGAAACACACACAACAAGACCGGTGTTAACTAGCGAAATGGTCGGCAGAGTGCCGACACCGCGAGTTTTGACTGGCACTTGCACATATAAAACAAGGTCGTAAAGTAACTCGTTCGGCTTTTGAGTCACATAAAGTATGTGTGTTAATTTTGACGCCACTAGCTCTGCATGTTGTCATGCAATTTCTTTACCTCTCAGAAATGATTATGACATAAAAGTGAAGTACGTGACGAGTGTGACGTTAGGAAAACATTAGGCTGCATGGAGAGAAACTGTATGGGACCACCCAACCGAAACGAGTACTGTGTGACGTGCTACCCGGCAGGTATTCGCCGCGGTAGCCGGCTATCTCAGTCGGTATAGCGTCAGGCTCTTAATCCCAGGGTCGTTGGTTCGAGACACACGCTGGGCGGAACGGAGTTTTGTTCCGCTGCAGATGTAAATTACCGTTTTTCTGATTAACGATATTTAATGGTAATAGCAACTGTTAACTTTGCCTACGTCTCTGTCAGTCGCAAGGAATCTGTATTTGAAGGTGAAGGTGATTTTGTACACATGTGTGAAAGACATGTTCTGAAATGCAAGTGTTGTTGTTTCGAGAGCACATCGGTTACGTGTCAGATGTGTAGCCAAGCAGTAATGGGTCGCCATAGCTGCAAATATTAGCCTGTAATATGAAGTGTTGTCAGCTGAAGTCTGATGATGCAGACGACCGTAAGGACGAAGTACCCAAGAGTACCGCTAGGCCGCGCCTCTTTAGCTCAGTGGTAGAGCACTGGTCTAATAATCCAGGGGTCGTAAGTTCCATCCTCACAGGAGAAGGATGAATTTTGGAAATCAGTTGCGCGTCGTGGCTGTATAGCAAACAGTATCTGTGATGACGAACAATTAGCAACAGGCGATTTTTTAAGAATTACTCTCAGATGTGATTAAGGCGAATGGCGCAGATAAAGCATTTGCCAAAGCGGTACAGCAGAAGGTGGAACGAGGCAGTCTGAATTACATTTTACAGATGTATTTCTCACATATCTCAGAGCCTCTCGCGGTCGTCGTCGTCGTCGTCGTCGCCGCCGCCGCTTCTGCAGAAGTAGCAAATGCCTATCGTAGCAAATGCGGCGAGGGACGCCCTGCCTTCGATTCCGAATGCACAAAGTGTGTGGTCTTGTTTCTCAGTCTATATTTGATCGGTCTCGTAAGAGGTTGAATGTAACGAATGGGTGGGAAAGAGCAAGGGGCAGCGGCTGTGTAGAACGAAAACACAAATCCTCAGCGGTGTGAGCGTTTCGAGATGAGTCGCATACATGTAAATGTTGGTCGTCAGTGAACATGTGGCCTAATGGATAAGACGTCGGACTTCGGATCTGTAGATTACAGGTTCGAATGCTGTCACGCTTGTGTTTTTCCAGTTCTGAAAAAGAAACATACCGTTTTAATGTAGCAATTGAGCAGTACGAAACCGTCTGAATGTTGCTGTTGACCATTTTTTGCTTGGAGATGCTCTTGAGCTTGAAACACACACAACAAGACCGGTGTTAACTAGCGAAATGGTCGGCAGAGTGCCGACACCGCGAGTTTTGACTGGCACTTGCACATATAAAACAAGGTCGTAAAGTAACTCGTTCGGCTTTTGAGTCACATAAAGTATGTGTGTTAATTTTGACGCCACTAGCTCTGCATGTTGTCATGCAATTTCTTTACCTCTCAGAAATGATTATGACATAAAAGTGAAGTACGTGACGAGTGTGACGTTAGGAAAACATTAGGCTGCATGGAGAGAAACTGTATGGGACCACCCAACCGAAACGAGTACTGTGTCACGTGCTACCCGGCAGGTATTCGCCGCGGTAGCCGGCTAGCTCAGTCGGTAGAGCGTCAGGCTCTTAATCCCAGGGTCGTTGGTTCGAGACACACGCTGGGCGGAACGGAATTTTGTTCCGCTGCAGATGTAAATTACCGTTTTTCTGATTAACGATATTTAATGGAAATAGCAACTGTTAACTTCGCCTACGTCTCTGTCAGTCGCAAGGAATCTGTATTTGAAGGTGAAGGTGATTTTGTACACATGTGTGAAAGACATGTTCTGAAATGCAAGTGTTGTTGTTTCGAGAGCACATCGGTTATGTGTCAGATGTGTAGCCAAGCAGTAATGGGTCGCCATAGCTGCAAATATTAGCCTGTAATATGAAGTGGTGTCAGCTGAAGTCTGATGATGCAGACGACCGTAAGGACGAAGTACCCAAGAGTACCCCTATGCCGCGCCTCTTTAGCTCAGTGGTAGAGCACTGGTCTAATAATCCAGGGGTCGTAAGTTCCATCCTCACAGGAGAAAGATGAATTTTGGAAATCAGTTGCGCGTCGTGGCTGTATAGCAAACAGTATCTGTGATGACGAACAATTAGCAACAGGCGATTTTTTAAGAATTACTCTCAGATGTGATTAAGGCGAATGGCGCAGATAAAGCATTTGAAAAAGCGGTAGAGCAGAAGGTGGGACGAGGCAGTCTGAATTACATTTTACAGATGTATTTCTCACATATCTCAGAGCCTCTCGCGGTCGTCGTCGTCGTCGTCGTCGTCGTCGTCGCCGCCGCCGCCGCTTCTGCAGAAGTAGCAAATGGCCATCGTAGCAAATGCGGCGGGGGACGCCCTGCCTTCGATTCCGAATGCACAAAGTGTGTGGTCTTGTTTCTCAGTCTATATTTGATCGGTCTCGTAAGAGGTTGAATGTAACGAATGGGTGGGAAAGAGCAAGGGGCAGCGGCTGTGTAGAACGAAAACACAAATCCTCAGCGGTGTGAGCGTTTCGAGATGAGTCGCATACATGTAAATGTTGGTCGTCAGTGAACATGTGGCCTAATGGATAAGACGTCGGACTTCGGATCTGAAGATTACAGGTTCGAATGCTGTCACGCTTGTGTTTTTCCAGTTCTGAAAAAGAAACATACCGTTTTAATGTAGCAATTGAGCAGTACGAAACCGTCTGAATGTTGCTGTTGACCATTTTTTGCTTGGAGATGCTCTTGAGCTTGAAACACACACAACAAGACCGGTGTTAACTAGCGAAATGGTCGGCAGAGTGACGACACCGCGAGTTTTGACTGTCACTTGCACATATAAAACAAGGTCGTAAAGTAACTCGTTCGGCTTTTGAGTCACATAAAGTATGTGTGTTAATTTTGACGCCACTAGCTCTGCATGTTGTCATGCAATTTCTTTACCTCTCAGAAATGATTATGACATAAAAGTGAAGTACGTGACGAGTGTGACGTTAGGAAAACATTAGGCTGCATGGAGAGAAACTGTATGGGACCACCCAACCGAAACGAGTACTGTGTCACGTGCTACCCGGCAGGTATTCGCGCCGGTAGCCGGCTAGCTCAGTCGGTATAGCGTCAGGCTCTTAATCCCAGGGTCTTTGGTTCGAGACACACGCTGGGCGGAACGGAGTTTTGTTCCGCTGCAGATGTAAATTACCGTTTTTCTGATTAACGATATTTAATGGAAATAGCAACTGTTAACTTCGCCTACGTCTCTGTCAGTCGCAAGGAATCTGTATTTGAAGGTGAAGGTGATTTTGTACACATGTGTGAAAGACATGTTCTGAAATGCAAGTGTTGTTGTTTCGAGAGCACATCGGTTACGTGTCAGATGTGTAGCCAAGCAGTAATGGGTCGCCATAGCTGCAAATATTAGCCTGTAATATGAAGTGTTGTCAGCTGAAGTCTGATGATGCAGACGACCGTAAGGACGAAGTACCCAAGAGTACCCCTATGCCGCGCCTCTTTAGCTCAGTGGTAGAGCACTGGTCTAATAATCCAGGGGTCGTAAGTTCCATCCTCACAGGAGAAAGATGAATTTTGGAAATCAGTTGCGCGTCGTGGCTGTATAGCAAACAGTATCTGTGATGACGAACAATTAGCAACAGGCGATTTTTTAAGAATTACTCTCAGATGTGATTAAGGCGAATGGCGCAGATAAATCATTTGAAAAAGCGGTACAGCAGAAGGTGGGACGAGGCAGTCTGAATTACATTTTACAGATGTATTTCTCACATATCTCAGAGCCTCTCGCGGTCGTCGTCGTCGTCGTCGTCGTCGTCGTCGCCGCCGCCGCCGCCGCTTCTGCAGAAGTAGCAAATGCCTATCGTAGCAAATGCGGCGGGGGACGCCCTGCCTTCGATTCCGAATGCACAAAGTGTGTGGTCTTGTTTCTCAGTCTATATTTGATCGGTCTCGTAAGAGGTTGAATGTAACGAATGGGTGGGAAAGAGCAAGGGGCAGCGGCTGTGTAGAACGAAAACACAAATCCTCAGCGGTGTGAGCGTTTCGAGATGAGTCGCATACATGTAAATGTTGGTCGTCAGTGAACATGTGGCCTAATGGATAAGACGTCGGACTTCGGATCTGAAGATTACAGGTTCGAATGCTGTCACGCTTGTGTTTTTCCAGTTCTGAAAAAGAAACATACCGTTTTAATGTAGCAATTGAGCAGTACGAAACCGTCTGAATGTTGCTGTTGACCATTTTTTGCTTGGAGATGCTCTTGAGCTTGAAACACACACAACAAGACCGGTGTTAACTAGCGAAATGGTCGGCAGAGTGACGACACCGCGAGTTTTGACTGGCACTTGCACATATAAAACAAGGTCGTAAAGTAACTCGTTCGGCTTTTGAGTCACATAAAGTATGTGTGTTAATTTTGACGCCACTAGCTCTGCATGTTGTCATGCAATTTCTTTACCTCTCAGAAATGATTATGACATAAAAGTGAAGTACGTGACGAGTGTGACGTTAGGAAAACATTAGGCTGCATGGAGAGAAACTGTATGGGACCACCCAACCGAAACGAGTACTGTGTCACGTGCTACCCGGCAGGTATTCGCGCCGGTAGCCGGCTAGCTCAGTCGGTATAGCGTCAGGCTCTTAATCCCAGGGTCTTTGGTTCGAGACACACGCTGGGCGGAACGGAGTTTTGTTCCGCTGCAGATGTAAATTACCGTTTTTCTGATTAACGATATTTAATGGAAATAGCAACTGTTAACTTCGCCTACGTCTCTGTCAGTCGCAAGGAATCTGTATTTGAAGGTGAAGGTGATTTTGTACACATGTGTGAAAGACATGTTCTGAAATGCAAGTGTTGTTGTTTCGAGAGCACATCGGTTACGTGTCAGATGTGTAGCCAAGCAGTAATGGGTCGCCATAGCTGCAAATATTAGCCTGTAATATGAAGTGTTGTCAGCTGAAGTCTGATGATGCAGACGACCGTAAGGACGAAGTACCCAAGAGTACCGATAGGCCGCGCCTCTTTAGCTCAGTGGTAGAGCACTGGTCTAATAATCCAGGGGTCGTAAGTTCCATCCTCACAGGAGAAGGATGAATTTTGGAAATCAGTTGCGCGTCGTGGCTGTATAGCAAACAGTATCTGTGATGACGAACAATTAGCAACAGGCGATTTTTTAAGAATTACTCTCAGATGTGATTAAGGCGAATGGCGCAGATAAAGCATTTGCCAAAGCGGTACAGCAGAAGGTGGGACGAGGCAGTCTGAATTACATTTTACAGATGTATTTCTCACATATCTCAGAGCCTCTCGCGGACGTCGTCGTCGTCGTCGTCGTCGCCGCCGCCGCCGCTTCTGCAGAAGTAGCAAATGCCTATCGTAGCAAATGCGGCGGGGGACGCCCTGCCTTCGATTCCGAATGCACAAAGTGTGTGGTCTTGTTTCTCAGTCTATATTTGATCGGTCTCGTAAGAGGTTGAATGTAACGAATGGGTGGGAAAGAGCAAGGGGCAGCGGCTGTGTAGAACGAAAACACAAATCCACAGCGGTGTGAGCGTTTCGAGATGAGTCGCATACATGTAAATGTTGGTCGTCAGTGAACATGTGGCCTAATGGATAAGACGTCGGACTTCGGATCTGTAGATTACAGGTTCGAATGCTGTCACGCTTTTGTTTTTCCAGTTCTGAAAAAGAAACATACCGTTTTAATGTAGCAATTGAGCAGTACGAAACCGTCTGAATGTTGCTGTTGACCATTTTTTGCTTGGAGATGCTCTTGAGCTTGAAACACACACAACAAGACCGGTGTTAACTAGCGAAATGGTCGGCAGAGTGCCGACACCGCGAGTTTTGACTGGCACTTGCACATATAAAACAAGGTCGTAAAGTAACTCGTTCGGCTTTTGAGTCACATAAAGTATGTGTGTTAATTTTGACGCCACTAGCTCTGCATGTTGTCATGCAATTTCTTTACCTCTCAGAAATGATTATGACATAAAAGTGAAGTACGTGACGAGTGTGACGTTAGGAAAACATTAGGCTGCATGGAGAGAAACTGTATGGGACCACCCAACCGAAACGAGTACTGTGTCACGTGCTACCCGGCAGGTATTCGCTGCGGTAGCCGGCTAGCTCAGTCGGTAGAGCGTCAGGCTCTTAATCCCAGGGTCGTTGGTTCGAGACACACGCTGGGCGGAACGGAATTTTGTTCCGCTGCGGATGTAAATTACCGTTTTTCTGATTAACGATATTTAATGGAAATAGCAACTGTTAACTTCGCCTACGTCTCTGTCAGTCGCAAGGAATCTGTATTTGAAGGTGAAGGTGATTTTGTACACATGTGTGAAAGACATGTTCTGAAATGCAAGTGTTGTTGTTTCGAGAGCACATCGGTTACGTGTCAGATGTGTAGCCAAGCAGTAATGGGTCGCCATAGCTGCAAATATTAGCCTGTAATATGAAGTGTTGTCAGCTGAAGTCTGATGATGCAGACGACCGTAAGGACGAAGTACCCAAGAGTACCCCTATGCCGCGCCTCTTTAGCTCAGTGGTAGAGCACTGGTCTAATAATCCAGGGGTCGTAAGTTCCATCCTCACAGGAAAAAGATGAATTTTGGAAATCAGTTGCGCGTCGTGGCTGTATAGCAAACAGTATCTGTGATGACGAACAATTAGCAACAGGCGATTTTTTAAGAATTACTCTCAGATGTGATTAAGGCGAATGGCGCAGATAAAGCATTTGCCAAAGCGGTACAGCAGAAGGTGGGACGAGGCAGTCTGAATTACATTTTACAGATGTATTTCTCACATATCTCAGAGCCTCTCGCGGTCGTCGTCGTCGTCGTCGTCGTCGTCGTCGTCGCCGCCGCCGCCGCTTCTGCAGAAGTAGCAAATGGCCATCGTAGCAAATGCGGCGGGGGACGCCCTGCCTTCGATTCCGAATGCACAAAGTGTGTGGTCTTGTTTCTCAGTCTATATTTGATCGGTCTCGTAAGAGGTTGAATGTAACGAATGGGTGGGAAAGAGCAAGGGGCAGCGGCTGTGTAGAACGAAAACACAAATCCTCAGCGGTGTGAGCGTTTCGAGATGAGTCGCATACATGTAAATGTTGGTCGTCAGTGAACATGTGGCCTAATGGATAAGACGTCGGACTTCGGATCTGAAGATTACAGGTTCGAATGCTGTCACACTTGTGTTTTTCCAGTTCTGAAAAAGAAACATACCGTTTTAATGTAGCAATTGAGCAGTACGAAACCGTCTGAATGTTGCTGTTGACCATTTTTTGCTTGGAGATGCTCTTGAGCTTGAAACACACACAACAAGACCGGTGTTAACTAGCGAAATGGTCGGCAGAGTGACGACACCGCGAGTTTTGACTGGCACTTGCACATATAAAACAAGGTCGTAAAGTAACTCGTTCGGCTTTTGAGTCACATAAAGTATGTGTGTTAATTTTGACGCCACTAGCTCTGCATGTTGTCATGCAATTTCTTTACCTCTCAGAAATGATTATGACATAAAAGTGAAGTACGTGACGAGTGTGACGTTAGGAAAACATTAGGCTGCATGGAGAGAAACTGTATGGGACCACCCAACCGAAACGAGTACTGTGTCACGTGCTACCCGGCAGGTATTCGCCGCGGTAGCCGGCTAGCTCAGTCGGTATAGCGTCAGGCTCTTAATCCCAGGGTCGTTGGTTCGAGACACACGCTGGGCGGAACGGAGTTTTGTTCCGCTGCAGATGTAAATTACCGTTTTTCTGATTAACGATATTTAATGGAAATAGCAACTGTTAACTTTGCCTACGTCTCTGTCAGTCGCAAGGAATCTGTATTTGAAGGTGAAGGTGATTTTGTACACATGTGTGAAAGACATGTTCTGAAATGCAAGTGTTGTTGTTTCGAGAGCACATCGGTTACGTGTCAGATGTGTAGCCAAGCAGTAATGGGTCGCCATAGCTGCAAATATTAGCCTGTAATATGAAGTGTTGTCAGCTGAAGTCTGATGATGCAGACGACCGTAAGGACGAAGTACCCAAGAGTACCGATAGGCCGCGCCTCTTTAGCTCAGTGGTAGAGCACTGGTCTAATAATCCAGGGGTCGTAAGTTCCATCCTCACAGGAGAAGGATGAATTTTGGAAATCAGTTGCGCGTCGTGGCTGTATAGCAAACAGTATCTGTGATGACGAACAATTAGCAACAGGCGATTTTTTAAGAATTACTCTCAGATGTGATTAAGGCGAATGGCGCAGATAAAGCATTTGCCAAAGCGGTACAGCAGAAGGTGGGACGAGGCAGTCTGAATTACATTTTACAGATGTATTTCTCACATATCTCAGAGCCTCTCGTCGTCGTCGTCGTCGTCGCCGCCGCCGCTTCTGCAGATGTAGCAAATGCCTATCGTAGCAAATGCGGCGAGGGACGCCCTGCCTTTGATTCCGAATGCACAAAGTGTGTGGTCTTGTTTCTCAGTCTATATTTGATCGGTCTCGTAAAAGGTTGAATGTAACGAATGGGTGGGAAAGAGCAAGGGGCAGCGGCTGTGTAGAACGAAAACACAAATCCTCAGGGGTGTGAGCGTTTCGAGATGAGTCGCATACATGTAAATGTTGGTCGTCAGTGACCATGTGGCCTAATGGATAAGACGTCGGACTTCGGATCTGAAGATTACAGGTTCGAATGCTGTCACGCTTGTGTTTTTCCAGTTCTGAAAAAGAAACATACCGTTTTAATGTAGCAATTGAGCAGTACGAAACCGTCTTAATGTTGCTGTTGACCATTTTTTGCTTGGAGATGCTCTTGAGCTTGAAACACACACAACAAGACCGGTGTTAACTAGCGAAATGGTCGGCAGAGTGACGACACCGCGAGTTTTGACTGGCACTTGCACATATAAAACAAGGTCGTAAAGTAACTCGTTCGGCTTTTGAGTCACATAAAGTATGTGTGTTAATTTTGACGCCACTAGCTCTGCATGTTGTCATGCAATTTCTTTACCTCTCAGAAATGATTATGACATAAAAGTGAAGTACGTGACGAGTGTGACGTTAGGAAAACATTAGGCTGCATGGAGAGAAACTGTATGGGACCACCCAACCGAAACGAGTACTGTGTCACGTGCTACACGGCAGGTATTCGCCGCGGTAGCCGGCTAGCTCAGTCGGTATAGCGTCAGGCTCTTAATCCCAGGGTCGTTGGTTCGAGACACACGCTGGGCGGAACGGAGTTTTGTTCCGCTGCAGATGTAAATTACCGTTTTCCTGATTAACGATATTTAATGGAAATAGCAACTGTTAACTTTGCCTACGTCTCTGTCAGTCGCAAGGAATCTGTATTTGAAGGTGAAGGTGATTTTGTACACATGTGTGAAAGACATGTTCTGAAATGCAAGTGTTGTTGTTTCGAGAGTACATCGGTTACGTGTCAGATGTGTAGCCAAGCAGTAATGGGTCGCCATAGCTGCAAATATTAGCCTGTAATATGAAGTGTTGTCAGCTGAAGTCTGATGATGCAGACGACCGTAAGTACGAAGTACCCAAGAGTACCGCTAGGCCGCGCCTCTTTAGCTCAGTGGTAGAGCACTGGTCTAATAATCCAGGCGTCGTAAGTTCCATCCTCACAGGAGAAAGATGAATTTTGGAAATCAGTTGCGCGTCGTGGCTGTATAGCAAACAGTATCTGTGATGACGAACAATTAGCAACAGGCGATTTTTTAAGAATTACTCTCAGATGTGATTAAGGCGAATGGCGCAGATAAAGCATTTGCCAAAGCGGTACAGCAGAAGGTGGGACGAGGCAGTCTGAATTACATTTTACAGATGTATTTCTCACATATCTCAGAGCCTCTCGTCGTCGTCGTCGTCGTCGTCGTCGTCGTCGTCGTCGTCGTCGTCGCCGCCGCCGCTTCTGCAGAAGTAGCAAATGCCTATCGTAGCAAATGCGGCGAGGGACGCCCTGCCTTTGATTCCGAATGCACAAAGTGTGTGGTCTTGTTTCTCAGTCTATATTTGATCGGTCTCGTAAAAGGTTGAATGTAACGAATGGGTGGGAAAGAGCAAGGGGCAGCGGCTGTGTAGAACGAAAACACAAATCCTCAGGGGTGTGAGCGTTTCGAGATGAGTCGCATACATGTAAATATTGGTCGTCAGTGACCATGTGGCCTAATGGATAAGACGTCGGACTTCGGATCTGAAGATTACAGGTTCGAATGCTGTCACGCTTGTGTTTTTCCAGTTCTGAAAAAGAAACATACCGTTTTAATGTAGCAATTGAGCAGTACGAAACCGTCTGAATGTTGCTGTTGACCATTTTTTGCTTGGAGATGCTCTTGAGCTTGAAACACACACAACAAGACCGGTGTTAACTAGCGAAATGGTCGGCAGAGTGACGACACCGCGAGTTTTGACTGGCACTTGCACATATAAAACAAGGTCGTAAAGTAACTCGTTCGGCTTTTGAGTCACATAAAGTATGTGTGTTAATTTTGACGCCACTAGCTCTGCATGTTGTCATGCAATTTCTTTACCTCTCAGAAATGATTATGACATAAAAGTGAAGTACGTGACGAGTGTGACGTTAGGAAAACATTAGGCTGCATGGAGAGAAACTGTATGGGACCACCCAACCGAAACGAGTACTGTGTCACGTGCTACACGGCAGGTATTCGCCGCGGTAGCCGGCTAGCTCAGTCGGTATAGCGTCAGGCTCTTAATCCCAGGGTCGTTGGTTCGAGACACACGCTGGGCGGAACGGAGTTTTGTTCCGCTGCAGATGTAAATTACCGTTTTTCTGATTAACGATATTTAATGGAAATAGCAACTGTTAACTTTGCCTACGTCTCTGTCAGTCGCAAGGAATCTGTATTTGAAGGTGAAGGTGATTTTGTACACATGTGTGAAAGACATGTTCTGAAATGCAAGTGTTGTTGTTTCGAGAGCACATCGGTTACGTGTCAGATGTGTAGCCAAGCAGTAATGGGTCGCCATAGCTGCAAATATTAGCCTGTAATATGAAGTGTTGTCAGCTGAAGTCTGATGATGCAGACGACCGTAAGGACGAAGTACCCAAGAGTACCGATAGGCCGCGCCTCTTTAGCTCAGTGGTAGAGCACTGGTCTAATAATCCAGGGGTCGTAAGTTCCATCCTCACAGGAGAAGGATGAATTTTGGAAATCAGTTGCGCGTCGTGGCTGTATAGCAAACAGTATCTGTGATGACGAACAATTAGCAACAGGCGATTTTTTAAGAATTACTCTCAGATGTGATTAAGGCGAATGGCGCAGATAAAGCATTTGCCAAAGCGGTACAGCAGAAGGTGGGACGAGGCAGTCTGAATTACATTTTACAGATGTATTTCTCACATATCTCAGAGCCTCTCGTCGTCGTCGTCGTCGTCGTCGTCGTCGTCGTCGCCGCCGCCGCCGCTTCTGCAGAAGTAGCAAATGCCTATCGTAGCAAATGCGGCGAGGGACGCCCTGCCTTTGATTCCGAATGCACAAAGTGTGTGGTCTTGTTTCTCAGTCTATATTTGATCGGTCTCGTAAAAGGTTGAATGTAACGAATGGGTGGGAAAGAGCAAGGGGCAGCGGCTGTGTAGAACGAAAACACAAATCCTCAGGGGTGTGAGCGTTTCGAGATGAGTCGCATACATGTAAATGTTGGTCGTCAGTGACCATGTGGCCTAATGGATAAGACGTGGGACTTCGGATCTGAAGATTACAGGTTCGAATGCTGTCACGCTTGTGTTTTTCCAGTTCTGAAAAAGAAACATACCGTTTTAATGTAGCAATTGAGCAGTACGAAACCGTCTGAATGTTGCTGTTGACCATTTTTTGCTTGGAGATGCTCTTGAGCTTGAAACACACACAACAAGACCGGTGTTAACTAGCGAAATGGTCGGCAGAGTGACGACACCGCGAGTTTTGACTGGCACTTGCACATATAAAACAAGGTCGTAAAGTAACTCGTTCGGCTTTTGAGTCACATAAAGTATGTGTGTTAATTTTGACGCCACTAGCTCTGCATGTTGTCATGCAATTTCTTTACCTCTCAGAAATGATTATGACATAAAAGTGAAGTACGTGACGAGTGTGACGTTAGGAAAACATTAGGCTGCATGGAGAGAAACTGTATGGGACCACCCAACCAAAACGAGTACTGTGTCACGTGCTACACGGCAGGTTTTCGCCGCGGTAGCCGGCTAGCTCAGTCGGTATAGCGTCAGGCTCTTAATCCCAGGGTCGTTGGTTCGAGACACACGCTGGGCGGAACGGAATTTTGTTCCGCTGCAGATGTAAATTACCGTTTTTCTGATTAACGATATTTAATGGAAATAGCAACTGTTAACTTTGCCTACGTCTCTGTCAGTCGCAAGGAATCTGTATTTGAAGGTGAAGGTGATTTTGTACACATGTGTGAAAGACATGTTCTGAAATGCAAGTGTTGTTGTTTCGAGAGCACATCGGTTACGTGTCAGATGTGTAGCCAAGCAGTAATGGGTCGCCATAGCTGCAAATATTAGCCTGTAATATGAAGTGTTGTCAGCTGAAGTCTGATGATGCAGACGACCGTAAGGACGAAGTACCCAAGAGTACCACTAGGCCGCCCCTCTTTAGCTAAGTGGTAGAGCACTGGTCTAATAATCCAGGGGTCGTAAGTTCCATCCTCACAGGAGAAAGATGAATTTTGGAAATCAGTTGCGCGTCGTGCTGTATAGCAAACATTATCTGTGATGACGAACAATTAGCAAAAGGCGATTTTTTAAGAATTACTCTCAGATGTGATTAAGGCGAATGGCGCAGATAAAGCATTTGAAAAAGCGGTACAGCAGAAGGTGGGACGAGGCAGTCTGAATTACATTTTACAGATGTATTTCTCACATATCTCAGAGCCTCTCGCGGTCGTCGTCGTCGTCGTCGTCGTCGTCGTCGCCGCCGCCGCCGCCGCTTCTGCAGAAGTAGCAAATGCCTAACGTAGCAAATGCGGCGAGGGACGCCCTGCCTTCGATTCCGAATGCACAAAGTGTGTGGTCTTGTTTCTCAGTCTATATTTGATCGGTCTCGTAAGAGGTTGAATGTAACTAATGGGTGGGAAAGAGCAAGGGGCAGCGGCTGTGTAGAACGAAAACACAAATCCTCAGGGGTGTGAGCGTTTCGAGATGAGTCGCATACATGTAAATGTTGGTCGTCAGTGACCATGTGGCCTAATGGATAAGACGTCGGACTTCGGATCTGAAGATTACAGGTTCGAATGCTGTCACGCTTGTGTTTCTCCAGTTCTGAAAAAGAAACATACCGTTTTAATGTAGCAATTGAGCAGTACGAAACCGTCTGAATGCTGCTGTTGACCATTTTTTGCTTGCAGATGCTCTTGAGCTTGAAACACACACAACAAGACCGGTGTTAACTAGCGAAATGGTCGGCAGAGTGCCGACACCGCGAGTTTTGACTGGCACTTGCACATATAAAACAAGGTCGTCAAGTAACTCGTTCGGCTTTTGAGTCACATAAAGTATGTGTGTTAATTTTGACGCCACTAGCTCTGCATGTTGTCATGCAATTTCTTTACCTCTCAGAAATGATTATGACATAAAAGTGAAGTACGTGACGAGTGTGACGTTAGGAAAACATTAGGCTGCATGGAGAGAAACTGTATGGGACCACCCAACCGAAACGAGTATTGTGTCACGTGCTACCCGGCAGGTATTCGCCGCGGTAGCCGGCTAGCTCAGTCGCTATAGCGTCAGGCTCTTAATCCCAGGGTCGTTGGTTCGAGACACACGCTGGGCGGAACGGAGTTTTGTTCCGCTGCAGATGTAAATTACCGTTTTTCTGATTAACGATATTTAATGGAAATAGCAACTGTTAACTTTGCCTACGTCTCTGTCAGTCGCAAGGAATCTGTATTTGAAGGTGAAGGTGATTTTGTACACATGTGTGAAAGACATGTTCTGAAATGCAAGTGTTGTTGTTTCGAGAGCACATCGGTTACGTGTCAGATGTGTAGCCAAGCAGTAATGGGTCGCCATAGCTGCAAATATTAGCCTGTAATATGAAGTGTTGTCAGCTGAAGTCTGATGATGCAGACGACCGTAAGGACGACGTACCCAAGAGTACCGCTAGGCCGCGCCTCTTTAGCTCAGTTCACAGTCAGCCAGCGGCTGCGCTGGAGGTCGGACGTGCCGTGGTGTGTGCTGTGCTGCGTTAACTCCGCGTGGTAAGTCTCTGCTCTTGCTGCAACGCGTCGCTGTCTATAGTATTTGTGTAGACATGAAAAAGAATTAAGAGATGTCGCAACCGCAACGAAAAGATACTTTGAAATTCACGTTTGATCGCAACTTTGTCCGACCGAGGTCATTTGATGTTGAACAGTGGTTAGAGGATGATGTTAAAATAGGACTTGATGATATTATCGGCATACATTTCTCGATTATGAACAGTGTGGTTTTCGTGAAACTTGCCAGTCCAGAATTGTGTGAAAGGATAGTTCGATCTTGTGGTGGAATTCTGAAATTTAAACATGCTGACGGAAATGTTGGGGAGGTTACCGTTGCCCATGCTGGTCTAGGTATTCGGACCGTGCGAGTCTTTGAACTTCCCTTTGAAATTACAAGTGACCAGATAAATGCTGTTATTGCTCCATACGGGAAAGTTTTGAGTAATATTGCCGAACGGTGGTCTGCTGCACACAAATTCCCTGTTTTGAATGGTGTGCGCCAATTAAAAGTCGAATTGCAGAAGCACATTCCGTCGTTTATAAACGTCTGCGGATATAGAGCTGTTGTGATGTACGATGACCAACCGAAAACGTGTGCTGTCTGCAATTTACCAGGCCACGTTCGTGCAGAATGTGTTCAAAGGCGAGTGGCGCAACTGCCTGCCGGCGATGCCGTCAGACCCCCTGCTATGTCAACGCTGCCCGTGACATATGTCGCCGTAGCGCGCGGTTTTGCAAGTGCCACTGCGCCCCCCGAAGTTACTACGAATACCGACCCACAAGCGACCGACCAACCGACCGACTCAGGTGTAGCATCTGTAGACACTCAACCCTCCTGCGAAGACATATCTGCTCCTGCCCTTGTCGCCGTGGAATCGCCCAATGAGGCAATGGATACGGACGCGACCTCAGTCGCTTCGGGTAATGCTCCTCTGCATTCAGGAGCTTCTTTAGGAGGTATCAAAAGCGTATCAGGTGCACAGAAAACGGACTCGCCACCAGCCGTTTCTAGTGGTGCTCCTCCGAATCCTGCAGCTGCCTTAGGCACTGACCACAGCCCGTCAAGTGCACTGAAATCAGACCAGGCGTCAATCACTTCGAGTAGTGCTACTTTGCAACCTGAGGCTTCTTCAGGTACCGTCCAAAGTCCACCACGAGACGCATCTCCCAAGAAATCTAAAAAACGGAGGATCGCGCGTCAAGGTGCAGAGCAGACTGCACCACAACTGCGTGAACAGGCGAAGCAAATAGGGGGCAAAATACGTCAATCTGCATCTGAGAACTTGCAGTGCAATCAGCAGTCATCTAACGAAGACCCTGTGTCCTTGGATAGTACCTCAGGTTCTGCCAGTTTGCCCTCCGATGACGTAGCAATTACCCGAACCGAAGATAAAAATCACCAGCAAACACCTGAATATAGTGCACCACTTAATGACGAACCGATGACAGGGCTGTCGAATCCGTGGGCAGACGATGTCGACGACACTACAAAGGAGGACGAAATTATGGACACCACAGGAACCGTTACAGTCACCACGATGGCCACACCACGAGATGACGTCGTCTTGAATGTCATCGCCGCGACGGATACTGTCCCAGACACGGAGAAGCCGACTGATCCCTTCCCAAGTCATGAATATTTCTAGTCTGAACGGTTTTACTGACTTGTGTCCACATGTCTCTCGTGTCAGATTTCTTAATGTTTTTTCGAAATGATATGTTGCCAGAGTTTTTCCTAATTACACTCCCGTCTTGGCTAACGTAGTTCCGTTGCAGGCCTATAAGATCGCTACGCTGAACATCAATAAAATTTGTAGCCCAGTTAATTTACAAAATTTAAAAGATTTCCTGTATGCAGCTGATGTGGACATTTTGTTTTTACAAGAAGTAACAAACATCGAACTTGACTTCATACAGGGGTATAATGCTATAGTCAATCCTGGAATTGGATGTGATTTGGGTACCGCATTTCTTTTCAAAGAGGGCGTCGTCATTACAGACGTAACAAAACTGCCTAACGGCAGAGGCATTGCCGGCACGCTTTATAACACCAGGATTATTAATGTCTATGCCCCATCTGGTTCTACCAATCGGTTCCAACGAGCACAGTTTTTTAAGGAGGGAATTGTTCCTTTGTTTGAAGTACACTGCACCCATACCATCCTTGGAGGCGACTTTAACAGTGTCATACATGCCAAAGACCAAACTCCGAACTACAACAAGTCGCCGGACCTGGAACGTATCGTCACCGACCTCCGTTTAACTGATTCGTGGGAGCAAACGCACGGCGCGGCACCCGGCTTTACCCACCTCACTAATCATTCAGCGAGCCGGTTGGATCGAATATATGTCTCGCCCAATCTGAAACACCGCATCCTGCAGTCTGAAGTTTGGCCAACCGTTTTTTCGGACCACGCTGCATATATATGCACATTAAATTTGGAACGACAAGGAACCTGTCGATATAAAGGGCCATGGAAACTTAATGTTTCACACTTAAAAGATCCTGCCTGTCGAGAAGCCTTTCTCACCATTTGGAGAGCCTGCGAGACCAAACTCGTCTCTTACCACTCGACTTTGGATTGGTGGCTCAAATGCGCCAAACCTCAGATCCGGAGATGTTTCATCAACTACTCCCGGGAGAAGAGCTTTTGGCGGAAAAGAACGATAGAATTTTACTTTCATTGTCTCCGAGAACTCTACCTGCAAGGTGCTACAGCTATTGGGAACCATGGGAGAATTAAAAAAATCCAGGCAAAATTACTGACATTAAGGCGACAACAGCTTGAAGGATACCAAATAAGGTCAAGAGCAGAGACTGTGGCGCAAAAAGAAGCCACTTCGGTATATCATGTGATTCGTGAAACTAAACGAGGATTACGCAAAATACTGACGGAGCTTAAAACTGATAATGGAACCACCTTGACAATGCACAACGACATAAAAGCAGAAATACTAACCCATTTCGACAACTTGTTTTCACATAAAGAGGTAGACGAAAAAGCACAGGACGATTTACTGACCCACCTGCAAGGACGCGTTGGTAACGCGTACGCGGAAGCTCTAATAGCGGAGGCGACCGAAGACGATGTACACTATGCTGTCTATCAAAGTGCAAAAAATAAATCCCCTGGATCTGACGGCATACCAGCAGAATTTTATCAAGTCTTCTGGGAACATATAAAACATAGAATAACATGCATCTGTAATGAACTTCTGAACCTCAATAAGGAGATACCGAAAGATTTTCGCGAAGGTATGATAGTGTTAATCGCAAAAAAATCGGCTGGCAAGAAAATTGGAAATTTGAGACCAATCACTCTGCTGAACAGTGACTATAAAATTTTTTCGCGGCTCTTAGCCCACAGACTTAAAATGTAATGGCCAACGTCACCGGCCCATATCAGTCTAGCGTGGGCAAGGGTAGGAAAATTCAGCAGACGCTGTCCGACTACCGCGACATAATTTCAATAGCAGAAGTATGTCGACTAAAATGTGCCATCGTGTCGTTAGATTTCGATAAAGCCTTCGACAGGATCAGCCACTCCTACCTCCTGAAAACGATAGGCGCAATGGGTTTTCCGCCGAGATTCGTTGACCTCATACGACGTTTGGTAACGAATAACTCCTCCAGAATCATCATAAATGGACAGCCTAGCCGGCCAGTCGAGATCGCATGTTCCGTCAGGCAAGGTTGTCCGTTGTCCATGGCACTTTTTGCCATGGCCATCGAACCTTTGCTCGCTACCTTGACTCAGCGGTTACAAGGATTGCAAATACGAGGAAACAAAATAATATGTAAAGCTTATGCGGACGATGTTGGGTTTCTCGTTATGAATGTAGCGGAAGTCGAGACGGCAATGCACATAATAGAAAAATACGAACGAGCGTCAGCCGCGAGGTTAAACAATACCAAGTCCGGCATATTCAATATCGGACGTGGCATTGGCATGCGCACACACGGTCAGTTACGTGAGCTAACAGCCTTGAAGTGTCTCGGCATTGATTTCCGAAAAAATATACGTCAAACTATTGCGGCCAACTATAGACAAGTACTAACTACCATACGAGCTAGTGTACGGACACATAGTATTCGACAATTAAATGAAATTCAGAGAGTGTCTTTAGCGAACGTCTCTATTACTTCCAAAGTCAATTATGTCGCCCAGATACTGCCAATACCCGCCGGCATCGCCAAACAAATTATGTCAGCAATAGGCTATTTTGTGAGCCGTGGCCACATATTTAAAATCCAGTATGACACTCTGACGCTCGCCACTAATAATGGCGGCTTAAACTTAACGAATGTTACTAAAAAGTCGCAGGCTCTGTACATCTCCAATACGTTTCAACAATGGAGACAATCCGGCAGCTGTATCGCCGCGCACTTGCTATCTGAAATAGCTCCAGATGACCTCTCTCCGCCCATTAATGTGCAGCACATACCGAGCGGACTTTACCATTTACGATGGTTTTTAATAGAATATAGCTACCTACATTCAAGAATTCCGGAAAAAGACATGACAAACGTAAAAGAAATATATGGCAAATTGATGGGAGAAAAGAAGAACAACAAAATAGAACAAAACTATCCATGTTCTAACTGGAAAGTGATATGGGGAAATATTCATAACCGTAACTTAGCTACTCATCTAAAAGCAACATGGTACTTTGCTGTAAATAGGAAAGTTGCAACAAACTCGAAACTTCATACGATCCACTTAGCGGATTCGCCTTTGTGTGCAACGTGTAGTTTAATTGATAACGAAGAACATCGTTTCGTGTGTGACAAGGTTAAAGATATCTGGCTGAATGTCCGACGAAAGCTGGCACTCATCCTTCGAACGTCACCTAACGCTATAACGCCTGCGGACTTTTTGACACCGGATGATGTACCCTTTCCTAAAACGAAACGCAACGCAGTCAATTGGCTGAAAGCGGCAACGGTACATTACCTCTTCACGAAGGAAGAGAAAAGCCAAGTGGATTTTTGGATCTATCTGCTAACTGAGCATCACATGTTACTGAATACTAGTAAATATAAAGAAACATACGCAAATTTTTTTATCAAGACCTTGATGTACAAGAATTAACAAGAAATATCTGCGGACACAGAAGACAAAAAAAAAAAAAAAAAAAAAAAGTGGTAGAGCACTGGTCTAATAATCCAGGGGTCGTAAGTTCCATCCTCACAGGAGAAAGATGAATTTTGGAAATCAGTTGCGCGTCGTGGCTGTATAGCAAACAGTATCTGTGATGACGAACAATTAGCAACAGGCGTTTTTTTAAGAATTACTCTCAGATGTGATTAAGGCGAATGGCGCAGATAAAGCATTTGCCAAAGCGGTACAGCAGAAGGTGGGACGAGGCAGTCTGAATTACATTTTACAGATGTATTTCTCACATATCTCAGAGCCTCTCGCGGTCGTCGTCGTCGTCGTCGTCGCCGCCGCCGCCGCCGCTTCTGCAGAAGTAGCAAATGGCCATCGTAACAAATGCGGCGAGGGACGCCCTGCCTTCGATTCCGAATGCACAAAGTGTGTGGTCTTGTTTCTCAGTCTATATTTGATCGGTCTCGTAAGAGGTTGAATGTAACGAATGGGTGGGAAAGAGCAAGGGGCAGCGGCTGTGTAGAACGAAAACACAAATCCTCAGGGGTGTGAGCGTTTCGAGATGAGTCGCATACATGTAAATGTTGGTCGTCAGTGACCATGTGGCCTAATGGATAAGACGTCTGACTTCGGATCTGAAGATTACAGTTTCGAATTCTGTCATGCTTGTGTTTTTCCAGTTCTGAAAAAGAAACATACAATTTTAATGTAGCAATTGAGCAGTACGAAACCGTCTGAATGTTGCTGTTGACCATTTTGTGCTTGGAGATGCTCTTGAGCTTGAAACACACACAACAAGACCGGTGTTAACTAGCGAAATGGTCGGCTGAGTGCCGACACCGCGAGTTTTGACTGGCACTTGCACATATAAAACAAGGTCGTAAAGTAACTCGTTCGGCTTTTGAGTCACATAAAGTATGTGTGTTAATTTTGACGCCACTAGCTCTGCATGTTGTTATGCAATTTCTTTACCTCTCAGAAATGATTATGACATAAAAGTGAAGTACGTGACGAGTGTGACGTTAGGAAAACATTAGGCTGCATGGAGAGAAACTGTATGGGACCACCCAACCGAAACGAGTACTGTGTCACATGCTACCCGGCAGGCATTCACCGCGGTAGCCGGCTACCTCAGTCGGTAGAGCGTCAGGCTCTTAATCCCAGGGTCGTTGGTGCGAGCCACACGCTGGGCGGAACGGAATTTTGTTCCGCTGCAGATGTAAATCACCGTTTTTCTGATTAACGATATTTAATGGAAATAGCAACTGTTAACTTTGCCTACGTCTCTGTCAGTCGCAAGGAATCTGTATTTGAAGGTGAAGGTGATTTTGTACACATGTGTGAAAGACATGTTCTGAAATTCAAGTGTTGTTGTTTCGAGAGCACATCGGTTACGTGTCAGATGTGTAGCCAAGCAGTAATGGGTCGCCATAGCTGCAAATATTAGCCTGTAATATGAAGTGTTGTCAGCTGAAGTCTGATGATGCAGACGACAGTAAGGACGAAGTACTCAAGAGTACCGCTAGGCCACGCCTCTTTAGCTCAGTGGTACAGCACTGGTCTAATAATCCAGGGTTCGTAAGTTCCATTCTCACAGGAGAAAGATGAATTTTGGAAATCAGTTGCACGTCGTGGCTGTATAGCAAACAGTATCTGTGATGACGAACAATTAGCAACAGGCGTTTTTTTAAGAATTACTCTCAGATGTGATTATGGCGAATGGCGCAGATAAAGCATTTGCCAAAGCGGTACAGCAGAAGGTGGGACGAGGCAGTCTGAATTACATTTTACAGATGTATTTCTCACATATCTCAGAGCCTCTCGCGGTCGTCGTCGTCGTCGTCGTCGTCGTCGTCGTCGTCGTCGTCGTCGTCGCCGCTTCTGCAGAAGTAGCAAATGGCCATCGTAACAAATGCGGCGAGGGACGCCCTGCCTTCGATTCCGAATGCACAAAGTGTGTGGTCTTGTTTCTCAGTCTATATTTGATCGGTCTCGTAAGAGGTTGAATGTAACGAATGGGTGGGAAAGAGCAAGGGGCAGCGGCTGTGTAGAACGAAAACACAAATCCTCAGGGGTGTGAGCGTTTCGAGATGAGTCGCATACATGTAAATGTTGGTCGTCAGTGACCATGTGGCCTAATGAATAAGACGTCGGACTTCGGATCTGAAGATTACAGGTTCCAATTCTGTCATGCTTGTGTTTTTCCAGTTCTGAAAAAGAAACATACCGTTTTAATGTAGCAATTGAGCAGTACGAAACCGTCTGAATGTTGCTGTTGACCATTTTTTGCTTGGAGATGCTCTTGAGCTTGAAACACACACAACAAGACCGGTGTTAACTAGCGAAATGGTCGGCAGAGTGCCGACACCGCGAGTTTTGACTGGCACTTGCACATATAAAACAAGGTCGTAAAGTAACTCGTTCGGCTTTTGAGTCACATAAAGTATGTGTGTTAATTTTGACGCCACTAGCTCTGCATGTTGTCATGCAATTTCTTTACCTCTCAGAAATGATTATGACATAAAAGTGAAGTACGTGACGAGTGTGACGTTAGGAAAACATTAGGCTGCATGGAGAGAAACTGTATGGGACCACCCAACCGAAACGAGTACTGTGTGACGTGCTACCCGGCAGGCATTCACCGCGGTAGCCGGCTAGCTCAGTCGGTAGAGCGTCAGGCTCTTAATCCCAGGATCGTTGGTTCGAGCCACACGCTGGGTGGAATGGAATTTTGTTCCGCTGCAGATGTAAATTACCGTTTTTCTGATTAACGATATTTAATGGAAATAGCAACTGTTAACTTTGCCTACGTCTCTGTCAGTCGCAAGGAATCTGTATTTGAAGGTGAAGGTGATTTTGTACACATGTGTGAAAGACATGTTCTGAAATTCAAGTGTTGTTGTTTCGAGAGCACATCGGTTACGTGTCAGATGTGTAGCCAAGCAGTAATGGGTCGCCATAGCTGCAAATATTAGCCTGTAATATGAAGTGTTGTCAGCTGAAGTCTGATGATGCAGACGACCGTAAGGACGAAGTACTCAAGAGTACCGCTAGGCCACGCCTCTTTAGCTCAGTGGTACAGCACTGATCTAATAATCCAGGGTTCGTAAGTTCCATCCTCACAGGAGAAAGATGAATTTTGGAAATCAATTGCGCGTCGTGGCTGTATAGCAAACAGTATCTGTGATGACGAACAATTAGCAACAGGCGTTTTTTTAAGAATTACTCTCAGATGTGATTAAGGCGAATGGCGCAGATAAAGCATTTGCCAAAGCGGTACAGCAGAAGGTGGGACGAGGCAGTCTGAATTACATTTTACAGATGTATTTCTCACATATCTCAGAGCCTCTCACGGTCGTCGTCGTCGTCGTCGTCGTCGTCACCGCCGCCGCCGCCGCTTCATCAGAAGTAGCAAATGGCCATCGTAGCAAATGCGGCGAGGGACGCCCTGCCTTCGATTCCGAATGCACAAAGTGTGTGGTCTTGTTTCTCAGTCTATATTTGATCGGTCTCGTAAGAGGTTGAATGTAACGAATGGGTGGGAAAGAGCAAGGGGCAGCGGCTGTGTAGAACGAAAACACAAATCCTCAGGGGTGTGAGCGTTTCGAGATGAGTCGCATACATGTATATGTTGGTCGTCAGTGACCATGTGGCCTAATGGATAAGACGTCGAACTTCAGATCTGAAGATTACAGGTTCGAATGCTGTCACGCTTGTGTTTTTCCAGTTCTGAAAAAGAAACATACCGTTTTAATGTAGCAATTGAGCAGTACGAAACCGTCTGAATGTTGCTGTTGACCATTTTTTGCTTGGAGATGCTCTTGTGCTTGAAACACACACAACAAGACCGGTGTTAACTAGCGAAATGGTCGGCAGAGTGCCGACACCGCGAGTTTTGACTGGCACTTGCACATATAAAACAAGGTCGTAAAGTAACTCGTTCGGCTTTTGAGTCACATAAAGTATGTGTGTTAATTTTGACGCCACTAGCTCTGCATGTTGTCATGCAATTTCTTTACCTCTCAGAAATGATTATGACATAAAAGTGAAGTACGTGACGAGTGTGACGTTAGGAAAACATTAGGCTGCATGGAGAGAAACTGTATGGGACCACCCAACCGAAACGAGTACTGTGTCACGTGCTACCCGGCATGTATTCACCGCGATAGCCGGCTAGCTCAGTCGGTAGAGCGTCAGGCTCTCAATCCCAGGGTCGTTGGTTCGAGCCACACGCTGGGCGGAACGGAATTTTGTTCCGCTGCAGATGTAAATTACCGTTTTTCTGATTAACGATATTTAATGAAAATAGCAACTGTTAACTTTGCCTACGTCTCTGTCAGTCTCAAGGAATCTGTATTTGAAGGTGAAGGTGATTTTGTAGACATGTGTGAAAGACATGTTCTGAAATTCAAGTGTTGTTGTTTCGAGAGCACATCGGTTACGTGACAGATGTGTAGCCAAGCAGTAATGGGTCGCCATAGCTGCAAATATTAGCCTGTAATATGAAGTGTTGTCAGCTGAAGTCTGATGATGCAGACGACCGTAAGGACGAAGTACCCAAGAGTACCGCTAGGCCGCGCCTCTTTAGCTCAGTGGTAGAGCACTGGTCTAATAATCTAGGGGTCGTAAGTTCTATCCTCACAGGAGAAAGATGAATTTTGGAAATCAGTTGCGCGTCGTGGCTGTATAGCAAACAGTATCTGTGATGACGAACAATTAGCAACAGGCGTTTTTTTAAGAATTACTCTCAGATGTGATTAAGGCGAATGGCGCAGATAAAGCATTTGCCAAAGCGGTACAGCAGAAGGTGGGACGAGGCAGTCTGAATTACATTTTACAGATGTATTTCTCACATATCTCAGAGCCTCTCGCGGTCGTCGTCGCCGCCGCTTCATCAGAAGTAGCAAATGGCCATCGTAGCAAATGCGGCGAGGGACGCCCTGCCTTCGATTCCGAATGCACAAAGTGTGTGGTCTTGTTTCTCACTCTATATTTGATCGGTCTCGTAAGAGGTTGAATGTAACGAATGGGTGGGAAAGAGCAAGGGGCAGCGGCTGTGTAGAACGAAAACACAAATCCTCAGGGGGTGTGAGCGTTTCGAGATGAGTCGCATACATGTAAATGTTGGTCGTCAGTGACCATGTGGCCTAATGAATATGACGTCGGACTTCGGATCTGAAGATTACAGGTTCGAATGCTGTCACGCTTGTGATTTTCCAGTTCTGAAAAAGATACATATCGTTTTAATGTAGCAATTGAGCAGTACGAAACCGTCTGAATGTTGCTGTTGACCATTTTTTGCTTGGAGATGCTCTTGAGCTTGAAACACACACAACAAGACCGGTGTTAACTAGCGAAATGGTCGGCAGAGTGCCGACACCGCGAGTTTTGACTGGCACTTGCACATATAAAACAAGGTCATAAAGTAACTCGTTCGGCTTTTGAGTCACATAAAGTATGTGTGTTAATTTTGACGCCACTAGCTCTGCATGTTGTCATGCAATTTCTTTACCTCTCAGAAATCATTATGACATAAAAGTGAAGTACGTGACGAGTGTGACGTTAGGAAAACATTAGGCTGCATGGAGAGAAACTGTATGGGACCACCCAACCGAAACGAGTACTGTGTGATGTGCTACCCGGCAGGCATTCACCGCGGTAGCCGGCTAGCTCAGTCGGTAGAGCGTCAGGCTCTTAATCCCAGGGTCGTTGGTTCGAGCCACACGCTGGGCGGAACGGAATTTTGTTCTACTGCAGATGTAAATTACCGTTTTTCTGATTAACGATATTTAATGGAAATAGCAACTGTTAACTTTGCCTATGTCTCTGTCAGTCGCAAGGAATCTGTATTTGAAGGTGAAGGTGATTTTGTAGACATGTGTGAAAGACATGTTCTGAAATGCAAGTGTTGTTGTTTCGAGAGCACATCGGTTACGTGTCAGATGTGTAGCCAAGCAGTAATGGGTCGCCATAGCTGCAAATATTAGCCTGTAATATGAAGTGTTGTCAGCTGAAGTCTGATGATGCAGACGACCGTAAGGACGAAGTATCCAAGACTACCGCTAGGCCGCGCCTCTTTAGCTCAGTGGTACAGCACTGGTCTATTAATCCAGGGGTCGTAAGTTCCATCCCCACAGGAGAAAGATGAATTTTGGAAATCAGTTGCGCGTCGTGGCTGTATAGCAAACAGTATCTGTGATGACGAACAATTAGCAACAGGCGTTTTTTTAAGAACTACTCTCAGATGTGATTAAGGCGAATGGCGCAGATAAAGCATTTGCCAAAGCGGTACAGCAGAAGGTGGGACGAGGCAGTCTGAATTACATTTTACAGATGTATTTCTCACATATCTCAGAGCCTCTCGCGGTCGTCGTCGTCGTCGTCGTCGTCGTTGTCGTCGTCGTCGCCGCCGCTTCTGCAGAAGTAGCAAATGGCCATCGTAGCAAATGCGGCGAGGGACGCCCTGCCTTCGATTCCGAATGCACAAAGTGTGTGGTCTTGTTTCTCAGTCTATATTTGATCGGTCTCGTAAGAGGTTGAATGTAACGAATGGGTGGGAAAGAGCAAGGGGCAGCGGCTGTGTAGAACGAAAACACAAATCCTCAGGGGGAGTGAGCGTTTCGGGATGAGTCGCATACATGTAAATGTTGGTCGTCAGTGACCATGTGGCCTAATGGATAAGACGTCGGACTTCGGATCTGAAGATTACAGGTTCGAATGCTGTCACGCTTGTGTTTTTCCAGTTCTGAAAAAGAAACATACCGTTTTAATGTAGAAATTGAGCAGTACGAAACCGTCTGAATGTTGCTGTTGACCATTTTTTGCTTGGAGATGCTCTTGAGCTTGAAACACACACAACAAGACCGGTGTTAACTAGCGAAATGGTCGGCAGAGTGCCGACACCGCGAGTTTTGACTGGCACTTGCACATATAAAACAAGGTCGTAAAGTAACTCGTTCGGCTTTTGAGTCACATAAAGTATGTGTGTTAATTTTGACGCCACTAGCTCTGCATGTTGTCATGCAATTTCTTTACCTCTCAGAAATGATTATGACATAAAAGTGAAGTACGTGACGAGTGTGACGTTAGGAAAACATTAGGCTGCATGGAGAGAAACTGTATGGGACCACCCAACCGAAACGAGTACTGTGTGACGTGCTACCCGGCAGGAATTCACCGCGGTAGCCGGCTAGCTCAGTCGGTAGAGCGTCAGGCTCTTAATCCCAGGATCGTTGGTTCGAGCCACACGCTGGGCGGAATGGAATTTTGTTCCGCTGCAGATGTAAATTACCGTTTCCTGATTAACGATATTTAATGGAAATAGCAACTGTTAACTTTGCCTACGTCTCTGTCAGTCGCAAGGAATCTGTATTTGAAGGTGAAGGTGATTTTGTACACATGTGTGAAAGACATGTTCTGAAATTCAAGTGTTGTTGTTTCGAGAGCACATCGGTTACGTGTCAGATGTGTAGCCAAGCAGTAATGGGTCGCCATAGCTGCAAATATTAGCCTGTAATATGAAGTGTTGTCAGCTGAAGTCTGATGATGCAGACGACCGTAAGGACGAAGTACTCAAGAGTACCGCTAGGCCACGCCTCTTTAGCTCAGTGGTACAGCACTGATCTAATAATCCAGGGTTCGTAAGTTCCATCCTCGCAGGAGAAAGATGAATTTTGGAAATCAATTGCGCGTCGTGGCTGTATAGCAAACAGTATCTGTGATGACGAACAATTAGCAACAGGCGTTTTTTTAAGAATTACTCTCAGATGTGATTAAGGCGAATGGCGCAGATAAAGCATTTGCCAAAGCGGTACAGCAGAAGGTGGGACGAGGCAGTCTGAATTACATTTTACAGATGTATTTCTCACATATCTCAGAGCCTCTCGCGGTCGTCGTCGCCGCCGCTTCATCAGAAGTAGCAAATGGCCATCGTAACAAATGCGGCGAGGGACGCCCTGCCTTCGATTCCGAATGCACAAAGTGTGTGGTCTTGTTTCTCACTCTATATTTGATCGGTCTCGTAAGAGGTTGAATGTAACGAATGGGTGGGAAAGAGCAAGGGGCAGCGGCTGTGTAGAACGAAAACACAAATCCTCAGGGGGTGTGAGCGTTTCGAGATGAGTCGCATACATGTAAATGTTGGTCGTCAGTGACCATGTGGCCTAATGAATAAGACGTCGGACTTCGGATCTGAAGATTACAGGTTCGAATGCTGTCACGCTTGTGATTTTCCAGTTCTGAAAAAGATACATATCGTTTTAATGTAGCAATTGAGCAGTACGAAACCGTCTGAATGTTGCTGTTGACCATTTTTTGCTTGGAGATGCTCTTGAGCTTGAAACACACACAACAAGACCGGTGTTAACTAGCGAAATGGTCGGCAGAGTGCCGACACCGCGAGTTTTGACTGGCACTTGCACATATAAAACAAGGTCGTAAAGTAACTCGTTCGGCTTTTGAGTCACATAAAGTATGTGTGTTAATTTTGACGCCACTAGCTCTGCATGTTGTCATGCAATTTCTTTACCTCTCAGAAATGATTATGACATAAAAGTGAAGTACGTGACGAGTGTGACGTTAGGAAAACATTAGGCTGCATGGAGAGAAACTGTATGGGACCACCCAACCGAAACGAGTACTGTGTGACGTGCTACCCGGCAGGCATTCACCGCGGTAGCCGGCTAGCTCAGTCGGTAGAGCGTCAGGCTCTTAATCCCAGGGTCGTTGGTTCGAGCCACACGCTGGGCGGAACGGAATTTTGTTCCGCTGCAGATGTAAATTACCGTTTTTCTGATTAACGATATTTAATGGAAATAGCAACTGTTAACTTTGCCTACGTCTCTGTCAGTCGCAAGGAATCTGTATTTGAAGGTGAAGGTGATTTTGTAGACATGTGTGAAAGACATGTTCTGAAATGCAAGTGTTGTTGTTTCGAGAGCACATCGGTTACGTGTCAGATGTGTAGCCAAGCAGTAATGGGTCGCCATAGCTGCAAATATTAGCCTGTAATATGAAGTGTTGTCAGCTGAAGTCTGATGATGCAGACGACCGTAAGGACGAAGTATCCAAGACTACCGCTAGGCCGCGCCTCTTTAGCTCAGTGGTACAGCACTGGTCTATTAATCCAGGGGTCGTAAGTTCCATCCCCACAGGAGAAAGATGAATTTTGGAAATCAGTTGCGCGTCGTGGCTGTATAGCAAACAGTATCTGTGATGACGAACAATTAGCAACAGGCGTTTTTTTAAGAACTACTCTCAGATGTGATTAAGGCGAATGGCGCAGATAAAGCATTTGCCAAAGCGGTACAGCAGAAGGTGGGACGAGGCAGTCTGAATTACATTTTACAGATGTATTTCTCACATATCTCAGAGCCTCTCGCGGTCGTCGTCGTCGTCGTCGTCGTCGTTGTCGTCGTCGTCGCCGCCGCTTCTGCAGAAGTAGCAAATGGCCATCGTAGCAAATGCGGCGAGGGACGCCCTGCCTTCGATTCCGAATGCACAAAGTGTGTGGTCTTGTTTCTCAGTCTATATTTGATCGGTCTCGTAAGAGGTTGAATGTAACGAATGGGTGGGAAAGAGCAAGGGGCAGCGGCTGTGTAGAACGAAAACACAAATCCTCAGGGGGAGTGAGCGTTTCGGGATGAGTCGCATACATGTAAATGTTGGTCGTCAGTGACCATGTGGCCTAATGAATAAGACGTCGGACTTCGGATCTGAAGATTACAGGTTCGAATGCTGTCACGCTTGTGTTTTTCCAGTTCTGAAAAAGAAACATACCGTTTTAATGTAGAAATTGAGCAGTACGAAACGGTCTGAATGTTGCTGTTGACCATTTTTTGCTTGGAGATGCTCTTGAGCTTGAAACACACACAACAAGACCGGTGTTAACTAGCGAAATGGTCGGCAGAGTGCCGACACCGCGAGTTTTGACTGGCACTTGCACATATAAAACAAGGTCGTAAAGTAACTCGTTCGGCTTTTGAGTCACATAAAGTATGTGTGTTAATTTTGACGCCACTAGCTCTGCATGTTGTCATGCAATTTCTTTACCTCTCAGAAATGATTATGACATAAAAGTGAAGTACGTGACGAGTGTGACGTTAGGAAAACATTAGGCTGCATGGAGAGAAACTGTATGGGACCACCCAACCGAAACGAGTACTGTGTCACGTGCTACCCGGCAGGTATTCACCGCGGTAGCCGGCTAGCTCAGTCGGTAGAGCGTCAGGCTCTTAATCCCAGTGTCGTTGGTTCGAGCCACACGCTGGGCGGAACGGAATTTTGTTCCGCTGCAGATGTAAATTACCGTTTTTCTGATTAACGATATTTAATGGAAATAGCAACTGTTAACTTTGCCTACAACTCTGTCAGTCGCAAGGAATCTGAATTTGAAGGTGAAGGTGATTTTGTACACATGTGTGAAAGACATGTTCTGAAATGCAAGTGTTGTTGTTTCGAGAGCACATCGGTTACGTGTCAGATGTGTAGCCAAGCAGTAATGGGTCGCCATAGCTGCAAATATTAGCCTGTAATATGAAGTGTTGTCAGCTGCAGTCTGATGATGCAGACGACCGTAAGGACGACGTACCCATTAGTACCGCTAGGCCGCGCCTCTTTAGCTCAGTGGTAGAGCACTGGTCTAATAATCCAGGGGTCGTAAGTTCCATCCTCACAGGAGAAAGATGAATTTTGGAAATCAGTTGCGCGTCGTGGCTGTATAGCAAACAGTATCTGTGATGAAGAACAATTAGCAACAGGCGTTTTTTTAAGAATTACTCTCAGATGTGATTAAGGCGAATGGCGCAGATAAAGCATTTGCCAAAGCGGTACAGCAGAAGGTGGGACGAGGCAGTCTGAATTACATTTTACAGATGTATTTCTCACATATCTCAGAGCCTCTCGCGGTCGTCCTCGTCGTCGTCGACGTCGCCGCCACTGCCGCTTCTGCAGAAGTAGCAAATGGCCATCGTAGCAAATGCGGCGAGGGACGCCCTGCCTTCGATTCCGAATGCACATAGTGTGTGGTCTTGTTTCTCAGTCTATATTTGATCGGTCTCGTAAGAGGTTGAATGTAACTAATGGGTGGGAAAGAGCAAGGGGCAGCGGCTGTTTAGAACGAAAACACAAATCCTCAGGGGTGTGAGCGTTTAGAGATGAGTCGCATACATGTAAATGTTGGTCGTCACTGACCATGTGGCCTAATGGATAAGACGTCGGACTTCGGATCTGAAGATTACAGGTTCGAATGCTGTCACGCTTGTGTTTTTCCAGTTCTGAAAAAGAAACATACCGTTTTAATGTAGCAATTGAGCAGTACGAAACCGTCTGAATGTTGCTGTTGACCATTTTTTGCTTGGAGATGCTCTTGAGCTTGAAACACACACAACAAGACCGGTGTTAACTAGCGAAATGGTCGGCAGAGTGCCGACACCACGAGTTTTGACTGGCACTTGCACATATAAAACAAGGTCGTAAAGTAACTCGTTCGGCTTTTGAGTCACATAAAGTATGTGTGTTAACTTTGACGCCACTAGCTCTGCATGTTGTCATGCAATTTCTTTACCTCTCAGAAATGATTATGACATAAAAGTGAAGTACGTGACGAGTGTGACGTTAGGAAAACATTAGGCTGCATGGAGAGAAACTGTATGGGACCACCCAACCGAAACGAGTACTGTGTCACGTGCTACCCGGCAGGCATTCACCGCGGTAGCCGGCTAGCTCAGTCGGTAGAGCGTCAGGCTCACAATCCCAGGGTCGTTGGTTCGAGCCACACACTGGGCGGAACGGAATTTTGTTCCGCTGCAGATGTAAATTACCGTTTTTCTGATTAACGATATTTAATGAAAATAGCAACTGTTAACTTTGCCTACGTCTCTGTCAGTCTCAAGGAATCTGTATTTGAAGGTGAAGGTGATTTTGTAGACATGTGTGAAAGACATGTTCTGAAATGCAAGTGTTGTTGTTTCGAGAGCACATCGGTTACGTGTCAGATGTGTAGCCAAGCAGTAATGGGTCGCCATAGCTGCAAATATTAGCCTGTAATATGAAGTTTTGTCAGCTGAAGTCTGATGATGCAGACGACCGTAAGGACGAAGTATCCAAGACTACCGCTAGGCCGCGCCTCTTTATCTCAGTGGTACAGCACTGGTCTAATAATCCAGGGGTCGTAAGTTCCATCCCCACAGGAGAAATATGAATTTTGGAAATCAGTTGCGCGTCGTGGCTGTATAGCAAACAGTATCTGTGATGACGAACAATTAGCAACAGGCGTTTTTTTAAGAACTACTCTCAGATGTGATTAAGGCGAATGGCGCAGATAAAGCATTTGCCAAAGCGGTACAGCAGAAGGTGGGACGAGGCAGTCTGAATTACATTTTACAGATGTATTTCTCACATATCTCAGAGCCTCTCGCGGTCGTCGTCGTCGTCGTCGTCGTCGTTGTCGTCGTCGTCGCCGCCGCTTCTGCAGAAGTAGCAAATGGCCATCGTAGCAAATGCGGCGAGGGACGCCCTGCCTTCGATTCCGAATGCACAATGTGTGTGGTCTTGTTTCTCAGTCTATATTTGATCGGTCTCGTAAGAGGTTGAATGTAACGAATGGGTGGGAAAGAGCAAGGGGCAGCGGCTGTGTAGAACGAAAACACAAATCCTCAGGGGGAGTGAGCGTTTCGGGATGAGTCGCATACATGTAAATGTTGGTCGTCAGTGACCATGTGGCCTAATGAATAAGACGTCGGACTTCGGATCTGAAGATTACAGGTTCGAATGCTGTCACGCTTGTGTTTTTCCAGTTCTGAAAAAGAAACATACCGTTTTAATGTAGAAATTGAGCAGTACGAAACCGTCTGAATGTTGCTGTTGACCATTTTTTGCTTGGAGATGCTCTTGAGCTTGAAACACACACAACAAGACCGGTGTTAACTAGCGAAATGGTCGGCAGAGTGCCGACACCGCGAGTTTTGACTGGCACTTGCACATATAAAACAAGGTCGTAAAGTAACTCGTTCGGCTTTTGAGTCACATAAAGTATGTGTGTTAATTTTGACGCCACTAGCTCTGCATGTTGTCATGCAATTTCTTTACCTCTCAGAAATGATTATGACATAAAAGTGAAGTACGTGACGAGTGTGACGTTAGGAAAACATTAGGCTGCATGGAGAGAAACTGTATGGGACCACCCAACCGAAACGAGTACTGTGTGACGTGCTACCCGGCAGGTATTCACCGCGGTAGCCGGCTAGCTCAGTCGGTAGAGCGTCAAGCTCTTAATCCCAGGGTCGTTGGTTCGAGCCACACGCTGGGCGGAACGGAATTTTGTTCCGCTGCAGATGTAAATTACCGTTTTTCTGATTAACGATATTTAATGGAAATAGCAACTGTTAACTTTGCCTACGTCTCTGTCAGTCGCAAGGAATCTGTATTTGAAGGTGAAGGTGATTTTGTACACATGTGTGAAAGACATGTTCTGAAATGCAAGTTTTGTTGTTTCGAGAGCACATCGGTTACGTGTCAGATGTGTAGCCAAGCAGTAATGGGTCGCCATAGCTGCAAATATTAGCCTGTAATATGAAGTGTTGTCAGCTGAAGTCTGATGATGCAGACGACCGTAAGGACGAAGTATCCAAGACTACCGCTAGGCCGCGCCTCTTTAGCTCAGTGGTACAGCACTGGTCTAATAATCCAGGGGTCGTAAGTTCCATCCTCACAGGAGAAAGATGAATTTTGGAAATCAGTTGCGCGTCGTGGCTGTATAGCAAACAGTATCTGTGATGACGAACAATTAGCAACAGGCGTTTTTTTAAGAATTACTCTCAGATGTGATTAAGGCGAATGGCGCAGATAAAGCATTTGCCAAAGCGGTACAGCAGAAGGTGGGACGAGGCAGTCTGAATTACATTTTACAGATGTATTTCTCACATATCTCAGAGCCTCTCGCGGTCGTCCTCGTCGTCGTCGTCGTCGCCGCCACTGCCGCTTCTGCAGAAGTAGCAAATGGCCATCGTAGCAAATGCGGCGAGGGACGCCCTGCCTTCGATTCCGAATGCACAAAGTGTGTGGTCTTGTTTCTCAGTCTATATTTGATCGGTCTCGTAAGAGGTTGAATGTAACTAATGGGTGGGAAAGAGCAAGGGGCAGCGGCTGTTTAGAACGAAAACACAAATCCTCAGGGGTGTGAGCGTTTAGAGATGAGTCGCATACATGTAAATGTTGGTCGTCACTGACCATGTGGCCTAATGGATAAGACGTCGGACTTCGGATCTGAAGATTACAGGTTCGAATGCTGTCACGCTTGTGTTTTTCCAGTTCTGAAAAAGAAACATACCGTTTTAATGTAGCAATTGAGCAGTACGAAACCGTCTGAATGTTGCTGTTGACCATTTTTTGCTTGGAGATGCTCTTGAGCTTGAAACACACACAACAAGACCGGTGTTAACTAGCGAAATGGTCGGCAGAGTGCCGACACCACGAGTTTTGACTGGCACTTGCACATATAAAACAAGGTCGTAAAGTAACTCGTTCGGCTTTTGAGTCACATAAAGTATGTGTGTTAATTTTGACGCCACTAGCTCTGCATGTTGTCATGCAATTTCTTTACCTCTCAGAAATGATTATGACATAAAAGTGAAGTACGTGACGAGTGTGACGTTAGGAAAACATTAGGCTGCATGGAGAGAAACTGTATGGGACCACCCAACCGAAACGAGTACTGTGTGACGTGCTACCCGGCAGGTATTCACCGCGGTAGCCGGCTAGCTCAGTCGGTAGAGCGTCAGGCTCTTAATCCCAGTGTCGTTGGTTCGAGCCACACGCTGGGCGGAACGGAATTTTGTTCCGCTGCAGATGTAAATTACCGTTTTTCTGATTAACGATATTTAATGGAAATAGCAACTGTTAACTTTGCCTACAACTCTGTCAGTCGCAAGGAATCTGAATTTGAAGGTGAAGGTGATTTTGTACACATGTGTGAAAGACATGTTCTGAAATGCAAGTGTTGTTGTTTCGAGAGCACATCGGTTACGTGTCAGATGTGTAGCCAAGCAGTAATGGGTCGCCATAGCTGCAAATATTAGCCTGTAATATGAAGTGTTGTCAGCTGAAGTCTGATGATGCAGACGACCGTAAGGACGACGTACCCATTAGTACCGCTAGGCCGCGCCTCTTTAGCTCAGTGGTAGAGCACTGGTCTAATAATCCAGGGGTCGTAAGTTCCATCCTCACAGGAGAAAGATGAATTTTGGAAATCAGTTGCGCGTCGTGGCTGTATAGCAAACAGTATCTGTGATGACGAACAATTAGCAACAGGCGTTTTTTTAAGAATTACTCTCAGATGTGATTAAGGCGAATGGCGCAGATAAAGCATTTGCCAAAGCGGTACAGCAGAAGGTGGGACGAGGCAGTCTGAATTACATTTTACAGATGTATTTCTCACATATCTCAGAGCCTCTCGCGGTCGTCCTTGTCGTCGTCGTCGTCGCCGCCACTGCCGCTTCTGCAGAAGTAGCAAATGGCCATCGTAGCAAATGCGGCGAGGGACGCCCTGCCTTCGATTCCGAATGCACAAAGTGTGTGGTCTTGTTTCTCAGTCTATATTTGATCGGTCTCGTAAGAGGTTGAATGTAACTAATGGGTGGGAAAGAGCAAGGGGCAGCGGCTGTTTAGAACGAAAACACAAATCCTCAGGGGTGTGAGCGTTTAGAGATGAGTCGCATACATGTAAATGTTGGTCGTCACTGACCATGTGGCCTAATGGATAAGACGTCGGACTTCGGATCTGAAGATTACAGGTTCGAATGCTGTCACGCTTGTGTTTTTCCAGTTCTGAAAAAGAAACATACCGTTTTAATGTAGCAATTGAGCAGTACGAAACCGTCTGAATGTTGCTGTTGACCATTTTTTGCTTGGAGATGCCCTTGAGCTTGAAACACACACAACAAGACCGGTGTTAACTAGCGAAATGGTCGGCAGAGTGCCGACACCACGAGTTTTGACTGGCACTTGCACATATAAAACAAGGTCGTAAAGTAACTCGTTCGGCTTTTGAGTCACATAAAGTATGTGTGTTAATTTTGACGCCACTAGCTCTGCATGTTGTCATGCAATTTCTTTACCTCTCAGAAATGATTATGACATAAAAGTGAAGTACGTGACGAGTGTGACGTTAGGAAAACATTAGGCTGCATGGAGAGAAACTGTATGGGACCACCCAACCGAAACGAGTACTGTGTCACGTGCTACCCGGCAGGAATTCACCGCGGTAGCCGGCTAGCTCAGTCGGTAGAGCGTCAGGCTCTTAATCCCAGTGTCGTTGGTTCGAGCCACACGCTGGGCGGAACGGAATTTTGTTCCGCTGCAGATGTAAATTACCGTTTTTCTGATTAACGATATTTAATGGAAATAGCAACTGTTAACTTTGCCTACGTCTCTGTCAGTCGCAAGGAATCTGTATTTGAAGGTGAAGGTGATTTTGTACACATATGTGAAAGACATGTTCTGAAATGCAAGTGTTGTTGTTTCGAGAGCACATCGGTTACGTGTCAGATGTGTAGCCAAGCAGTAATGGGTCGCCATAGCTGCAAATATTAGCCTGTAATATGAAGTGTTGTCAGCTGAAGTCTGATGATGCAGACGACCGTAAGGACGACGTACCCATTAGTACCGCTAGGCCGCGCCTCTTTAGCTCAGTGGTAGAGCACTGGTCTAATAATCCAGGGGTCGTAAGTTCCATCCTCACAGGAGAAAGATGAATTTTGGAAATCAGTTGCTCGTCGTGGCTGTATAGCAAACAGTATCTGTGATGACGAACAATTAGCAACAGGCGTTTTTTTAAGAATTACTCTCAGATGTGATTAAGGCGAATGGCGCAGATAAAGCATTTGCCAAAGCGGTACAGCAGAAGGTGGGACGAGGCAGTCTGAATTACATTTTACAGAGTATTTCTCACATATCTCAGAGCCTCTCGCGGTCGTCGTCGTCGTCGTCGTCGTCGTTGTCGTCGTCGTCGCCGCCGCTTCTGCAGAAGTAGCAAATGGCCATCGTAGCAAATGCGGCGAGGGACGCCCTGCCTTCGATTCCGAATGCACAAAGTGTGTGGTCTTGTTTCTCACTCTATATTTGATCGGTCTCGTAAGAGGTTGAATGTAACGAATGGGTGGGAAAGAGCAAGGGGCAGCGGCTGTGTAGAACGAAAACACAAATTCTCAGGGGGTGTGAGCGTTTCGAGATGAGTCGCATACATGTGAATGTTGGTCGTCAGTGACCATGTGGCCTAATGGATAAGACGTCGGACTTCGGATCTGAAGATTACAGGTTCGAATGCTGTCACGCTTGTGTTTTTCCAGTTCTGAAAAAGAAACATACCGTTTTAATGTAGCAATTGAGCAGTACGAAACCGTCTGAATGTTGCTGTTGACCATTTTTTGCTTGGAGATGCTCTTGAGCTTGAAACACACACAACAAGACCGGTGTTAACTAGCGAAATGGTCGGCAGAGTGCCGACACCGCGAGTTTTGACTGGCACTTGCACATATAAAACAAGGTCGTAAAGTAACTCGTTCGGGTTTGAGTCACATAATGTATGTGTGTTAATTTTGACGCCACTAGCTCTGCATGTTGTCATGCAATTTCTTTACCTCTCAGAAATGATTATGACATAAAAGTTAAGTACGTGACGAGTGTGACGTTAGGAAAACATAAGGCAGCATGGAGAGAAACTGTATGGGACCACCCAACCGAAACGAGTACTGTGTGACGTGCTACCCGGCAGATATTCACCGCGGTAGCCGGCTAGCTCAGTCGGTAGAGCGTCAGGCTCTTAATCCCAGGGTCGTTGGTTCGAGACACACGCTGGGCGGAACGGAATTTTGTTCCGCTGCAGATGTAAATTACCGTTTTTCTGATTAACGATATTTAATGGAAATAGCAACTGTTAACTTTGCCTACGTCTCTGTCAGTCGCAAGGAATCTGTATTTGAAGGTGAAGGTGATTTTGTACACATGTGTGGAAGACATGTTCTGAAATGCAAGTGTTGTTGTTTCGAGAGCACATCGGTTACGTGTCAGATGTGTAGCCAAGCAGTAATGGGTCGCCATAGCTGCAAATATTAGCCTGTAATATGAAGTGTTGTCAGCTGAAGTCTGATGATGCAGACGACCGTAAGGACGACGTACCCATTAGTACCGCTAGGCCGCGCCTCTTTAGCTCAGTGGTAGAGCACTGGTCTAATAATCCAGGGGTCGTAAGTTCCATCCTCACAGGAGAAAGATGAATTTTGGAAATCAGTTGCGCGTCGTGGCTGTATAGCAAACAGTATCTGTGATGACGAACAATTAGCAACAGGCGTTTTTTTAAGAATTACTCTCAGATGTGATTAAGGCGAATGGCGCAGATAAAGCATTTGCCAAAGCGGTACAGCAGAAGGTGGGACGAGGCAGTCTGAATTACATTTTACAGATGTATTTCTCACATATCTCAGAGCCTCTCGCGGTCGTCCTTGTCGTCGTCGTCGTCGCCGCCACTGCCGCTTCTGCAGAAGTAGCAAATGGCCATCGTAGCAAATGCGGCGAGGGACGCCCTGCCTTCGATTCCGAATGCACAAAGTGTGTGGTCTTGTTTCTCAGTCTATATTTGATCGGTCTCGTAAGAGGTTGAATGTAACTAATGGGTGGGAAAGAGCAAGGGGCAGCGGCTGTTTAGAACGAAAACACAAATCCTCAGGGGTGTGAGCGTTTAGAGATGAGTCGCATACATGTAAATGTTGGTCGTCACTGACCATGTGGCCTAATGGATAAGACGTCGGACTTCGGATCTGAAGATTACAGGTTCGAATGCTGTCACGCTTGTGTTTTTCCAGTTCTGAAAAAGAAACATACCGTTTTAATGTAGCAATTGAGCAGTACGAAACCGTCTGAATGTTGCTGTTGACCATTTTTTGCTTGGAGATGCTCTTGAGCTTGAAACACACACAACAAGACCGGTGTTAACTAGCGAAATGGTCGGCAGAGTGCCGACACCACGAGTTTTGACTGGCACTTGCACATATAAAACAAGGTCGTAAAGTAACTCGTTCGGCTTTTGAGTCACATAAAGTATGTGTGTTAATTTTGACGCCACTAGCTCTGCATGTTGTCATGCAATTTCTTTACCTCTCAGAAATGATTATGACATAAAAGTGAAGTACGTGACGAGTGTGACGTTAGGAAAACATTAGGCTGCATGGAGAGAAACTGTATGGGACCACCCAACCGAAACGAGTACTGTGTGACGTGCTACCCGGCAGGTATTCACCGCGGTAGATGGCTAGCTCAGTCGGTAGAGCGTCAAGCTCTTAATCCCAGGGTCGTTGGTTCGAGCCACACGCTGGGCGGAACGGAATTTTGTTCCGCTGCAGATGTAAATTACCGTTTTTCTGATTAACGATATTTAATGGAAATAGCAACTGTTAACTTTGCCTACGTCTCTGTCAGTCGCAAGGAATCTGTATTTGAAGGTGAAGGTGATTTTGTACACATGTGTGAAAGACATGTTCTGAAATGCAAGTGTTGTTGTTTCGAGAGCACATCGGTTACGTGTCAGATGTGTAGCCAAGCAGTAATGGGTCGCCATAGCTGCAAATATTAGCCTGTAATATGAAGTGTTGTCAGCTGAAGTCTGATGATGCAGACGACCGTAAGGACGAAGTATCCAAGACTACCGCTAGGCCGCGCCTCTTTAGCTCAGTGGTACAGCACTGGTCTAATAATCCAGGGGTCGTAAGTTCCATCCTCACAGGAGAAAGATGAATTTTGGAAATCAGTTGCGCGTCGTGGCTGTATAGCAAACAGTATCTGTGATGACGAACAATTAGCAACAGGCGTTTTTTTAAGAATTACTCTCAGATGTGATTAAGGCGAATGGCGCAGATAAAGCATTTGCCAAAGCGGTACAGCAGAAGGTGGGACGAGGCAGTCTGAATTACATTTTACAGATGTATTTCTCACATATCTCAGAGCCTCTCGCGGTCGTCCTCGTCGTCGTCGTCGTCGCCGCCACTGCCGCTTCTGCAGAAGTAGCAAATGGCCATCGTAGCAAATGCGGCCAGGGACGCCCTGCCTTCGATTCCGAATGCGCAAAGTGTGTGGTCTTGTTTCTCAGTCTATATTTGATCGGTCTCGTAAGAGGTTGAATGTAACTAATGGGTGGGAAAGAGCAAGGGGCAGCGGCTGTTTAGAACGAAAACACAAATCATCAGGGGTGTGAGCGTTTAGAGATGAGTCGCATACATGTAAATGTTGGTCGTCACTGACCATGTGGCCTAATGGATAAGACGTCGGACTTCGGATCTGAAGATTACAGGTTCGAATGCTGTCACGCTTGTGTTTTTCCAGTTCTGAAAAATAAACATACCGTTTTAATGTAGCAATTGAGCAGTACGAAACCGTCTGAATGTTGCTGTTGACCATTTTTTGCTTGGAGATGCTCTTGAGCTTGAAACACACACAACAAGACCGGTGTTAACTAGCGAAATGGTCGGCAGAGTGCCGACACCACGAGTTTTGACTGGCACTTGCACATATAAAACAAGGTCGTAAAGTAACTCGTTCGGCTTTTGAGTCACATAAAGTATGTGTGTTAATTTTGACGCCACTAGCTCTGCATGTTGTCATGCAATTTCTTTACCTCTCAGAAATGATTATGACATAAAAGTGAAGTACGTGACGAGTGTGACGTTAGGAAAACATTAGGCTGCATGGAGAGAAACTGTATGGGACCACCCAACCGAAACGAGTACTGTGTCACGTGCTACCCGGCAGTAATTCACCGCGGTAGCCGGCTAGCTCAGTCGGTAGAGCGTCAGGCTCTTAATCCCAGGGTCGTTGGTTCGAGCCACACGCTGGGCGGAACGGAATTTTGTTCCGCTGCAGATGTAAATTACCGTTTTTCTGATTAACGATATTTAATGGAAATAGCAACTGTTAACTTTGCCTACGTCTCTGTCAGTCGCAAGGAATCTGTATTTGAAGGTGAAGGTGATTTTGTACACATATGTGAAAGACATGTTCTGAAATGCAAGTGTTGTTGTTTCGAGAGCACATCGGTTACGTGTCAGATGTGTAGCCAAGCAGTAATGGGTCGCCATAGCTGCAAATATTAGCCTGTAATATGAAGTGTTGTCAGCTGAAGTCTGATGATGCAGACGACCGTAAGGACGACGTACCCATTAGTACCGCTAGGCCGCGCCTCTTTATCTCAGTGGTAGAGCACTGGTCTAATAATCCAGGGGTCGTAAGTTCCATCCTCACAGGAGAAAGATGAATTTTGGAAATCAGTTGCGCGTCGTGGCTGTATAGCAAACAGTATCTGTGATGACGAACAATTAGCAACAGGCGTTTTTTTAAGAATTACTCTCAGATGTGATTAAGGCGAATGGCGCAGATAAAGCATTTGCCAAAGCGGTACAGCAGAAGGTGGGACGAGGCAGTCTGAATTACATTTTACAGAGTATTTCTCACATATCTCAGAGCCTCTCGCGGTCGTCGTCGTCGTCGTCGTCGTCGTTGTCGTCGTCGTCGCCGCCGCTTCTGCAGAAGTAGCAAATGGCCATCGTAGCAAATGCGGCGAGGGACGCCCTGCCTTCGATTCCGAATGCACAAAGTGTGTGGTCTTGTTTCTCACTCTATATTTGATCGGTCTCGTAAGAGGTTGAATGTAACGAATGGGTGGGAAAGAGCAAGGGGCAGCGGCTGTGTAGAACGACAACACAAATCCTCAGGGGTTTGAGCGTTTCGAGATGAGTCGCATACATGTAAATGTTGGTCGTCACTGACCATGTGGCCTAATGGATAAGACGTCGGACTTCGGATCTGAAGATTACAGGTTCGAATGCTGTCACGCTTGTGTTTTTCCAGTTCTGAAAAAGAAACATACCGTTTTAATGTAGCAATTGAGCAGTACGAAACCGTCTGAATGTTGCTGTTGACCATTTTTTGCTTGGAGATGCTCTTGAGCTTGAAACACACACAACAAGACCGGTGTTAACTAGCGAAATGGTCGGCAGAGTGCCGACACCGCGAGTTTTGACTGGCACTTGCACATATAAAACAAGGTCGTAAAGTAACTCGTTCGGCTTTTGAGTCACATAAAGTATGTGTGTTAATTTTGACGCCACTAGCTCTGCATGTTGTCATGCAATTTCTTTACCTCTCAGAAATGATTATGACATAAAAGTGAAGTACGTGACGAGTGTGACGTTAGGAAAACATTAGGCTGCATGGAGAGAAACTGTATGGGACCACCCAACCGAAACGAGTACTGTGTGACGTGCTACCCGGCAGGTATTCACCGTGGTAGCCGGCTATCTCAGTCGGTAGAGCGTCAGGCTCTCAATCCCAGGGTCGTTGGTTCGAGCCACACGCTGGGTGGAACGGAATTTTGTTCCGCTGCAGATGTAAATTACCGTTTGTCTGATTAACGATATTTAATGGAAATAGCAACTGTTAACTTTGCCTACGTCTCTGTCAGTCGCAAGGAATCTGTATTTGAAGGTGAAGGTGATTTTGTACACATGTGTGGAAGACATGTTCTGAAATGCAAGTGTTGTTGTTTCGAGAGCACATCGGTTACGTGTCAGATGTGTAGCCAAGCAGTAATGGGTCGCCATAGCTGCAAATATTAGCCTGTAATATGAAGTGTTGTCAGCTGAAGTCTGATGATGCAGACGACCGTAAGGACGAAGTACCCAAGAGTACCGCTAGGCCGCGCCTCCTTAGCTCAGTGGTAGAGCACTGGTCTAATAATCCAGGGGTCGTAAGTTCCATCCTCACAGGAGAAAGATGAATTTTGGAAATCAGTTGCGCGTCGTGGCTGTATAGCAAACAGTATCTGTGATGACGAACAATTAGCAACAGGCGTTTTTTTAAGAATTACTCTCAGATGTGATTAAGGCGAATGGCGCAGATAAAGCATTTGCCAAAGCGGTACAGCAGAAGGTGGGACGAGGCAGTCTGAATTACATTTTACAGAGTATTTCTCACATATCTCAGAGCCTCTCGCGGTCGTCGTCGTCGTCGTCGTCGTCGTTGTCGTCGTCGTCGCCGCCGCTTCTGCAGAAGTAGCAAATGGCCATCGTAGCAAATGCGGCGAGGGACGCCCTGCCTTCGATTCCGAATGCACAAAGTGTGTGGTCTTGTTTCTCAGTCTATATTTGATCGGTCTCGTAAGAGGTTGAATGTAACGAATGGGTGGGAAAGAGCAAGGGGCAGCGGCTGTGTAGAACGAAAACACAAATTCTCAGGGGGTGTGAGCGTTTCGGGATGAGTCGCATACATGTGAATGTTGGTCGTCAGTGACCATGTGGCCTAATGGATAAGACGTCGGACTTCGGATCTGAAGATTACAGGTTCGAATGCTGTCACGCTTGTGTTTTTCCAGTTCTGAAAAATAAACATACCGTTTTAATGTAGCAATTGAGCAGTACGAAACCGTCTGAATGTTGCTGTTGACCATTTTTTGCTTGGAGATGCTCTTGAGCTTGAAACACACACAACAAGACCGGTGTTAACTAGCGAAATGGTCGGCAGAGTGCCGACACCGCGAGTTTTGACTGGCACTTGCACATATAAAACAAGGTCGTAAAGTAACTCGTTCGGCTTTTGAGTCACATAAAGTATGTGTGTTAATTTTGACGCCACTAGCTCTGCATGTTGTCATGCAATTTCTTTACCTCTCAGAAATGATTATGACATAAAAGTGAAGTACGTGACGAGTGTGACGTTAGGAAAACATTAGGCTGCATGGAGAGAAACTGTATGGGACCACCCAACCGAAACGAGTACTGTGTCACGTGCTACCCGGCAGTAATTCACCGCGGTAGCCGGCTAGCTCAGTCGGTAGAGCGTCAGGCTCTTAATCCCAGGGTCGTTGGTTCGAGCCACACGCTGGGCGGAACGGAATTTTGTTCCGCTGCAGATGTAAATTACCGTTTTTCTGATTAACGATATTTAATGGAAATAGCAACTGTTAACTTTGCCTACGTCTCTGTCAGTCGCAAGGAATCTGTATTTGAAGGTGAAGGTGATTTTGTACACATATGTGAAAGACATGTTCTGAAATGCAAGTGTTGTTGTTTCGAGAGCACATCGGTTACGTGTCAGATGTGTAGCCAAGCAGTAATGGGTCGCCATAGCTGCAAATATTAGCCTGTAATATGAAGTGTTGTCAGCTGAAGTCTGATGATGCAGACGACCGTAAGGACGACGTACCCATTAGTACCGCTAGGCCGCGCCTCTTTATCTCAGTGGTAGAGCACTGGTCTAATAATCCAGGGGTCGTAAGTTCCATCCTCACAGGAGAAAGATGAATTTTGGAAATCAGTTGCGCGTCGTGGCTGTATAGCAAACAGTATCTGTGATGACGAACAATTAGCAACAGGCGTTTTTTTAAGAATTACTCTCAGATGTGATTAAGGCGAATGGCGCAGATAAAGCATTTGCCAAAGCGGTACAGCAGAAGGTGGGACGAGGCAGTCTGAATTACATTTTACAGAGTATTTCTCACATATCTCAGAGCCTCTCGCGGTCGTCGTCGTCGTCGTCGTCGTCGTTGTCGTCGTCGTCGCCGCCGCTTCTGCAGAAGTAGCAAATGGCCATCGTAGCAAATGCGGCGAGGGACGCCCTGCCTTCGATTCCGAATGCACAAAGTGTGTGGTCTTGTTTCTCACTCTATATTTGATCGGTCTCGTAAGAGGTTGAATGTAACGAATGGGTGGGAAAGAGCAAGGGGCAGCGGCTGTGTAGAACGACAACACAAATCCTCAGGGGTTTGAGCGTTTCGAGATGAGTCGCATACATGTAAATGTTGGTCGTCACTGACCATGTGGCCTAATGGATAAGACGTCGGACTTCGGATCTGAAGATTACAGGTTCGAATGCTGTCACGCTTGTGTTTTTCCAGTTCTGAAAAAGAAACATACCGTTTTAATGTAGCAATTGAGCAGTACGAAACCGTCTGAATGTTGCTGTTGACCATTTTTTGCTTGGAGATGCTCTTGAGCTTGAAACACACACAACAAGACCGGTGTTAACTAGCGAAATGGTCGGCAGAGTGCCGACACCGCGAGTTTTGACTGGCACTTGCACATATAAAACAAGGTCGTAAAGTAACTCGTTCGGCTTTTGAGTCACATAAAGTATGTGTGTTAATTTTGACGCCACTAGCTCTGCATGTTGTCATGCAATTTCTTTACCTCTCAGAAATGATTATGACATAAAAGTGAAGTACGTGACGAGTGTGACGTTAGGAAAACATTAGGCTGCATGGAGAGAAACTGTATGGGACCACCCAACCGAAACGAGTACTGTGTGACGTGCTACCCGGCAGGTATTCACCGTGGTAGCCGGCTATCTCAGTCGGTAGAGCGTCAGGCTCTCAATCCCAGGGTCGTTGGTTCGAGCCACACGCTGGGTGGAACGGAATTTTGTTCCGCTGCAGATGTAAATTACCGTTTGTCTGATTAACGATATTTAATGGAAATAGCAACTGTTAACTTTGCCTACGTCTCTGTCAGTCGCAAGGAATCTGTATTTGAAGGTGAAGGTGATTTTGTACACATGTGTGGAAGACATGTTCTGAAATGCAAGTGTTGTTGTTTCGAGAGCACATCGGTTACGTGTCAGATGTGTAGCCAAGCAGTAATGGGTCGCCATAGCTGCAAATATTAGCCTGTAATATGAAGTGTTGTCAGCTGAAGTCTGATGATGCAGACGACCGTAAGGACGAAGTACCCAAGAGTACCGCTAGGCCGCGCCTCCTTAGCTCAGTGGTAGAGCACTGGTCTAATAATCCAGGGGTCGTAAGTTCCATCCTCACAGGAGAAAGATGAATTTTGGAAATCAGTTGCGCGTCGTGGCTGTATAGCAAACAGTATCTGTGATGACGAACAATTAGCAACAGGCGTTTTTTTAAGAATTACTCTCAGATGTGATTAAGGCGAATGGCGCAGATAAAGCATTTGCCAAAGCGGTACAGCAGAAGGTGGGACGAGGCAGTCTGAATTACATTTTACAGAGTATTTCTCACATATCTCAGAGCCTCTCGCGGTCGTCGTCGTCGTCGTCGTCGTCGTTGTCGTCGTCGTCGCCGCCGCTTCTGCAGAAGTAGCAAATGGCCATCGTAGCAAATGCGGCGAGGGACGCCCTGCCTTCGATTCCGAATGCACAAAGTGTGTGGTCTTGTTTCTCAGTCTATATTTGATCGGTCTCGTAAGAGGTTGAATGTAACGAATGGGTGGGAAAGAGCAAGGGGCAGCGGCTGTGTAGAACGAAAACACAAATTCTCAGGGGGTGTGAGCGTTTCGGGATGAGTCGCATACATGTGAATGTTGGTCGTCAGTGACCATGTGGCCTAATGGATAAGACGTCGGACTTCGGATCTGAAGATTACAGGTTCGAATGCTGTCACGCTTGTGTTTTTCCAGTTCTGAAAAAGAAACATACCGTTTTAATGTAGCAATTGAGCAGTACGAAACCGTCTGAATGTTGCTGTTGACCATTTTTTGCTTGGAGATGCTCTTGAGCTTGAAACACACACAACAAGACCGGTGTTAACTAGCGAAATGGTCGGCAGAGTGCCGACACCGCGAGTTTTGACTGGCACTTGCACATATAAAACAAGGTCGTAAAGTAACTCGTTCGGGTTTGAGTCACATAATGTATGTGTGTTAATTTTGACGCCACTAGCTCTGCATGTTGTCATGCAATTTCTTTACCTCTCAGAAATGATTATGACATAAAAGTTAAGTACGTGACGAGTGTGACGTTAGGAAAACATAAGGCAGCATGGAGAGAAACTGTATGGGACCACCCAACCGAAACGAGTACTGTGTGACGTGCTACCCGGCAGATATTCAGCGCGGTAGCCGGCTAGCTCAGTCGGTAGAGCGTCAGGCTCTTAATCCCAGGGTCGTTGGTTCGAGACACACGCTGGGCGGAACGGAATTTTGTTCCGCTGCAGATGTAAATTACCGTTTTTCTGATTAACGATATTTAATGGAAATAGCAACTGTTAACTTTGCCTACGACTCTGTCAGTCGCAAGGAATCTGAATTTGAAGGTGAAGGTGATTTTGTAGACATGTGTGAAAGACATGTTCTGAAATGCAAGTGTTGTTGTTTCGAGAGCACATCGGTTACGTGTCAGATGTGTAGCCAAGCAGTAATGGGTCGCCATAGCTGCAAATATTAGCCGGTAATATGAAGTGTTGTCAGCTGAAGTCTGATGATGCAGACGACCGTAAGGACGAAGTACCCAAGAGTACCGCTAGGCCGCGCCTCTTTAGCTAAGTGGTAGAGCACTGGTCTAATAATCCAGGGGTCGTAAGTTCCATCCTCACAGGAGAAAGATGAATTTTGGAAATCAGTTGCGCATCGTGGCTGTATAGCAAACAGTATCTGTGATGACGAACAATTAGCAACAGGCATTTTTTTAAGAATTACTCTCAGATGTGATTAAGGCGAATGGCGCAGATAAAGCATTTGCCAAAGCGGTACAGCAGAAGGTGGGACGAGGCAGTCTGAATTACATTTTACAGATGTATTTCTCACATATCTCAGAGCCTCTCGCGGTCGTCCTCGTCGTCGTCGTCGTCGCCGCCACTGCTGCTTCTGCAGAAGTAGCAAATGGCCATCGTAGCAAATGCGGCGAGGGACGCCCTGCCTTCGATTCCGAATGCACAAAGTGTGTGGTCTTGTTTCTCAGTCTATATTTGATCGGTCTCGTAAAAGGTTGAATGTAACGAATGGGTGGGAAAGAGCAAGGGTCAGCGGCTGTGTAGAACGAAAACACAAATTCTCAGGGGGTGTGAGCGTTTCGAGATGAGTCGCGTACATGTGAATGTTGGTCGTCACTGACCATGTTGCCTAATGGATAAGACGTCGGACTTCGGATCTGAAGATTACAGGTTCGAATGCTGTCACGCTTCTGTTTTTCCAGTTCTGAAAAAGAAACATACCGTTTTAATGTAGCAATTGAGCAGTACGAAACCGTCTGAATGTTGCTGTTGACCATTTTTTGCTTGCAGATGCTCTTGAGCTTGAAACACACACAACAAGACCGGTGTTAACTAGCGAAATGGTCGGCAGAGTGCCGACACCGCGAGTTTTGACTGGCACTTGCACATATAAAACAAGGTCGTAAAGTAACTCGTTCGGCTTTTGAGTCACATAATGTATGTGTGTTAAATTTGACGCCACTAGCTCTGCATGTTGTCATGCAATTTTTTTACCTCTCAGAAATGATTATGACATAAAAGTGAAGTACGTGACGAGTGTGACGTTAGGAAAACATTAGGCAGCATGGAGAGAAACTGTATGGGACCACCCAACCGAAACGAGTACTGTGTGACGTGCTACCCGGCAGATATTCACCGCGGTAGCCGGCTAGATCAGTCGGTAGAGCGTCAGGCTCTTAGTCCCAGGGTCGTTGGTTCGAGCCACACGCTGGGCGGAAGGGAATTTTGTTCCGCTGCAGATGTAAATTACCGTTTTTCTGATTAACGATATTTAATGGAAATAGCAACTGTTAACTTTGCCTACGACTCTGTCAGTCGCAAGGAATCTGAATTTGAAGGTGAAGGTGATTTTGTAGACATGTGTGAAAGACATGTTCTGAAATGCAAGTGTTGTTGTTTCGAGAGCACATCGGTTACGTGTCAGATGTGTAGCCAAGCAGTAATGGGTCGCCATAGCTGCAAATATTAGCCTGTAATATGAAGTGTTGTCAGCTGAAGTCTGATGATGCAGACGACCGTAAGGACGAAGTACCAAAGAGTACCGCTAGGCCGCGCCTCTTTAGCTCAGTGGTAGAGCACTGGTCTAATAATCCGGGGGTCGTAAGTTCCATCCTCACAGGAGAAAGATGAATTTTGGAAATCAGTTGCGCATCGTGGCTGTATAGCAAACAGTATCTGTGATGACGAACAATTAGCAACAGGCGTTTTTTTAAGAATTACTCTCAGATGTGATTAAGGCGAATGGCGCAGATAAAACATTTGCCAAAGCGGTACAGCAGAAGGTGGGACGAGGCAGTCTGAATTACATTTTACAGATGTATTTCTCACATATCTCAGAGCCTCTCGTCGTCGTCGTCGTCGTCGCCGCCACTGCTGCTTCTGCAGAAGTAGCAAATGGCCATCGTAGCAAATGCGGCGAGGGACGCCCTGCCTTCGATTCCGAATGCACAAAGTGTGTGGTCTTGTTTCTCAGTCTATATTTGATCGGTCTCGTAAGAGGTTGAATGTAACGAATGGGTGGGAAAGAGCAAGGGGCAGCGGCTGTATAGAACGAAAACACAAATCCTCATGGGTGTGAGCGTTTCGAGATGAGTCGCATACATGTAAATGTTGGTCGTCACTGACCATGTGGCGATATTGTGCCTCCACCCCCAGCAAATTCGAAACAGCCAGGCGTTACGAGATCTCTACTATATAATGGATCTAAATTTCAAGGGCATCAGAAGTCAAAAGGCAATAGCTATGAAGTGGAAGTAGTTTTGCAGCATGTTGATGAAGAAAATTCATATCTGTGTGGTTATTTGAAGATTAAGGGCTTGACTGAAGAATTCCCAACTCTAACAACATTTTTTGATGGAGAAATTATCAGCAAAAAGTATCCATTTTTAACAAGTAAATGGGATGCAGATGAAGATGTTGACAAAAAGCACTGGAGTAAATTTGGATCATTTTATCAGTATGCAAAAACATTCAACTCGGATACTTTTGATTATGAAGCCTTGAAATCAACTGACTTTGTTTTTATGAGGTGGAAAGAACACTTTCTTGTGCCTGACCATACTATCAAGGATATAAATGGTGCCTCATTTGCTGGCTTTTATTACATCTGTTTCCAAAAATCTGCTGCTACAATTGATGGCTATTATTATCACAGGAGCTCAGAATGGTATCATTCCTTAACATTAACACATGTTCCAGAGCATAGCATACAAATTTATGAATTCAGGTGAAATTGAACAGTTTTTATCAGGAAGTTACTATGAGACTTTCCAAAGCAGAACTGAAATGGTGCATAAATAAAAATTCTGGTCAGCATAAAATTCTGTATAAAAAAGTATTGGACTGAGTGTGTAAATAAGATGCATATGAGCAAACGCTGTAGCTTCAGTTTAAAATCTTAACATTCTGCTAGATTGTTGGCTCTGTTTTGTGCAGTTATTAGTATAAATTTTAATTTTAAATTTTTTTTGAAAATTGTAGTGAAAGTAATCTTCCTGATGGCTGTAGTGGGTGTTTTTAGTAAAGTGATGCACTGTCCTCTTCATGAAATCATGTTTATGGCTGTACTGTACTAGTATTTTTTAAAGTTTTAATATCAGTTTTTGAATTTTTTATTTTCATGTCAGTTAAAAAAAGTATTGCAAGAACAGTACCATTAGTCACTTCAATTTTAATATAACTTTTGAATTGTGTGAATGATGTATCACATTTTAGCGTGTCTAAATGTAACAGATGTTGTTTGTTTTCATTTATATTATAATGAAAAGTATGTGACTATGTATTTAGGAAAAAGAATGAGTAAGTTAATAAACTTTTGGCTGTTTAGTTTATGATGTTGAGCATCTTGTAACTTTTGTGCTGATAAAACAAATTCATTGCAATTTCCTGTCTGATACCGTAATTGGCTTTTGTTATAAATAGAGTTGTTTTAACTCATTCAAAGTCCACAGGTTATATTTAGACAGGGAAAATATCAGCATAATTTACTTGTTTCTGCAGTGAATATTCTGTGTGAACTGCATTCGGTATATATTTTCTGACTGTTGGCAAAATTCTTTAATGTGATCAGTGTTTCTGAAACAAAAATACAAATTCTATTTACATGCAACTTAACGTATAATAACTTTAAGGCCTTGTTTTTCTCTGCAAGGAAGATTGTGGAATGCATAACATCTGCATGTTTGTATGTTAGTTGTATAAGAAGTTTCTTGTTCTAGAAATTTAAGTTACATAAGTAATTCTGTATGGTAAATATTCTGTATGTGAAGTGTTTGGTTACAATTTATTTTCCTTCGTGTATATTAGAAGATTGTTAATTTCTGAAACCTACTGTTAGTAACCATTACTTTCTCAGTGCAAGTTAAAATTTGTTACAGCAGAACAAGAATTAACAAAAATTATATTTACATTAAATATATAATTTTATTTGTAGAATGGTTTTTGTTTTATTTTGTAACACAGTTGAGTACTTCAGTTTCAAGATAAAATCATTACACATTTATTCCATTATCAGTTTTCTTTCTTGATACAGCAAATAAATCCACAAATACATAAGAGTTTTAAATAGCAGTGAAAAAATTTACCTAGTGTTACAAAAGTACATTAATTATCATTAAACACTTCCACCAATGTATATTTATCTTGGAGGCTTCTAAGTAAACAGTGTTGATACAAAAGAGCAGCCAAAAGGATAAAGATAGGCCATAAGTAACCTACACATTCTGTTTTACTCAAAGAAGAATAGTGTGGCATGCAAAAGGCTGTTTATGTTCAAAAGGCTGTACCTTGCTCAGAAATCTTAATACAATACTGTAAGTAGTATGAAAGTGTAAGAGAATGATAAATAAGTTGAAAAATACAAGAAATCAGAGGTAAGAAGAGAACAATGAAGAACTGATGATCAGAAGAATTAAGAAAAGTGGTGAGGAAAGGAGGGGTGCCAAAAATGGTTAGGGACTAGCTCTGTGCTTGCATTTGTGTGCTTGCATATCTGGAATTATTGCCATATTCCAATCTAGGTGGCTTCCATATGTGGAACAACTTGTTCAGTAATTTTTGTGCAGCTTATAGCCTCAATTCAGGAAGTTCAGCGATAAACCCACAATTTAAAATAATTCTCCTATAATGATTGTCATGTCACTTGGAGCAAGACTATAAACTGCAGTTAACTCTTATTCATAAATGCAGATTTTAAAACTGAATGTGGTGACTTGTGCTACTATGTACATGCCTCAGTTTTTGTGTTGCTTCTCCATTCTATAAAATAATTATTTTTTGTTTAGGGGTTGGGGGTGCACATTGCTATAGTGTAGTGAAATTTAGATTTTTATCATTCTTGTACTTCATTTAAAATAGCATAACCTTTTTTGTAAATTGTTATACACTCATAGCCTTCGTACAGAAAAGCACTAAAACTGCTATGTTACTTTCAGTATAATTTTGTAATATTTCATATGAGTGGATTAGATTCCTTTTTATTAAAATTTAACTTGAAGATTCGTGCTATGGTGGTGTGTTTGGTTTAAGAATTGTAAAAATTAAGCGGTGTAAAAAAAATTGTTATTGAAAAGTGTGGAAAATGTTTACAGAAGGATAGAACAGTCTTGCAGAAGTTAATGCGTTAGATGAAATGTGGCAAATGTGTGAAATGTTGAAAATAATTTAAAATAATAATACTGTGAATTTGGTAATCAACAAAATTAGCACTCATCATGTCTCTCGTCATAAAAACCAAACGTCAATTAACATACCAAATGGAAAATCAATGTAACAATTATTAAGCAAATTCTTTTTACCATTAACTATTTTTTATACTTTTGACCCTTTAAGTTAATTTGCTTGGTAATTGGCACATTTTAGAAACTCCTCTCCAGTTGTATTGCACACTGGTAAGACTTAATCATGCTATCAAGTGGCAAAGGCCATAAGTAATTGGAGAACGTGCATCACTGAAACATTTGTACACATTAAGACTATAAGGAAAGGTACAAAATATTAAGTTTTCAATATTTAGTATTTTGTAGATAATTGCCAGACTTCAAATTTTTGATTGAGATGCAATAACTCTCAGAGCTGTTTCACTTGTAGATATTCTTTTGATATGCTACTTATAAGTGTAAGCACAATCTTTCAGTGTAGTCTTTAAAATTGTCTAGTTCTGCTGGTTATAATTGTTGCATAAATAGTGAAACAATTTATGTAATTTGTGATATGTGAACCGACTGAAATTCTGTATTTATTTTGCTAAGTTTGCATGTAGGTGGAAAAGAAATGCATCATTATACTAGTAATGACTGGATATTTCCAGTTTGGTTTGTGAAATATGTTGTGAGCTGAGGCACAGGGTTTTGTGTTGGAAATACCTCCTGCACGAATTTTTGGGAGCCGCACTTTCAGCATTGCTCTCCTTGGGTCAAAGCACTGACTTTTTTGTAATATAGTTAATAAACAATTATTTAATTTTACATTCATTTGTAAAGAATTTATAAAACTTTATTTTTTCAGAAAAAGATTTTGTTGCAAATAAAGTGCAGTACTGAAGAAAAAAAAAAAAAATGTGGCCTAATGGATAAGACGTCGGACTTCGGATCTGAAGATTACAGGTTCGAATGCTGTCACGCTTGTGTTTTTCCAGTTCTGAAAAAGAAACATACCGTTTTAATGTAGCAATTGAGCAGTACGAAACCGTCTGAATGTTGCTGTTGACCATTTTTTGCTTGGAGATGCTCTTGAGCTTGAAACACACACAACAAGACCGGTGTTAACTAGCGAAATGGTCGGCAGAGTGCCGACACCGCGAGTTTTGACTGGCACTTGCACATATAAAACAAGGTCGTAAAGTAACTCGTTCGGCTTTTGAGTCACATAAAGTATGTGTGTTAATTTTGACGCCACTAGCTCTGCATGTTGTCATGCAATTTCTTTACCTCTCAGAAATGATTATGACATAAAAGTGAAGTACGTGACGAGTGTGACGTTAGGAAAACATTAGGCTGCATGGAGAGAAATTGTATGGGACCACCCAACCGAAACGAGTACTGTGTCACGTGCTACCCGGCAGGTATTCACTGCGGTAGCCGGCTAGCTCAGTCGGTAGAGCGTCAGGCTCTTAATCCCAGGGTCGTTGGTTCGAGCCACATGCTGGGCGTAACGGAATCTTGTTCCGCTGCAGATGTAAATTACCGTTTTTCTGATTAACGATATTTAATGGAAATAGCAACTGTTAACTTTGCCTACGTCTCTGTCAGTCGCAAGGAATCTGTATTTGAAGGTGAAGGTGATTTTGTACACATATGTGAAAGACATGTTCTGAAATGCAAGTGTTGTTGTTTCGAGAGCACATCGGTTACGTGTCAGATGTGTAGCCAAGCAGTAATGGGTCGCCATAGCTGCAAATATTAGCCTGTAATATGAAGTGTTGTCAGCTGAAGTCTGATGATGCAGACGACCGTAAGGACGACGTACCCATTAGTACCGCTAGGCCGCGCCTCTTTAGCTCAGTGGTACAGTTGCGAGTCAGCCGCCGAGCGGGACGGACGTGTGGCGGAGCTGGACGTCTGGCTGTAGTAAACACAGGCTGAGTCGCTGCGTTTGAGGTTAGTGGTGCTGCTAAGCCGGTATTCGTGTTGCACTTGTATTCATGAAGTTCTAGAATGAATAGGTCGAATTATTTGAGGAAAGACACAATCAAGTTTACTTTCGATCGAAATTTCGTTCGACCTAAAGCATTTGAAATTAAAGCATGGTTTATCGAAAAAGTATTGATTAACGGTGATGATGTTGTCGGAGTTTATCTCTCGTTTGTGACAAATGCTGTGTATCTGAAGATGAAAAGTCCAGAATTATGTAGTTCCATTGTGGATCGTTGCGGAGGTAGCGTGAAGTTTAATAATTCTGATGGGAATGTGAGTGACGTTGCTGTTAGTCATGCTGGGTACGGGATTCGTACGATCAGAGTGTTTGAGCTCCCTTTTGAAATTCCGCCCGAAGAACTTAATGTTGCCCTTCGGCCTTATGGCAGAATTATTTCCAATGTGGCAGAAAGGTGGTCTGAAGCTCATATGTTTCCTGTCTTGAACGGCGTAAGGCAAATTAAGATTGATTTACAGAAGCATGTCCCCTCTTATCTTAATATTTGTGGGTATCGTGCTTTGATTATCTATGATGGGCAACCGCGGACTTGCGCTTTATGCAATTCCACGGAACACATTCGTGCAGAATGTTCACGGAGGCGTGTCCCGCAGTTACCGCGTGACGACATGCCGAGTTCCGGCCCTGTTGTTGGTATGAAGTTGTCATACGCTGCCGCTGCTGACTTCCGCAGCCGAGGCGAGTCGGTGCCGCCTGTGCGCGGGGAGCCTGCTGCCTCGCGGGCGGTTGTCGATGATACTCCGGCTTCAAGCTCTAGATTTGCGGATGGTCTGCCGATCAGCTCCGCGCCCCTCGAATCTATGCCGACGCCAACTTTTTCCAACTCTCCCACTGTGGTTGCTCGTTCTTCCGCGGACTCGGCCGAAGATCCCCAAATACCCGCAACGGAGGTTTCCTTGCGTCGTCAGGATTCCCACCAACGTGAGGATATTGCCACTAGCTTCCGAGGAGTGGACGCTCCAGGCATCCACTCTGCGGGAACTATGAACGAAGATAGCAATCTGGACATTGGTTTCACGTTGGCGCCCACGGAAGACACTTGCGTCAAGGAAACCACAACGAGCGATAGTGTAGAATTGGAGACTGGGTTGCTACCAGTGGGAGCCATGGAAAAAGATGCGCCTCCTTCTGCCGTTGTGGAATGCGATACGCGGACTTTTGTCCGAAAAAAGGAACAGGCGACGTCAGACGTATCATCCGGTACTTCTCCTGACAGGTCGCAAACTTCATCTCCTGCTAGATCGCCGAAGAGATCTTCGAAGAAAGGCAAGAAGAGGAGATTGGCACACAAAGCAGCAGAGAGTTTAGCTCCTGCATTGCGGGAAAAGTTAAAACATTTAAGGGATAATGAACGACTACGAGAACAATGCCCAGTAGCACGAGTTAACGAGTGTACTGAAGCGGAGATGAGTCGTGCCGATGCAGATGATCTTCAACAACAACCTCGCGCACCGCTTGGCGTCGCAGGTTTGCAGACCGGCACTACTATGGATTTAGACCGAACTGTCTCAGGAAAAGGACTTGATTGGGCCGATGCCCAAGAAGATCGCACCGACCACGGAATGGAGATGGACCTGACACATGCTAGTGGCATTTAATTTTTTTTTTTTAATGTCTATTTTTCTTTCTGACAGACAGAATGGAATGGTACAGACGTGACTCTGCATGGGGTATACTTCATTAGCCAATTTCTTTTACCTGCACCTATGCCAACGGAACTGACATATAATGTGACCACGATCAATATAAATCGGATTCGCAGTGAAACGAAAGTCGCTTCTTTAAAAGATTTCCTTTACCAGTCGGATACTGATATAGCCCTCCTACAGGAATTTAATGTCCACAACTTTTATGTCCCAGGTTTTCAAGAGATTTTAAATATTGCACCGGAAGCCACATGTGGGACTGCGATCCTTGTCAAAGATGGTATTGATGTGAAGGATATCTGTCTGTTAGAAAATGGGAGGGGCATCAGTTGTAAAATTTTTACTACTACTGTTTTAAATGTATATGTCCCCTCTGGTAACAACGCTAGAGATGATAGAGCTAATTTTTTTAAGAACGATATGGTCTATTTACTTAAGGGGAATCCGGCGGAAGCTTTAATCGGTGGTGACTTTAATTGTGTACTTCACAAAAAGGATCAGCGACCAAATTTTAGCTTCTCCGGGGAACTGGCGGCTTTGGTGACAAACATGAAGTGGACAGACGTGTGGGAAAGCAAATACCCCACGTTAGTCAAATTTACGTACATCAGTAGTCGCTCGCAAAGCAGAATAGACAGAATATACGTCACAGCAAACCTGGAAAATAAAATCAGTAGTATCGAAGTAATTCCCACTACCTTTTCGGACCATCTCGCAGTGAAATGCAGCATTCGGTTTCAGAAGCAAGGAACGTATTGGGGTCGCCCCTTATGGAAGCTGAATACCCATATGTTGTTCGAGGGTGCCCTATCAAGAACAGTAGCGGAGGTATGGCAGGCTGCTCTACGTATGCGCCATCAATACAGCTCTCGCCTTGCGTGGTGGACCTCATGTGCTAAAAAGAAATTGAGATCATCCCTAATAGCTTACGGGAGGGAGCGAGCGATGTGGTCTCGCAATACCGTTGAATTTTACTATACATGCTTAAGGGAACTATCAGCTCAGCAGATGACTGATGAGGTTTTCATTGAAATAAAGAAGATCAAGGCTCACCTCATAAGTCTCAAGCGACAACAGCTGGAGGGTTTAAAAATTAAATCTCGTGTCCCGACACCGGTGGAGGACGAAAACGCATCGCTGTACCACTTACTCGAACATGAAAGAAATAGAAGACGAGCGTTTATTGCTTGTCTTAGAGTGGGCGATAACCGGGTGCTGACGGAACACTCTGACATTTTAAATGCAGTTTATGGATTTTATCGTACGTTATATACTGATACCCGGTATAATCTAGACTGTGCGAACGATTTGCTACGAACTACAGGTATCGACAACGTTATCAATGACGAGGACAATGTGTCCCTTACCACTGCGATCACATGTGAGGAGGTGTTTGATATACTTAAATATTCGCCTACCCGTAAGTCCCCAGGGCCTGATGGCTTGCCTGTAGAGTTTTATTGTAAATTTTGGCCTCTCATCGGTAATCAATTCACAGAAGTGATAAATGAAGTGTTGCAAGGTGTTACTGTTCCACGCGAGTTCAAAGAAAGCGTAACTGTGCTAATACCAAAGGGCAGGAACGCGACAGTTAAAGATCTCAATCAATTGAGACCAATATGTTTGATGAACTCGGATTATAAAATAATTGCACGTGTACTAAAGGAAAGACTGAGACCTCTAATGGAGAAGATCATAGGTGACCACCAAACCTGTCTCTCGGGGCGGAATATTTTTAAAACTGTTTGTGAATATAGGAATGTCTCTGCAATTTTTGCAACGTCATCCTCACCAGGAGGCCTTGCCTTTATCGACTTCTCAAAGGCTTTTGACAGGGTCAACCACTTATTTTTGTTCAGAACGTTGACCTATGTGGGTTTTAGTCAACATTTTGTGCAAGTTTTAATTAACATTGTTGAAGGCATCCAAACACAAGTGTCTGTAAATGGGCATTTCACTCCACCCATTGAAATTCGCAACGGCGTCCCGCAGGGAAGTCCTTTGTCAATGCTCCTGTATGTTGTTGCACTGGAGCCTTTACTAAGGAGACTCGATGTCGATCTTGAGGGCATCACGATATCTGGCGTTAACAACGTCACCAATGCATATGCTGATGACGTTGGAGTGGTTATTCGTAGTACCGAAGATTTAGAGAAATTAACTACGAATATTCAGATCTTTTGTGAAGCTACAGGCGCTAGGGTTAACGAGGTGAAGAGTTCGTTTTTAAATCTTAAAGGTCTTCAAGATGTCCGTTTGGAATGGGCACGCTCCGTCGATCGTCACACCGCTCTGGGTGTCACCTTTTACCGATGTCCGCTTCAGACCACGACCTACAATTGGAAGAAAGTACTGGATACAATCAGAGGAGCCACAATACTCAATCAGACCAGACATCTGAACATTAAACAACGAATCAGAATAATTAATTGGTCCATTTTATCAAAAGCTATATATATAGGTCAAATATTGCCAGTTTCGAAACCCATTGCCAAACGTATAATGAGTATCATTTGCCGATTTATATGGACAGGGAATATTTTTAGAGTAGCAGTCGGTACAGTTACGTTACCTTCTGCTGAAGGTGGCCTAGGTTTAACAGATATATGGCGGAAGACTACGGCGTTATATATAAAGAGGACCCTACAAATTATAGAAAAACATCCACATAGTATTACAGCCAGGCTGTATCGACTCCTACAGCCAGAAAATTTACGTCCACCCATAAATATACGCGGAATTAATTATAAATTGAAATATATTCGCCAGTTCTTTTTAGAGATTAGCTACATGGACAGTATTGTCACGAATCCACAATCAAGGAATTGCAGGAAATTAATGGAACTCTTAACAACGAAAGAACATGTCAACAAAATGGAGTGCAGATATCCCGACAAAGACTGGAAAAGAATTTGGAAAAATATTAGTAATCGTGAACTGTCTTCCGACATTCAGGCAACCTGGTACCGAGTTGTTAATAACGTACTTTCCACTAACGAAAAGTTGCACTCCATTGGTCTTAGTGACACGATTGTGTGCACCCGATGTGACGCAGTTGACACATTGATCCACCGCTTTCTCTGTGGCGGATACGCCGAAATATGGAGGGGACTCCAACGGCGGGTAGCCTTTATAACCAGAACTGTTAGTACTGAGATCAATGTAGAAAAATTACTCTTCCCCGATGGTGTTTTCTTCCCTGTCCAGAAAACCAGTGCTGTGTTGTGGTTGTTTGGCAATTATGTACATTACGTTATATCTGAACACGGCAATGACCGTGTTTTAGAATACGAATTATACGAACGAGCAAAATATTATCAGATATGTACTCGCAGGGACCACAAAAAAACTTTTGGTAACATGTTACACATTCTGTTTCAGAGACAAGGGATTGGATAAACATCTTAATAGCCCTCGTCTACGAAAAATGTAGTCACAGGCCAAAGTAGGGGATCGCTGTTGAGGGTGAAGTACGGTGGGGACTTCGTGTGCCCCAGGGCCGCTACGGTAGCCGTGAAGGCCTCGGACAGAACCCCGAAACGGCACTGCGGCTTCACACTTACTACTGGATGAACCCCATATCTCCAGCAACTACTTTCATCTATGATGATTTTCCAGGATCTCGGTAATATCGGAAGGTGGTTTCGTTGCACACAATGCAGTGGAAGCTTCTTGCACGTGTTCCTCAGTTACAATCTTTCTATTTTTGTTTAATTTTTTCAGTATGAAGCAAGAGTGACAATTTATTAATTCCCAAGAAGCCTTAATTTTTCAATTTTCAGTTCTACAGAGGAGAAGCCTCACATGGCGAAGAAGCCAAACATCATTTCATTTCCCTAACTGTCACAGTAAATTTGAAAAAAAAAAATCAGTCGATATAGCATAGAAGCTCGCCGAAGAAGGCATAAAAGGAGAGCGAATGGATGGGCTGTGTGGGGAGAAGGGAGGCCCAATAAAGAAGAAAAGAAAAAAAAAAATTTGGCCTAATGGATAAGACGTCGGACTTCGGATCTGAAGATTACAGGTTCGAATGCTGTCACGCTTGTGTTTTTCCAGTTCTGAAAAAGAAACATACCGTTTTAATGTAGCAATTGAGCAGTACGAAACCGTCTGAATGTTGCTGTTGACCATTTTTTGCTTGGAGATGCTCTTGAGCTTGAAACACACACAACAAGACCGGTGTTAACTAGCGAAATGGTCGGCAGAGTGCCGACACCGCGAGTTTTGACTGGCACTTGCACATATAAAACAAGGTCGTAAAGTAACTCGTTCGGCTTTTGAGTCACATAAAGTATGTGTGTTAATTTTGACGACACTAGCTCTGCATGTTGTCATGCAATTTCTTTACCTCTCAGAAATGATTATGACATAAAAGTGAAGTACGTGACGAGTGTGACGTTAGGAAAACATTAGGCAGCATGGAGAGAAACTGTATGGGACCACCCAACCGAAACGAGTACTGTGTGACGTGCTACCCGGCTGGTATTCACCGTGGTAGCTGGCTAGCTCAGTCGGTTAGTTGCGAGTCAGCCGCCGAGCGGGACGGACGTGTGGCGGAGCTGGACGTCTGGCTGTAGTAAACACAGGCTGAGTCGCTGCGTTTGAGGTTAGTGGTGCTGCTAAGCCGCTATTCGTGTTGCACTTGTATTCATGAAGTTCTAGAATGAATAGGTCGAATTATTTGAGGAAAGACACAATCAAGTTTACTTTCGATCGAAATTTCGTTCGACCTAAAGCATTTGAAATTAAAGCATGGTTTATCGAAAAAGTATTGATTAACGGTGATGCTGTTGTCGGAGTTTATCTCTCGTTTGTGACAAATGCTGTGTATCTGAAGATGAAAAGTCCAGAATTATGTAGTTCCATTGTGGATCGTTGCGGAGGTAGCGTGAAGTTTAATCATTCTGATGGGAATGTGAGTGACGTTGCTGTTAGTCATGCTGGGTACGGGATTCGTACGATCAGAGTGTTTGAGCTCCCTTTTGAAATTCCGCCCGAAGAACTTAATGTTGCCCTTCGGCCTTATGGCAGAATTATTTCCAATGTGGCAGAAAGGTGGTCTGAAGCTCATATGTTTCCTGTCTTGAACGGCGTAAGGCAAATTAAGATTGAATTACAGAAGCATGTCCCCTCTTATCTTAATATTTGTGGGTATCGTGCTTTGATTATCTATGATGGGCAACCGCGGACTTGCGCTTTATGCAATTCCACGGAACACATTCGTGCAGAATGTTCACGGAGGCGTGTCCCGCAGTTATCGCGTGACGAGATGCCGAGTTCCGGCCCTGTTGTTGGTATGAAGTTGTCATACGCTGCCGCTGCTGACTTCCGCAGCCGAGGCGAGTCGGTGCCGCCTGTGCGCGGGGAGCCTGCTGCCTCGCGGGCGGTTGTCGATGATACTCCGGCTTCAAGCTCTAGATTTGCGGATGGTCTGCCGATCAGCTCCGCGCCCCTCGAATCTATGCCGACGCCAACTTTTTCCAACTCTCCCACTGTGGTTGCTCGTTCTTCCGCGGACTCGGCCGAAGATCCCCAAATACCCGCAACGGAGGTTTCCTTGCGTCGTCAGGATTCCCACCAACGTGAGGATATTGCCACTAGCTTCCGAGGAGTGGACGCTCCAGGCATCCACTCTGCGGGAACTATGAACGAAGATAGCAATCTGGACATTGGTTTCACGTTGGCGCCCACGGAAGACACTTGCGTCAAGGAAACCACAACGAGCGATAGTGTAGAATTGGAGACTGGGTTGCTACCAGTGGGAGCCATGGAAAAAGATGCGCCTCCTTCTGCCGTTGTGGAATGCGATACGCGGACTTTTGTCCGAAAAAAGGAACAGGCGACGTCAGACGTATCATCCGGTACTTCTCCTGACAGGTCGCAAACTTCATCTCCTGCTAGATCGCCGAAGAGATCTTCGAAGAAAGGCAAGAAGAGGAGATTGGCACACAAAGCAGCAGAGAGTTTAGCTCCTGCATTGCGGGAAAAGTTAAAACATTTAAGGGATAATGAACGACTACGAGAACAATGCCCAGTAGCACGAGTTAACGAGTGTACTGAAGCGGAGATGAGTCGTGCCGATGCAGATGATCTTCAACAACAACCTCGCGCACCGCTTGGCGTCGCAGGTTTGCAGACCGGCACTACTATGGATTTAGACCGAACTGTCTCAGGAAAAGGACTTGATTGGGCCGATGCCCAAGAAGATCGCACCGACCACGGAATGGAGATGGACCTGACACATGCTAGTGGCATTTAATTTTTTTTTTTTTAATGTCTATTTTTCTTTCTGACAGACAGAATGGAATGGTACAGACGTGACTCTGCATGGGGTATACTTCATTAGCCAATTTCTTTTACCTGCACCTATGCCAACGGAACTGACATATAATGTGACCACGATCAATATAAATCGGATTCGCAGTGAAACGAAAGTCGCTTCTTTAAAAGATTTCCTTTACCAGTCGGATACTGATATAGCCCTCCTACAGGAATTTAATGTCCACAACTTTTATGTCCCAGGTTTTCAAGAGATTTTAAATATTGCACCGGAAGCCACATGTGGGACTGCGATCCTTGTCAAAGATGGTATTGATGTGAAGGATATCTGTCTGTTAGAAAATGGGAGGGGCATCAGTTGTAAAATTTTTACTACTACTGTTTTAAATGTATATGTCCCCTCTGGTAACAACGCTAGAGATGATAGAGCTAATTTTTTTAAGAACGATATGGTCTATTTACTTAAGGGGAATCCGGCGGAAGCTTTAATCGGTGGTGACTTTAATTGTGTACTTCACAAAAAGGATCAGCGACCAAATTTTAGCTTCTCCGGGGAACTGGCGGCTTTGGTGACAAACATGAAGTGGACAGACGTGTGGGAAAGCAAATACCCCACGTTAGTCAAATTTACGTACATCAGTAGTCGCTCGCAAATCAGAATAGACAGAATATACGTCACAGCAAACCTGGAAAATAAAATCAGTAGTATCGAAGTAATTCCCACTACCTTTTCGGACCATCTCGCAGTGAAATGCAGCATTCGGTTTCAGAAGCAAGGAACGTATTGTGGTCGCCCCTTATGGAAGCTGAATACCCATATGTTGTTCGAGGGTGCCCTATCAAGAACAGTAGCGGAGGTATGGCAGGCTGCTCTACGTATGCGCCATCAATACAGCTCTCGCCTTGCGTGGTGGACCTCATGTGCTAAAAAGAAATTGAGATCATCCCTAATAGCTTACGGGAGGGAGCGAGCGATGTGGTCTCGCAATACCGTTGAATTTTACTATACATGCTTAAGGGAACTATCAGCTCAGCAGATGACTGATGAGGTTTTCATTGAAATAAAGAAGATCAAGGCTCACCTCATAAGTCTCAAGCGACAACAGCTGGAGGGTTTAAAAATTAAATCTCGTGTCCCGACACCGGTGGAGGACGAAAACGCATCGCTGTACCACTTACTCGAACATGAAAGAAATAGAAGACGAGCGTTTATTGCTTGTCTTAGAGTGGGCGATAACCGGGTGCTGACGGAACACTCTGACATTTTAAATGCAGTTTATGGATTTTATCGTACGTTATATACTGATACCCGGTATAATCTAGACTGTGCGAACGATTTGCTACGAACTACAGGTATCGACAACGTTATCAATGACGAGGACAATGTGTCCCTTACCACTGCGATCACATGTGAGGAGGTGTTTGATATACTTAAATATTCGCCTACCCGTAAGTCCCCAGGGCCTGATGGCTTGCCTGTAGAGTTTTATTGTAAATTTTGGCCTCTCATCGGTAATCAATTCACAGAAGTGATAAATGAAGTGTTGCAAGGTGTTACTGTTCCACGCGAGTTCAAAGAAAGCGTAACTGTGCTAATACCAAAGGGCAGGAACGCGACAGTTAAAGATCTCAATCAATTGAGACCAATATGTTTGATGAACTCGGATTATAAAATAATTGCACGTGTACTGAAGGAAAGACTGAGACCTCTAATGGAGAAGATCATAGGTGACCACCAAACCTGTCTCTCGGGGCGGAATATTTTTAAAACTGTTTGTGAATATAGGGATGTCTCTGCAATATCTGCAACGTCATCCTCACCAGGAGGCCTTGCCTTTATCGACTTCTCAAAGGCTTTTGACAGGGTCAACCACTTATTTTTGTTCAGAACGTTGACCTATGTGGGTTTTAGTCAACATTTTGTGCAAGTTTTAATTAACATTGTTGAAGGCATCCAAACACAAGTGTCTGTAAATGGGCATTTCACTCCACCCATTGAAATTCGCAACGGCGTCCCGCAGGGAAGTCCTTTGTCAATGCTCCTGTATGTTGTTGCACTGGAGCCTTTACTAAGGAGACTCGATGTCGATCTTGAGGGCATCACGATATCTGGCGTTAACAACGTCACCAATGCATATGCTGATGACGTTGGAGTGGTTATTTGTAGTAACGAAGATTTAGAGAAATTAACTACGAATATTCAGATCTTTTGTGAAGCTACAGGCGCTAGGGTTAACGAGGTAAAGAGTTCGTTTTTAAATCTTAAAGGTCTTCAAGATGTCCGTTTGGAATGGGCACGCTCCGTAGATCGTTACACCGCTCTGGGTGTCACCTTTTACCGATGTCCGCTTCAGACCATGACCTACAATTGGAAGAAAGTACTGGATACAATCAGAGGAGCCACAATACTCAATCAGACCAGACATCTGAACATTAAACAACGAATCAGAATAATTAATTGGTCCATTTTATCAAAAGCTATATATATAGGTCAAATATTGCCAGTTTCGAAACCCATTGCCAAACGTATAATGAGTATCATTTGCCGATTTATATGGACAGGGAATATTTTTAGAGTAGCAGTCGGTACAGTTACGTTACCTTCCGCTGAAGGTGGCCTAGGTTTAACAGATATATGGCGGAAGACTACGGCTTTATATATAAAGAGGACCCTACAAATTATAGAAAAACATCCACATAGTATTACAGCCAGGCTGTATCGACTCCTACAGCCAGAAAATTTACGTCCACCCATAAATATACGCGGAATTAATTATAAATTGAAATATATTCGCCAGTTCTTTTTAGAGATTAGCTACATGGACAGTATTGTCACGAATCCACAATCAAGGAATTGCAGGAAATTAATGGAACTCTTAACAACGAAAGAACATGTCAACAAAATGGAGTGCAGATATCCCGACAAAGACTGGAAAAGAATTTGGAAAAATATTAGTAATCGTGAACTGTCTTCCGACATTCAGGCAACCTGGTACCGAGTTGTTAATAACATAGTTTCCACTAACGAAAAGTTGCACTCCATTGGTCTTAGTGACACGATTGTGTGCACCCGATGTGACGCAGTTGACACATTGATCCACCGCTTTCTCTGTGGCGGATACGCCGAAATATGGAGGGGACTCCAACGGCGGGTAGCCTTTATAACCAGAACTGTTAGTACTGAGATCAATGTTGAAAAATTACTCTTCCCCGATGGTGTTTTCTTCCCTGTCCAGAAAACCGTTGCTGTGTTGTGGTTGTTTGGCAATTATGTACATTACGTTATATCTGAACACGGCAATGACCGTGTTTTAGAATACGAATTATACGAACGAGCAAAATATTATCAGATATGTACGCGCAGGGACCACAAAAACACTTTTGGTAACATGTTACACATTCTGTTTCAGAGACAAGGGATTGGATAAACATCTTAATAGCCCTCGTCTACGAAAAATGTAGTCACAGGCCAAAGTAGGGGATCGCTGTTGAGGGTGAAGTACGGTGGGGACTTCGTGTGCCCCAGGGCCGCTACGGTAGCCGTGAAGGCCTCGGACAGAACCCCGAAACGGCACTGCAGCTTCACACTTACTGCAGGATGAACCCCACATCTCCAGCAACTACTTTCATCTATGATGATTTTCCAGGATCTCGGTAATATCGGAAGGTGGTTTCGTTGCACACAATGCAGTGGAAGCTTCTTGCACGTGTTCCTCAGTTACAATCTTTCTATTTTTGTTTAATTTTTTTCAGTATGAAGCAAGAGAGACAATTTATTAATTCCCAAGAAGCCTTAATTTTTCAATTTTCAGTTCTACGGAGGAGAAGCCTCACATGGAGAAGAAGCCAAAAAAAAAAACGTGCTACCCGGCAGGTATTCACCGCGGTAGCCGGCTACCTCAGTCGGTAGAGCGTCAGGCTTTTAATCCCAGGGTCGTTGGTTCGAGCCACATGCTGGGCGGAACGGAATTTTGTTCCGCTGCAGATGTAAATTACCGTTTATCTGATTAACGATATTTAATGGAAATAGCAACTGTTAACTTTGCCTACGTCTCTGTCAGTCGCAAGGAATCTGTATTTGAAGGTGAAGGTGATTTTGTACACATGTGTGAAAGACATGTTCTGAAATGCAAGTGTTGTTGTTTGGAGAGCACATCGATTACGTGTCAGATGTGTAGCCAAGCAGTAATGGGTCGCCTTAGCTGCAAACATTAGCCTGTAATATGAAGTGTTGTCAGCTGAAGTCTGATGATGCAGACGACCGTAAGGACGAAGTACCCAAGAGTACCACTAGGCCGCGCCTATTTAGCTCAGTAGTAGAGCACTGGTCTAATAAAACAGGGGTCGTACGTTCTATCCTCACAGGGGAAAGATGAATTTTGGAAATGAGTTGCGCGTCGTGGCTGTATAGCAAACAGTATCTGTGATGACGAACAATTAGCAACAGGCGTTTTTTTAAGAATTACTCTCAGATGTGATTAAGGCGAATGGCGCAGATAAAGCATTTGCCAAAGCGGTACAGCATAAGGTGGGACGACTCAGTCTGAATTACATTTTACAGATGTATTTCTCACATATCTCAGAGCCTCTCGCGGTCGTCGTCGTCGTCGTAGTCGTCGCCTCCGCCGCTTCTGCAGAAGTAGCAAATGGCCATCGTAGCAAATGCGGCGAGGGACGCCCTGCCTTCGATTCCGAATGCACAAAGTGTGTGGTCTTGTTTCTCAGTCTATATTTGATCGGTCTCGTAAGAGGTTGAATGTAACGAATGGGTGGGAAAGAGCAAGGGGCAGCGGCTGTATAGAACGAAAACACAAATCCTCAGGGGTGTGAGCGTTTCGAGATGAGTCGCATACATGTAAATGTTGGTCGTCACTGACCATGTGGCCTAATGGATAAGACGTCGGACTTCGGATCTGAAGATTACAGGTTCGAATGCTGTCACGCTTGTGTTTTTCCAGTTCTGAAAAAGAAACATACCGTTTTAATGTAGCAATTGAGCAGTACGAAACCGTCTGAATGTTGCTGTTGACCATTTTTTGCTTGGAGATGCTCTTGAGCTTGAAACACACACAACAAGACCGGTGTTAACTAGCGAAATGGTCGGCAGAGTGCCGACACCGCGAGTTTTGACTGGCACTTGCACATATAAAACAAGGTCGTAAAGTAACTCGTTCGGCTTTTGAGTCACATAAAGTATGTGTGTTAATTTTGACGCCACTAGCTCTGCATGTTGTCATGCAATTTCTTTACCTCTCAGAAATGATTATGACATAAAAGTGAAGTACGTGACGAGTGTGACGTTAGGAAAACATTAGGCTGCATGGAGAGAAACTGTATGGGACCACCCAACCGAAACGAGTACTGTGTCACGTGCTACCCGGCAGGTATTCACCGCGGTAGCCGGCTAGCTCAGTCGGTAGAGCGTCAGGCTTTTAATTCCAGGGTCGTTGGTTCGAGCCACATGCTGGGCGGAACGGAATTTTGTTCCGCTGCAGATGTAAATTACCGTTTATCTGATTAACGATATTTAATGGAAATAGCAACTGTTAACTTTGCCTACGTCTCTGTCAGTCTTAAGGAATCTGTATTTGAAGGTGAAGGTGATTTTGTAGACGTGTGTGAAAGACATGTTCTGCAATGCAAGTGTTGTTGTTTCGAGAGCACATCGGTTACGTGTCAGATGTGTAGCCAAGCGGTAATGGGTCGCCATAGCTGCAAATATTAGCCTGTAATATGAAGTGTTGTCAGCTGAAGTCTGATGATGCAGACGACCGTAAGGACGAAGTACCCAAGAGTACCGCTAGGCCGCGCCTCTTTAGCTCAGTGGTAGAGCACTGGTCTAATAATCCAGGGTTCATAAGTTCCATCCTCACAGGAGAAAGATGAATTTTGGAAATCAGTTGCGCGTCGTGGCTGTATAGCAAACAGTATCTGTGATGACGAACAATTAGCAACAGGCGTTTTTTTAAGAATTACTCTCAGATGTGATTAAGGCGAATGGCGCAGATAAAGCATTTGCCAAAGCGGTACAGCATAAGGTGGGACGACTCAGTCTGAATTACATTTTACAGATGTATTTCTCACATATCTCAGAGCCTCTCGCGGTCGTCGTCGTCGTCGTAGTCGTCGCCTCCGCCGCTTCTGCAGAAGTAGCAAATGGCCATCGTAGCAAATGCGGCGAGGGACGCCCTGCCTTCGATTCCGAATGCACAAAGTGTGTGGTCTTGTTTCTCAGTCTATATTTGATCGGTCTCGTAAGAGGTTGAATGTAACGAATGGGTGGGAAAGAGCAAGGGGCAGCGGCTGTATAGAACGAAAACACAAATCCTCAGGGGTGTGAGCGTTTCGAGATGAGTCGCATACATGTAAATGTTGGTCGTCACTGACCATGTGACCTAATGGATAAGACGTCGGACTTCGGATCTGAAGATTACAGGTTCGAATGCTGTCACGCTTGTGTTTTTCCAGTTCTGAAAAAGAAACATACCGTTTTAATGTAGCAATTGAGCAGTACGAAACCGTCTGAATGTTGCTGTTGACCATTTTTTGCTTGGAGATGCTCTTGAGCTTGAAACACACACAACAAGACCGGTGTTAACTAGCGAAATGGTCGGCAGAGTGCCGACACCGCGAGTTTTGACTGGCACTTGCACATATAAAACAAGGTCGTAAAGTAACTCGTTCGGCTTTTGAGTCACATAAAGTATGTGTGTTAATTTTGACGCCACTAGCTCTGCATGTTGTCATGCAATTTCTTTACCTCTCAGAAATGATTATGACATAAAAGTGAAGTACGTGACGAGTGTGACGTTAGGAAAACATTAGGCTGCATGGAGAGAAACTGTATGGGACCACCCAACCGAAACGAGTACTGTGTGACGTGCTACCCGGCAGATATTCACCGCCGTAGCCGGCTACCTCAGTCGGTAGAGCGTCAGGCTCTTAATCCCAGGGTCGTTGGTTCGAGCCACATGCTGGGCGGAACGGAATTTTGTTCCGCTGCAGATGTAAATTACCGTTTTTCTGATTAACGATATTTAATGGAAATAGCAACTGTTAACTTTGCCTACGTCTCTGTCAGTCGCAAGGAATCTGTATTTGAAGGTGAAGGTGATTTTGTAGACATGTGTGAAAGACATGTTCTGAAATGCAAGTGTTGTTGTTTGGAGAGCACATCGGTTACGTGTCAGATGTGTAGCCAAGCAGTAATGGGTCGCCATAGCTGCAAATATTAGCCTGTAACATGAAGTGTTGTCAGCTGAAGTCTGATGATGCAGACGACCGTAAGGACGAAGTACCCAAGAGTACCGCTAGGCCGCGCCTCTTTAGCTCAGTGGTAGAGCACTGGTCTAATAATCCAGGGGTCGTAAGTTCCATCCTCGCAGGAGAAAGACGAATCTCGGAAATCAGTTGCGCGTCTTGGCTGTATAGCAAACAGTATCTGTGATGACGAACAATTAGCGACAGGCTTTTTTGGGAGCCGTGGGCCCGAACACATCGCGCGCTCGCTCCGACGTATCGTGCGGTGTTTACGTGTGCTTCGCGGTTGGCGGCGGTTCGGCGCGGTGCCTGTTTCTTCGCTGCTGTAGTCAACTGAACTGTAAGTTACGATGGATTCTGAAGAACGCGAAAATAATATCCAATGTGAATTTGACAGAAACGTAACCCGACCGTCTGCTTTCGAAATTCATTCGTGGCTGAAAACTGACTTGAAAATTCCTGAAAGTGATGTGCTAGGCTTGCAATTAGACGCGTTCCTGAACTCTTTGTTCGTCAAACTGAAAAGTCCGGAACTGTGTGACTCCCTCGTCAGTGAAAACGGTGGTGTACGTAAATTTAAACACTCTGATGGGTCAATTAGCAATGTTACTTTGTCGAATGCGGGTTTTGGTATCAGAAATGTGAGAGTATTTAATCTTCCGTTCGAAACTCGAAATGAGACAATAGCTCGTAGCCTTACGCCTTATGGTACAGTTTTGTCTGTTACGAAAGAAAAGTGGTCATCCGCTTATATATATCAAGTGGAAAACGGTATCCGTAGTGTCAAAATGATTGTGAGGAAGCACGTTCCTTCGTTTTTGGTTATGGCCGGCCACCGGGCTTTTATTTCATATAGTGGTCAGCCGCAAACCTGCTCCTATTGTAATGCCACAGACCATTTTAGGCAAAATTGTCCTCGGCGTCGACGCCCTGTGCAGCTGCCGCCCCGTGGCCAAGATGACGACGCGTCATACGCGGCCGTGTTGTTAGGTGTTCCCCCTTCACCGGCACGTTCCGTGGAAACTGCAACACCTTTAAATGCTGCGGTCGCGATGGATACTGATCCCATTGCAACCGGTATTGATTCTTTTCAAGCCATGTCCGTCCCTTCTCAGTCAGTTCCCGTAGCTAGTGTAGTACTTCAGCCTCTGGCTGTGCCTGAAGTTTCGGAACGGACCGGATCAGAACCCGTTCAGGTGGTTACCTCCCCTGTTGTGGCTGTGGATTCGTCACCATCACATGCCGTACTTCAAGGTGTTCCGGACGGGGCTACTGCCACACAGGAACCAAAGCCACGGCGAGAAAGTGTTTCGGAGAGGCGTGGTCATACCGAACGCTTCCGCAGTGCCAGTAGTTCACGGATTTTAGAAAAGCGATCCCTTTCTCGCGGAGAACGTAGCCCGTCTCCGGAATGGAAGCAGGTTCCGCGTCCGAAGTCAAAACAAAAGCCAAAATCTGTGCAAAAGCCGGCGCACAGGCCCTTGCCCCGCCCCGTAGTCGAATCTCGGCCGTCGGTCGCGGCAGGACGTCGTCCACAGCGTCCTGTGGCGAGCAGTCAGCCAGCGCCTACGACAAGTGTGTCGGAAGACAGGCGGGAAGAGGTTGTCCGGCAGTTAAAAGAAATGTTGCACCACTCTGATGCAACGTTAGCGATGGACACTACGACGTCTCAGGCAACGAACCCGGCACAACTTTCGGTTAAGCGTAAGGCGGAAGACACCCCCCAGCGGCGCACGCGCCCCTCTTCACAGGATACGGCGTCTGCACCTCCCACACAAGAACCGCCTACTTCGGCTGCACCGTCTGCACGTTCTGACTGGGCAGACGATATGGAGGAGGAGGGTGGGTCCATTCCCGTTGTCTAATTTCTTTAAATTTGTGTGTGTGTGTGTGTTTTTTTTTCCTGTAGTCTATGGTAGTACGCTCACCATCTGTCGTTGCTACTATAAATCTTAATAAATTAGAGTCATATGTAAAGTTTGCAAGTTTTGTGGGTTTTTTAAATAACATTGCTGCTGACGTAGTGTTTTTGCAGGAGGTTGTGACTGACCTAATTCACTCAATTCCGGGCTATCAAGTCCTCTTGAACTTTGATGTCGAGTGTAATTGTGGTACTGCCATTTTAATTCGGGTTGATCATGATTTTAGTAATGTTGCTACAATTCCGAATGGTCGTGGTATAGCTTGCACGATTAACAACGTACGATACATTAACGTGTACGCCCCTTCTGGAGCCGACGGGCAGCCGCTTCGCCGCGTTTTTTATAGTAGTGACGTTTGTCACCTTTTACAGGGCCCCCACCTGCCTGTAGTCATGGGCGGCGATTTTAATTGTGTGCTGGATGATAGAGATCAGGAGCCGCGACCGTATAAGTGCCTTGAATTGCAGACGCTCATTACGGAGATGAATTTAATTGACTCTTGGTGTTTTTTACACCCACGGGACGTGGGATTTACTTTCTTTTACCCCACTTGTAGGAGTCGGCTTGACAGAATTTATGTTTCTCGGGAGAAACAGCACTGTCTCACGGAGTCCTCTGTTCACCCCGTGATTTTTTCCGATCATTGCGCGTATGTCTGCAGATTTCATTCTCTGTTGGCGATTAAACCCCGCGCAAGTCGGTTATGGAAGTTTAATGTGAGACATATTTCACACCCACAATTTGCGCCGGTTATCGTGCGTGTGTGGCAGAGGGTGCTGAACTATCGCGGCCTATATGCCTCCACTTTGTCTTGGTGGGTAGAATCTGTTAAGCCGGCTTTACGCAAGACCATCCTGGAGTTTAGTCAGAATGTTGCTCATTGGGAACGATGTACATTGCACTTTTATGAGAGCTGTTTAAATGATGCCATCCACTTGCACACTGATAATCCCGCTCTTCGGATGGCGACAATTCGGCAAATAAAACACCGTCTACTTAACTTGAAAAGGGACTCGTTGCGCGGATCTGTCGTACGGAGTCGGGCCCCCGGGAAGCTTGTCGATGAAGCACCCTCCGTCTTTCACCAGCTGCGCGAACGCCGGCGCGCCACGCGACGTTACGTCACGGAGCTGGAATCAGCTGACGGTGCGCGTCTTTACAGTCAGGCGGCAATTCTTGCCGAGACCCGCCGTCACTTTGTCGAAATTTTCAGTGAGAAGCGCACGGATGCTGCTGCCATTTCCGAGCTTCTCCACGACGTTCCATACGTCTTATCAGTAAGGGACCGCCGTCGCCTCACTGAACAATTTACCGTAGAGGAAGTGCGTGATGTCTTAAAACTATGTTCCCCTAATAAATCCCCGGGTGCAGATGGCTTGCCACCGGAATTTTATCTACACTTTTGGCACTTGTTTGGCTCGTCCCTGACTGATGTTTTTAATGAAATTTTAAATGGCGTGGACGTCCCCGCGTCCTTCCTGGAGGGTATTGTGGTATTGGCTCCAAAGGTTACAGTCACAAGGAAGCTGTGCAATCTTCGACCGATCACCCTTCTTAATGGCGATTATAAACTCTTTACCAAATGTGTCTCCTCTCGCTTGAAACAGGTCATGAAAAAACTGATTAGTCCCTTTCAGTACTGTGCAGTGCCGAAACGCACTATCTATGGTGCTGTCTCGACGTACCGAGATGCCATTGCCTATGCTTCGACGAATAGAATTTCTTTTGGCATTTTATCCATCGATTTCGCAATGGCATTTGACAGAGTTAGCCACCTATATCTCCGGCGAGTGCTACAGAAATTTGGTTTCGGTGTACAGTTTATCACTATGATTTTTAACCTTTTCAATAATTCCACCTCACGGATTAGCATCAATGGATTTTTGTCGGAACCTGTGCCACTCCGCTGTTCTGTCAAACAAGGGTGCCCTCTGTCAATGGCACTTTACGCAATTTCCATAGATCCTTTGTTGCGTAATTTGCACAGTGCTTGCAGGGGAATACGGATTGGGGATGAGAAGCACGTTTGTCGCGCTTACGCCGATGACCTTGGCCTCTTTGTGTCCTCGGCCACAGACTTCGACACAATACGCGCAGTTCTCACCCAGTATGTACGTGCATCCGGTGCGAGCATCAATACCCGAAAGACGGTTTTTCTGCCCGTTTATGCGGCGACGCGGGGCTTCAAACGCCCGTGGTTTACAGTGAAACGGGAACACAAAATTTTGGGTGTTCGTTTTCAACCCAATCTGCTACAGACTGCCTCTTACAACTGGCGCATTGTCTTAAATGGCATACGAGCTATGGCTAGCCTGTGCGCGACTCGCACCCTCGCACTAACACAGCGGGTGCTTTTAATAAATGTTTTCTTGCTCAGCAAAGCTTGGTACCTCGCACAGTTATTTCAGGTACCCAAGAATTTGGGCAGAGCCATAACACAGGCAGTCTATTGGCTGTTGTGGCGGGGACATATTTTCAAGGTGGCTTACGACACATGTACTTTGCCGCGCGAACAGGGAGGACTCGGCCTTATTCATTTCGCAACGAAAGCCGCGGCGTTGCTCGTTCATCGGACGAGCGTCACCATTGAACAGGATACGTCCGGCCCAACGGCTGTCTTGTTCAATATTCATCGTCCTCTGTCTGACGTGGCCCCTCTCGACCCGACTACAATACCGTTTCAGCTGCGGTATGTTCGAGAATACTACATTCAGAAAAGTTATCTCGCCGCCGACGTACTCGACCATCGAACGCGGACTGTGAAAGGTGTCTACCAGGGACTAAGAGGACGGCCAGTCGGCAATAAGATGGAGGCGCGCTACCCGCGGTCTGCGTGGAGGACGGCGTGGGCTCACGTTCACGCTCCTTACCTGTCAGCGGAAGTCAGCAGCTTTTGGTACCAAGTGGTTAACAGAATTATCCCCACCAACGAAAAGCTGCGCCGCATCAATTTATCTCCGTCGAGCTTGTGTGAAGACTGTCGACAAGACGACACGTTAGAACATCGTTTCGTGTGCCTGAGGTCATTGTCGATCTGGCACCTTGCCGCCAGGATGCTCGCACTTATTAACCGGACCAGCGCTGCCAGTTTTTCTGCGGACACGGCTTTGCTCCCAGACTTTAATCCGTATCCGCCTGCGAAGCGTGCCGCTACCGCATGGATCGTGGCTCACACTGTGTTCGCCATCCTGCATTTAAGACTTCCGGGTGACTATGCCTTTTTGGTTTATTTGGCTACGCAACATGACCTTACTAAAACCAGGAACGATTATCCTAAACTCTTTGCCAATTTCCTGCAAATTGCACTCGCATTTGCCCACGACAGACTGCTATAATACGGACTTCACTGCTGCAATCTTTATTTCCCTCAGTGCACTGAACTGTTTTTGAGTGCGAAGTCATGGTCCTTGCAAATTGAATGCTACAGGAAGAGTGCCTATTGTACAAGAACAGCCAAGTCGAAATTACGACGAATGTTCCCAATGTATTATCCTGTGTTCGTGTGTGTTCTGTGTTCGCTGTCGTTTAGTGTTTTTTTTTATGTTTTCTCATTCTCTTTTTTTTCCAACGTCTGATTCCTGCGTCATCGGCGTCCCATCACGAATGCGTTGCGCACGAAGCTGCCACGGAGTTATTTGGGTTTCAATAAAGCAGGACTTTTACTTAATTTCAATTTATTTTTAACACGTCGGGGAGAATTGTGTTTTCCTTCTCCTTAGACGACAGACAGTTTTGTAAAGGTCGGGAGTGTACTTATTCCTTTGATAATGTACGTCGATACCTTACCATTAAAAATATTTACTGGCCGACACGAAGCTTTGGAACATAATATCATGGAACGCGTGAAGGGTGTACCGCCCCTATGGCTGAGAGGACTACTCAGGCAGTATTTGCTTTTTATTCCCTTTTTTTTTTTTTTTTTTTTTTCTTCAACCTAACTTCTTTATTTTATCGATTTTCGGTGCGATGCGCCTGATATGCTGTCATACTTTTATTTACAAATTATTAATTTATGAAGTGTAGGCGCAAAGCGACTGATTCGCAGTCGTCATAATCATGAGCTTTCACTTCAAGAGGATTTTATTTTTCTTCGATGCTTCGTTTGCGGTCAATGAACACAAGAAATTTTCCACGAAGGACTTCAGGGTCTCCGCTTTCATCACTTCAACTGGAAGGTGCACGTCTTACACAGGACGTCGACGGCCACGGAACATGAACCGAGAAGTTTCCTCTTTTCAGACTACATGAAGAGTTAAATTCGTCTTATAAGTTTGGAAGAAGCAGCGTATTTTTGTTTATAGCTAAAGAAGCTCGCCGAAGAAGGCATAATTGGAGAGCGCAAGGACGGGCTATAAGGGGAGTTGGGAGGCCAGAAAAAAAAAAAAAAAAAAAAAAAAAAAAAAAAGTCTAATAATCCAGGGGTCGTAAGTTCCATCCTCACAGGAGAAAGATGAATTTTGGAAATCAGTTGCGCGTCGTGGCTGTATAGCAAACAGTATCTGTGATGACGAACAATTAGCAACAGGCGTTTTTTTAAGAATTACTCTCAGATGTGATTAAGGCGAATGGCGCAGATAAAGCATTTGCCAAAGCGGTACAGCAGAAGGTGGGACGAGGCAGTCTGAATTACATTTTACAGATGTATTTCTCACATATCTCAGAGCCTCTCGCGGTCGTCGTCGTCGTCGTCGCCGCCGCCACTTCTGCAGAAGTAGCAAATGGCCATCGTAGCAAATGCGGCGAGGGACGCCCTGCCTTCGATTCCGAATGCACAAAGTGTGTGGTCTTGTTTCTCAGTCTATATTTGATCGGTCTCGTAAGAGGTTGAATGTAACGAATGGGTGGGAAAGAGCAAGGGGCAGCGCCTGTGTAGAACGAAAACACAAATCGTCAGGGGTGTGAGCGTTTAGAGATGAGTCGCATACATGTAAAGGTTGGTCGTCACTGACCATGTGGCCTAATGGATAAGACGTCGGACTTCGGATCTGAAGATTACAGGTTCGAATGCTGTCACGCTTGTGTTTTTCCAGTTCTGAAAAAGAAACATACCGTTTTAATGTAGCAATTGAGCAGTACGAAACCGTCTGAATGTTGCTGTTGACCATTTTTTGCTTGGAGATGCTCTTGAGCTTGAAACACACACAACAAGACCGGTGTTAACTAGCGAAATGGTCGGCAGAGTGCCGACACCGCGAGTTTTGACTGGCACTTGCACATATAAAACAAGGTCGTAAAGTAACTCGTTCGGCTTTTGAGTCACATAAAGTATGTGTGTTAATTTTGACGCCACTAGCTCTGCATGTTGTCATGCAATTTCTTTACCTCTCAGAAATGATTATGACATAAAAGTGAAGTACGTGACGAGTGTGACGTTAGGAAAACATTAGGCTGCATGGAGAGAAACTGTATGGGACCACCCAACCGAAACGAGTACTGTGTGACGTGCTACCCGGCAGGTATTCAACCCGGTAGCCGGCTAGCTCAGTCGGTAGAGCGTCAGGCTCTTAATCCCAGGGTCGTTGGTTCGAGCCACACGCTGGGCGGAACGGAATTTTGTTCCGCTGCAGATGTAAATTACCGTTTTTCTGATTAACGATATTTAATGGAAATAGCAACTGTTAACTTTGCCTACGTCTCTGTCAGTCTCAAGGAATCTGTATTTGAAGGTGAAGGTGATTTTGTAGACATGTGTGAAAGACATGTTCTGAAATTCAAGTGTTGTTGTTTCGAGAGCACATCGGTTACGTGTCAGATGTGTAGCCAAGCAGTAATGGGTCGCCATAGCTGCAAATATTAGCCTGTAATATGATGTGTTGTCAGCTAAAGTCTGATGATGCAGACGACCGTAAGGACGAAGTACCCAAGAGTACCGCTAGGCCGCGCCTCTTTAGCTCAGTGGTAGAGCACTGGTCTAATAATCCATGGGTCGTAAGTTCCATCCTCACAGGAGAAAGCTGAATTTTGGAAATCAGTTGCGCATCGTGGCTGTATAGCAAACAGTATCTGTGATGACGAACAATTAGCAACAGGCGTTTTTTTAAGAATTACTCTCAGATGTGATTAAGGCGAATGGCGCAGATAAAGCAATTTTTTTTTAAAAAAAAAACCTTTATTAATAATACGACACAACATTAATTTTAATTATACAACATCTTAATATTTAAATAAGAATGATACAAAAGTCAAATACAAGAAACTATTCCCATACTATTAACCCACTACCTCAAATAATTAGTGGGTCCTTAATACATACTACTACTTGGCAGTGTATTACTTTTACGGCACTAACTACGGGCATGATTAATAAGCTACTTGTTAGACTACCCTACATGATCTGCAGTGTTACAGTATGTGCCAGAAGTTATGCATACAAACCTACTGTTATTTTGCCTGCCCACCGAGCTAACCCCAGTGGGCGTGCCCCTGGCACTGGGCTGGCTACGACTCTTACATCACTGCAGTCCCTACCTTGTTTGTATGTTAGTATTTCTAGTTCTTGCTAAAGCTACTTTCTACTCAAAAAGAGTTGTGCGATATTTCCAATTCCGGGTAATGCACCTGCCGTCCTTGTCCAAAGACGCGGCGGATTCCAGCCACGAAATGGCTGGCCAGATCCGCGCCTGGCGGTAGTGCAGGTGCAGCTTGGTCAAGTTCGGTTTGGTACTTGATTAATTTCTTGCCCTAATAAAGTCCCTCATGACTTTCATCGAGATCTCATTTGCCAGACTGTTGAGGACTTTGAATGTGTCGGCACGCCGCAGCAAGGTATATGTATCTTGGCTAGGAAGTTGCGCTCTAAGTTCACTTGCCACGCCATCATACAACATGCAGTTGTAGATGACGTGTTCGGGAGTTCCTTCCGGAGCACCACAGTCACACGCTGGTGTCGCCTGTTTACCAAATCGGCAAAGGTATGCCGGATATGGCCCATGTCCTGTCAGGAAGTGCAGCAGACCCCTACTTGGCTGAAAGTGTCCCATTTTTAACCTTTTTGCGACATCTGGAAGTAACTCAAAAACTCGTCTCCCTGTTCCTTCCCCTTCCCACTGACTTTGCCATAGTTCCTCCCCCCTTCTCTTGATTGCATATTTGTCCCCTACTTGCACACCCATGATTTCCCTAGTCTTTTCAATTTTCCCCTTTGTTACCCAATACCACGCTGCCTGCTCCCTAATTTTTATATCAAGGGGACATAATCCCATAATGACTAGCAACGCCCCCCCAGGAGTAGTTCTATATGCCCCAGCAGACCTTAGTAACATACTTCGCTGCACCCTCCTCACGGCCATGGCAGGCGCCACCCTCGTGAGCCTGTGTGCCCAGACCCCGCTGGCATACCCTACTAAGGAAGTCAGAATACTATTGTGATATAATTTTATAAGGTGGGGGGGTAAGTGAAATCTTTTATGTCCTATGTTTATTAAGTTATTAAGGATTTCTATCGCGCGCTGTGCAATCATTTCTATGTGCGTTGCGTAATTCCATTTTTCGTCTATTACTACTCCAAGATACCTAGCTTCGCGTCGCCGGAGAACTGGGGCTCCCGCAATCCTGACAGTTGGATTTCTTATCAGACTGCCTTTTAGTAGAAGATACGTTGATTTGTGTGGTGCAATTTTCATTTTTGCCTCTCGGCACCATTCCTGGAGAACTTCCATTGACCTTTCCACTTTTGGCTCTAAGTCTTCTCGGCTTCGGCCACCTACCAGCAGGAGGAGGTCGTCAGCGTAGGCTATCACGTCTAGCACATCTCTACATTGTTGTGATCTGTCTAACAGGGGCTCTATGTTTACGTCCCAAAAGAGTGGCCCCAGTACCGATCCCTGGGGGCACCCCTTCGTGCAGGTCTTACTTACTCTCCCGCTAGGCGATGATAGCCAAACCTCCCTGTCCATGCAATAGCTCCTCAGACAGCCATAAAGGGGCGCTGGACACTCCATCTCACGCAAACGCGAGAAGAGCGAGGGCCACCAGAGGTTGTCAAAGGCGCCACAGATGTCCACCATGATGCCTACGACATACTTGTGCGTGGATGAGCCACAGACCTCAGCTGCCAGGGCAATTGCGTCAGACGCTGATCGCCCCGGCCTAAAGCCGAACTGCCTGTCACTCATTCCACGCAGCATCCTGTGTGCGGTCAGTCTGTCCGCCAGCAGCCTCTCCAGCAGCTTCCCCATGATGTCTAACAGGCATATAGGTCTGTAGGATTTGGGATCCATGGGGTCCTTGTCCTTTCCTTTTTGTATGATTACTACATTTGCTGTCTTCCATACTCTCGGAAATTTCCCAGCTGTGAGACACTCATTGAAGAGCCGCGTTAGAGGAGCCACCAGCTGTGGGGCGAGGAACTGTACCACCTCCGCTACAATGCCGTCTGGTCCTGGCGCCTTCCCCTTCTTTAATAATTTGATGTGTGCTGCGACTTCTGCTTCCGAGAAAGGGTACACTCTAGTATCATTGGTATATTCTAGAGAATCCTCCCTGCGGATTTGCCTTTGAAAGTCATCATCATCATGTTCGTCATCGTCCGGTAACAGAGTGCGCAGGAGAACTTCAGCAGTTTCCTGCCACGACTCTGTCACTCGGTCTCCATCTCGGATGGTCGAGAGAACCGCGGGGGATTTAACCTTTTCCCTTACGAGTTTGTAGGGTATTCCCCAGGGATCGGTATCGAGCTGATTTAGCACATACTTCTCCCAACTCCTTGTTCTTACTTCCTTTAATTCCCTTTGAAAATTTTCTATTTCATCTCTGTAACGCTGCAGCCAGTATTGCTTCTCTTGCCAGACGGCACTTCGCTGGTAATACCTCCTCGCCCGTCTAACAGACCGACGCATACTTTCCAGTTCGGCAGTCCATGGTGATGGTGACGCCGCCACGGCCCTCCTCCTGGTAGGCACAGCGACCTTTACCGCCCTAACGATGGAGCCTACCAGTTCTTCGGCGTACCTGTCGACATCCAGGCCACCCTCAGGCAACGGAGGAACATCACACTCCTGAGCCAGGCATTCCCAATTTGTCTTGTGAAAGTTGTATTGAATCTCCCACCCCAGGTCCCAGCGGCACTCTTCATCTCCTATGCAAAAAGTAATCAAGTTGTGATCGCTTGTGGTAGCGTGCTCTATCACATTCCAGCTGTGGATGAGGTTTATAGCATTCTGTGTTGCTAACGTCACATCGATGTTGGTGCCTTGTCCCCCTCCTCCCGCATAGGTGGGGGGGTTCCCTGCTTTATTTACTACCACCAGCTGTGACGCCATTATTGCTTCCTCTGCCCTTTCACCATTTTCGTCCCTGGTGCCGCTGTACCATAGGGGGGATTTCGCGTTCATGTCTGCTGTGACTATTACCTTACGCCCACGTAACGCCATCATTACCCTAGAGAGATGTTCTATGAAATGTTCGCAATTTCCCCCGTACTGAAAGTACATATTAACAATATATAATATCCCGGCAGGTGACTGCAACTCGATGACGTTACAGTGGCAATCAGAGAGTTGCGCTATTTTTGTGGCTCTAAGGGCCTTATTTGTTATTACTATTAACGCCCTTGGCTCCTCTCCTGTAAAGATAGTTTGCCATGTTGTCGACATGAATGATATTTGCCCGGCCCAGTAGTATGGCTCCTGTAGACAGACTACATCTAGTCTCCACTCCTCCACTACTTTCCGGAGTTCCTGCATGACCAGCCGACTATTATGAGTGTTTAGCTGCCCTACCTTGATTGAATTTAGGGTTGTCATTAAGGAAAATAAGTGTGAAAGTAACATTCAGGCCATGGTTTGTTAAAGTCGAATGCAATTCTACCATTAGCTAGGACAGCCTGTGCGTAAATTTCGTCCAGCTTGAACTCTTCACCTCTTCTCTCAAATACTTTCTTCAGCAGGTCACGCAGGGCTCCGAACTCAGTGGGAAGATTCACTGACTTCAGCTGTATTCTATCTACATCCTTCATCGTCGTGAAGGTGACCATTCTGCCATGTTCATGACCTACGCGTACGACGTGCCTCAACGCTGTAGTGAGGATCGCTGGTTGCTCCAGACGCGATAGCTGCATCGCGAACTCCAAGTTGGGATAAACCCGTCTTGGGTCCGCTCCTACAGCTGGTTTATCGTCTTGCGGCTGTGCCATACTTGTGCTCGTAGTGGTGCTTGTGACTGTGCTGTCTTACAGGGTAAAAGTTGGAAGACTCCTTGGGACAGGAGCAGTACTGTTCCTTCCGGGTAATGATTGAGGCTGTGAGCTTGGGTTAGCTGCTTTTTCGTCATGCTCCTCATTTTCTTCTTCAGGTTCTGTTTGAATACAAAGATCAACCATTTTTACTTTCTGTGTCCCTTTTAATTCAAGCTTTGAGACGAACGTTTCAGCTTCAGGGTTTAATTTTGAGTGGGGAGCTGGAGATGTTGAGGGTGGAGACTCACTTGCAGCCCAGAAGTCGTCTACAATTACCTCAATTTCTTTTATTTCTTGCATTATTTCTCTTATCTCTTTGAATCTCGGATCAGAGTCAGTTTGTGTACTGAAGTCAATCATCGTTGCTTTTCGTTCTTGCATTTGTTTTAGAGATTTCAAAAATTTATTAAATCTTTCTGCCCTTTCAGCGTCCCTTTTTCTTTTGCTGGGAGACTTCCTTTTGATGTTCGACCTTCTTATGTTAACAGCATCAGCCATAGTCAATTCGAGATATGAGTCTCTGCTCTAGCAGTTTGTAGGTCGGGCAGTTTCTTCCTGCCATACCACAGGTTTTCTTTCCTCTCCGTGTGCATGGAATGCACACCACGGACTTTTTACATTCCTTCCTCATATGTTCCTCCTCTCCGCATCTGGAGCAAGCAGGTTTCCTACTACAGTATTTGTGAATGTGATCAATGTCCCCACAGTTCTGACACCGGGGGACAACAAGGTAGTCCTTAACATTAACGGAGTGAAAACCTATGTAGACCCTGCCCATAATTGTCAATTTCCTCCAGAGGGATCCTGTAACTTCTGCTACGTGGTGGACTGTATCTTTATCCTTAGGCCCAGTTTTAAACCTAAGTTTAAAGTCTTTTAGGAAAGTTTCCATGTTACCTTCTGAGTCAAAGTTTTGCTCATAGATTGTCTTACATAGGTCCTCGTCCGTTATGGACTTTGGCACATCATAAAGAATGACCAAGGGGTTCTTCTTACGGGGGGGTTCACATCTGACTGCCTTACATAACTGTTGATTTGCCAAAAGCTTGTTTTTGTCCTCCTCAGTGGAAACATCGACAATCACTACATTCTTTGTTGCCTTAATCCTGTTAATTTTAATTTTTTCCTTTACTGGGTTGACTGAAGTCGCGAATACTTCTTGGACCTTCTTAATGTTCTGGCCAGGCATTGGTCTCAAAAAGACCGCTGTTTCCGGCCGCTTGGACACCTTAACGATAGTTTCCCTAGTTGTGGGGGGCTTGGATGCAGCTTGCGCCGCGACCCCGGCCCATGTCCTAGCAGGCTGTTTCCGGAGCCTTTCATTCTCCCTTTCAAGCTCCTCTATTCGTCCTTCGAGTTTGGAATTGGCTATTGCCCATGCCGCCAACTCGTTTTTCAGTGCCTGTACCGCAGTTTGGCTAATTTTACCGTTCTTGACATTATGGTCCAAGAACTGGCTTAATCTAAGATGCCTTTCCATACTGCATTCTTCCATTGCCTGACCCAGGCCTTCCTGTGGCGAGGGATCAGCTATCGTCGAAAGCCTCGCAGGCGCACTCAATTCGCTTGTCTCGTTAGTAGCCATCATCATTATTGGACAAGCGAAAAAAAAAAGGGTTGGGAACCCGTCTCTTTCCCCGGACCGGTTCCTCTGGCATGGGGGGGGGACTAAACTACAGCTCGCTCACCAACCTCGCCCCTAGGTCAAGAGCATTCCTGAGCTGTCAGGTTCAGCGCACCGTTTCCAACGCACTGGTCCTCTTCAGCGGCCTCCTCATCGACGAATTTCACCCAGCGATCACCGGCAAGTGCACCCCGCACTCCGGAGAAGCGGATGCACTTCTCGCCCTTCGCCGCCTACTCGCCCGAGCTTCCACCTTTCGGCCAAGGACCCGCTCCTACTCAGGTGGCGGGCCGGTCACCCAGTCTTTCGGCGGTCTGGACCCAGCTAACCTGGCCCAGACGATGTCACCACCATCTGGGTTTGGCAGAACACGCCTCGGTTACCCAGAGGCGCGGCGAAGCACCCTTGCCGAATCGCGCCGAGGTCCCACGCCGACAAAAGAGGTCGCCAGCATGCAGGGCACCTGATGGTCTGTGCCCTGCGTAAAAATAGGGGAGGGGAGGGGAGCAGAAGCTACCCAGTGGTGGGGAGTCGCCAAAGGCGCCATCACCCACCCCCAAGCAGCCCCACTCGACCCTCCCCTCCCCAGGGACAGATGTTGTGTCCCTATTGCGCAGCTTCCCCTGCGCCATGCACCCCTTGCTTTCGCCTTGGGTTGGGAGACTTTTATCGTCGTCCAGGACGTGAGGAACGTCGGCAGCCGGACTGCAGGGCCCCAGGAGAGCCGTGAGGCTCACCCTCATACCCTCGCCCGACCACCGAGCTCAACCCAAGGGAGACAGGTGGAGTGTCTCCCGTAACGCAGCTACCCCTGCGCCATGCACCCTTTGCTTTCGCCTGGGTTGGGGGCGTTTTACGTCCTACCATGACGGGAGTTTAACGTCCTTCCTTGACACACGACAACCCTCACGAATCCACAGCCCAAAGATGGACATGACTGGGTCTTATATTGTGGAGTTCGACATCATCGAGACGGTGCGGCACTCAAGCCCGAGTTACGTTCCCCATGGGGGTCTCCACACGTACTGGGGGATCATGACCGACCACGTCTCACCCACCGCTTTTGCTGGTTCACGGTGGGCCAGTGCAGACCGTGAGGATTGCACCCAGTTAAGGGCTAGCCTTTTAACGTCATGCATGGACGGCCCTTCCCGTGTTAGCTTCACTCCTTTCGAGGGAGCTACTGAGCGCCAGGGCCACGTCAAGGGCACGGGATAGGACAATGCGGTCCCCGCACCACTCAGGTTCCTCTGAGCCACGAGCACTTCAGACGTGTCTGAAGATTTCCAGGAATCAGAGGGTCTCCTGACTGTTTTAACCCAGTTTCGGAAGGAAACACACCTACCCAGGTCACGCCACGCAGACCGCTTTCCCAGCATTTGCCAAAGCGGTACAGCAGAAGGTGGGACGAGGCAGTCTGAATTACATTTTACAGATGTATTTCTCACATATCTCAGAGCCTCTCGCGGTCGTCGTCGTCGTCGTCGTCGTCGTCGTCGTCGTCGCCGTCGCCGCCGCCGCTTCTGCAGAAGTAGCAAATGGCCATCGTAGCAAATGCGGCGAGGGACGCCCTGCCTTCGATTCCGAATGCACAAAGTGTGTGGTCTTGTTTCTCAGTCTATATTTGATCGGTCTCGTAAGAGGTTGAATGTAACGAATGGGTGGGAAAGAGCAAGGGGCAGCGGCTGTGTAGAACGAAAACACAAATCGTCAGGGGTGTGAGCGTTTCGAGATGAGTCGCATACATGTAAATGTTGCTCGTCAGTGACCATGTGGCCTAATGGATAAGACGTCGGACTTCGGATCTGAAGATTACAGTTCGAATGCTGTCGCGCTTGTGTTTTTACAGTTCTGAAAAAGAAACATACCGTTTTAATGTAGCAATTGAGCAGTACGAAACCGTCTGAATGTTGCTGTTGACCATTTTTTGCTTGGAGATGCTCTTGAGCTTGAAACACACACAACAAGACCGGTGTTAACTAGCGAAATGGTCGGCAGAGTGCCGACACCACGAGTTTTGACTGGCACTTGCACATATAAAACAAGGTCGTAAAGTAACTCGTTCGGCTTTTGAGTCACATAAAGTATGTGTGTTAATTTTGACGCCACTAGCTCTGCATGTTGTCATGCAATTTCTTTAGCTCTCAGAAATGATTATGACATAAAAGTGAAGTACGTGACGAGTGTGACGTTAGGAACACATTAGGCTGCATGGAGAGAAACTGTATGGGACCACCCAACCGAAACGAGTACTGTGTGACGTGCTACCCGGCAGGTATTCACCGCGGTAGCCGACTACCTCAGTCGGTAGAGCGTCGGGCTCTTAATCCCATGGTCGTTGGTTCGAGCCACAAACTGGGCGGAACGGAATTTTGTTCCGCTGCAGATGTAAATTACCGTTTTTCTGATTAACGATATTTAATGGAAATAGCAACTGTTAACTTTGCCTACGTCTCTGTCAGTCGCAAGGAATCTGTATTTGAAGGTGAAGGTGATTTTGTAGACATGTGTGAAAGACATGTTCTGAAATGCAAGTGTTGTTGCTTGGAGAGCACATCGGTTACGTGTCAGATGTGTAGCCAAGCAGTAATGGGTTGCCATAGCTGCAAATATTAGCCGGTAATATGAAGTGTTGTCAGCTGAAGTCTGATGATGCAGACGACCGTAAGGACGAAGTACCCAAGAGTACCGCTAGGCCGCGCCTCTTTAGCTCAGTGGTAGAGCACTGGTCTAATAATCCAGGGGTCGTAAGTTCCATCCTCACAGGAGAAAGATGAATTTTGGAAATCAGTTGCGCGTCGTGGCTGTATAGCAAGCAGTATCTGTGATGACGAACAATTAGCAACAGGCGTTTTTTTTAAGAATTACTCTCAGATGTGATTAAGGCGAATGGCGCAGATAAAGCATTTGCCAAAGCGGTACAGCAGAAGGTGGGACGAGGCAGTCTGAATTACATTTTACAGATGTATTTCTCACATGTCTCAGAGCCTCTCGCGGTCGTCGTCGTCGTCGTCGTCGTCGTCGTCGTCGTCGTCGTCGTCGCCGCCGCCGCTTCTGCAGAAGTAGCAAATGGCCATCGTAGCAAATGCGGCGAGGGACGCCCTGCCTTCGATTCCGAATGCACAAAGTGTGTGGTCTTGTTTCTCAGTCTATATTTGATCGGTCTCGTAAGAGGTTGAATGTAACGAATGGGTGGGAAAGAGCAAGGGGCAGCGGCTGTGTAGAACGAAAACACAAATCGTCAGGGGTGTGAGCGTTTCGAGATGAGTCGCATACATGTAAATGTTGCTCGTCAGTGACCATGTGGCCTAATGGATAAGACGTCGGACTTCGGATCTGAAGATTACAGGTTCGAATGCTGTCGCGCTTGTGTTTTTACAGCTCTGAAAAAGAAACATACCGTTTTAATGTAGCAATTGAGCAGTACGAAACCGTCTGAATGTTGCTGTTGACCATTTTTTGCTTGGAGATGCTCTTGAGCTTGAAACACACACAACAAGACCGGTGTTAACTAGCGAAATGGTCGGCAGAGTGCCGACACCGCGAGTTTTGACTGGCACTTGCACATATAAAACAAGGTCGTAAAGTAACTCGTTCGGCTTTTGAGTCACATAAAGTATGTGTGTTAATTTTGACGCCACTAGCTCTGCATATTGTCATGCAATTTCTTTAGCTCTCAGAAATGATTATGACATAAAAGTGAAGTACGTGACGAGTGTGACGTTAGGAACACATTAGGCTGCATGGAGAGAAACTGTATGGGACCACCCAACCGAAACGAGTACTGTGTGACGTGCTACCCGGCAGGTATTCACCGCGGTAGCCGGCTACCTCAGTCGGTAGAGCGTCGGGCTCTTAATCCCATGGTCGTTGGTTCGAGCCACAAACTGGGCGGAACGGAATTTTGTTCCGCTGCAGATGTAAATTACCGTTTTTCTGATTAACGATATTTAATGGAAATAGCAACTGTTAACTTTGCCTACGTCTCTGTCAGTCGCAAGGAATCTGTATTTGAAGGTGAAGGTGATTTTGTAGACATGTGTGAAAGACATGTTCTGAAATGCAAGTGTTGTTGCTTGGAGAGCACATCGGTTACGTGTCAGATGTGTAGCCAAGCAGTAATGGGTTGCCATAGCTGCAAATATTAGCCTGTAATATGAAGTGTTGTCAGCTGAAGTCTGATGATGCAGACGACCGTAAGGACGAAGTACCCAAGAGTACCGCTAGGCCGCGCCTCTTTAGCTCAGTGGTAGAGCACGGGTCTAATAATCCAGGGGGTCGTAAGTTCCATCCTCACAGGAGAAAGATGAATTTTGGAAATCAGTTGCGCGTCGTGGCTGTATAGCAAACAGTATCTGTGATGACGAACAATTAGCAACTGGCGTTTTTTTAAGAATTACTCTCAGATGTGATTAAGGCGAATGGCTCAGATAAAGCATTTGCCAAAGCGGTACAGCAGAAGGTGGGACGAGGCAGTCTGAATTACATTTTACAGATGTATTTCTCACATGTCTCAGAGCCTCTCGCGGTCGTCGTCGTCGTCGTCGTCGTCGTCGTCGTCGTCGTCGTCGCCGCCGCCGCTTCTGCAGAAGTAGCAAATGGCCATCGTAGCAAATGCGGCGAGGGACGCCCTGCCTTCGATTCCGAATGCACAAAGTGTGTGGTCTTGTTTCTCAGTCTATATTTGATCGGTCTCGTAAGAGGTTGAATGTAACGAATGGGTGGGAAAGAGCAAGGGGCAGCGGCTGTGTAGAACGAAAACACAAATCGTCAGGGGTGTGAGCGTTTCGAGATGAGTCGCATACATGTAAATCTTGCTCGTCAGTGACCATGTGGCCTAATGGATAAGACGTCGGACTTCGGATCTGAAGATTACAGGTTCGAATGCTGTCGCGCTTGTGTTTTTACAGCTCTGAAAAAGAAACATACCGTTTTAATGTAGCAATTGAGCAGTACGAAACCGTCTGAATGTTGCTGTTGACCATTTTTTGCTTGGAGATGCTCTTGAGCTTGAAACACACACAACAAGACCGGTGTTAACTAGCGAAATGGTCGGCAGAGTGCCGACACCGCGAGTTTTGACTGGCACTTGCACATATAAAACAAGGTCGTAAAGTAACTCGTTCGGCTTTTGAGTCACATAAAGTATGTGTGTTAATTTTGACGCCACTAGCTCTGCATGTTGTCATGCAATTTCTTTAGCTCTCAGAAATGATTATGACATAAAAGTGAAGTACGTGACGAGTGTGACGTTAGGAACACATTAGGCTGCATGGAGAGAAACTGTATGGGACCACCCAACCGAAACGAGTACTGTGTGACGTGCTACCCGGCAGGTATTCACCGCGGTAGCCGGCTACCTCAGTCGGTAGAGCGTCGGGCTCTTAATCCCATGGTCGTTGGTTCGAGCCACAAACTGGGCGGAACGGAATTTTGTTCCGCTGCAGATGTAAATTACCGTTTTTCTGATTAACGATATTTAATGGAAATAGCAACTGTTAACTTTGCCTACGTCTCTGTCAGTCGCAAGGAATCTGTATTTGAAGGTGAAGGTGATTTTGTAGACATGTGTGAAAGACATGTTCTGAAATGCAAGTGTTGTTGCTTGGAGAGCACATCGGTTACGTGTCAGATGTGTAGCCAAGCAGTAATGGGTTGCCATAGCTGCAAATATTAGCCGGTAATATGAAGTGTTGTCAGCTGAAGTCTGATGATGCAGACGACCGTAAGGACGAAGTACCCAAGAGTACCGCTAGGCCGCGCCTCTTTAGCTCAGTGGTAGAGCACTGGTCTAATAATCCCGGGGTCGTAAGTTCCATCCTCACAGGAGAAAGATGAATTTTGGAAATCAGTTGCGCGTCGTGGCTGTATAGCAAGCAGTATCTGTGATGACGAACAATTAGCAACAGGCGTTTTTTTTAAGAATTACTCTCAGATGTGATTAAGGCGAATGGCGCAGATAAAGCATTTGCCAAAGCGGTACAGCAGAAGGTGGGACGAGGCAGTCTGAATTACATTTTACAGATGTATTTCTCACATATCTCAGAGCCTCTCGCGGCCGTCGTCGTCGTCGTCGTCGTCGTCGCCGCCGCCGCTTCTGCAGAAGTAGCAAATGGCCATCGTAGCAAATGCGGCGAGGGACGCCCTGCCTTCGATTCCGAATGCACAAAGTGTGTGGTCTTGTTTCTCAGTCTATATTTGATCGGTCTCGTAAGAGGTTGAATGTAACGAATGGGTGGGAAAGAGCAAGGGGCAGCGGCTGTGTAGAACGAAAACACAAATCGTCAGGGGTGTGAGCGTTTCGAGATGAGTCGCATACATGTAAATGTTGCTTGTCAGTGACCATGTGGCCTAATGGATAAGACGTCGGACTTCGGATCTGAAGATTACAGGTTCGAATGCTGTCACGCTTGTGTTTTTACAGTTCTGAAAAAGAAATATACCGTTTTAATGTAGCAATTGAGCAGTACGAAACCGTCTGAATGTTGCTGTTGACCATTTTTTGCTTGGAGATGCTCTTGAGCTTGAAACACACACAACAAGACCGGTGTTAACTAGCGAAATGGTCGGCAGAGTGCCGACACCGCGAGTTTTGACTGGCACTTGCACATATAAAACAAGGTCGTAAAGTAACTCGTTCGGCTTTTGAGTCACATAAAGTATGTGTGTTAATTTTGACGCCACTAGCTCTGCATGTTGTCATGCAATTTCTTTACCTCTCAGAACTGATTATGACATAAAAGTGAAGTACGTGACGAGTGTGACGTTAGGAACACATTAGGCTGCATGGAGAGAAACTGTATGGGACCACCCAACCGAAACGAGTACTGTGTGACGTGCTACCCGGCAGGTATTCACCGCGGTAGCCGGCTACCTCAGTCGGTAGAGCGTCGGGCTCTTAATCCCATGGTCGTTGGTTCGAGCCACAAACTGGGCGGAACGGAATTTTGTTCCGCTGCAGATGTAAATTACCGTTTTTCTGATTAACGATATTTAATGGTAATAGCAACTGTTAACTTTGCCTACGTCTCTGTCAGTCGCAAGGAATCTGTATTTGAAGGTGAAGGTGATTTTGTAGACATGTGTGAAAGACATGTTCTGAAATGCAAGTGTTGTTGTTTCGAGAGCACATCGGTTACGTGTCAGATGTGTAGCCAAGCAGTAATGGGTCGCCATAGCTGCAAATATTAGCCTGTAATATGAAGTGTTGTCACCTGAAGTCTGATGATGCAGACGACCGTAAGGACGAAGTACCCAAGAGTACCGCTAGGCCGCGCCTCTTTAGCTCAGTGGTAGAGCACTGGTCTAATAATCCAGGGGTCGTAAGTTCCATCCTCACAGGAAAAAGATGAATTTTGGAAATCAGTTGCGCGTCGTGGCTGTATAGCAAACAGTATCTGTGATGACGAACAATTAGCAACAGGCGTTTTTTTAAGAATTACTCTCGGATGTGATTAAGGCGAATGGCGCAGATAAAGCATTTGCCAAAGCGGTACAGCAGAAGGTGGGACGAGGCAGTCTGAATTACATTTTACGGATGTATTTCTCACATATCTCAGAGCCTCTCGCGGTCGTCGTCGTCGTCGTCGTCGTCGTCGTCGCCGCCGCCGCTTCTGCAGAAGTAGCAAATGGCCATCGTAGCAAATGCGGCGAGGGACGCCCTGCCTTCGATTCCGAATGCACAAAGTGTGTGGTCTTGTTTCTCAGTCTATATTTGATCGGTCTCGTAAGAGGTTGAATGTATCGAATGGGTGGGAAAGAGCAAGGGGCAGCGGCTGTGTAGAACGAAAACACAAATCGTCAGGGGTGTGAGCGTTTCGAGATGAGTCGCATACATGTAAATGTTGGTCGTCACTGACCATGTGGCCTAATGGATAAGACGTCGGACTTCGGATCTGAAGATTACAGGTTCGAATGCTGTCACGCTTGTGTTTTTCCAGTTATGAAAAAGAAACATACCGTTTTAATGTAGCAATTGAGCAGTACGAAACCGTCTGAATGTTGCTGTTGACCATTTTTTGCTTGGAGATGCTCTTGAGCTTGAAACACACACAACAAGACCGGTGTTAACTAGTGAAATGGTCGGCAGAGTGCCGACACCGCGAGTTTTGACTGGCACTTGCACATATAAAACAAGGTCGTAAAGTAACTCGTTCGGCTTTTGAGTCACATAAAGTATGTGTGTTAATTTTGACGCCACTAGCTCTGCATGTTGTCATGCAATTTCTTTACCTCTCAGAAATGATTATGACATAAAAGTGAAGTACGTGACGAGTGAGACGTTAGGAACACATTAGGCTGCATGGAGAGAAACTGTATGGGACCACCCAACCGAAACGAGTACTGTGTGACGTGCTACCCGGCAGGTATTCACCGCGGTAGCCGGCTACCTCAGTCGGTAGAGCGTCAGGCTCTTAATCCCATGGTCGTTGGTTCGAGCCACACGCTGGGCGGAACGGAATTTTGTTCCGCTGCAGATGTAAATTACCGTTTTTCTGATTAACGATATTTAATGGAAATAGCAACTGTTAACTTTGCCTACGTCTCTGTCATCCGCAAGGAATCTGTATTTGAAGGTGAAGGTGATTTTGTAGACATGTGTGAAAGACATGTTCTGAAATGCAAGTGTTGTTGTTTGGAGAGCACATCGGTTACGTGTCAGATGTGTAGCCAAGCATTAATGGGTCGCCATAGCTGCAAATTTTAGCCTGTAATATGAAGTGTTGTCACCTGAAGTCTGATGATGCAGACGACCGTAAGGACGAAGTACCCAAGAGTACCGCTAGGCCGCGCCTCTTTAGCTCAGTGGTAGAGCACTGGTCTAATAATCCAGGGGTCGTAAGTTCCATCCTCACAGGAGAAAGATGAATTTTGGAAATCAGTTGCGCGTCGTGGCTGTATAGCAAACAGTATCTGTGATGACGAACAATTAGCAACAGGCGTTTTTTTAAGAATTACTCTCAGATGTGATTAAGGCGAATGGCGCAGATAAAGCATTTGCCAAAGCGGTACAGCAGAAGGTGGGACGAGGCAGTCTGAATTACATTTTACAGATGTATTTCTCACATATCTCAGAGCCTCTCGCGGTCGTCGTCGTCGTCGTCGCCGCCGCCGCCGCTTCTGCAGAAGTAGCAAATGGCCATCGTAGCAAATGCGGCGAGGGACGCCCTGCCTTCGATTCCGAATGCACAAAGTGTGTGGTCTTGTTTCTCAGTCTATATTTGATCGGTCTCGTAAGAGGTTGAATGTAACGAATGGGTGGGAAAGAGCAAGGGGCAGCGGCTGTGTAGAACGAAAACACAAATCGTCAGGGGTGTGAGCGTTTCGAGATGAGTCGCATACATGTAAATGTTGGTCGTCACTGACCATGTGGCCTAATGGATAAGACGTCGGACTTCGGATCTGAAGATTACAGGTTCGAATGCTGTCACGCTTGTGTTTTTCCAGTTCTGAAAAAGAAACATACCGTTTTAATGTAACAATTGAGCAGTACGAAACCGTCTGAATGTTGCTGTTGACCATTTTTTGCTTGGAGATGCTCTTGAGATTGAAACACACACAACAAGACCGGTGTTAACTAGTGAAATGGTCGGCAGAGTGCCGACACCGCGAGTTTTGACTGGCACTTGCACATATAAAACAAGGTCGTAAAGTAACTCGTTCGGCTTTTGAGTCACATAAAGTATGAGTGTTAATTTTGACGCCACTAGCTCTGCATGTTGTCATGCAATTTCTTTACCTCTCAGAACTGATTATGACATAAAAGTGAAGTACGTGACGAGTGAGACGTTAGGAACACATTAGGCTGCATGGAGAGAAACTGTATGGGACCACCCAACCGAAACGAGTACTGTGTGACGTGCTACCCGGCAGGTATTCACCGCGGTAGCCGGCTACCTCAGTCGGTAGAGCGTCAGGCTCTTAATCCTATGGTCGTTGGTTCGAGCCACACGCTGGGCGGAACGGAATTTTGTTCCGCTGCAGATGTAAATTACCGTTTTTCTGATTAACGATATTTAATGGAAATAGCAACTGTTAACTTTGCCTACGTCTCTGTCATCCGCAAGGAATCTGTATTTGAAGGTGAAGGTGATTTTGTAGACATGTGTGAAAGACATGTTCTGAAATGCAAGTGTTGTTGTTTGGAGAGCACATCGGTTACGTGTCAGATGTGTAGCCAAGCATTAATGGGTCGCCATAGCTGCAAATTTTAGCCTGTAATATGAAGTGTTGTCACCTGAAGTCTGATGATGCAGACGACCGGAAGGACGAAGTACCCAAGAGTACCGCTAGGCCGCGCCTCTTTAGCTCAGTGGTAGAGCACTGGTCTAATAATCCAGGGGTCGTAAGTTCCATCCTCACAGGAGAAAGATGAATTTTGGAAATCAGTTGCGCGTCGTGGCTGTATAGCAAACAGTATCTGTGATGACGAACAATTAGCAACAGGCGTTTTTTTAAGAATTACTCTCAGATGTGATTAAGGCGAATGGCGCAGATAAAGCATTTGCCAAAGCGGTACAGCAGAAGGTGGGACGAGGCAGTGTGAATTACATTTTACAGATGTATTTCTCACATATCTCAGAGCCTCTCGCGGTCGTCGTCGTCGTCGTCGTCGTCGTCGTCGTCGTCGTCGTCGTCGTCGCCGCCGCCGCTTCTGCAGAAGTAGCAAATGGCCATCGTAGCAAATGCGGCGAGGGACGCCCTGCCTTCGATTCCGAATGCACAAAGTGTGTGGTCTTGTTTCTCAGTCTATATTTGATCGGTCTCGTAAGAGGTTGAATGTAACGAATGGGTGGGAAAGAGCAAGGGGCAGCGGCTGTGTAGAACGAAAACACAAATCCTCAGGGGTGTGAGCGTTTCGAGATGAGTCGCATACATGTAAATGTTGGTCGTCACTGACCATGTGGCTTAATGGATAAGACGTCGGACTTCGGATCTGAAGATTACAGGTTCGAATGCTGTCACGCTTGTGTTTTTCCAGTTCTGAAAAAGAAACATACCGTTTTAATGTAGCAATTGAGCAGTACGAAACCGTCTGAATGTTGCTGTTGACCATTTTTTGCTTGGAGATGCTCTTGAGCTTGAAACATACACAACAAGAACGGTGTTAACTAGCGAAATGGTCGGCAGAGTGCCGACACCGCGAGTTTTGACTGGCACTTGCACATATAAAACAAGGCCGTAAAGTAACTCGTTCGGCTTTTGAGTCACATAAAGTATGTGTGTTAATTTTGACGCCACTAGCTCTGCATGTTGTCATGCAATTTCTTTACCTCTCAGAAATGATTATGACATAAAAGTGAAGTACGTGACGAGTGAGACGTTAGGAACACATTAGGCTGCATGGAGAGAAACTGTATGGGACCACCCAACCGAAACGAGTACTGTGTGACGTGCTACCCGGCAGGTATTCACCGCGGTAGCCGGCTACCTCAGTCGGTAGAGCGTCAGGCTCTTAATCCCATGGTCGTTGGTTCGAGCCACACGCTGGGCGGAACGGAATTTTGTTCCGCTGCAGATGTAAATTACCGTTTTTCTGATTAACGATATTTAATGGAAATAGCAACTGTTAACTTTGCCTACGTCTCTGTCATCCGCAAGGAATCTGTATTTGAAGGTGAAGGTGATTTTGTAGACATGTGTGAAAGACATGTTCTGAAATGCAAGTGTTGTTGTTTGGAGAGCACATCGGTTACGTGTCAGATGTGTAGCCAAGCATTAATGGGTCGCCATAGCTGCAAATTTTAGCCTGTAATATGAAGTGTTGTCACCTGAAGTCTGATGATGCAGACGACCGTAAGGACGAAGTACCCAAGAGTACCGCTAGGCCGCGCCTCTTTAGCTCAGTGGTGGAGCACTGGTCTAATAATCCAGGGGTCGTAAGTTCCATCCTCACAGGAGAAAGATGAATTTTGGAAATCAGTTGCGCGTCGTGGCTGTATAGCAAACAGTATCTGTGATGACGAACAATTAGCAACAGGCGTTTTTTTAAGAATTACTCTCAGATGTGATTAAGGCGAATGGCGCAGATAAAGCATTTGCCAAAGCGGTACAGCAGAAGGTGGGACGAGGCAGTCTGAATTACATTTTACAGATGTATTTCTCACATATCTCAGAGCCTCTCGCGGTCGTCGTCGTCGTCGTCGTCGTCGTCGTCGTCGTCGCCGCCGCCGCTTCTGCAGAAGTAGCAAATGGCCATCGTAGCAAATGCGGCGAGGGACGCCCTGCCTTCGATTCCGAATGCACAAAGTGTGTGGTCTTGTTTCTCAGTCTATATTTGATCGGTCTCGTAAGAGGTTGAATGTAACGAATGGGTGGGAAAGAGCAAGGGGCAGCGGCTGTGTAGAACGAAAACACAAATCCTCAGGGGTGTGAGCGTTTCGAGATGAGTCGCATACATGTAAATGTTGGTCGTCACTGACCATGTGGCCTAATGGATAAGACGTCGGACTTCGGATCTGAAGATTACAGGTTCGAATGCTGTCACGCTTGTGTTTTTCCAGTTCTGAAAAAGAAACATACCGTTTTAATGTAGCAATTGAGCAGTACGAAACCGTCTGAATGTTGCTGTTGACCATTTTTTGCTTGGAGATGCTCTTGAGCTTGAAACATACACAACAAGAACGGTGTTAACTAGCGAAATGGTCGGCAGAGTGCCGACACCGCGAGTTTTGACTGGCACTTGCACATATAAAACAAGGTCGTAAAGTAACTCGTTCGGCTTTTGAGTCACATAAAGTATGTGTGTTAATTTTGACGCCACTAGCTCTGCATGTTGTCATGCAATTTCTTTACCTCTCAGAAATGATTATGACATAAAAGTGAAGTACGTGACGAGTGAGACGTTAGGAACACATTAGGCTGCATGGAGAGAAACTGTATGGGACCACCCAACCGAAACGAGTACTGTGTGACGTGCTACCCGGCAGGTATTCACCGCGGTAGCCGGCTACCTCAGTCGGTAGAGCGTCAGGCTCTTAATCCCATGGTCGTTGGTTCGAGCCACACGCTGGGCGGAACGGAGTTTTGTTCCGCTGCAGATGTAAATTACCGTTTTTCTGATTAACGATATTTAATGGAAATAGCAACTGTTAACTTTGCCTACGTCTCTGTCATCCGCAAGGAATCTGTATTTGAAGGTGAAGGTGATTTTGTAGACATGTGTGAAAGACATGTTCTGAAATGCAAGTGTTGTTGTTTGGAGAGCACATCGGTTACGTGTCAGATGTGTAGCCAAGCATTAATGGGTCGCCATAGCTGCAAATTTTAGCCTGTAATATGAAGTGTTGTCACCTGAAGTCTGACGATGCAGACGACCGTAAGGACGAAGTACCCAAGAGTACCGCTAGGCCGCGCCTCTTTAGCTCAGTGGTAGAGCACTGGTCTAATAATCCAGGGGTCGTAAGTTCCATCCTCACAGGAGAAAGATGAATTTTGGAAATCAGTTGCGCGTCGTGGCTGTATAGCAAACAGTATCTGTGATGACGAACAATTAGCAACAGGCGTTTTTTTAAGAATTACTCTCAGATGTGATTAAGGCGAATGGCGCAGATAAAGCATTTGCCAAAGCGGTACAGCAGAAGGTGGGACGAGGCAGTCTGAATTACATTTTACAGATGTATTTCTCACATATCTCAGAGCCTCTCGCGGTCGTCGTCGTCGTCGTCGCCGCCGCCGCTTCTGCAGAAGTAGCAAATGGCCATCGTAGCAAATGCGGCGAGGGACGCCCTGCCTTCGATTCCGAATGCACAAAGTGTGTGGTCTTGTTTCTCAGTCTATATTTGATCGGTCTCGTAAGAGGTTGAATGTAACGAATGGGTGGGAAAGAGCAAGGGGCAGCGGCTGTGTAGAACGAAAACACAAATCGTCAGGGGTGTGAGCGTTTCGAGATGAGTCGCATACATGTAAATGTTGGTCGTCACTGACCATGTGGCCTAATGGATAAGACGTCGGACTTCGGATCTGAAGATTACAGGTTCGAATGCTGTCACGCTTGTGTTTTTCCAGTTCTGAAAAAGAAACATACCGTTTTAATGTAGCAATTGAGCAGTACGAAACCGTCTGAATGTTGCTGTTGACCATTTTTTGCTTGGAGATGCTCTTGAGATTGAAACACACACAACAAGACCGGTGTTAACTAGTGAAATGGTCGGCAGAGTGCCGACACCGCGAGTTTTGACTGGCACTTGCACATATAAAACAAGGTCGTAAAGTAACTCGTTCGGCTTTTGAGTCACATAAAGTATGTGTGTTAATTTTGACGCCACTAGCTCTGCATGTTGTCATGCAATTTCTTTACCTCTCAGAAATGATTATGACATAAAAGTGAAGTACGTGACGAGTGAGACGTTAGGAACACATTAGGCTGCATGGAGAGAAACTGTATGGGACCACCCAACCGAAACGAGTACTGTGTGACGTGCTACCCGGCAGGTATTCACCGCGGTAGCCGGCTACCTCAGTCGGTAGAGCGTCAGGCTCTTAATCCCCTGGTCGTTGGTTCGAGCCACACGCTGGGCGGAACGGAATTTTGTTCCGCTGCAGATGTAAATTACCGTTTTTCTGATTAACGATATTTAATGGAAATAGCAACTGTTAACTTTGCCTACGTCTCTGTCATCCGCAAGGAATCTGTATTTGAAGGTGAAGGTGATTTTGTAGACATGTGTGAAAGACATGTTCTGAAATGCAAGTGTTGTTGTTTGGAGAGCACATCGGTTACGTGTCAGATGTGTAGCCAAGCATTAATGGGTCGCCATAGCTGCAAATTTTAGCCTGTAATATGAAGTGTTGTCACCTGAAGTCTGATGATGCAGACGACCGTAAGGACGAAGTACCCAAGAGTACCGCTAGGCCGCGCCTCTTTAGCTCAGTGGTAGAGCACTGGTCTAATAATCCAGGGGTCGTAAGTTCCATCCTCACAGGAGAAAGATGAATTTTGGAAATCAGTTGCGCGTCGTGGCTGTATAGCAAACAGTATCTGTGATGACGAACAATTAGCAACAGGCGTTTTTTTAAGAATTACTCTCAGATGTGATTAAGGCGAATGGCGCAGATAAAACTTTTTTTTTTGTTTTTTTTTAAAAAAAAAACCTTTATTTATCATTAATAATAATAATTATACAATATTAACCCACTTCCTTAATAGCATTAGTGGGTCGTAATATTAATACATTTATTATTGTTTCATGCAGCATGCTACAAAATATGATGTGCTACAGGTTACTACAACAATGGGCATTATACTAACTATCCCTACTACTTAAGAAACTATTACTATCACTAATTGCTAATTTCTACACCTGCAGCGTCACATATGTGCCAGTAGAATATATAAACCTACTTTGCAAGCCTTGCTCTTCGGGCTAACCCCAAAGAGCTTGCCCCCGGCACTGGGCTGGCCAAGATGTTAACTCGCTGCAGTTCCATAACCTAACATAATATCCTATTCTAAGTCCTACGGAGCTAACTTACCCTAAGTCAAATCCGGTGCATCTCTAAGTCGGTGAGATTAACCCCTCCTCCCCCTAATCCTGCGCGCGGCGGATCCCAACTGTGATGTGAAGTCGTCCAGTCCGCGCGCTGGCGGTATGGGAAAAGGGATCTAGACAATATCGGTGTTCATTTTCACATTCTTAGTTAATCTCCCTCAGATATTCATTTAATACTTTCCGTGATACCTCGTTGGCCAGAGTATTAATCATCTGAAAAGTGTCTTCACGTCTGAGGAGTTGATACGTGTCATGGTTCGGTAGTCCGTCTCGAAGTGTAGTCGCTACATCATTGAAGAGAGGGCACTCGTAAATCACATGATCCGGAGTGCCTTCCGGCGCGCCACAGTCACACGCTGGCGTAGCCCTCTTCCCAAACCGACATAAGTATGTCGGGTAGGGTCCATGACCAGTGAGAAAATGGATCAGTCCCCGTGTTGGCTGAAAGTACTTCATTTCTAAGCGCTCCCTCACGTTCGGCAAGAACTGAAAGGTTCTGCGACCGGTTTCTTCTGTCTCCCAGGACCCCTGCCAAAGTTGTTCCCCCCTTCTTCTAATCCCCCTTTTGTCCTCTACCCTCACACCCATGATTTCTTCTATTTTCCCCTGGTTCCCTTTTTTTGCCCAATACCAGGCTGCTTGCTCCCTAATCTTGATGTCAAGTGGGCAGAGCCCCATTATGACTAATAGGGCCCCTCCTGGAGATGTTCTATAAGCGCCCACAGATCTTAGAACCATGCTTCTCCGAACCCTTCTCACTGCCATGGCGGGCACAACCCTCGTGAGTCTGTGCGCCCAGACCCCGGAGCTGTAACCCACTACTGAAGTTAGGATACTATTGTGATAAAGTTTAATGAGATGTGGAGGTAGGTGAAATCTTTTATGTCCTATGGAAATGAGGTTGTTTAATATTTGCAGAGCTTTTTGGGTTACAGTTTCAATGTGTTTTCCAAAGTTCCATTTCTCATCAATGATGACTCCTAGGTAACGTGTGTCTCGTCTTCGCAGTACCGGTGTGCCGTCAATTCTGACCGTAGGGTTCCTGATTAGTTGTCCTTTAAGTAGTAAGTATGTCGATTTGCTTGGTGATATGGTCATTTTCGTGGTGTGGCACCACTGTAGGAGTCTGTCTAACGCTCTCTCTATTTTAGGTTCTATGTCCTCTCAGCTACGGCCACCGACCATCAGGAGGAGGTCATCAGCGTAGGCTATCACCTCTAGCACATCCTCACTTCGTTGCAGGCTGTCTAGTAATGGCTCCATGTGGATGTCCCAAAAGAGCGGCCCTAGGACCGATCCTTGGGGACATCCTTTCGTGACAGCTTTCCCTACCCTTTCGCTAGGGGATGATAGCCAGACCTCCCGATCCTCACAGTAGCTCCTCAGGCAGCCGTATAGCGGCCCTGGACACTCCTTCTCCCGCAAGCAGGAGAAGAGCGAGGGCCACCACAGGTTGTCGAAGGCGCCACTGATGTCCACCATGATGCCCACCACGTATTTGTGCGGGGTTGAGCCACAGACCTCGGCCGCCAGGGCGATTGCATCAGATGCCGACCGCCCCGGCCTGAAACCGAATTGCCTACTGCTCATCCCGCACAATACTCTATGTGCTGCCAGTCTGTCAGCCAGCAGTTTTTCCAAGATTTTTCCAAACAAATCTAACAGGCAGATCGGCCTGTACGACTTTACTTCTGCAGGATCCTTGTCCGGTCCCTTCTTAATGATGACGACGTTCCCAGTTTTCCACCTTCTTGGGAACTGTTGTTGCCTCAGGCACTCATTATAGAGGTGGGTAAGCGGGGCAACCAGCTGGGGTGTCAGGAATTGCACCACCTCCGCCACAATGCCGTCTGGCCCAGGAGCTTTGCCTCTTTTAAGTTGCTTTATGTGGGTCGCCACCTCCTCTTCTGAGAAGGGGTAGACCGCCGTGTCATTATTATATATTTCACGGTCTTGTTCTCGCAATTGCCGTTGTCCCTCTGTCTCCCCATCCGCATTGTCATCAGGCAGCAGGGACCGGAGGAGGACCCCAGCAGTCTCCTGCCAGGACTCCGTCATCCTGTCCCCGTGCCTGACTGTAGATAGCTCCATAGGAGAGCGGATTTTCTCCCTGACTAATTTATAGGGGAGTCCCCATGGATCCAGAGCTAGCTGGCTGAGCACATAGTGTTCCCAGCTTCGCCTTCTGACTTCACGTAGTTCACTCTGGAACCTCTGTTTTGCCTCCCTGTACTGCAATTGCCACCTTTGTCTCTCCTGCCAGACGACACTGCGCTGGTAGTGCCTCCTTAGCCTCCTGACAGATTGGTGTAGATCTTCCAGTTCAGGCGACCACGGTGACGGAGAAGCCGCCATGGCCTTCCTCCTGATCGGTACAGCAGCCCTCACCGCCCTGGTTACTGCAGTTACTAGTTCATCTGCTCTGTTGTCTACGTTTATGTCTTGTTGTATGTCATCTTCCGGTAATGGAGGAATGTCGCACTCCCTCGCCAGGCGTTCCCAGTCAGCTTTCCTGTAGTTAAATTGTATTTCCCATCCCATGGCCCAGCGGCACTCTCTCTCCCCTACTGTGAAAGTTATTAAGTTATGGTCGCTAGTGGTGGCGTTTCCTACTACTTTCCAATTTTGAATGATGTTTGTTACATTTGGTGTCACGAGAGTGACATCAATATTTGTACCCTGCCCTCCTCCTGCCGTGTAGGTAGGAGGATTACCAGGCCTGTTGGCCACCACGAGTTGCGACGCCATAATGTATTCTTCCACCTTTTCTCCATTTGCGTCTCTTGTGCCACTGAACCATAGGGGGGACTTGGCATTAATATCAGCTGTTATTACAATTTTCCTTCCCCGCAACGCCGTGGTCACCCTCATCAGGTGGTCTAGGTGTATTTCAATGTCATCTCAAAAATGGCTCTGAGCACTATGGGACTTAACTACTCTGGTCATCAGTCCCCTAGAACGTAGAACTATTTAAACCTAACTAACCTACGGACATCACACACAGCCATGCCCGAGGCAGGATTCGAACCTGCGACCGTAGCAGTCGCGTGGTTCCTGACTGCGCGCCTAGAACCGCTAGACCACCGCGGCCGGCCAATGTCATCTCCATACTGGAAATACATATTAATGATGGTGATGATTCCTGCTGGAGATTGGAGCTCCACGACGTTGCAATGGGGAGTTGTAAACTGAGAGAGTGTGGTTACTCTCACGAGTTTGTTTGTAATTATAATTGCCGCCCTTGGGTCTTCTCCTCTGCTTATTACTTGCCATGTGGCGGCAGCAAATGCGACTTTCCCAGCTTGGGAGTACGGCTCCTGCAGACAGAGCACATCCAATCTCCTCTCCTCCACCTCCCTTCGGAGTTCCTGCATCACAAGTCGACTATTATGAGTGTTTAGTTGTCCTATGTTTATTTTGGTCATTATGGAAAGTAGGTGTGTACTCGGTCATGTGGCCAGGTCTTAGTCCAGTCGAACGCAATTCGTCCGTTCGCCAAAACTGCCTGTTCGTAGATGTCATTTAGGTCGAATTTCTCGCCCCTTCTTTCAAACACCTTTCTTAACAAGTCTCGCAGGGCTCCAAAGTCAGTGGGGAGATTCACTGATTTTAGTTGAATTCTGTCCACAGCCTCCATCACCGAGAAGGTTATCTTTCGTCCCTCTTCGTGTCCTACACGAACCACATGTCTCAGGGCAGTGGTCAGGGTAGCCGGCTGCTCAAGTCTTGCTAGTTGCATGGTGTACTCCAAGTTGGGGTACACTCTTACAGGGTCCACAGGTGGTAGTCTAACTACTGGAGTACCCTGTGTGGGAGAACTTGTACTAGAGCTACTGGTTATCAAGTTTTCCTGTATCGGTTGAATGACTTTTTTCTGCTCCTTTCTGGAAACTGCCACAGCCACAGGATGCCCTTGCCGTTTCTGGTGTTCTGTCGGCTCTGCTCCCCGGCTTTCGGAGGAGGGAGCTGCAGCTATGGGGGGATCTGTCTGTATTGCCATATTTATCATATAGATCTCAGTCTGTGTGGCTCTATTTTCAGTTTTCTTGGTGCTCGTAAGCGACCTTAAGAACAACTTAAACTTGTTAGCCCTCATAGCATCCCTCCTCCTTTTGCTCGGGGACTTATGTTTCGGCATCCTGTTCAGTATGCCGGGCTCACCCATAATCAATCCTGGAAATCAGTCTTTGTTCAAGCATCCTGTATGTTGGGCAGTTTCGACCTGTGGCTCCGCATGATTTCTTGCCTCGGTTCCTGCATGGTATGCAGATTGCTGCTGCCTTGCAGTCTTTACGGTTGTGACCGTTCTCTCCACATTTTGTGCAGGCCGACTCCCTGGTGCACAGCCTGAGAATGTGGTCCAAGTCGCCACAGTTGTGGCAACGAGGTACCACGACATAGTCCCTAGTGTTGATGGCATGGAAGCCAACATATATTTTGCCCATTGTCGTAATGCTTTTCCACATCCGCGCTGTAACCTCAGCGACGTGATGTACCACATCTCGACCCCGTGGACCTGTCTTGAATCTGAGTTTAAAACAGTCTTTGAACTCTTCTTCACTCAGATGCTCAAAGTTTTGTTTTCTGATTGTGTCGCATAACTCTTCATTGGTCATTACTGTTGGAACGTCGTACAGAATCACGAGAGGGTTCCTTTTCCTTGGAGGCTCACACTTAATTACTGAATTTAATTTGTGGTTGTTCAATATTTTTTCTTTATCCTCTTCGGATGCGACTTCCACTATTACTGAATTCTTGCTGGGTTTGATTCTTTTGATCTTTATTTTCTCTTTTACAGGGTCCACAGTAGTCGTGAATAGCTCCTGGATTCTTTTGACACTTGTGTCTTGGCCCGGCAGGGTCCTCAAGAAAACTGCCGTATCTGGCCTCTTAGTCACTTTATCTATGGTATCTCTAGTCGTTTTGGGCTTCGTGGGAGCTTGCGCTGCCACGGCAGCCCAGGTTTTAACTGGTTGTTTCCTCAATCGATTGTTTTCCTTCTCTAATTCTTCCACCCTTCCTTCCAACTTTGCGTGGGCAATGGCCCATGCAGCCAGTTCATTTTTAATTGTTGAGAGTCCTGCTTGACTTATCTTCCCGTTTTTAATGTTTTGCTCCATGAGCAACGTGATTCGTGCTAATCTCTGCGTCACAGTTTCATTTTCGGCCTGTCCCGACTCATCCTGAGGAGAGGGATCAGGCGGCGCAAAAGAAGCCCGTTGAGGCGCACTCGAGTCACTCGTATCGGTTGTCGCCATGATTATACGAGTGATAAAAGAAAGATGGGAGCCCGTCTCTTGCCCCGGACCGGCTCCTCTGGCATGGGGGGGGGACTTCTTGCAGCTCGCCCATCGACCTCGCCCCAAGGTCAAGAGCACTCCCGAGCTGCCGGGTTCAGCGCGCCGTCGCCAGCGCACTGGTCCCCATCGATGGCTCCGTCATCGGCGATTTCACGCGACGCTCCTCGGCAACTGCACCCCGCACTCCGGAGAGGCGGATGCACCTCTCGCCCTTCGCCGCCTACTAGCCCGAGTTTCCACCTTACGGCCAAGGACCCACTCCTACTCAGGTGGCGGGCCGGTCCCCCAGACGTTCGGCGGTCTGGACCCAGTTAACCTGGCCCAGGCGATGTCACCACCTCCTGGGTTTGGCAGAACACGCCCCGGTTACCCAGGGGCGCGGCGAGGCACCCTTGCCGACTCGCGCCGCGATCCCACGCCGACAAACGAAGTCGCCGGCATGCTGAGCTCCTGTTGGTCTGGGCCCTGCGAACAGGAAGGGACAGATGTTCGTCCCTTGACACAGCTCCCCCTGTGCCACGCACCCTTCGCTTTCGCATCGGGTTGGGTCGCAGCTCTCCCTTTTGTCGCAAGGCAAAATGCCGTGCCTTACGGCGCGCCGGCTACGAGCGGGCCCGCGCCGAACGCGCCGTCGAGCGACCGACCTCACGCCAGACAGATTTGCCAAAGCGGTACAGCAGAAGGTGGGACGAGGCAGTCTGAATTACATTTTACAGATGTATTTCTCACATATCTCAGAGCCTCTCGCGGTCGTCGTCGTCGTCGTCGCCGCCGCCGCCGCTTCTGCAGAAGTAGCAAATGGCCATCGTAGCAAATGCGGCGAGGGACGCCCCGCCTTCGATTCCGAATGCACAAAGTGTGTGGTCTTGTTTCTCAGTCTATATTTGATCGGTCTCGTAAGAGGTTGAATGTAACGAATGGGTGGGAAAGAGCAAGGGGCAGCGGCTGTGTAGAACGAAAACACAAATCGTCAGGGGTGTGAGCGTTTCGAGATGAGTCGCATACATGTAAATGTTGCTCGTCACTGACCATGTGGCGTAATGGATAAGACGTCGGACTTCGGATCTGAAGATTACAGGTTCGAATGCTGTCACGCTTGTGTTTTTCCAGTTCTGAAAAAGAAACATACCGTTTTAATGTAGCAATTGAGCAGTACGAAACCGTCTGAATGTTGCTGTTGACCATTTTTTGCTTGGAGATGCTCTTCAGCTTGAAACACAAACAACAAGACCGGTGTTAACTAGCGAAATGGTCGGCAGAGTGCCGACACCGCGAGTTTTGACTGGCACTTGCACATATAAAACAAGGTCGAAAAGTAACTCGTTCGGCTTTTGAGTCACATAAAGTATGTGTGTTAATTTTGACGCCACTAGCTCTGCATGTTGTCATGCAATTTCTTTACCTCTCAGAAATGATTATGACATAAAAGTGAAGTACGTGACGAGTGTGACGTTAGGAAAACATTAGGCTGCATGGAGAGAAACTGTATGGGACCACCCAACCGAAACGAGTACTGTGTGACGTGCTACCCGGCAGGTATTCACCGCGGTAGCCGGCTAGCTCAGTCGGTAGAGCGTCAGGCTCTTAATCCCATGGTCGTTGGTTCGAGCCACACGCTGGGCGGAACGGAATTTTGTTCCGCTGCAGATGTAAATTACCGTTTTTCTGATTAACGATATTTAATGGAAATAGCAACTGTTAACTTTGCCTACGTCTCTGTCAGTCGCAAGGAATCTGTATTTGAAGGTGAAGGTGATTTTGTACACATGTGTGAAAGACATGTTCTGAAATGCAAGTGTTGTTGTTTCGAGAGCACATCGGTTACGTGTCAGATGTGTAGCCAAGCAGTAATGGGTCGCCATAGCTGCAAATATAAGCCTGTAATATGAAGTGTTGTCAGCTGAAGTCTGATGATGCAGACGACCGTAAGGACGAAGTACACAAGAGTACCGCTAGGCCGCGCCTCTTTAGCTCAGTGGTAGAGCACTGGTCTAATAATCCAGGGGTCGTAAGTTCCATCCTCACAGGAGAAAACTGAATTTTGGAAATCAGTTGCGCGTCGCGGCTGTATAGCAAACAGTATCTGTGATGACGAACAATTAGCAACAGGCGTTTTTTTAAGAATTACTCTCAGATGTGATTAAGGCGAATGGCGCAGATAAAGCATTTGCCAAAGCGGTACAGCAGAAGGTGGGACGAGGCAGTCTGAATTACATTTTACAGATGTATTTCTCACATATCTCAGAGCCTCTCGCGGTCGTCGTCGTCGTCGTCGTCGTCGTCGTCGTCGTCGCCGTCGTCGCCGTCGTCGCCGCCGCCGCTTCTGCAGAAGTAGCAAATGGCCATCGTAGCAAATGCGGCGAGGGACGCCCTGCCTTCGATTCCGAATGCACAAAGTGTGTGGTCTTGTTTCTCAGTCTATATTTGATCGGTCTCGTAAGAGGTTGAATGTAACGAATGGGTGGGAAAGAGCAAGGGGCAGCGGCTGTGTAGAACGAAAACACAAATCCTCAGGGGTGTGAGCGTTTAGAGATGAGTCGCATACATGTAAATGTTGGTCGTCAGTGACCATGTGGCCTAATGGATAAGACGTCGGACTTCGGATCTGAAGATTACAGGTTCGAATGCTGTCACCCTTGTGTTTTTCCAGTTCTGAAAAAGAAACATACCGTTTTAATGTAGCAATTGAGCAGTACGAAACCGTCTGAATGTTGCTGTTGACCATTTTTTGCTTGGAGATGCTCTTGAGCTTGAAACACACACAACAAGACCGGTGTTAACTAGCGAAATGGTCGGCAGAGTGCCGACACCGCGAGTTTTGACTGGCACTTGCACATATAAAACAAGGTCGTAAAGTAACTCGTTCGGCTTTTGAGTCACATAAAGTATGTGTGTTAATTTTGACGCCACTAGCTCTGCATGTTGTCATGCAATTTCATTACCTCTCAGAAATGATTATGACATAAAAGTGAAGTACGTGACGAGTGTGACGTTAGGAACACATTAGGCTGCATGGAGAGAAACTGTATGGGACCACCCAACCGAAACGAGTACTGTGTGACGTGCTACCCGGCAGGTATTCACCGCGGTAGTCGGCTAGCTCAGTCGGTAGAGCGTCAGGCTCTTAATCCCATGGTCGTTGGTTCGAGCCACACGCTGGGCGGAACGGAATTTTGTTCCGCTGCAGATGTAAATTACCGTTTTTCTGATTAACGATATTTAATGGAAATAGCAACTGTTAACTTTGCCTACGTCTCTGTCAGTCTCAAGGAATCTGTATTTGAAGGTGAAGGTGATTTTGTAGACATGTGTGAAAGACATGTTCTGAAATGCAAGTGTTGTTGTTTCGAGAGCACATCGGTTACGTGTCAGATGTGTAGCCAAGCAGTAATGGGTCGCCATAGCTGCAAATATTAGCCTGTAATATGAAGTGTTGTCAGCTGAAGTCTGATGATGCAGACGACCGTAAGGACGAAGTACCCAAGAGTACCGCTAGGCCGCGCCTCTTTAGCTCAGTGGTAGAGCACTGGTCTAATAATCCAGGGGTCGTAACTTCCATCCTCACAGGAGAAAGCTGAATTTTGGAAATCAGTTGCGCGTCGTGGCTGTATAGCAAACAGTATCTGTGATGACGAACAATTAGCAACAGGCGTTTTTTTAAGAATTACTCTCAGATGTGATTAAGGCGAATGGCGCAGATAAAGCATTTGCCAAAGCGGTACAGCAGAAGGTGGGACGAGGCAGTCTGAATTACATTTTACAGATGTATTTCTCACATATCTCAGAGCCTCTCGCGGTCGTCGTCGTCGTCGTCGTCGTCGTCGTCGTCGTCGTCGTCGTCGTCGTCGCCGCTTCTGCAGAAGTAGCAAATGGCCATCGTAGCAAATGCGGCGAGGGACGCCCTGCCTTCGATTCCGAATGCACAAAGTGTGTGGTCTTGTTTCTCAGTCTATATTTGATCGGTCTCGTAAGAGGTTGAATGTAACGAATGGGTGGGAAAGAGCAAGGGGCAGCGGCTGTGTAGAACGAAAACACAAATCCTCAGGGGTGTGAGCGTTTCGAGATGAGTCGCATACATGTAAATGTTGGTCGTCAGTGACCATGTGGCCTAATGGATAAGACGTCGGACTTCGGATCTGAAGATTACAGGTTCGAATGCTGTCACGCTTGTGTTTTTCCAGTTCAGAAAAAGAAACATACCGTTTTAATGTAGCAATTGAGCAGTACGAAACCGTCTGAATGTTGCTGTTGACCATTTTTTGCTTGGAGATGCTCTTGAGCTTGAAACACACACAACAAGACCGGTGTTAACTAGCGAAATGGTCGGCAGAGTGCCGACACCGCGAGTTTTGACTGGCACTTGCACATATAAAACAAGGTCGTAAAGTAACTCGTTCGGCTTTTGAGTCACATAAAGTATGTGTGTTACTTTTGACGCCACTAGCTCTGCATGTTGTCATGCAATTTCTTTACCTCTCAGAAAAGATTATGACATAAAAGTGAAGTACGTGACGAGTGAGACGTTAGGAACACATTAGGCTGCATGGAGAGAAACTGTATGGGACCACCCAACCGAAACGAGTACTGTGTGACGTGCTACCCGGCAGGTATTCACCGCGGTAGCCAGCTACCTCAGTCGGTAGAGCGTCAGGCTCTTAATCCCATGGTCGTTGGTTCGAGCCACACGCTGGGCGGAACGGAATTTTGTTCCGCTGCAGATGTAAATTACCGTTTTTCTGATTAACGATATTTAATGGAAATAGCAACTGTTAACTTTGCCTACGTCTCTGTCAGTCGCAAGGAATCTGTATTTGAAGGTGAAGGTGATTTTGTAGACATGTGTGAAAGACATGTTCTGAAATGCAAGTGTTGTTGTTTGGAGAGCACATCAGTTACGTGTCAGATGTGTAGCCAAGCAGTAATGGGTCGCCATAGCTGCAAATATTAGCCTGTAATATGAAGTGTTGTCAGCTGAAGTCTGATGATGCAGACGACCGTAAGGACGAAGTACCCAAGAGTACCGCTACGCCGCGCCTCTTTAGCTCAGTGGTAGAGCACTGGTCTAATAATCCAGGGGTCGTAAGTTCCATCCTCACAGGAGAAAGCTGAATTTTGGAAATCAGTTGCGCGTCGTGGCTGTATAGCAAACAGTATCTGTGATGACGAACAATTAGCAACAGGCGTTTTTTTAAGAATTACTCTCAGATGTGATTAAGGCGAATGGCGCAGATAAAGCATTTGCCAAAGCGGTACAGCAGAAGGTGGGACGAGGCAGTCTGAATTACATTTTACAGATGTATTTCTCACATATCTCAGAGCCTCTCGCGGTCGTCGTCGTCGTCGTCGTCGCCGTCGTCGCCGCCGCCGCTTCTGCAGAAGTAGCAAATGGCCATCGTAGCAAATGCGGCGAGGGACGCCCTGCCTTCGATTCCGAATGCACAAAGTGTGTGGTCTTGTTTCTCAGTCTATATTTGATCGGTCTCGTAAGAGGTTGAATGTAACGAATGGGTGGGAAAGAGCAAGGGGCAGCGGCTGTGTAGAACGAAAACACAAATCCTCAGGGGTGTGAGCGTTTAGAGATGAGTCGCATACATGTAAATGTTGCTCGTCAGTGACCATGTGGCCTAATGGATAAGACGTCGGACTTCGGATCTGAAGATTACAGGTTCGAATGCTGTCACCCTTGTGTTTTTCCAGTTCTGAAAAAGAAACATACCGTTTTAATGTAGCAATTGAGCAGTACGAAACCGTCTGAATGTTGCTGTTGACCATTTTTTGCTTGGAGATGCTCTTGAGCTTGAAACACACACAACAAGACCGGTGTTAACTAGCGAAATGGTCGGCAGAGTGCCGACACCGCGAGTTTTGACTGGCACTTGCACATATAAAACAAGGTCGTAAAGTAACTCGTTCGGCTTTTGAGTCACATAAAGTATGTGTGTTACTTTTGACGCCACTAGCTCTGCATGTTGTCATTCAATTTCTTTACCTCTCAGAAATGATTATGACATAAAAGTGAAGTACGTGACGAGTGTGACGTTAGGAACACATTAGGCTGCATGGAGAGAAACTGTATGGGACCACCCAACCGAAACGAGTACTGTGTGACGTGCTACCCGGCAGATATTCACCGCGGTAGCCGGCTAGCTCAGTCGGTAGAGCGTCAGGCTCTTAATCCCATGGTCGTTGGTTCGAGCCACACGCTGGGCGGAACGGAATTTTGTTCCGCTGCAGATGTAAATTACCGTTTTTCTGATTAACGATATTTAATGGAAATAGCAACTGTTAACTTTGCCTACGTCTCTGTCAGTCTCAAGGAATCTGTATTTGAAGGTGAAGGTGATTTTGTAGACATGTGTGAAAGACATGTTCTGAAATGCAAGTGTTGTTGTTTCGAGAGCACATCGGTTACGTGTCAGATGTGTAGCCAAGCAGTAATGGGTCGCCATAGCTGCAAATATTAGCCTGTAATATGAAGTGTTGTCAGCTGAAGTCTGATGATGCAGACGACCGTAAGGACGAAGTACCCAAGAGTACCGCTAGGCCGCGCCTCTTTAGCTCAGTGGTAGAGCACTGGTCTAATAATCCAGGGGTCGTAACTTCCATCCTCACAGGAGAAAGCTGAATTTTGGAAATCAGTTGCGCGTCGTGGCTGTATAGCAAACAGTATCTGTGATGACGAACAATTAGCAACAGGCGTTTTTTTAAGAATTACTCTCAGATGTGATTAAGGCGAATGGCGCAGATAAAGCATTTGCCAAAGCGGTACAGCAGAAGGTGGGACGAGGCAGTCTGAATTACATTTTACAGATGTATTTCTCACATATCTCAGAGCCTCTCGCGGTCGTCGTCGTCGTCGTCGTCGTCGTCGTCGTCGTCGTCGCCGCCGCCGCCGCCGCCGCCGCTTCTGCAGAAGTAGCAAATGGCCATCGTAGCAAATGCGGCGAGGGACGCCCTGCCTTCGATTCCGAATGCACAAAGTGTGTGGTCTTGTTTCTCAGTCTATATTTGATCGGTCTCGTAAGAGGTTGAATGTAACGAATGGGTGGGAAAGAGCAAGGGGCAGCGGCTGTGTAGAACGAAAACACAAATCCTCAGGGGTGTGAGCGTTTAGAGATGAGTCGCATACATGTAAATGTTGGTCGTCAGTGACCATGTGGCCTAATGGATAAGACGTCGGACTTCGGATCTGAAGATTACAGGTTCGAATGCTGTCACGCTTGTGTTTTTCCAGTTCAGAAAAAGAAACATACCGTTTTAATGTAGCAATTGAGCAGTACGAAACCGTCTGAATGTTGCTGTTGACCATTTTTTGCTTGGAGATGCTCTTGAGCTTGAAACACACACAACAAGACCGGTGTTAACTAGCGAAATGGTCGGCAGAGTGCCGACACCGCGAGTTTTGACTGGCACTTGCACATATAAAACAAGGTCGTAAAGTAACTCGTTCGGCTTTTGAGTCACATAAAGTATGTGTGTTACTTTTGACGCCACTAGCTCTGCATGTTGTCATGCAATTTCTTTACCTCTCAGAAAAGATTATGACATAAAAGTGAAGTACGTGACGAGTGAGACGTTAGGAACACATTAGGCTGCATGGAGAGAAACTGTATGGGACCACCCAACCGAAACGAGTACTGTGTGACGTGCTACCCGGCAGGTATTCACCGCGGTAGCCAGCTACCTCAGTCGGTAGAGCGTCAGGCTCTTAATCCCATGGTCGTTGGTTCGAGCCACACGCTGGGCGGAACGGAATTTTGTTCCGCTGCAGATGTAAATTACCGTTTTTCTGATTAACGATATTTAATGGAAATAGCAACTGTTAACTTTGCCTACGTCTCTGTCAGTCGCAAGGAATCTGTATTTGAAGGTGAAGGTGATTTTGTAGACATGTGTGAAAGACATGTTCTGAAATGCAAGTGTTGTTGTTTGGAGAGCACATCGGTTACGTGTCAGATGTGTAGCCAAGCAGTAATGGGTCGCCATAGCTGCAAATATTAGCCTGTAATATGCAGTGTTGTCAGCTGAAGTCTGATGATGCAGACGACCGTAAGGACGAAGTACCCAAGAGTACCGCTAGGCCGCGCCTCTTTAGCTCAGTGGTAGAGCACTGGTCTAATAATCCAGGGGTCGTAAGTTCCATCCTCACAGGAGAAAGCTGAATTTTGGAAATCAGTTGCGCGTCGTGGCTGTATAGCAAACAGTATCTGTGATGACGAACAATTAGCAACAGGCGTTTTTTTAAGAATTACTCTCAGATGTGATTAAGGCGAATGGCGCAGATAAAGCATTTGCCAAAGCGGTACAGCAGAAGGTGGGACGAGGCAGTCTGAATTACATTTTACAGATGTATTTCTCACATATCTCAGAGCCTCTCGCGGTCGTCGTCGTCGTCGTCGTCGTCGTCGTCGCCGCCGCCGCTTCTGCAGAAGTAGCAAATGGCCATCGTAGCAAATGCGGCGAGGGACGCCCTGCCTTCGATTCCGAATGCACAAAGTGTGTGGTCTTGTTTCTCAGTCTATATTTGATCGGTCTCGTAAGAGGATGAATGTAACGAATGGGTGGGAAAGAGCAAGGGGCAGCGGCTGTGTAGAACGAAAACACAAATCCTCAGGGGTGTGAGCGTTTCGAGATGAGTCGCATACATGTAAATGTTGGTCGTCAGTGACCATGTGGCCTAATGGATAAGACGTCGGACTTCGGATCTGAAGATTACAGGTTCGAATGCTGTCACGCTTGTGTTTTTCCAGTTCAGAAAAAGAAACATACCGTTTTAATGTAGCAATTGAGCAGTACGAAACCGTCTGAATGTTGCTGTTGACCATTTTTTGCTTGGAGATGCTCTTGAGCTTGAAACATACACAACAAGAACGGTGTTAACTAGCGAAATGGTCGGCAGAGTGCCGACACCGCGAGTTTTGACTGGCACTTGCACATATAAAACAAGGTCGTAAAGTAACTCGTTCGGCTTTTGAGTCACATAAAGTATGTGTGTTAATTTTGACGCCACTAGCTCTGCATGTTGTCATGCAATTTCTTTACCTCTCAGAAATGATTATGACATAAAAGTGAAGTACGTGACGAGTATGACGTTAGGAACACATTAGGCTGCATGGAGAGAAACTGTATGGGACCACCCAACCGAAACGAGTACTGTGTGACGTGCTACCCGGCAGGTATTCACCGCGGTAGCCGGCTAGCTCAGTCGGTAGAGCGTCAGGCTCTTAATCCCAGGGTGGTTGGTTCGAGCCACACGCTGGGCGGAACGGAATTTTGTTCCGCTGCAGATGTAAATTACCGTTTTTCTGATTAACGATATTTAATGGAAATAGCAACTGTTAACTTTGCCTACGTCTCTGTCAGTCTCAAGGAATCTGTATTTGAAGGTGAAGGTGATTTTGTAGACATGTGCGAAAGACATGTTCTGAAATGCAAGTGTTGTTGTTTCGAGAGCACATCGGTTACGTGTCAGATGTGTAGCCAAGCAGTAATGGGTCGCCATAGCTGCAAATATTAGCCGGTAATATGAAGTGTTGTCAGCTGAAGTCTGATGATGCAGACGACCGTAAGGACGAAGTACCCAAGAGTACCGCTAGGCCTCGCCTCTTTAGCTCAGTGGTAGAGCACTGGTCTAATAATCCAGGGGTCGTAAGTTCCATCCTCACAGGAGAAAGATGAATTTTGGAAATCAGTTGCGCGTCGTGGCTGTATAGCAAACAGTATCTGTGATGACGAACAATTAGCAACAGGCGTTTTTTTAAGAATTACTCTCAGATGTGATTAAGGCGAATGGCGCAGATAAAGCATTTGAGAAAGCGGTACAGCAGAAGGTGGGACGAGGCAGTCTGAATTACATTTTACAGATGTATTTCTCACATATCTCAGAGTCTCTCGCGGTCGTCGTCGTCGTCGTCGTCGTCGTCGTCGTCGTCGTCGTCGTCGTCGTCGTCGTCGCCGCCGCCGCTTCTGCAGAAGTAGCAAATGGCCATCGTAGCAAATGCGGCGAGGGACGCCCTGCCTTCGATTCCGAATGCACAAAGTGTGTGGTCTTGTTTCTCAGTCTATATTTGATCGGTCTCATAAGAGGTTGATCGTAACGAATGGGTGGGAAAGAGCAAGGGGCAGCGGCTGTGTAGAACGAAAACACAAATCGTCAGGGGTGTGAGCGTTTCGAGATGAGTCGCATACATGTAAATGTTGCTCGTCAGTGACCATGTGGCCTAATGGATAAGACGTCGGACTTCGGATCTGAAGATTACAGGTTCGAATGCTGTCACCCTTGTGTTTTTCCAGTTCTGAAAAAGAAACATACCGTTTTAATGTAGCAATTGAGCAGTACGAAACCGTCTGAATGTTGCTGTTGACCATTTTTTGCTTGGAGATGCTCTTGAGCTTGAAACACACACAACAAGACCGGTGTTAACTAGCGAAATGGTCGGCAGAGTGCCGACACCGCGAGTTTTGACTGGCACTTGCACATATAAAACAAGGTCGTAAAGTAACTCGTTCGGCTTTTGAGTCACATAAAGTATGTGTGTTACTTTTGACGCCACTAGCTCTGCATGTTGTCATGCAATTTCTTTACCTCTCAGAAAAGATTATGACATAAAAGTGAAGTACGTGACGAGTGAGACGTTAGGAACACATTAGGCTGCATGGAGAGAAACTGTATGGGACCACCCAACCGAAACGAGTACTGTGTGACGTGCTACCCGGCAGGTATTCACCGCGGGAGCCAGCTACCTCAGTCGGTAGAGCGTCAGGCTCTTAATCCCATGGTCGTTGGTTCGAGCCACACGCTGGGCGGAACGGAATTTTGTTCCGCTGCAGATGTAAATTACCGTTTTTCTGATTAACGATATTTAATGGAAATAGAAACTGTTAACTTTGCCTACGTCTCTGTCAGTCGCAAGGAATCTGTATTTGAAGGTGAAGGTGATTTTGTAGACATGTGTGAAAGACATGTTCTGAAATGCAAGTGTTGTTGTTTGGAGAGCACATCGGTTACGTGTCAGATGTGTAGCCAAGCAGTAATGGGTCGCCATAGCTGCAAATATTAGCCTGTAATATGAAGTGTTGTCAGCTGAAGTCTGATTATGCAGACGACCGTAAGGACGAAGTACCCAAGAGTACCGCTAGGCCGCGCCTCTTTAGCTCAGTGGTAGAGCACTGGTCTAATAATCCAGGGGTCGTAAGTTCCATCCTCACAGGAGAAAGCTGAATTTTGGAAATCAGTTGCGCGTCGTGGCTGTATAGCAAACAGTATCTGTGATGACGAACAATTAGCAACAGGCGTTTTTTTAAGAATTACTCTCAGATGTGATTAAGGCGAATGGCGCAGATAAAGCATTTGCCAAAGCGGTACAGCAGAAGGTGGGACGAGGCAGTCTGAATTACATTTTACAGATGTATTTCTCACATATCTCAGAGCCTCTCGCGGTCGTCGTCGTCGTCGTCGTCGTCGTCGTCGTCGTCGTCGTCGCCGCCGCCGTTTCTGCAGAAGTAGCAAATGGCCATCGTAGCAAATGCGGCGAGGGACGCCCTGCCTTCGATTCCGAATGCACAAAGTGTGTGGTCTTGTTTCTCAGTCTATATTTGATCGGTCTCGTAAGAGGTTGAACGTAACGAATGGGTGGGAAAGAGCAAGGGGCAGCGGCTGTGTAGAACGAAAACACAAATCCTCAGGGGTGTGAGCGTTTCGAGATGAGTCGCATATATGTAAATGTTGCTCGTCAGTGACCATGTGGCCTAATGGATAAGACGTCGGACTTCGGATCTGAAGATTACAGGTTCGAATGCTGTCACCCTTGTGTTTTTCCAGTTCTGAAAAAGAAACATACCGTTTTAATGTAGCAATTGAGCAGTACGAAACCGTCTGAATGTTGCTGTTGACCATTTTTTGCTTGGAGATGCTCTTGAGCTTGAAACACACACAACAAGACCGGTGTTAACTAGCGAAATGGTCGGCAGAGTGCCGACACCGCGAGTTTTGACTGGCACTTGCACATATAAAATAAGGTCGTAAAGTAACTCGTTCGGCTTTTGAGTCACATAAAGTATGTGTGTTACTTTTGACGCCACTAGCTCTGCATGTTGTCATGCAATTTCTTTACCTCTCAGAAAAGATTATGACATAAAAGTGAAGTACGTGACGAGTGAGACGTTAGGAACACATTAGGCTGCATGGAGAGAAACTGTATGGGACCACCCAACCGAAACGAGTACTGTGTGACGTGCTACCCGGCAGGTATTCACCGCGGTAGCCGGCTAGCTCAGTCGGTAGAGCGTCAGGCTCTTAATCCCAGGGTGTTTGGTTCGAGCCACACGCTGGGCGGAACGGAATTTTGTTCCGCTGCAGATGTAAATTACCGTTTTTCTGATTAACGATATTTAATGGAAATAGCAACTGTTAACTTTGCCTACGTCTCTGTCAGTCGCAAGGAATCTGTATTTGAAGGTGAAGGTGATTTTGTAGACATGTGCGAAAGACATGTTCTGAAATGCAAGTGTTGTTGTTTCGAGAGCACATCGGTTACGTGTCAGATGTGTAGCCAAGCAGTAATGGGTCGCCATAGCTGCAAATATTAGCCGGTAATATGAAGTGTTGTCAGCTGAAGTCTGATGATGCAGACGACCGTAAGTACGAAGTACCCAAGAGTTCCGCTAGGCCGCGCCTCTTTAGCTCAGTGGTAGAGCACTGGTCTAATAATCCAGGGGTCGTAATTTCCATCCTCACAGGAGAAAGATGAATTTTGGAAATCAGTTGCGCGTCGTGGCTGTATAGCAAACAGTATCTGTGATGACGAACAATTAGCAACAGGCGTTTTTTTAAGAATTACTGTCAGATGTGATTAAGGCGAATGGCGCAGATAAAGCATTTGCCAAAGCGGTACAGCAGAAGGTGGGACGAGGCAGTCTGAATTACATTTTACAGATGTATTTCTCACATATCTCAGGGCCTCTCGCGGTCGTCGTCGTCGTCGTCGTCGTCGTCGTCGTCGCCGCCGCTTCTGCAGAAGTAGCAAATGGCCATCGTAGCAAATGCGGCGAGGGACGCCCTGCCTTCGATTCCGAATGCACAAAGTGTGTGGTCTTGTTTCTCAGTCTATATTTGATCGGTCTCATAAGAGGTTGAACGTAACGAATGGGTGGGAAAGAGCAAGGGGCAGCGGCTGTGTAGAACGAAAACACAAATCCTCAGGGGTGTGAGCGTTTTGAGATGAGTCGCATACATGTAAATGTTGCTCGTCATTGACCATGTGGCCTAATGGATAAGACGTCGGACTTCGGATCTGAACATTACAGGTTCGAATGCTGTCACGCTTGTGTTTTTCCAGTTCTGAAAAAGAAACATACCGTTTTAATGTAGCAATTGAGCAGTACGAAACCGTCTGAATGTTGCTGTTGACCATTTTTTGCTTGGAGATGCTCTTGAGCTTGAAACACACACAACAAGACCGGTGTTAACTAGCGAAATGGTCGGCAGAGTGCCGACACCGCGAGTTTTGACTGGCACTTGCACATATAAAACAAGGTCGTAAAGTAACTCGTTCGGCTTTTGAGTCACATAAAGTATGTGTGTTACTTTTGACGCCACTAGCTCTGCATGTTGTCATGCAATTTCTTTACCTCTCAGAAAAGATTATGACATAAAAGTGAAGTACGTGACGAGTGAGACGTTAGGAACACATTAGGCTGCATGGAGAGAAACTGTATGGGACCACCCAACCGAAACGAGTACTGTGTGACGTGCTACCCGGCAGGTATTCACCGCGGTAGCCGGCTAGCTCAGTCGGTAGAGCGTCAGGCTCTTAATCCCAGGGTGTTTGGTTCGAGCCACACGCTGGGCGGAACGGAATTTTGTTCCGCTGCAGATGTAAATTACCGTTTTTCTGATTAACGATATTTAATGGAAATAGCAACTGTTAACTTTGCCTACGTCTCTGTCAGTCGCAAGGAATCTGTATTTGAAGGTGAAGGTGATTTTGTAGACATGTGCGAAAGACATGTTCTGAAATGCAAGTGATGTTGTTTCGAGAGCACATCGGTTACGTGTCAGATGTGTAGCCAAGCAGTAATGGGTCGCCATAGCTGCAAATATTAGCCGGTAATATGAAGTGTTGTCAGCTGAAGTCTGATTATGCAGACGACCGTAAGGACGAAGTACCCAAGAGTACCGCTAGGCCGCGCCTCTTTAGCTCAGTGGTAGAGCACTGGTCTAATAATCCAGAGGTCGTAAGTTCCATCCTCACAGGAGAAAGATGAATTGTGGAAATCAGTTGCGCGTCGTGGCTGTATAGCAAACAGTATCTGTGATGACGAACAATTAGCAACAGGCGTTTTTTTAAGAATTACTCTCAGATGTGATTAAGGCGAATGGCGCAGATAAAGCATTTGCCAAAGCGGTACAGCAGAAGGTGGGACGAGGCAGTCTGAATTACATTTTACAGATGTATTTCTCACATATCTCAGAGCCTCTCGCGGTCGTCGTCGTCGTCGTCGTCGTCGTCGTCGTCGTCGTCGTCGCCGCCGCCGCTTCTGCAGAAGTAGCAAATGGCCATCGTAGCAAATGCGGCGAGGGACGCCCTGCCTTCGATTCCGAATGCACAAAGTGTGTGGTCTTGTTTCTCAGTCTATATTTGATCGGTCTCGTAAGAGGTTGAACGTAACGAATGGGTGGGAAAGAGCAAGGGGCAGCGGCTGTGTAGAACGAAAACACAAATCCTCAGGGGTGTGAGCGTTTCGAGATGAGTCGCATACATGTAAATGTTGCTCGTCAGTGACCATGTGGCCTAATGGATAAGACGTCGGACTTCGGATCTGAAGATTACAGGTTCGAATGCTGTCACCCTTGTGTTTTTCCAGTTCTGAAAAAGAAACATACCGTTTTAATGTAGCAATTGAGCAGTACGAAACCGTCTGAATGTTGCTGTTGACCATTTTTTGCTTGGAGATGCTCTTGAGCTTGAAACACACACAACAAGACCGGTGTTAACTAGCGAAATGGTCGGCAGAGTGCCGACACCGCGAGTTTTGACTGGCACTTGCACATATAAAACAAGGTCGTAAAGTAACTCGTTCGGCTTTTGAGTCACATAAAGTATGTGTGTTACTTTTGACGCCACTAGCTCTGCATGTTGTCATGCAATTTCTTTACCTCTCAGAAAAGATTATGACATAAAAGTGAAGTACGTGACGAGTGAGACGTTAGGAACACATTAGGCTGCATGGAGAGAAACTGTATGGGACCACCCAACCGAAACGAGTACTGTGTGACGTGCTACCCGGCAGGTATTCACCGCGGTAGCCAGCTACCTCAGTCGGTAGAGCGTCAGGCTCTTAATCCCATGGTCGTTGGTTCGAGCCACACGCTGGGCGGAACGGAATTTTGTTCCGCTGCAGATGTAAATTACCGTTTTTCTGATTAACGATATTTAATGGAAACAGCAACTGTTAACTTTGCCTACGTCTCTGTCAGTCGCAAGGAATCTGTATTTGAAGGTGAAGGTGATTTTGTAGACATGTGTGAAAGACATGTTCTGAAATGCAAGTGTTGTTGTTTGGAGAGCACATCGGTTACGTGTCAGATGTGTAGCCAAGCAGTAATGGGTCGCCATAGCTGCAAATATTAGCCTGTAATATGAAGTGTTGTCAGCTGAAGTCTGATTATGCAGACGACCGTAAGGACGAAGTACCCAAGAGTACCGCTAGGCCGCGCATCTTTAGCTCAGTGGTAGAGCACTGGTCTAATAATCCAGGGGTCGTAAGTTCCATCCTCACAGGAGAAAGCTGAATTTTGGAAATCAGTTGCGCGTCGTGGCTGTATAGCAAACAGTATCTGTGATGACGAACAATTAGCAACAGGCGTTTTTTTAAGAATTACTCTCAGATGTGATTAAGGCGAATGGCGCAGATAAAGCATTTGCCAAATCGGTACAGCAGAAGGTGGGACGAGGCAGTCTGAATTACATTTTACAGATGTATTTCTCACATATCTCAGAGCCTCTCGCGGTCGTCGTCGTCGTCGTCGTCGTCGTCGTCGTCGCCGCCGCCGCTTCTGCAGAAGTAGCAAATGGCCATCGTAGCAAATGCGGCGAGGGACGCCCTGCCTTCGATTCCGAATGCACAAAGTGTGTGGTCTTGTTTCTCAGTCTATATTTGATCGGTCTCGTAAGAGGTTGAACGTAACGAATGGGTGGGAAAGAGCAAGGGGCAGCGGCTGTGTAGAACGAAAACACAAATCCTCAGGGGTGTGAGCGTTTCGAGATGAGTCGCATACATGTAAATGTTGCTCGTCAGTGACCATGTGGCCTAATGGATAAGACGTCGGACTTCGGATCTGAAGATTACAGGTTCGAATGCTGTCACCCTTGTGTTTTTCCAGTTCTGAAAAAGAAACATACCGTTTTAATGTAGCAATTGAGCAGTACGAAACCGTCTGAATGTTGCTGTTGACCATTTTTTGCTTGGAGATGCTCTTGAGCTTGAAACACACACAACAAGACCGGTGTTAACTAGCGAAATGGTCGGCAGAGTGCCGACACCGCGAGTTTTGACTGGCACTTGCACATATAAAACAAGGTCGTAAAGTAACTCGTTCGGCTTTTGAGTCACATAAAGTATGTGTGTTACTTTTGACGCCACTAGCTCTGCATGTTGTCATGCAATTTCTTTACCTCTCAGAAAAGATTATGACATAAAAGTGAAGTACGTGACGAGTGAGACGTTAGGAACACATTAGGCTGCATGGAGAGAAACTGTATGGGACCACCCAACCGAAACGAGTACTGTGTGACGTGCTACCCGGCAGGTATTCACCGCGGTAGCCAGCTACCTCAGTCGGTAGAGCGTCAGGCTCTTAATCCCATGGTCGTTGGTTCGAGCCACACGCTGGGCGGAACGGAATTTTGTTCCGCTGCAGATGTAAATTACCGTTTTTCTGATTAACGATATTTAATGGAAATAGCAACTGTTAACTTTGCCTACGTCTCTGTCAGTCGCAAGGAATCTGTATTTGAAGGTGAAGGTGATTTTGTAGACATGTGTGAAAGACATGTTCTGAAATGCAAGTGTTGTTGTTTGGAGAGCACATCGGTTACGTGTCAGATGTGTAGCCAAGCAGTAATGGGTCGCCATAGCTGCAAATATTAGCCTGTAATATGAAGTGTTGTCAGCTGAAGTCTGATTATGCAGACGACCGTAAGGACGAAGTACCCAAGAGTACCGCTAGGCCGCGCATCTTTAGCTCAGTGGTAGAGCACTGGTCTAATAATCCAGGGGTCGTAAGTTCCATCCTCACAGGAGAAAGCTGAATTTTGGAAATCAGTTGCGCGTCGTGGCTGTATAGCAAACAGTATCTGTGATGACGAACAATTAGCAACAGGCGTTTTTTTAAGAATTACTCTCAGATGTGATTAAGGCGAATGGCGCAGATAAAGCATTTGCCAAAGCGGTACAGCAGAAGGTGGGACGAGGCAGTCTGAATTACATTTTACAGATGTATTTCTCACATATCTCAGAGCCTCTCGCGGTCGTCGTCGTCGTCGTCGTCGTCGTCGTCGTCGTCGTCGTCGTCGTCGCCGCCGCCGCTTCTGCAGAAGTAGCAAATGGCCATCGTAGCAAATGCGGCGAGGGACGCCCTGCCTTCGATTCCGAATGCACAAAGTGTGTGGTCTTGTTTCTCAGTCTATATTTGATCGGTCTCGTAAGAGGTTGAACGTAACGAATGGGTGGGAAAGAGCAAGGGGCAGCGGCTGTGTAGAACGAAAACACAAATCCTCAGGGGTGTGAGCGTTTCGAGATGAGTCGCATACATGTAAATGTTGCTCGTCAGTGACCATGTGGCCTAATGGATAAGACGTCGGACTTCGGATCTGAAGATTACAGGTTCGAATGCTGTCACCCTTGTGTTTTTCCAGTTCTGAAAAAGAAACATACCGTTTTAATGTAGCAATTGAGCAGTACGAAACCGTCTGAATGTTGCTGTTGACCATTTTTTGCTTGGAGATGCTCTTGAGCTTGAAACACACACAACAAGACCGGTGTTAACTAGCGAAATGGTCGGCAGAGTGCCGACACCGCGAGTTTTGACTGGCACTTGCACATATAAAACAAGGTCGAAAAGTAACTCGTTCGGCTTTTGAGTCACATAAAGTATGTGTGTTACTTTTGACGCCACTAGCTCTGCATGTTGTCATGCAATTTCTTTACCTCTCAGAAATGATTATGACATAAAAGTGAAGTACGTGACGAGTGTGACGTTAGGAACACATTAGGCTGCATGGAGAGAAACTGTATGGGACCACCCAACCGAAACGAGTACTGTGTGACGTGCTACCCGGCAGGTATTCACCGCGGTAGCCAGCTACCTCAGTCGGTAGAGCGTCAGGCTCTTAATCCCATGGTCGTTGGTTCGAGCCACACGCTGGGCGGAACGGAATTTTGTTCCGCTGCAGATGTAAATTACCGTTTTTCTGATTAACGATATTTAATGGAAATAGCAACTGTTAACTTTGCCTACGTCTCTGTCAGTCGCAAGGAATCTGTATTTGAAGGTGAAGGTGATTTTGTAGACATGTGTGAAAGACATGTTCTGAAATGCAAGTGTTGTTGTTTCGAGAGCACATCGGTTACGTGTCAGATGTGTAGCCAAGCAGTAATGGGTCGCCATAGCTGCAAATATTAGCCTGTAATATGAAGTGTTGTCAGCTGAAGTCTGATTATGCAGACGACCGTAAGGACGAAGTACCCAAGAGTACCGCTAGGCCGCGCCTCTTTAGCTTTCGGGACTATGCTTTAGGTTTAGAAGTATCTTTGGTTTGGAAATTGGAATAGTTCAGAAGAATAAGTAATTCAGAAATCATGGCAGATGAAGCCGACGCCGACGAAGGCGATTTATGGCGAGCGCAAGGCGGGGCTGAAGGGGAGGAAGGAGGCCCTTAAAATAAAAAAAAAAAAAAAAAAAAGTGGTAGAGCACTGGTCTAATAATCCAGGGGTCGTAAGTTCCATCCTCACAGGAGAAAGCTGAATTTTGGAAATCAGTTGCGCGTCGTGGCTGTATAGCAAACAGTATCTGTGATGACGAACAATTAGCAACAGGCGTTTTTTTAAGAATTACTCTCAGATGTGATTAAGGCGAATGGCGCAGATAAAGCATTTGCCAAAGCGGTACAGCAGAAGGTGGGACGAGGCAGTCTGAATTACATTTTACAGATGTGTTTCTCACATATCTCAGAGCCTCTCGCGGTCGTCGTCGTCGTCGTCGTCGTCGTCGTCGTCGTCGTCGTCGCCGCCGCCGCTTCTGCAGAAGTAGCAAATGGCCATCGTAGCAAATGCGGCGAGGGACGCCCTGCCTTCGATTCCGAATGCACAAAGTGTGTGGTCTTGTTTCTCAGTCTATATTTGATCGGTCTCGTAAGAGGTTGAACGTAACGAATGGGTGGGAAAGAGAAAGGGGCAGCGGCTGTGTAGAACGAAAACACAAATCCTCAGGGGTGTGAGCGTTTTGAGATGAGTCGCATACATGTAAATGTTGCTCGTCATTGACCATGTGGCCTAATGGATAAGACGTCGGACTTCGGATCTGAACATTACAGGTTCGAATGCTGTCACGCTTGTGTTTTTCCAGTTCTGAAAAAGAAACATACCGTTTTAATGTAGCAATTGAGCAGTACGAAACCGTCTGAATGTTGCTGTTGACCATTTTTTGCTTGGAGATGCTCTTGAGCTTGAAACACACACAACAAGACCGGTGTTAACTAGCGAAATGGTCGGCAGAGTGCCGACACCGCGAGTTTTGACTGGCACTTGCACATATAAAACAAGGTCGTAAAGTAACTCGTTCGGCTTTTGAGTCACATAAAGTATGTGTGTTACTTTTGACGCCACTAGCTCTGCATGTTGTCATGCAATTTCTTTACCTCTCAGAAAAGATTATGACATAAAAGTGAAGTACGTGACGAGTGAGACGTTAGGAACACATTAGGCTGCATGGAGAGAAACTGTATGGGACCACCCAACCGAAACGAGTACTGTGTGACGTGCTACCCGGCAGGTATTCACCGCGGTAGCCAGCTACCTCAGTCGGTAGAGCGTCAGGCTCTTAATCCCATGGTCGTTGGTTCGAGCCACACGCTGGGCGGAACGGAATTTTGTTCCGCTGCAGATGTAAATTACCGTTTTTCTGATTAACGATATTTAATGGAAATAGCAACTGTTAACTTTGCCTACGTCTCTGTCAGTCGCAAGGAATCTGTATTTGAAGGTGAAGGTGATTTTGTAGACATGTGTGAAAGACATGTTCTGAAATGCAAGTGTTGTTGTTTGGAGAGCACATCGGTTACGTGTCAGATGTGTAGCCAAGCAGTAATGGGTCGCCATAGCTGCAAATATTAGCCTGTAATATGAAGTGTTGTCAGCTGAAGTCTGATTATGCAGACGACCGTAAGGACGAAGTACCCAAGAGTACCGCTAGGCCGCGCCTCTTTAGCTTTCGGGACTATGCATTAGGTTTAGAAGTATCTTTGGTTTGGAAATTGGAATAGTTCAGAAGAATAAGTAATTCAGAAATCATGGCAGATGAAGCCGACGCCGACGAAGGCGATTTATGGCGAGCGCAAGGCGGGGCTGAAGGGGAGGAAGGAGGCCCTTAAAATAAAAAAAAAAAAAAAAAAAAGTGGTAGAGCACTGGTCTAATAATCCAGGGGTCGTAAGTTCCATCCTCACAGGAGAAAGCTGAATTTTGGAAATCAGTTGCGCGTCGTGGCTGTATAGCAAACAGTATCTGTGATGACGAACAATTAGCAACAGGCGTTTTTTTAAGAATTACTCTCAGATGTGATTAAGGCGAATGGCGCAGATAAAGCATTTGCCAAAGCGGTACAGCAGAAGGTGGGACGAGGCAGTCTGAATTACATTTTACAGATGTATTTCTCACATATCTCAGAGCCTCTCGCGGTCGTCGTCGTCGTCGTCGTCGTCGTCGTCGTCGTCGTCGTCGCCGCCGCCGCTTCTGCAGAAGTAGCAAATGGCCATCGTAGCAAATGCGGCGAGGGACGCCCTGCCTTCGATTCCGAATGCACAAAGTGTGTGGTCTTGTTTCTCAGTCTATATTTGATCGGTCTCGTAAGAGGTTGAACGTAACGAATGGGTGGGAAAGAGCAAGGGGCAGCGGCTGTGTAGAACGAAAACACAAATCCTCAGGGGTGTGAGCGTTTTGAGATGAGTCGCATACATGTAAATGTTGCTTGTCATTGACCATGTGGCCTAATGGATAAGACGTCGGACTTCGGATCTGAACATTACAGGTTCGAATGCTGTCACGCTTGTGTTTTTCCAGTTCTGAAAAAGAAACATACCGTTTTAATGTAGCAATTGAGCAGTACGAAACCGTCTGAATGTTGCTGTTGACCATTTTTTGCTTGGAGATGCTCTTGAGCTTGAAACACACACAACAAGACCGGTGTTAACTAGCGAAATGGTCGGCAGAGTGCCGACACCGCGAGTTTTGACTGGCACTTGCACATATAAAACAAGGTCGTAAAGTAACTCGTTCGGCTTTTGAGTCACATAAAGTATGTGTGTTACTTTTGACGCCACTTGCTCTGCATGTTGTCATGCAATTTCTTTACCTCTCAGAAAAGATTATGACATAAAAGTGAAGTACGTGACGAGTGAGACGTTAGGAACACATTAGGCTGCATGGAGAGAAACTGTATGGGACCACCCAACCGAAACGAGTACTGTGTGACGTGCTACCCGGCAAGTATTCACCGCGGTAGCCAGCTACCTCAGTCGGTAGAGCGTCAGCCTCTTAATCCCATGGTCGTTGGTTCGAGCCACACGCTGGGCGGAACGGAATTTTGTTCCGCTGCAGATGTAAATTACCGTTTTTCTGGTTAACGATATTTAATGGAAATAGCAACTGTTAACTTTGCCTACGTCTCTGTCAGTCGCAAGGAATCTGTATTTGAAGGTGAAGGTGATTTTGTAGACATGTGTGAAAGACATGTTCTGAAATGCAAGTGTTGTTGTTTGGAGAGCACATCGGTTACGTGTCAGATGTGTAGCCAAGCAGTAATGGGTCGCCATAGCTGCAAATATTAGCCTGTAATATGAAGTGTTGTCAGCTGAAGTCTGATTATGCAGACGACCGTAAGGACGAAGTACCCAAGAGTACCGCTAGGCCGCGCCTCTTTAGCTCAGTGGTAGAGCACTGGTCTAATAATCCAGGGGTCGTAAGTTCCATCCTCACAGGAGAAAGCTGAATTTTGGAAATCAGTTGCGCGTCGTGGCTGTATAGCAAACAGTATCTGTGATGACGAACAATTAGCAACAGGCGTTTTTTAAAGAATTACTCTCAGATGTGATTAAGGCGAATGGCGCAGATAAAGCATTTGCCAAAGCGGTACAGCAGAAGGTGGGACGAGGCAGTCTGAATTACATTTTACAGATGTATTTCACACATATCTCAGAGCCTCTCGCGGTCGTCGTCGTCGTCGTCGTCGTCGTCGTCGTCGTCGTCGTCGTCGTCGCCGCCGCCGCTTCTGCAGAAGTAGCAAATGGCCATCGTAGCAAATGCGGCGAGGGACGCCCTGCCTTCGATTCCGAATGCACAAAGTGTGTGGTCTTGTTTCTCAGTCTATATTTGATCGGTCTCGTAAGAGGTTGAACGTAACGAATGGGTGGGAAAGAGTAAGGGGCAGCGGCTGTGTAGAACGAAAACACAAATCCTCAGGGGTGTGAGCGTTTTGAGATGAGTCGCATACATGTAAATGTTGCTCGTCATTGACCATGTGGCCTAATGGATAAGACGTCGGACTTCGGATCTGAACATTACAGGTTCGAATGCTGTCACGCTTGTGTTTTTCCAGTTCTGAAAAAGAAACATACCTTTTTAATGTAGCAATTGAGCAGTACGAAACCGTCTGAATGTTGCTGTTGACCATTTTTTGCTTGGAGATGCTCTTGAGCTTGAAACACACACAACAAGACCGGTGTTAACTAGCGAAATGGTCGGCAGAGTGCCGACACCGCGAGTTTTGACTGGCACTTGCACATATAAAACAAGGTCGTAAAGTAACTCGTTCGGCTTTTGAGTCACATAAAGTATGTGTGTTACTTTTGACGCCACTAGCTCTGCATATTGTCATGCAATTTCTTTACCTCTCAGAAAAGATTATGACATAAAAGTGAAGTACGTGACGAGTGAGACGTTAGGAACACATTAGGCTGCATGGAGAGAAACTGTATGGGACCACCCAACCGAAACGAGTACTGTGTGACGTGCTACCCGGCAGGTATTCACCGCGGTAGCCAGCTACCTCAGTCGGTAGAGCGTCAGGCTCTTAATCCCATGGTCGTTGGTTCGAGCCACACGCTGGGCGGAACGGAATTTTGTTCCGCTGCAGATGTAAATTACCGTTTTTCTGATTAACGATATTTAATGGAAATAGCAACTGTTAACTTTGCCTACGTCTCTGTCAGTCGCAAGGAATCTGTATTTGAAGGTGAAGGTGATTTTGTAGACATGTGTGAAAGACATGTTCTGAAATGCAAGTGTTGTTGTTTCGAGAGCACATCGGTTACGTGTCAGATGTGTAGCCAAGCAGTAATGGGTCGCCATAGCTGCAAATATTAGCCTGTAATATGAAGTGTTGTCAGCTGAAGTCTGATTATGCAGACGACCGTAAGGACGAAGTACCCAAGAGTACCGCTAGGCCGCGCCTCTTTAGCTTTCGGGACTATGCATTAGGTTTAGAAGTATCTTTGGTTTGGAAACTGGAATAGTTCAGAAGAATAAGTAATTCAGAAATCATGGCAGATGAAGCCGACGCCGACGAAGGCTATTTATGGCGAGCGCAAGGCGGGGCTGAAGGGGAGGAAGGAGGCCCTTAAAATAAAAAAAAAAAAAAAAAAAAAAAGTGGTAGAACACTGGTCTAATAATCCAGGGGTCGTAAGTTCCATCCTCACAGGAGAAAGCTGAATTTTGGAAATCAGTTGCGCGTCGTGGCTGTATAGCAAACAGTATCTGTGATGACGAACAATTAGCAACAGGCGTTTTTTTAAGAATTACTCTCAGATGTGATTAAGGCGAATGGCGCAGATAAAGCATTTGCCAAAGCGGTACAGCAGAAGGTGGGACGAGGCAGTCTGAATTACATTTTACAGATGTATTTCTCACATATCTCAGAGCCTCTCGCGGTCGTCGTCGTCGTCGTCGTCGTCGTCGTCGTCGTCGTCGTCGTCGCCGCCGCCGCTTCTGCAGAAGTAGCAAATGGCCATCGTAGCAAATGCGGCGAGGGACGCCCTGCCTTCGATTCCGAATGCACAAAGTGTGTGGTCTTGTTTCTCAGTCTATATTTGATCGGTCTCGTAAGAGGTTGAACGTAACGAATGGGTGGGAAAGAGCAAGGGGCAGCGGCTGTGTAGAACGAAAACACAAATCCTCAGGGGTGTGAGCGTTTTGAGATGAGTCGCATACATGTAAATGTTGCTCGTCATTGACCATGTGGCCTAATGGATAAGACGTCGGACTTCGGATCTGAACATTACAGGTTCGAATGCTGTCACGCTTGTGTTTTTCCAGTTCTGAAAAAGAAACATACCGTTTTAATGTAGCAATTGAGCAGTACGAAACCGTCTGAATGTTGCTGTTGACCATTTTTTGCTTGGAGATGCTCTTGAGCTTGAAACACACACAACAAGACCGGTGTTAACTAGCGAAATGGTCGGCAGAGTGCCGACACCGCGAGTTTTGACTGGCACTTGCACATATAAAACAAGGTCGTAAAGTAACTCGTTCGGCTTTTGAGTCACATAAAGTATGTGTGTTACTTTTGACGCCACTAGCTCTGCATGTTGTCATGCAATTTCTTTACCTCTCAGAAAAGATTATGACATAAAAGTGAAGTACGTGACGAGTGAGACGTTAGGAACACATTAGGCTGCATGGAGAGAAACTGTATGGGACCACCCAACCGAAACGAGTACTGTGTGACGTGCTACCCGGCAGGTATTCACCGCGGTAGCCAGCTACCTCAGTCGGTAGAGCGTCAGGCTCTTAATCCCATGGTCGTTGGTTCGAGCCACACGCTGGGCGGAACGGAATTTTGTTCCGCTGCAGATGTAAATTACCGTTTTTCTGATTAACGATATTTAATGGAAATAGCAACTGTTAACTTTGCCTACGTCTCTGTCAGTCGCAAGGAATCTGTATTTGAAGGTGAAGGTGATTTTGTAGACATGTGTGAAAGACATGTTCTGAAATGCAAGTGTTGTTGTTTCGAGAGCACATCGGTTACGTGTCAGATGTGTAGCCAAGCAGTAATGGGTCGCCATAGCTGCAAATATTAGCCTGTAATATGAAGTGTTGTCAGCTGAAGTCTGATTATGCAGACGACCGTAAGGACGAAGTACCCAAGAGTACCGCTAGGCCGCGCCTCTTTAGCTTTCGGGACTATGCATTAGGTTTAGAAGTATCTTTGGTTTGGAAATTGGAATAGTTCAGAAGAATAAGTAATTCAGAAATCATGGCAGATGAAGCCGACGCCGACGAAGGCGATTTATGGCGAGCGCAAGGCGGGGCTGAAGGGGAGGAAGGAGGCCCTTAAAATAAAAAAAAAAAAAAAAAAAGTGGTAGAGCACTGGTCTAATAATCCAGGGGTCGTAAGTTCCATCCTCACAGGAGAAAGCTGAATTTTGGAAATCAGTTGCGCGTCGTGGCTGTATAGCAAACAGTATCTGTGATGACGAACAATTAGCAACAGGCGTTTTTTTAAGAATTACTCTCAGATGTGATTAAGGCGAAAGGCGCAGATAAAGCATTTGCCAAAGCGGTACAGCAGAAGGTGGGACGAGGCAGTCTGAATTACATTTTACAGATATATTTCTCACATATCTCAGAGCCTCTCGCGGTCGTCGTCGTCGTCGTCGTCGTCGTCGTCGTCGTCGGCGTCGTCGCCGCCGCCGCTTCTGCAGAAGTAGCAAATGGCCATCGTAGCAAATGCGGCGAGGGACGCCCTGCCTTCGATTCCGAATGCACAAAGTGTGTGGTCTTGTTTCTCAGTCTATATTTGATCGGTCTCGTAAGAGGTTGAACGTAACGAATGGGTGGGAAAGAGCAAGGGGCAGCGGCTGTGTAGAACGAAAACACAAATCCTCAGGGGTGTGAGCGTTTTGAGATGAGTCGCATACATGTAAATGTTGCTCGTCATTGACCATGTGGCCTAATGGATAAGACGTCGGACTTCGGATCTGAACATTACAGGTTCGAATGCTGTCACGCTTGTGTTTTTCCAGTTCTGAAAAAGAAACATACCGTTTTAATGTAGCAATTGAGCAGTACGAAACCGTCTGAATGTTGCTGTTGACCATTTTTTGCTTGGAGATGCTCTTGAGCTTGAAACACACACAACAAGACCGGTGTTAACTAGCGAAATGGTCGGCAGAGTGCCGACACCGCGAGTTTTGACTGGCACTTGCACATATAAAACAAGGTCGTAAAGTAACTCGTTCGGCTTTTGAGTCACATAAAGTATGTGTGTTACTTTTGACGCCACTAGCTCTGCATGTTGTCATGCAATTTCTTTACCTCTCAGAAAAGATTATGACATAAAAGTGAAGTACGTGACGAGTGAGACGTTAGGAACACATTAGGCTGCATGGAGAGAAACTGTATGGGACCACCCAACCGAAACGAGTACTGTGTGACGTGCTACCCGGCAAGTATTCACCGCGGTAGCCAGCTACCTCAGTCGGTAGAGCGTCAGCCTCTTAATCCCATGGTCGTTGGTTCGAGCCACACGCTGGGCGGAACGGAATTTTGTTCCGCTGCAGATGTAAATTACCGTTTTTCTGGTTAACGATATTTAATGGAAATAGCAACTGTTAACTTTGCCTACGTCTCTGTCAGTCGCAAGGAATCTGTATTTGAAGGTGAAGGTGATTTTGTAGACATGTGTGAAAGACATGTTCTGAAATGCAAGTGTTGTTGTTTGGAGAGCACATCGGTTACGTGTCAGATGTGTAGCCAAGCAGTAATGGGTCGCCATAGCTGCAAATATTAGCCTGTAACATGAAGTGTTGTCAGCTGAAGTCTGATTATGCAGACGACCGTAAGGACGAAGTACCCAAGAGTACCGCTGGGCCGCGCCTCTTTAGCTCAGTGGTAGAGCACTGGTCTAATAATCCAGGGGTCGTAAGTTCCATCCTCACAGGAGAAAGCTGAATTTTGGAAATCAGTTGCGCGTCGTGGCTGTATAGCAAACAGTATCTGTGATGACGAACAATTAGCAACAGGCGTTTTTTTAAGAATTACTCTCAGATGTGATTAAGGCGAATGGCGCAGATAAAGCATTTGCCAAAGCGGTACAGCAGAAGGTGGGACGAGGCAGTCTGAATTACATTTTACAGATGTATTTCTCACATATCTCAGAGCCTCTCGCGGTCGTCGTCGTCGTCGTCGTCGTCGTCGTCGTCGTCGTCGTCGTCGTCGCCGCCGCCGCTTCTGCAGAAGTAGCAAATGGCCATCGTAGCAAATGCGGCGAGGGACGCCCTGCCTTCGATTCCGAATGCACAAAGTGTGTGGTCTTGTTTCTCAGTCTATATTTGATCGGTCTCGTAAGAGGTTGAACGTAACGAATGGGTGGGAAAGAGTAAGGGGCAGCGGCTGTGTAGAACGAAAACACAAATCCTCAGGGGTGTGAGCGTTTTGAGATGAGTCGCATACATGTAAATGTTGCTCGTCATTGACCATGTGGCCTAATGGATAAGACGTCGGACTTCGGATCTGAACATTACAGGTTCGAATGCTGTCACGCTTCTGTTTTTCCAGTTCTGAAAAAGAAACATACCGTTTTAATGTAGCAATTGAGCAGTACGAAACCGTCTGAATGTTGCTGTTGACCATTTTTTGCTTGGAGATGCTCTTGAGCTTGAAACACACACAACAAGACCGGTGTTAACTAGCGAAATGGTCGGCAGAGTGCCGACACCGCGAGTTTTGACTGGCACTTGCACATATAAAACAAGGTCGTAAAGTAACTCGTTCGGCTTTTGAGTAACATAAAGTATGTGTGTTACTTTTGACGCCACTAGCTCTGCATGTTGTCATGCAATTTCTTTACCTCTCAGAAAAGATTATGACATAAAAGTGAAGTACGTGACGAGTGAGACGTTAGGAACACATTAGGCTGCATGGAGAGAAACTGTATGGGACCACCCAACCGAAACGAGTACTGTGTGACGTGCTAGCCGGCAAGTATTCACCGCGGTAGCCAGCTACCTCAGTCGGTAGAGCGTCAGCCTCTTAATCCCATGGTCGTTGGTTCGAGCCACACGCTGGGCGGAACGGAATTTTGTTCCGCTGCAGATGTAAATTACCGTTTTTCTGGTTAACGATATTTAATGGAAATAGCAACTGTTAACTTTGCCTACGTCTCTGTCAGTCGCAAGGAATCTGTATTTGAAGGTGAAGGTGATTTTGTAGACATGTGTGAAAGACATGTTCTGAAATGCAAGTGTTGTTGTTTCGAGAGCACATCGGTTACGTGTCAGATGTGTAGCCAAGCAGTAATGGGTCGCCATAGCTGCAAATATTAGCCTGTAATATGAAGTGTTGTCAGCTGAAGTCTGATTATGCAGACGACCGTAAGGACGAAGTACCCAAGAGTACCGCTAGGCCGCGCCTCTTTAGCTCAGTGGTAGAGCACTGGTCTAATAATCCAGGGGTCGTAAGTTCCATCCTCACAGGAGAAAGCTGAATTTTGGAAATCAGTTGCGCGTCGTGGCTGTATAGCAAACAGTATCTGTGATGACGAACAATTAGCAACAGGCGTTTTTTTAAGAATTACTCTCAGATGTGATTAAGGCGAATGGCGCAGATAAAGCATTTGCCAAAGCGGTACAGCAGAAGGTGGGACGAGGCAGTCTGAATTACATTTTACAGATGTATTTCTCACATATCTCAGAGACTCTCGCGGTCGTCGTCGTCGTCGTCGTCGTCGTCGTCGCCGCCGCCGCTTCTGCAGAAGTAGCAAATGGCCATCGTAGCAAATGCGGCGAGGGACGCCCTGCCTTCGATTCCGAATGCACAAAGTGTGTGGTCTTGTTTCTCAGTCTATATTTGATCGGTCTCGTAAGAGGTTGAATGTAACGAATGGGTGGGAAAGAGCAAGGGGCAGCGGCTGTGTAGAACGAAAACACAAATCCTCAGGGGTGTGAGCGTTTCGAGATGAGTCGCATACATGTAAATGTTGCTCGTCACTGACCATGTGGCCTAATGGATAAGACGTCGGACTTCGGATCTGAAGATTACAGGTTCGAATGCTGTCACGCTTGTGTTTTTCCAGTTCTGAAAAAGAAACATACCGTTTTAATGTAGCAATTGAGCAGTACGAAACCGTCTGAATGTTGCTGTTGACCATTTTTTGCTTGGAGATGCTCTTGAGCTTGAAACACACACAACAAGACCGGTGTTAACTAGCGAAATGGTCGGCAGAGTGCCGACACCGCGAGTTTTGACTGGCACTTGCACATATAAAACAAGGTCGTAAAGTAACTCGTTCGGCTTTTGAGTCACATAAAGTATGTGTGTTACTTTTGACGCCACTAGCTCTGCATGTTGTCATGCAATTTCTTTACCTCTCAGAAAAGATTATGACATAAAAGTGAAGTACGTGACGAGTGAGACGTTAGGAACACATTAGGCTGCATGGAGAGAAACTGTATGGGACCACCCAACCGAAACGAGTACTGTGTGACGTGCTACCCGGCAGGTATTCACCGCGGTAGCCAGATACCTCAGTCGGTAGAGCGTCAGGCTCTTAATCCCATGGTCGTTGGATCGAGCCACACGCTGGGCGGAACGGAATTTTGTTCCGCTGCAGATGTAAATTACCGTTTTTCTGGTTAACGATATTTAATGGAAATAGCAACTGTTAACTTTGCCTACGTCTCTGTCAGTCGCAAGGAATCTGTATTTGAAGGTGAAGGTGATTTTGTAGACATGTGTGAAAGACATGTTCTGAAATGCAAGTGTTGTTGTTTGGAGAGCACATCGGTTACGTGTCAGATGTGTAGCCAAGCAGTAATGGGTCGCCATAGCTGCAAATATTAGCCTGTAATATGAAGTGTTGTCAGCTGAAGTCTGATTATGCAGACGACCGTAAGGACGAAGTACCCAAGAGTACCGCTAGGCCGCGCCTCTTTAGCTCAGTGGTAGAGCATGGGTCTAATAATCCAGGGGTCGTAAGTTCCATCCTCACAGGAGAAAGCTGAATTTTGGAAATCAGTTGCGCGTCGTGGCTGTATAGCAAACAGTATCTGTGATGACGAACAATTAGCAACAGGCGTTTTTTTAAGAATTACTCTCAGATGTGATTAAGGCGAATGGCGCAGATAAAGCATTTGCCAAAGCGGTACAGCAGAAGGTGGGACGAGGCAGTCTGAATTACATTTTACAGATGTATTTCTCACATATCTCAGAGCCTCTCGCGGTCGTCGTCGTCGTCGTCGTCGTCGTCGTCGTCGTCGTCGTCGCCGCCGCCGCTTCTGCAGAAGTAGCAAATGGCCATCGTAGCAAATGCGGCGAGGGACGCCCTGCCTTCGATTCCGAATGCACAAAGTGTGTGGTCTTGTTTCTCAGTCTATATTTGATCGGTCTCGTAAGAGGTTGAACGTAACGAATGGGTGGGAAAGAGCAAGGGGCAGCGGCTGTGTAGAACGAAAACACAAATCGTCAGGGGTGTGAGCGTTTCGAGATGAGTCGCATACATGTAAATGTTGCTCGTCAGTGACCATGTGGCCTAATGGATAAGACGTCGGACTTCGGATCTGAAGATTACAGGTTCGAATGCTGTCACCCTTGTGTTTTTCCAGTTCTGAAAAAGAAACATACCGTTTTAATGTAGCAATTGAGCAGTACGAAACCGTCTGAATGTTGCTGTTGACCATTTTTTGCTTGGAGATGCTCTTGAGCTTGAAACACACACAACAAGACCGGTGTTAACTAGCGAAATGGTCGGCAGAGTGCCGACACCGCGAGTTTTGACTGGCACTTGCACATATAAAACAAGGTCGTAAAGTAACTCGTTCGGCTTTTGAGTCACATAAAGTATGTGTGTTACTTTTGACGCCACTAGCTCTGCATGTTGTCATGCAATTTCTTTACCTCTCAGAAATGATTATGACATAAAAGTGAAGTACGTGACGAGTGTGACGTTAGGAACACATTAGGCTGCATGGAGAGAAACTGTATGGGACCACCCAACCGAAACGAGTACTGTGTGACGTGCTACCCGGCAGGTATTCACCGCGGTAGCTGGCTAGCTCAGTCGGTAGAGCGTCAGGCTCTTAATCCCAGGGTGTTTGGTTCGAGCCACACGCTGGGCGGAACGGAATTTTGTTCCGCTGCAGATGTAAATTACCGTTTTTCTGATTAACGATATTTAATGGAAATAGCAACTGTTAACTTTGCCTACGTCTCTGTCAGTCTCAAGGAATCTGTATTTGAAGGTGAAGGTGATTTTGTAGACATGTGTGAAAGACATGTTCTGAAATGCAAGTGTTGTTGTTTCGAGAGCACATCGGTTACGTGTCAGATGTGTAGCCAAGCAGTAATGGGTCGCCATAGCTGCAAATATTAGCCTGTAATATGAAGTGTTGTCAGCTGAAGTCTGATGATGCAGACGACCGTAAGGACGAAGTACACAAGAGTACCGCTAGGCCGCGCCTCTTTAGCTCAGTGGTAGAGCACTGGTCTAATAATCCAGGGGTCGTAAGTTCCATCCTCACAGGAGAAAGCTGAATTTTGGAAATCAGTTGCGCGTCGTGGCTGTATAGCAAACAGTATCTGTGATGACGAACAATTAGCAACAGGCGTTTTTTTAAGAATTACTCTCAGATGTGATTAAGGCGAATGGCGAAGATAAAGCATTTGCCAAAGCGGTACAGCAGAAGGTGGGACGAGGCAGTCTGAATTACATTTTACAGATGTATTTCTCACATATCTCAGAGCCTCTCGCGGTCGTCGTCGTCGTCGTCGTCGTCGTCGCCGCCGCCGCTTCTGCAGAAGTAGCAAATGGCCATCGTAGCAAATGCGGCGAGGGACGCCCTGCCTTCGATTCCGAATGCACAAAGTGTGTGGTCTTGTTTCTCAGTCTATATTTGATCGGTCTCGTAAGAGGTTGAACGTAACGAATGGGTGGGAAAGAGCAAGGGGCAGCGGCTGTGTAGAACGAAAACACAAATCCTCAGGGGTGTGAGCGTTTCGAGATGAGTCGCATACATGTAAATGTTGCTCGTCAGTGACCATGTGGCCTAATGGATAAGACGTCGGACTTCGGATCTGAAGATTACAGGTTCGAATGCTGTCACCCTTGTGTTTTTCCAGTTCTGAAAAAGAAACATACCGTTTTAATGTAGCAATTGAGCAGTACGAAACCGTCTGAATGTTGCTGTTGACCATTTTTTGCTTGGAGATGCTCTTGAGCTTGAAACACACACAACAAGACCGGTGTTAACTAGCGAAATGGTCGGCAGAGTGCCGACACCGCGAGTTTTGACTGGTACTTGCACATATAAAACAAGGTCGTAAAGTAACTCGTTCGGCTTTTGAGTCACATAAAGTATGTGTGTTACTTTTGTCGCCACTAGCTCTGCATGTTGTCATGCAATTTCTTTACCTCTCAGAAATGATTATGACATAAAAGTGAAGTACGTGACGAGTGTGACGTTAGGAACACATTAGGCTGCATGGAGAGAAACTGTATGGGACCACCCAACCGAAACGAGTACTGTGTGACGTGCTACCCGGCAGGTATTCACCGCGGTAGCCGGCTAGCTCAGCCGGTAGAGCGTCAGGCTCTTAATCCCAGGGTGTTTGGTTCGAGCCACACGCTGGGCGGAACGGAATTTTGTTCCGCTGCAGATGTAAATTACCGTTTTTCTGATTAACGATATTTAATGGAAATAGCAACTGTTAACTTTGCCTACGTCTCTGTCAGTCGCAAGGAATCTGTATTTGAAGGTGAAGGTGATTTTGTAGACATGTGCGAAAGACATGTTCTGAAATGCAAGTGTTGTTGTTTCGAGAGCACATCGGTTACGTGTCAGATGTGTAGCCAAGCAGTAATGGGTCGCCATAGCTGCAAATATTAGCCGGTAATATGAAGTGTTGTCAGCTGAAGTCTGATGATGCAGACGACCGTAAGGACGAAGTACCCAAGAGTACCGCTAGGCCGCGCCTCTTTAGCTCAGTGGTAGAGCACTGGTCTAATAATCCAGGGGTCGTAAGTTCCATCCTCACAGGAGAAAGCTGAATTTTGGAAATCAGTTGCGCGTCGTGGCTGTATAGCAAACAGTATCTGTGATGACGAACAATTAGCAACAGGCGTTTTTTTAAGAATTACTCTCAGATGTGATTAAGGCGAATGGCGCAGATAAAGCATTTGCCAAAGCGGTACAGCAGAAGGTGGACGAGGCAGTCTGAATTACATTCTACAGCTGTATTTCTCACATATCTCAGAGCCTCTCGCGGTCGTCGTCGTCGTCGTCGTCGTCGTCGTCGTCGTCGTCGTCGTCGCCGCCGCCGCTTCTGCAGAAGTAGCAAATGGCCATCGTAGCAAATGCGGCGAGGGACGCCCTGCCTTCGATTCCGAATGCACAAAGTGTGTGGTCTTGTTTCTCAGTCTATATTTGATCGGTCTCGTAAGAGGTTGAATGTAACGAATGGGTGGGAAAGAGCAAGGGGCAGCGGCTGTGTAGAACGAAAACACAAATCATCAGGGGTGTGAGCGTTTCGAGATGAGTCGCATACATGTAAATGTTGGTCGTCACTGACCATGTGGCCTAATGGATAAGACGTCGGACTTCGGATCTGAAGATTACAGGTTCGAATGCTGTCACGCTTGTGTTTTTCCAGTTCTGAAAAAGAAACATACCATTTTAATGTAGCGATTGAGCAGTACGAAACCGTCTGAATGTTGCTGTTGACCATTTTTTGCTTGGAGATGCTCTTGAGCTTGAAACACACACAACAAGACCGGTGTTAACTAGCGAAATGGTCGGCAGAGTGCCGACACCGCGAGTTTTGACTGGCACTTGCACATATAAAACAAGGTCGTAAAGTAACTCGTTCGGCTTTTGAGTCACATAAAGTATGTGTGTTACTTTTGACGCCACTAGCTCTGCATGTTGTCATGCAATTTCTTTACCTCTCAGAAAAGATTATGACATAAAAGTGAAGTACGTGACGAGTGAGACGTTAGGAACACATTAGGCTGCATGGAGAGAAACTGTATGGGACCACCCAACCGAAACGAGTACTGTGTGACGTGCTACCCGGCAAGTATTCACCGCGGTAGCCAGCTACCTCAGTCGGTAGAGCGTCAGCCTCTTAATCCCATGGTCGTTGGTTCGAGCCACACGCTGGGCGGAACGGAATTTTGTTCCGCTGCAGATGTAAATTACCGTTTTTCTGATTAACGATATTTAATGGAAATAGCAACTGTTAACTTTGCCTACGTCTCTGTCAGTCTCAAGGAATCTGTATTTGAAGGTGAAGGTGATTTTGTAGACATGTGTGAAAGACATGTTCTGAAATGCAAGTGTTGTTGTTTGGAGAGCACATCGGTTACGTGTCAGATGTGTAGCCAAGCAGTAATGGGTCGCCATAGCTGCAAATATTAGCCTGTAATATGAAGTGTTGTCAGCTGAAGTCTGATGATGCAGACGACCGTAAGGACGAAGTACACAAGAGTACCGCTAGGCCGCGCCTCTTTAGCTCAGTGGTAGAGCACTGGTCTAGTAATCCAGGGGTCGTAAGTTCCATCCTCACAGGAGAAAGCTGAATTTTGGAAATCAGTTGCGCGTCGTGGCTGTATAGCAAACAGTATCTGTGATGACGAACAATTAGCAACAGGCGTTTTTTTAAGAATTACTCTCAGATGTGATTAAGGCGAATGGCGCAGATAAAGCATTTGCCAAAGCGGTACAGCAGAAGGTGGGACGAGGCAGTCTGAATTACTTTTTACAGATGTATTTCTCACATATCTCAGAGCCTCTCGCGGTCGTCGTCGTCGTCGTCGTCGTCGTCGTCGCCGCCGCCGCTTCTGCAGAAGTAGCAAATGGCCATCGTAGCAAATGCGGCGAGGGACGCCCTGCCTTCGATTCCGAATGCACAAAGTGTGTGGTCTTGTTTCTCAGTCTATATTTGATCGGTCTCGTAAGAGGTTGAACGTAACGAATGGGTGGGAAAGAGCAAGGGGCAGCGGCTGTGTAGAACGAAAACACAAATCCTCAGGGGTGTGAGCGTTTCGAGATGAGTCGCATACATGTAAATGTTGCTCGTCAGTGACCATGTGGCCTAATGGATAAGACTTCGGACTTCGGATCTGAAGATTACAGGTTCGAATGCTGTCACCCTTGTGTTTTTCCAGTTCTGAAAAAGAAACATACCGTTTTAATGTAGCAATTGAGCAGTACGAAACCGTCTGAATGTTGCTGTTGACCATTTTTTGCTTGGAGATGCTCTTGAGCTTGAAACACACACAACAAGACCGGTGTTAACTAGCGAAATGGTCGGCAGAGTGCCGACACCGCGAGTTTTGACTGGCACTTGCACATATAAAACAAGGTCGTAAAGTAACTCGTTCGGCTTTTGAGTCACATAAAGTATGTGTGTTACTTTTGTCGCCACTAGCTCTGCATGTTGTCATGCAATTTCTTTACCTCTCAGAAATGATTATGACATAAAAGTGAAGTACGTGACGAGTGTGACGTTAGGAACACATTAGGCTGCATGGAGAGAAACTGTATGGGACCACCCAACCGAAACGAGTACTGTGTGACGTGCTACCCGGCAGGTATTCACCGCGGTAGCCGGCTAGCTCAGCCGGTAGAGCGTCAGGCTCTTAATCCCAGGGTGTTTGGTTCGAGCCACACGCTGGGCGGAACGGAATTTTGTTCCGCTGCAGATGTAAATTACCGTTTTTCTGATTAACGATATTTAATGGAAATAGCAACTGTTAACTTTGCCTACGTCTCTGTCAGTCGCAAGGAATCTGTATTTGAAGGTGAAGGTGATTTTGTAGACATGTGCGAAAGACATGTTCTGAAATGCAAGTGTTGTTGTTTCGAGAGCACATCGGTTACGTGTCAGATGTGTAGCCAAGCAGTAATGGGTCGCCATAGCTGCAAATATTAGCCGGTAATATGATGTGTTGTCAGCTGAAGTCTGATGATGCAGACGACCGTAAGGACGAAAAACCCAAGAGTACCGCTAGGCCGCGCCTCGTTAGCTCAGTGGTAGAGCACTGGTCTAATAATCCAGGGGTCGTAAGTTCCATCCTCACAGGAGAAAGCTGAATTTTGGAAATCAGTTGCGCGTCGTGGCTGTATAGCAAACAGTATCTGTGATGACGAACAATTAGCAACAGGCGTTTTTTTAAGAATTACTCTCAGATGTGATTAAGGCGAATGGCGCAGATAAAGCATTTGCCAAAGCGGTACAGCAGAAGGTGGACGAGGCAGTCTGAATTACATTCTACAGATGTATTTCTCACATATCTCAGAGCCTCTCGCGGTCGTCGTCGTCGTCGTCGTCGTCGTCGTCGTCGTCGTCGTCGTCGCCGCCGTCGTCGTCGCCGCCGCCGCTTCTGCAGAAGTAGCAAATGGCCATCGTAGCAAATGCGGCGAGGGACGCCCTGCCTTCGATTCCGAATGCACAAAGTGTGTGGTCTTGTTTCTCAGTCTATATTTGATCGGTCTCGTAAGAGGTTGAATGTAACGAATGGGTGGGAAAGAGCAAGGGGCAGCGGCTGTGTAGAACGAAAACACAAATCATCAGGGGTGTGAGCGTTTCGAGATGAGTCGCATACATGTAAATGTTGGTCGTCACTGACCATGTGGCCTAATGGATAAGACGTCGGACTTCGGATCTGAAGATTACAGGTTCGAATGCTGTCACGCTTGTGTTTTTCCAGTTCTGAAAAAGAAACATACCATTTTAATGTAGCGATTGAGCAGTACGAAACCGTCTGAATGTTGCTGTTGACCATTTTTTGCTTGGAGATGCTCTTGAGCTTGAAACACACACAACAAGACCGGTGTTAACTAGCGAAATGGTCGGCAGAGTGCCGACACCGCGAGTTTTGACTGGCACTTGCACATATAAAACAAGGTCGTAAAGTAACTCGTTCGGCTTTTGAGTCACATAAAGTATGTGTGTTACTTTTGACGCCACTAGCTCTGCATGTTGTCATGCAATTTCTTTACCTCTCAGAAAAGATTATGACATAAAAGTGAAGTACGTGACGAGTGAGACGTTAGGAACACATTAGGCTGCATGGAGAGAAACTGTATGGGACCACCCAACCGAAACGAGTACTGTGTGACGTGCTACCCGGCAGGTATTCACCGCGGTAGCCAGCTACCTCAGTCGGTAGAGTGTCAGGCTCTTAATCCCATGGTCGTTGGTTCGAGCCACACGCTGGGCGGAACGGAATTTTGTTCCGCTGCAGATGTAAATTACCGTTTTTCTGGTTAACGATATTTAATGGAAATAGCAACTGTTAACTTTGCCTACGTCTCTGTCAGTCGCAAGGAATCTGTATTTGAAGGTGAAGGTGATTTTGTAGACATGTGTGAAAGACATGTTCTGAAATGCAAGTGTTGTTGTTTGGAGAGCACATCGGTTACGTGTCAGATGTGTAGCCAAGCAGTAATGGGTCGCCATAGCTGCAAATATTAGCCTGTAATGTGAAGTGTTGTCAGCTGAAGTCTGATTATGCAGACGACCGTAAGGACGAAGTACCCAAGAGTACCGCTAGGCCGCGCCTCTTTAGCTCAGTGGTAGAGCACTGGTCTAATAATCCAGGGGTCGTAAGTTCCATCCTCACAGGAGAAAGCTGAATTTTGGAAATCAGTTGCGCGTCGTGGCTGTATAGCAAACAGTATCTTTGATGACGAACAATTAGCAACAGGCGTTTTTTTAAGAATTACTCTCAGATGTGATTAAGGCGAATGGCGCAGATAAAGCATTTGCCAAAGCGGTACAGCAGAAGGTGGGACGAGGCAGTCTGAATTACATTTTACAGATGTATTTCTCACATATCTCAGAGCCTCTCGCGGTCGTCGTCGTCGTCGTCTACGTCGTCGTCGTCGTCGTCGTCGTCGTCGTCGTCGTCGTCGCCGCCGCCGCTTCTGCAGAAGTAGCAAATGGCCATCGTAGCAAATGCGGCGAGGGACGCCCTGCCTTCGATTCCGAATGCACAAAGTGTGTGGTCTTGTTTCTCAGTCTATATTTGATCGGTCTCGTAAGAGGTTGAATGTAACGAATGGGTGGGAAAGAGCAAGGGGCAGCGGCTGTGTAGAACGAAAACACAAATCCTCAGGGGTGTGAGCGTTTCGAGATGAGTCGCATACATGTAAATGTTGCTCGTCAGTGACTATGTGGCCTAATGGATAAGACGTCGGACTTCGGATCTGAAAATTACAGGTTCGAATGCTGTCACGCTTGTGTTTTTCCAGTTCTGAAAAAGAAACATACCGTTTTAATGTAGCAATTGAGCAGTACGAAACCGTCTGAATGTTGCTGTTGACCATTTTTTGCTTGGAGATGCTCTTGAGCTTGAAACACACACAACAAGACCGGTGTTAACTAGCGAAATGGTCGGCAGAGTGCCGACACCGCGAGTTTTGACTGGCACTTGCACATATAAAACAAGGTCGTAAAGTAACTCGTTCGGCTTTTGAGTCACATAAAGTATGTGTGTTAATTTTGACGCCACTAGCTCTGCATGTTGTCATGCAATTTCTTTACCTCTCAGAAATGATTATGACATAAAAGTGAAGTACGTGACGAGTGTGACGTTAGGAACACATTAGGCTGCATGGAGAGAAACTGTATGGGACCACCCAACCGAAACGAGTACTGTGTGACGTGCTACCCGGCAGGTATTCACCGCGGTAGCCGGCTAGCTCAGTCGGTAGAGCGTCAGGCTCTTAATCCCAGGGTGTTTGGTTCGAGCCACACGCTGGGCGGAACGGAATTTTGTTCCGCTGCAGATGTAAATTACCGTTTTTCTGATTAACGATATTTAATGGAAATAGCAACTGTTAACTTTGCCTACGTCTCTGTCAGTCGCAAGGAATCTGTATTTGAAGGTGAAGGTGATTTTTTAGACATGTGCGAAAGACATGTTCTGAAATGCAAGTGTTGTTGTTTCGAGAGCACATCGGTTACGTGTCAGATGTGTAGCCAAGCAGTAATGGGTCGCCATAGCTGCAAATATTAGCCGGTAATATGAAGTGTTGTCAGCTGAAGTCTGATGATGCAGACGACCGTAAGGACGAAGTACCCAAGAGTACCGCTAGGCCGCGCCTCTTTAGCTCAGTGGTAGAGCACTGGTCTAATAATCCAGGGGTCGTAAGTTCCATCCTCACAGGAGAAAGCTGAATTTTGGAAATCAGTTGCGCGTCGTGGCTGTATAGCAAACAGTATCTGTGATGACGAACAATTAGCAACAGGCGTTTTTTTAAGAATTACTCTCAGATGTGATTAAGGCGAATGGCGCAGATAAAGCATTTGCCAAAGCGGTACAGCAGAAGGTGGACGAGGCAGTCTGAATTACATTCTACAGATGTATTTCTCACATATCTCAGAGCCTCTCGCGGTCGTCGTCGTCGTCGTCGTCGTCGTCGTCGCCGCCGCCGCTTCTGCAGAAGTAGCAAATGGCCATCGTAGCAAATGCGGCGAGGGACGCCCTGCCTTCGATTCCGAATGCACAAAGTGTGTGGTCTTGTTTCTCAGTCTATATTTGATCGGTCTCGTAAGAGGTTGAATGTAACGAATGGGTGGGAAAGAGCAAGGGGCAGCGGCTGTGTAGAACGAAAACACAAATCATCAGGGGTGTGAGCGTTTCGAGATGAGTCGCATACATGTAAATGTTGGTCGTCACTGACCATGTGGCCTAATGGATAAGACGTCGGACTTCGGATCTGAAGATTACAGGTTCGAATGCTGTCACGCTTGTGTTTTTCCAGTTCTGAAAAAGAAACATACCATTTTAATGTAGCGATTGAGCAGTACGAAACCGTCTGAATGTTGCTGTTGACCATTTTTTGCTTGGAGGTGCTCTTGAGCTTGAAACACACACAACAAGACCGGTGTTAACTAGCGAAATGGTCGGCAGAGTGCCGACACCGCGAGTTTTGACTGGCACTTGCACATATAAAACAAGGTCGTAAAGTAACTCGTTCGGCTTTTGAGTCACATAAAGTATGTGTGTTACTTTTGACGCCACTAGCTCTGCATGTTGTCATGCAATTTCTTTACCTCTCAGAAAAGATTATGACATAAAAGTGAAGTACGTGACGAGTGAGACGTTAGGAACACATTAGGCTGCATGGAGAGAAACTGTATGGGACCACCCAACCGAAACGAGTACTGTGTGACGTGCTACCCGGCAAGTATTCACCGCGGTAGCCAGCTACCTCAGTCGGTAGAGCGTCAGCCTCTTAATCCCATGGTCGTTGGTTCGAGCCACACGCTGGGCGGAACGGAATTTTGTTCCGCTGCAGATGTAAATTACCGTTTTTCTGGTTAACGATATTTAATGGAAATAGCAACTGTTAACTTTGCCTACGTCTCTGTCAGTCGCAAGGAATCTGTATTTGAAGGTGAAGGTGATTTTGTAGACATGTGTGAAAGACATGTTCTGAAATGCAAGTGTTGTTGTTTGGAGAGCACATCGGTTACGTGTCAGATGTGTAGCCAAGCAGTAATGGGTCGCCATAGCTGCAAATATTAGCCTGTAATGTGAAGTGTTGTCAGCTGAAGTCTGATTATGCAGACGACCGTAAGGACGAAGTACCCAAGAGTACCGCTAGGCCGCGCCTCTTTAGCTCAGTGGTAGAGCACTGGTCTAATAATCCAGGGGTCGTAAGTTCCATCCTCACAGGAGAAAGCTGAATTTTGGAAATCAGTTGCGCGTCGTGGCTGTATAGCAAACAGTATCTGTGATGACGAACAATTAGCAACAGGCGTTTTTTTAAGAATTACTCTCAGATGTGATTAAGGCGAATGGCGCAGATAAAGCATTTGCCAAAGCGGTACAGCAGAAGGTGGGACGAGGCAGTCTGAATTACATTTTACAGATGTATTTCTCACATATCTCAGAGCCTCACGCGGTCGTCGTCGCCTTCGTCGTCGTCGTCGTCGTCGTCGTCGTCGTCGTCGTCGTCGTCGTCGTCGTCGTCGTCGCCGCCGCCGCTTCTGCAGAAGTAGCAAATGGCCATCGTAGCAAATGCGGCGAGGGACGCCCTGCCTTCGATTCCGAATGCACAAAGTGTGTGGTCTTGTTTCTCAGTCTATATTTGATCGGTCTCGTAAGAGGTTGAATGTAACGAATGGGTGGGAAAGAGCAAGGGGCAGCGGCTGTGTAGAACGAAAACACAAATCCTCAGGGGTGTGAGCGTTTCGAGATGAGTCGCATACATGTAAATGTTGCTCGTCAGTGACCATGTGGCCTAATGGATAAGACGTCGGACTTCGGATCTGAAGATTACAGGTTCGAATGCTGTCACGCTTGTGTTTTTCCAGTTCTGAAAAAGAAACATACCGTTTTAATGTAGCAATTGAGCAGTACGAAACCGTCTGAATGTTGCTGTTGACCATTTTTTGCTTGGAGATGCTCTTGAGCTTGAAACACACACAACAAGACCGGTGTTAACTAGCGAAATGGTCGGCAGAGTGCCGACACCGCGAGTTTTGACTGGCACTTGCACATATAAAACAAGGTCGTAAAGTAACTCGTTCGGCTTTTGAGTCACATAAAGTATGTGTGTTAATTTTGACGCCACTAGCTCTGCATGTTGTCATGCAATTTCTTTACCTCTCAGAAATGATTATGACATAAAAGTGAAGTACGTGACGAGTGTGACGTTAGGAACACATTAGGCTGCATGGAGAGAAACTGTATGGGACCACCCAACCGAAACGAGTACTGTGTGACGTGCTACCCGGCAGGTATTCACCGCGGTAGCCGGCTATCTCAGTCGGTAGAGCGTCAGGCTCTTAATCCCAGGGTGGTTGGTTCGAGCCACACTCTGGGCGGAACGGAATTTTGTTCCGCTGCAGATGTAAATTACCGTTTTTCTGATTAACGATATTTAATGGAAATAGCAACTGTTAACTTTGCCTACGTCTCTGTCAGTCTCAAGGAATCTGTATTTGAAGGTGAAGGTGATTTTGTAGACATGTGCGAAAGACATGTTCTGAAATGCAAGTGTTGTTGTTTCGAGAGCACATCGGTTACGTGTCAGATGTGTAGCCAAGCAGTAATGGGTCGCCATAGCTGCAAATATTAGCCGGTAATATGAAGTGTTGTCAGCTGAAGTCTGATGATGCAGACGACCGTAAGGACGAAGTACCCAAGAGTACCGCTAGGCCGCGCCTCTTTAGCTCAGTGGTAGAGCACTGGTCTAATAATCCAGGGGTCGTAAGTTCCATCCTCACAGGAGAAAGCTGAATTTTGGAAATCAGTTGCGCGTCGTGGCTGTATAGCAAACAGTATCTGTGATGACGAACAATTAGCAACAGGCGTTTTTTTAAGAATTACTCTCAGATGTGATTAAGGCGAATGGCGCAGATAAAGCATTTGCCAAAGCGGTACAGCAGAAGGTGGACGAGGCAGTCTGAATTACATTCTACAGATGTATTTCTCACATATCTCAGAGCCTCTCGCGGTCGTCGTCGTCGTCGTCGTCGTCGTCGTCGTCGTCGTCGTCGTCGCCGCCGCCGCTTCTGCAGAAGTAGCAAATGGCCATCGTAGCAAATGCGGCGAGGGACGCCCTGCCTTCGATTCCGAATGCACAAAGTGTGTGGTCTTGTTTCTCAGTCTATATTTGATCGGTCTCGTAAGAGGTTGAATGTAACGAATGGGTGGGAAAGAGCAAGGGGCAGCGGCTGTGTAGAACGAAAACACAAATCATCAGGGGTGTGAGCGTTTCGAGATGAGTCGCATACATGTAAATGTTGGTCGTCACTGACCATGTGGCCTAATGGATAAGACGTCGGACTTCGGATCTGAAGATTACAGGTTCGAATGCTGTCACGCTTGTGTTTTTCCAGTTCTGAAAAAGAAACATACCATTTTAATGTAGCGATTGAGCAGTACGAAACCGTCTGAATGTTGCTGTTGACCATTTTTTGCTTGGAGGTGCTCTTGAGCTTGAAACACACACAACAAGACCGGTGTTAACTAGCGAAATGGTCGGCAGAGTGCCGACACCGCGAGTTTTGACTGGCACTTGCACATATAAAACAAGGTCGTAAAGTAACTCGTTCGGCTTTTGAGTCACATAAAGTATGTGTGTTACTTTTGACGCCACTAGCTCTGCATGTTGTCATGCAATTTCTTTACCTCTCAGAAAAGATTATGACATAAAAGTGAAGTACGTGACGAGTGAGACGTTAGGAACACATTAGGCTGCATGGAGAGAAACTGTATGGGACCACCCAACCGAAACGAGTACTGTGTGACGTGCTACCCGGCAAGTATTCACCGCGGTAGCCAGCTACCTCAGTCGGTAGAGCGTCAGCCTCTTAATCCCATGGTCGTTGGTTCGAGCCACACGCTGGGCGGAACGGAATTTTGTTCCGCTGCAGATGTAAATTACCGTTTTTCTGGTTAACGATATTTAATGGAAATAGCAACTGTTAACTTTGCCTACGTCTCTGTCAGTCGCAAGGAATCTGTATTTGAAGGTGAAGGTGATTTTGTAGACATGTGTGAAAGACATGTTCTGAAATGCAAGTGTTGTTGTTTGGAGAGCACATCGGTTACGTGTCAGATGTGTAGCCAAGCAGTAATGGGTCGCCATAGCTGCAAATATTAGCCTGTAATGTGAAGTGTTGTCAGCTGAAGTCTGATTATGCAGACGACCGTAAGGACGAAGTACCCAAGAGTACCGCTAGGCCGCGCCTCTTTAGCTCAGTGGTAGAGCACTGGTCTAATAATCCAGGGGTCGTAAGTTCCATCCTCACAGGAGAAAGCTGAATTTTGGAAATCAGTTGCGCGTCGTGGCTGTATAGCAAACAGTATCTGTGATGACGAACAATTAGCAACAGGCGTTTTTTTAAGAATTACTCTCAGATGTGATTAAGGCGAATGGCGCAGATAAAGCATTTGCCAAAGCGGTACAGCAGAAGGTGGGACGAGGCAGTCTGAATTACATTTTACAGATGTATTTCTCACATATCTCAGAGCCTCACGCGGTCGTCGTCGCCTTCGTCGTCGTCGTCGTCGTCGTCGTCGTCGTCGTCGTCGTCGTCGTCGTCGTCGTCGTCGCCGCCGCCGCTTCTGCAGAAGTAGCAAATGGCCATCGTAGCAAATGCGGCGAGGGACGCCCTGCCTTCGATTCCGAATGCACAAAGTGTGTGGTCTTGTTTCTCAGTCTATATTTGATCGGTCTCGTAAGAGGTTGAATGTAACGAATGGGTGGGAAAGAGCAAGGGGCAGCGGCTGTGTAGAACGAAAACACAAATCCTCAGGGGTGTGAGCGTTTCGAGATGAGTCGCATACATGTAAATGTTGCTCGTCAGTGACCATGTGGCCTAATGGATAAGACGTCGGACTTCGGATCTGAAGATTACAGGTTCGAATGCTGTCACGCTTGTGTTTTTCCAGTTCTGAAAAAGAAACATACCGTTTTAATGTAGCAATTGAGCAGTACGAAACCGTCTGAATGTTGCTGTTGACCATTTTTTGCTTGGAGATGCTCTTGAGCTTGAAACACACACAACAAGACCGGTGTTAACTAGCGAAATGGTCGGCAGAGTGCCGACACCGCGAGTTTTGACTGGCACTTGCACATATAAAACAAGGTCGTAAAGTAACTCGTTCGGCTTTTGAGTCACATAAAGTATGTGTGTTAATTTTGACGCCACTAGCTCTGCATGTTGTCATGCAATTTCTTTACCTCTCAGAAATGATTATGACATAAAAGTGAAGTACGTGACGAGTGTGACGTTAGGAACACATTAGGCTGCATGGAGAGAAACTGTATGGGACCACCCAACCGAAACGAGTACTGTGTGACGTGCTACCCGGCAGGTATTCACCGCGGTAGCCGGCTATCTCAGTCGGTAGAGCGTCAGGCTCTTAATCCCAGGGTGGTTGGTTCGAGCCACACTCTGGGCGGAACGGAATTTTGTTCCGCTGCAGATGTAAATTACCGTTTTTCTGATTAACGATATTTAATGGAAATAGCAACTGTTAACTTTGCCTACGTCTCTGTCAGTCTCAAGGAATCTGTATTTGAAGGTGAAGGTGATTTTGTAGACATGTGCGAAAGACATGTTCTGAAATGCAAGTGTTGTTGTTTCGAGAGCACATCGGTTACGTGTCAGATGTGTAGCCAAGCAGTAATGGGTCGCCATAGCTGCAAATATTAGCCGGTAATATGAAGTGTTGTCAGCTGAAGTCTGATGATGCAGACGACCGTAAGGACGAAGTACCCAAGAGTACCGCTAGGCCGCGCCTCTTTAGCTCAGTGGTAGAGCACTGGTCTAATAATCCAGGGGTCGTAAGTTCCATCCTCACAGGAGAAAGCTGAATTTTGGAAATCAGTTGCGCGTCGTGGCTGTATAGCAAACAGTATCTGTGATGACGAACAATTAGCAACAGGCGTTTTTTTAAGAATTACTCTCAGATGTGATTAAGGCGAATGGCGCAGATAAAGCATTTGCCAAAGCGGTACAGCAGAAGGTGGACGAGGCAGTCTGAATTACATTCTACAGATGTATTTCTCACATATCTCAGAGCCTCTCGCGGTCGTCGTCGTCGTCGTCGTCGTCGTCGTCGTCGTCGTCGTCGTCGTCGCCGCCGCTTCTGCAGAAGTAGCAAATGGCCATCGTAGCAAATGCGGCGAGGAACGCCCTGCCTTCGATTCCGAATGCACAAAGTGTGTGGTCTTGTTTCTCAGTCTATATTTGATCGGTCTCGTAAGAGGTTGAATGTAACGAATGGGTGGGAAAGAGCAAGGGGCAGCGGCTGTGTAGAACGAAAACACAAATCATCAGGGGTGTGAGCGTTTCGAGATGAGTCGCATACATGTAAATGTTGGTCGTCACTGACCATGTGGCCTAATGGATAAGACGTCGGACTTCGGATCTGAAGATTACAGGTTCGAATGCTGTCACGCTTGTGTTTTTCCAGTTCTGAAAAAGGAACATACCATTTTAATGTAGCGATTGAGCAGTACGAAACCGTCTGAATGTTGCTGTTGACCATTTTTTGCTTGGAGATGCTCTTGAGCTTGAAACACACACAACAAGACCGGTGTTAACTAGCGAAATGGTCGGCAGAGTGCCGACACCGCGAGTTTTGACTGGCACTTGCACATATAAAACAAGGTCGTAAAGTAACTCGTTCGGCTTTTGAGTCACATAAAGTATGTGTGTTACTTTTGACGCCACTAGCTCTGCATGTTGTCATGCAATTTCTTTACCTCTCAGAAAAGATTATGACATAAAAGTGAAGTACGTGACGAGTGAGACGTTAGGAACACATTAGGCTGCATGGAGAGAAACTGTATGGGACCACCCAACCGAAACGAGTACTGTGTGACGTGCTACCCGGCAAGTATTCACCGCGGTAGCCAGCTACCTCAGTCGGTAGAGCGTCAGCCTCTTAATCCCATGGTCGTTGGTTCGAGCCACACGCTGGGCGGAACGGAATTTTGTTCCGCTGCAGATGTAAATTACCGTTTTTCTGGTTAACGATATTTAATGGAAATAGCAACTGTTAACTTTGCCTACGTCTCTGTCAGTCGCAAGGAATCTGTATTTGAAGGTGAAGGTGATTTTGTAGACATGTGTGAAAGACATGTTCTGAAATGCAAGTGTTGTTGTTTGGAGAGCACATCGGTTACGTGTCAGATGTGTAGCCAAGCAGTAATGGGTCGCCATAGCTGCAAATATTAGCCTGTAATATGAAGTGTTGTCAGCTGAAGTCTGATTATGCAGACGACCGTAAGGACGAAGTACCCAAGAGTACCGCTAGGCCGCGCCTCTTTAGCTCAGTGGTAGAGCACTGGTCTAATAATCCAGGGGTCGTAAGTTCCATCCTCACAGGAGAAAGCTGAATTTTGGAAATCAGTTGCGCGTCGTGGCTGTATAGCAAACAGTATCTGTGATGACGAACAATTAGCAACAGGCGTTTTTTTAAGAATTACTCTCAGATGTGATTAAGGCGAATGGCGCAGATAAAGCATTTGCCAAAGCGGTACAGCAGAAGGTGGGACGAGGCAGTCTGAATTACATTTTACAGATGTATTTCTCACATATCTCAGAGCCTCTCGCGGTCGTCGTCGTCGTCGTCGTCGTCGTCGTCGTCGTCGTCGTCGCCGCCGCCGCTTCTGCAGAAGTAGCAAATGGCCATCGTAGCAAATGCGGCGAGGGACGCCCTGCCTTCGATTCCGAATGCACAAAGTGTGTGGTCTTGTTTCTCAGTCTATATTTGATCGGTCTCGTAAGAGGTTGAATGTAACGAATGGGTGGGAAAGAGCAAGGGGCAGCGGCTGTGTAGAACGAAAACACAAATCCTCAGGGGTGTGAGCGTTTCGAGATGAGTCGCATACATGTAAATGTTGCTCGTCACTGACCATGTGGCCTAATGGATAAGACGTCGGACTTCGGATCTGAAGATTACAGGTTCGAATGCTGTCACGCTTGTGTTTTTCCAGTTCTGAAAAAGAAACATACCGTTTTAATGTAGCAATTGAGCAGTACGAAACCGTCTGAATGTTGCTGTTGACCATTTTTTGCTTGGAGATGCTCTTGAGCTTGAAACACACACAACAAGACCGGTGTTAACTAGCGAAATGGTCGGCAGAGTGCCGACACCGCGAGTTTTGACTGGCACTTGCACATATAAAACAAGGTCGTAAAGTAACTCGTTCGGCTTTTGAGTCACATAAAGTATGTGTGTTACTTTTGACGCCACTAGCTCTGCATGTTGTCATGCAATTTCTTTACCTCTCAGAAAAGATTATGACATAAAAGTGAAGTACGTGACGAGTGAGACGTTAGGAACACATTAGGCTGCATGGAGAGAAACTGTATGGGACCACCCAACCGAAACGAGTACTGTGTGACGTGCTACCCGGCAGGTATTCACCGCGGTAGCCAGCTACCTCAGTCGGTAGAGTGTCAGGCTCTTAATCCCATGGTCGTTGGTTCGAGCCACACGCTGGGCGGAACGGAATTTTGTTCCGCTGCAGATGTAAATTACCGTTTTTCTGGTTAACGATATTTAATGGAAATAGCAACTGTTAACTTTGCCTACGTCTCTGTCAGTCGCAAGGAATCTGTATTTGAAGGTGAAGGTGATTTTGTAGACATGTGTGAAAGACATGTTCTGAAATGCAAGTGTTGTTGTTTGGAGAGCACATCGGTTACGTGTCAGATGTGTAGCCAAGCAGTAATGGGTCGCCATAGCTGCAAATATTAGCCTGTAATATGAAGTGTTGTCAGCTGAAGTCTGATGATGCAGACGACCGTAAGGACGAAGTACCCAAGAGTACCGCTAGGCCGCGCCTCTTTAGCTCAGTGGTAGAGCACTGGTCTAGTAATCCAGGGGTCGTAAGTTCCATCCTCACAGGAGAAAGCTGAATTTTGGAAATCAGTTGCGCGTCGTGGCTGTATAGCAAACAGTATCTGTGATGACGAACAATTAGCAACAGGCGTTTTTTTAAGAATTACTCTCAGATGTGATTAAGGCGAATGGCGCAGATAAAGCATTTGCCAAAGCGGTACAGCAGAAGGTGGGACGAGGCAGTCTGAATTACATTTTACAGATGTATTTCTCACATATCTCAGAGCCTCTCGCGGTCGTCGTCGTCGTCGTCGTCGTCGTCGTCGCCGCCGCCGCTTCTGCAGAAGTAGCAAATGGCCATCGTAGCAAATGCGGCGAGGGACGCCCTGCCTTCGATTCCGAATGCACAAAGTGTGTGGTCTTGTTTCTCAGTCTATATTTGATCGGTCTCGTAAGAGGTTGAACGTAACGAATGGGTGGGAAAGAGCAAGGGGCAGCGGCTGTGTAGAACGAAAACACAAATCCTCAGGGGTGTGAGCGTTTCGAGATGAGTCGCATACATGTAAATGTTGCTCGTCAGTGACCATGTGGCCTAATGGATAAGACGTCGGACTTCGGATCTGAAGATTACAGGTTCGAATGCTGTCACCCTTGTGTTTTTCCAGTTCTGAAAAAGAAACATACCGTTTTAATGTAGCAATTGAGCAGTACGAAACCGTCTGAATGTTGCTGTTGACCATTTTTTGCTTGGAGATGCTCTTGAGCTTGAAACACACACAACAAGACCGGTGTTAACTAGCGAAATGGTCGGCAGAGTGCCGACACCGCGAGTTTTGACTGGCACTTGCACATATAAAACAAGGTCGTAAAGTAACTCGTTCGGCTTTTGAGTCACATAAAGTATGTGTGTTACTTTTGACGCCACTAGCTCTGCATGTTGTCATGCAATTTCTTTACCTCTCAGAAAAGATTATGACATAAAAGTGAAGTACGTGACGAGTGTGACGTTAGGAACACATTAGGCTGCATGGAGAGAAACTGTATGGGACCACCCAACCGAAACGAGTACTGTGTGACGTGCTACCCGGCAGGTATTCACCGCGGTAGCCGGCTAGCTCAGTCGGTAGAGCGTCAGGCTCTTAATCCCAGGGTGTTTGGTTCGAGCCACACGCTGGGCGGAACGGAATTTTGTTCCGCTGCAGATGTAAATTACCGTTTTTCTGATTAACGATATTTAATGGAAATAGCAACTGTTAACTTTGCCTACGTCTCTGTCAGTCTCAAGGAATCTGTATTTGAAGGTGAAGGTGATTTTGTAGACATGTGTGAAAGACATGTTCTGAAATGCAAGTGTTGTTGTTTCGAGAGCACATCGGTTACGTGTCAGATGTGTAGCCAAGCAGTAATGGGTCGCCATAGCTGCAATTATTAGCCTGTAATATGAAGTGTTGTCAGCTGAAGTCTGATGATGCAGACGACCGTAAGGACGAAGTACACAAGAGTACCGCTAGGCCGCGCCTCTTTAGCTCAGTGGTAGAGCACTGGTCTAATAATCCAGGGGTCGTAAGTTCCATCCTCACAGGAGAAAGCTGAATTTTGGAAATCAGTTGCGCGTCGTTTCTGTATAGCAAACAGTATCTGTGATGACGAACAATTAGCAACAGGCGTTTTTTTAAGAATTACTCTCAGATGTGATTAAGGCGAATGGCGAAGATAAAGCATTTGCCAAAGCGGTACAGCAGAAGGTGGGACGAGGCAGTCTGAATTACATTTTACAGATGTATTTCTCACATATCTCAGAGCCTCTCGCGGTCGTCGTCGTCGTCGTCGTCGTCGTCGTCGTCGTCGTCGTCGTCGTCGCCGCCGCCGCTTCTGCAGAAGTAGCAAATGGCCATCGTAGCAAATGCGGCGAGGGACGCCCTGCCTTCGATTCCGAATGCACAAAGTGTGTGGTCTTGTTTCTCAGTCTATATTTGATCGGTCTCGTAAGAGGTTGAACGTAACGAATGGGTGGGAAAGAGCAAGGGGCAGCGGCTGTGTAGAACGAAAACACAAATCCTCAGGGGTGTGAGCGTTTCGAGATGAGTCGCATACATGTAAATGTTGGTCGTCACTGACCATGTGGCCTAATGGATAAGACGTCGGACTTCGGATCTGAAGATTACAGGTTCGAATGCTGTCACGCTTGTGTTTTTCCAGTTCTGAAAAAGAAACATACCATTTTAATGTAGCGATTGAGCAGTACGAAACCGTCTGAATGTTGCTGTTGACCATTTTTTGCTTGGAGATGCTCTTGAGCTTGAAACACACACAACAAGACCGGTGTTAACTAGCGAAATGGTCGGCAGAGTGCCGACACCGCGAGTTTTGACTGGCACTTGCACATATAAAACAAGGTCGTAAAGTAACTCGTTCGGCTTTTGAGTCACATAAAGTATGTGTGTTACTTTTGACGCCACTAGCTCTGCATGTTGTCATGCAATTTCTTTACCTCTCAGAAAAGATTATGACATAAAAGTGAAGTACGTGACGAGTGAGACGTTAGGAACACATTAGGCTGCATGGAGAGAAACTGTATGGGACCACCCAACCGAAAAGAGTACTGTGTGACGTGCTACCCGGCAAGTATTCACCGCGGTAGCCAGCTACCTCAGTCGGTAGAGCGTCAGCCTCTTAATCCCATGGTCGTTGGTTCGAGCCACACGCTGGGCGGAACGGAATTTTGTTCCGCTGCAGATGTAAATTACCGTTTTTCTGGTTAACGATATTTAATGGAAATAGCAACTGTTAACTTTGCTACGTCTCTGTCAGTCGCAAGGAATCTGTATTTGAAGGTGAAGGTGATTTTGTAGACAAGTGTGAAAGACATGTTCTGAAATGCAAGTGTTGTTGTTTGGAGAGCACATCGGTTACGTGTCAGATGTGTAGCCAAGCAGTAATGGGTCGCCATAGCTGCAAATATTAGCCTGTAATATGAAGTGTTGTCAGCTGAAGTCTGATTATGCAGACGACCGTAAGGACGAAGTACCCAAGAGTACCGCTAGGCCGCGCCTCTTTAGCTCAGTGGTAGAGCACTGGTCTAATAATCCAGGGGTCGTAAGTTCCATCCTCACAGGAGAAAGCTGAATTTTGGAAATCAGTTGCGCGTCGTGGCTGTATAGCAAACAGTATCTGTGATGACGAACAATTAGCAACAGGCGTTTTTTTAAGAATTACTCTCAGATGTGATTAAGGCGAATGGCGCAGATAAAGCATTTGCCAAAGCGGTACAGCAGAAGGTGGGACGAGGCAGTCTGAATTACATTTTACAGATGTATTTCTCACATATCTCAGAGCCTCTCGCGGTCGTCGTCGTCGTCGTCGTCGTCGTCGTCGTCGTCTTCGTCGCCGCCGCCGCTTCTGCAGAAGTAGCAAATGGCCATCGTAGCAAATGCGGCGAGGGACGCCCTGCCTTCGATTCCGAATGCACAAAGTGTGTGGTCTTGTTTCTCAGTCTATATTTGATCGGTCTCGTAAGAGGTTGAACGTAACGAATGGGTGGGAAAGAGCAAGGGGCAGCGGCTGTGTAGAACGAAAACACAAATCCTCAGGGGTGTGAGCGTTTCGAGATGAGTCGCATACATGTAAATGTTGCTCGTCAGTGACCATGTGGCCTAATGGATAAGACGTCGGACTTCGGATCTGAAGATTACAGGTTCGAATGCTGTCACCCTTGTGTTTTTCCAGTTCTGAAAAAGAAACATACCGTTTTAATGTAGCAATTGAGCAGTACGAAACCGTCTGAATGTTGCTGTTGACCATTTTTTGCTTGGAGATGCTCTTGAGCTTGAAACACACACAACAAGACCGGTGTTAACTAGCGAAATGGTCGGCAGAGTGCCGACACCGCGAGTTTTGACTGGCACTTGCACATATAAAACAAGGTCGTAAAGTAACTCGTTCGGCTTTTGAGTCACATAAAGTATGTGTGTTACTTTTGACGCCACTAGCTCTGCATGTTGTCATGCAATTTCTTTACCTCTCAGAAAAGATTATGACATAAAAGTGAAGTACGTGACGAGTGAGACGTTAGGAACACATTAGGCTGCATGGAGAGAAACTGTATGGGACCACCCAACCGAAACGAGTACTGTGTGACGTGCTACCCGGCAGGTATTCACCGCGGTAGCCAGCTACCTCAGTCGGTAGAGTGTCAGGCTCTTAATCCCATGGTCGTTGGTTCGAGCCACACGCTGGGCGGAACGGAATTTTGTTCCGCTGCAGATGTAAATTACCGTTTTTCTGGTTAACGATATTTAATGGAAATAGCAACTGTTAACTTTGCCTACGTCTCTGTCAGTCGCAAGGAATCTGTATTTGAAGGTGAAGGTGATTTTGTAGACATGTGTGAAAGACATGTTCTGAAATGCAAGTGTTGTTGTTTGGAGAGCACATCGGTTACGTGTCAGATGTGTAGCCAAGCAGTAATGGGTCGCCATAGCTGCAAATATTAGCCTGTAATATGAAGTGTTGTCAGCTGAAGTCTGATTATGCAGACGACCGTAAGGACGAAGTACCCAAGAGTACCGCTAGGCCGCGCCTCTTTAGCTCAGTGGTAGAGCACTGGTCTAATAATCCAGGGGTCGTAAGTTCCATCCTCACAGGAGAAAGCTGAATTTTGGAAATCAGTTGCGCGTCGTGGCTGTATAGCAAACAGTATCTGTGATGACGAACAATTAGCAACAGGCGTTTTTTTAAGAATTACTCTCAGATGTGATTAAGGCGAATGGCGCAGATAAAGCATTTGCCAAAGCGGTACAGCAGAAGGTGGGACGAGGCAGTCTGAATTACATTTTACAGATGTATTTCTCACATATCTCAGAGCCTCTCGCGGTCGTCGTCGTCGTCGTCGTCGTCGCCGCCGCCGCTTCTGCAGAAGTAGCAAATGGCCATCGTAGCAAATGCGGCGAGGGACGCCCTGCCTTCGATTCCGAATGCACAAAGTGTGTGGTCTTGTTTCTCAGTCTATATTTGATCGGTCTCGTAAGAGGTTGAACGTAACGAATGGGTGGGAAAGAGCAAGGGGCAGCGGCTGTGTAGAACGAAAACACAAATCCTCAGGGGTGTGAGCGTTTCGAGATGAGTCGCATACATGTAAATGTTGCTCGTCAGTGACCATGTGGCCTAATGGATAAGACGTCGGACTTCGGATCTGAAGATTACAGGTTCGAATGCTGTCACCCTTGTGTTTTTCCAGTTCTGAAAAAGAAACATACCGTTTTAATGTAGCAATTGAGCAGTACGAAACCGTCTGAATGTTGCTGTTGACCATTTTTTGCTTGGAGATGCTCTTGAGCTTGAAACACACACAACAAGACCGGTGTTAACTAGCGAAATGGTCGGCAGAGTGCCGACACCGCGAGTTTTGACTGGCACTTGCACATATAAAACAAGGTCGTAAAGTAACTCGTTCGGCTTTTGAGTCACATAAAGTATGTGTGTTACTTTTGACGCCACTAGCTCTGCATGTTGTCATGCAATTTCTTTACCTCTCAGAAAAGATTATGACATAAAAGTGAAGTACGTGACGAGTGTGACGTTAGGAACACATTAGGCTGCATGGAGAGAAACTGTATGGGACCACCCAACCGAAACGAGTACTGTGTGACGTGCTACCCGGCAGGTATTCACCGCGGTAGCCGGCTAGCTCAGTCGGTAGAGCGTCAGGCTCTTAATCCCAGGGTGTTTGGTTCGAGCCACACGCTGGGCGGAACGGAATTTTGTTCCGCTGCAGATGTAAATTACCGTTTTTCTGATTAACGATATTTAATGAAATAGCAACTGTTAACTTTGCCTACGTCTCTGTCAGTCTCAAGGAATCTGTATTTGAAGGTGAAGGTGATTTTGTAGACATGTGTGAAAGACATGTTCTGAAATGCAAGTGTTGTTGTTTCGAGAGCACATCGGTTACGTGTCAGATGTGTAGCCAAGCAGTAATGGGTCGCCATAGCTGCAATTATTAGCCTGTAATATGAAGTGTTGTCAGCTGAAGTCTGATGATGCAGACGACCGTAAGGACGAAGTACACAAGAGTACCGCTAGGCCGCGCCTCTTTAGCTCAGTGGTAGAGCACTGGTCTAATAATCCAGGGGTCGTAAGTTCCATCCTCACAGGAGAAAGCTGAATTTTGGAAATCAGTTGCGCGTCGTTTCTGTATAGCAAACAGTATCTGTGATGACGAACAATTAGCAACAGGCGTTTTTTTAAGAATTACTCTCAGATGTGATTAAGGCGAATGGCGAAGATAAAGCATTTGCCAAAGCGGTACAGCAGAAGGTGGGACGAGGCAGTCTGAATTACATTTTACAGATGTATTTCTCACATATCTCAGAGCCTCTCGCGGTCGTCGTCGTCGTCGTCGTCGTCGTCGTCGTCGTCGTCGTCGCCGCCGCCGCTTCTGCAGAAGTAGCAAATGGCCATCGTAGCAAATGCGGCGAGGGACGCCCTGCCTTCGATTCCGAATGCACAAAGTGTGTGGTCTTGTTTCTCAGTCTATATTTGATCGGTCTCGTAAGAGGTTGAACGTAACGAATGGGTGGGAAAGAGCAAGGGGCAGCGGCTGTGTAGAACGAAAACACAAATCCTCAGGGGTGTGAGCGTTTCGAGATGAGTCGCATACATGTAAATGTTGGTCGTCACTGACCATGTGGCCTAATGGATAAGACGTCGGACTTCGGATCTGAAGATTACAGGTTCGAATGCTGTCACGCTTGTGTTTTTCCAGTTCTGAAAAAGAAACATACCATTTTAATGTAGCGATTGAGCAGTACGAAACCGTCTGAATGTTGCTGTTGACCATTTTTTGCTTGGAGATGCTCTTGAGCTTGAAACACACACAACAAGACCGGTGTTAACTAGCGAAATGGTCGGCAGAGTGCCGACACCGCGAGTTTTGACTGGCACTTGCACATATAAAACAAGGTCGTAAAGTAACTCGTTCGGCTTTTGAGTCACATAAAGTATGTGTGTTACTTTTGACGCCACTAGCTCTGCATGTTGTCATGCAATTTCTTTACCTCTCAGAAAAGATTATGACATAAAAGTGAAGTACGTGACGAGTGAGACGTTAGGAACACATTAGGCTGCATGGAGAGAAACTGTATGGGACCACCCAACCGAAACGAGTACTGTGTGACGTGCTACCCGGCAAGTATTCACCGCGGTAGCCAGCTACCTCAGTCGGTAGAGCGTCAGCCTCTTAATCCCATGGTCGTTGGTTCGAGCCACACGCTGGGCGGAACGGAATTTTGTTCCGCTGCAGATGTAAATTACCGTTTTTCTGGTTAACGATATTTAATGGAAATAGCAACTGTTAACTTTGCTACGTCTCTGTCAGTCGCAAGGAATCTGTATTTGAAGGTGAAGGTGATTTTGTAGACAAGTGTGAAAGACATGTTCTGAAATGCAAGTGTTGTTGTTTGGAGAGCACATCGGTTACGTGTCAGATGTGTAGCCAAGCAGTAATGGGTCGCCATAGCTGCAAATATTAGCCTGTAATATGAAGTGTTGTCAGCTGAAGTCTGATTATGCAGACGACCGTAAGGACGAAGTACCCAAGAGTACCGCTAGGCCGCGCCTCTTTAGCTCAGTGGTAGAGCACTGGTCTAATAATCCAGGGGTCGTAAGTTCCATCCTCACAGGAGAAAGCTGAATTTTGGAAATCAGTTGCGCGTCGTGGCTGTATAGCAAACAGTATCTGTGATGACGAACAATTAGCAACAGGCGTTTTTTTAAGAATTACTCTCAGATGTGATTAAGGCGAATGGCGCAGATAAAGCATTTGCCAAAGCGGTACAGCAGAAGGTGGGACGAGGCAGTCTGAATTACATTTTACAGATGTATTTCTCACATATCTCAGAGCCTCTCGCGGTCGTCGTCGTCGTCGTCGTCGTCGTCGTCGTCGTCTTCGTCGCCGCCGCCGCTTCTGCAGAAGTAGCAAATGGCCATCGTAGCAAATGCGGCGAGGGACGCCCTGCCTTCGATTCCGAATGCACAAAGTGTGTGGTCTTGTTTCTCAGTCTATATTTGATCGGTCTCGTAAGAGGTTGAACGTAACGAATGGGTGGGAAAGAGCAAGGGGCAGCGGCTGTGTAGAACGAAAACACAAATCCTCAGGGGTGTGAGCGTTTCGAGATGAGTCGCATACATGTAAATGTTGCTCGTCAGTGACCATGTGGCCTAATGGATAAGACGTCGGACTTCGGATCTGAAGATTACAGGTTCGAATGCTGTCACCCTTGTGTTTTTCCAGTTCTGAAAAAGAAACATACCGTTTTAATGTAGCAATTGAGCAGTACGAAACCGTCTGAATGTTGCTGTTGACCATTTTTTGCTTGGAGATGCTCTTGAGCTTGAAACACACACAACAAGACCGGTGTTAACTAGCGAAATGGTCGGCAGAGTGCCGACACCGCGAGTTTTGACTGGCACTTGCACATATAAAACAAGGTCGTAAAGTAACTCGTTCGGCTTTTGAGTCACATAAAGTATGTGTGTTACTTTTGACGCCACTAGCTCTGCATGTTGTCATGCAATTTCTTTACCTCTCAGAAAAGATTATGACATAAAAGTGAAGTACGTGACGAGTGAGACGTTAGGAACACATTAGGCTGCATGGAGAGAAACTGTATGGGACCACCCAACCGAAACGAGTACTGTGTGACGTGCTACCCGGCAGGTATTCACCGCGGTAGCCAGCTACCTCAGTCGGTAGAGTGTCAGGCTCTTAATCCCATGGTCGTTGGTTCGAGCCACACGCTGGGCGGAACGGAATTTTGTTCCGCTGCAGATGTAAATTACCGTTTTTCTGGTTAACGATATTTAATGGAAATAGCAACTGTTAACTTTGCCTACGTCTCTGTCAGTCGCAAGGAATCTGTATTTGAAGGTGAAGGTGATTTTGTAGACATGTGTGAAAGACATGTTCTGAAATGCAAGTGTTGTTGTTTGGAGAGCACATCGGTTACGTGTCAGATGTGTAGCCAAGCAGTAATGGGTCGCCATAGCTGCAAATATTAGCCTGTAATATGAAGTGTTGTCAGCTGAAGTCTGATTATGCAGACGACCGTAAGGACGAAGTACCCAAGAGTACCGCTAGGCCGCGCCTCTTTAGCTCAGTGGTAGAGCACTGGTCTAATAATCCAGGGGTCGTAAGTTCCATCCTCACAGGAGAAAGCTGAATTTTGGAAATCAGTTGCGCGTCGTGGCTGTATAGCAAACAGTATCTGTGATGACGAACAATTAGCAACAGGCGTTTTTTTAAGAATTACTCTCAGATGTGATTAAGGCGAATGGCGCAGATAAAGCATTTGCCAAAGCGGTACAGCAGAAGGTGGGACGAGGCAGTCTGAATTACATTTTACAGATGTATTTCTCACATATCTCAGAGCCTCTCGCGGTCGTCGTCGTCGTCGTCGTCGCCGCCGCCGCTTCTGCAGAAGTAGCAAATGGCCATCGTAGCAAATGCGGCGAGGGACGCCCTGCCTTCGATTCCGAATGCACAAAGTGTGTGGTCTTGTTTCTCAGTCTATATTTGATCGGTCTCGTAAGAGGTTGAACGTAACGAATGGGTGGGAAAGAGCAAGGGGCAGCGGCTGTGTAGAACGAAAACACAAATCCTCAGGGGTGTGAGCGTTTCGAGATGAGTCGCATACATGTAAATGTTGCTCGTCAGTGACCATGTGGCCTCTTGGATAAGACGTCGGACTTCGGATCTGAAGATTACAGGTTCGAATGCTGTCACCCTTGTGTTTTTCCAGTTCTGAAAAAGAAACATACCGTTTTAATGTAGCAATTGAGCAGTACGAAACCGTCTGAATGTTACTGTTGACCATTTTTTGCTTGGAGATGCTCTTGAGCTTGAAACACACACAACAAGACCGGTGTTAACTAGCGAAATGGTCGGCAGAGTGCCGACACCGCGAGTTTTGACTGGCACTTGCACATATAAAACAAGGTCGTAAAGTAACTCGTTCGGCTTTTGAGTCACATAAAGTATGTGTGTTACTTTTGACGCCACTAGCTCTGCATGTTGTCATGCAATTTCTTTACCTCTCAGAAAAGATTATGACATAAAAGTGAAGTACGTGACGAGTGTGACGTTAGGAACACATTAGGCTGCATGGAGAGAAACTGTATGGGACCACCCAACCGAAACGAGTACTGTGTGACGTGCTACCCGGCAGGTATTCACCGCGGTAGCCGGCTAGCTCAGTCGGTAGAGCGTCAGGCTCTTAATCCCAGGGTGTTTGGTTCGAGCCACACGCTGGGCGGAACGGAATTTTGTTCCGCTGCAGATGTAAATTACCGTTTTTCTGATTAACGATATTTAATGGAAATAGCAACTGTTAACTTTGCCTACGTCTCTGTCAGTCTCAAGGAATCTGTATTTGAAGGTGAAGGTGATTTTGTAGACATGTGTGAAAGACATGTTCTGAAATGCAAGTGTTGTTGTTTCGAGAGCACATCGGTTACGTGTCAGATGTGTAGCCAAGCAGTAATGGGTCGCCATAGCTGCAAATATTAGCCTGTAATATGAAGTGTTGTCAGCTGAAGTCTGATGATGCAGACGACCGTAAGGACGAAGTACACAAGAGTACCGCTAGGCCGCGCCTCTTTAGCTCAGTGGTAGAGCACTGGTCTAATAATCCAGGGGTCGTAAGTTCCATCCTCACAGGAGAAAGCTGAATTTTGGAAATCAGTTGCGCGTCGTGGCTGTATAGCAAACAGTATCTGTGATGACGAACAATTAGCAACAGGCGTTTTTTTAAGAATTACTCTCAGATGTGATTAAGGCGAATGGCGAAGATAAAGCATTTGCCAAAGCGGTACAGCAGAAGGTGGGACGAGGCAGTCTGAATTACATTTTACAGATGTATTTCTCACATATCTCAGAGCCTCTCGCGGTCGTCGTCGTCGTCGTCGTCGTCGTCGTCGTCGTCGTCGTCGTCGCCGCCGCCGCTTCTGCAGAAGTAGCAAATGGCCATCGTAGCAAATGCGGCGAGGGACGCCCTGCCTTCGATTCCGAATGCACAAAGTGTGTGGTCTTGTTTCTCAGTCTATATTTGATCGGTCTCGTAAGAGGTTGAACGTAACGAATGGGTGGGAAAGAGCAAGGGGCAGCGGCTGTGTAGAACGAAAACACAAATCCTCAGGGGTGTGAGCGTTTCGAGATGAGTCGCATACATGTAAATGTTGGTCGTCAGTGACCATGTGGCCTAATGGATAAGACGTCGGACTTCGGATCTGAAGATTACAGGTTCGAATGCTGTCACCCTTGTGTTTTTCCAGTTCTGAAAAAGAAACATACCGTTTTAATGTAGCAATTGAGCAGTACGAAACCGTCTGAATGTTGCTGTTGACCATTTTTTGCTTGGAGATGCTCTTGAGCTTGAAACACACACAACAAGACCGGTGTTAACTAGCGAAATGGTCGGCAGAGTGCCGACACCGCGAGTTTTGACTGGCACTTGCACATATAAAACAAGGTCGTAAAGTAACTCGTTCGGCTTTTGAGTCACATAAAGTATGTGTGTTACTTTTGACGCCACTAGCTCTGCATGTTGTCATGCAATTTCTTTACCTCTCAGAAATGATTATGACATAAAAGTGAAGTACGTGACGAGTGTGACGTTAGGAACACATTAGGCTGCATGGAGAGAAACTGTATGGGACCACCCAACCGAAACGAGTACTGTGTGACGTGCTACCCGGCAGGTATTCACCGCGGTAGCCGGCTAGCTCAGTCGGTAGAGCGTCAGGCTCTTAATCCCAGGGTGTTTGGTTCGAGCCACACGCTGGGCGGAACGGAATTTTGTTCCGCTGCAGATGTAAATTACCGTTTTTCTGATTAACGATATTTAATGGAAATAGCAACTGTTAACTTTGCCTACGTCTCTGTCAGTCGCAAGGAATCTGTATTTGAAGGTGAAGGTGATTTTGTAGACATGTGCGAAAGACATGTTCTGAAATGCAAGTGTTGTTGTTTCGAGAGCACATCGGTTACGTGTCAGATGTGTAGCCAAGCAGTAATGGGTCGCCATAGATGCAAATATTAGCCGGTAATATGAAGTGTTGTCAGCTGAAGTCTGATGATGCAGACGACCGTAAGAACGAAGTACCCAAGAGTACCGCTAGGCCGCGCCTCTTTAGCTCAGTGGTAGAGCACTGGTCTAATAATCCAGGAGTCGTAAGTTCCATCCTCACAGGAGAAAGCTGAATTTTGGAAATCAGTTGCGCGTCGTGGCTGTATAGCAAACAGTATCTGTGATGACGAACAATTAGCAACAGGCGTTTTTTTAAGAATTACTCTCAGATGTGATTAAGGCGAATGGCGCAGATAAAGCATTTGCCAAAGCGGTACAGCAGAAGGTGGACGAGGCAGTCTGAATTACATTCTACAGATGTATTTCTCATATATCTCAGAGCCTCTCGCGGTCGTCGTCGTCGTCGTCGTCGTCGTCGTCGTCGCCGCCGCCGCCGCCGCCGCCGCTTCTGCAGAAGTAGCAAATGGCCATCGTAGCAAATGCGGCGAGGGACGCCCTGCCTTCGATTCCGAATGCACAAAGTGTGTGGTCTTGTTTCTCAGTCTATATTTGATCGGTCTCGTAAGAGGTTGAACGTAACGAATGGGTGGGAAAGAGCAAGGGGCAGCGGCTGTGTAGAACGAAAACACAAATCCTCAGGGGTGTGAGCGTTTCGAGATGAGTCGCATACATGTAAATGTTGGTCGTCAGTGACCATGTGGCCTAATGGATAAGACGTCGGACTTCGGATCTGAAGATTACAGGTTCGAATGCTGTCACCCTTGTGTTTTTCCAGTTCTGAAAAAGAAACATACCGTTTTAATGTAGCAATTGAGCAGTACGAAACCGTCTGAATGTTGCTGTTGACCATTTTTTGCTTGGAGATGCTCTTGAGCTTGAAACACACACAACAAGACCGGTGTTAACTAGCGAAATGGTCGGCAGAGTGCCGACACCGCGAGTTTTGACTGGCACTTGCACATATAAAACAAGGTCGTAAAGTAACTCGTTCGGCTTTTGAGTCACATAAAGTATGTGTGTTACTTTTGACGCCACTAGCTGTGCATGTTGTCATGCAATTTCTTTACCTCTCAGAAATGATTATGACATAAAAGTGAAGTACGTGACGAGTGTGACGTTAGGAACACATTAGGCTGCATGGAGAGAAACTGTATGGGACCACCCAACCGAAACGAGTACTGTGTGACGTGCTACCCGGCAGGTATTCACCGCGGTAGCCGGCTAGCTCAGTCGGTAGAGCGTCAGGCTCTTAATCCCAGGGTGTTTGGTTCAAGCCACACGCTGGGCGGAACGGAATTTTGTTCCGCTGCAGATGTAAATTACCGTTTTTCTGATTAACGATATTTAATGGAAATAGCAACTGTTAACTTTGCCTACGTCTCTGTCAGTCGCAAGGAATCTGTATTTGAAGGTGAAGGTGATTTTGTAGACATGTGCGAAAGACATGTTCTGAAATGCAAGTGTTGTTGTTTCGAGAGCACATCGGTTACGTGTCAGATGTGTAGCCAAGCAGTAATGGGTCGCCATAGCTGCAAATATTAGCCGGTAATATGAAGTGTTGTCAGCTGAAGTCTGATGATGCAGACGACCGTAAGGACGAAGTACCCAAGAGTACCGCTAGGCCGCGCCTCTTTAGCTCAGTGGTAGAGCACTGGTCTAATAATCCAGGGGTCGTAAGTTCCATCCTCACAGGAGAAAGCTGAATTTTGGAAATCAGTTGCGCGTCGTGGCTGTATAGCAAACAGTATCTGTGATGACGAACAATTAGCAACAGGCGTTTTTTTAAGAATTACTCTCAGATGTGATTAAGGCGAATGGCGCAGATAAAGCATTTGCCAAAGCGGTACAGCAGAAGGTGGACGAGGCAGTCTGAATTACATTCTACAGATGTATTTCTCACATATCTCAGAGCCTCTCGCGGTCGTCGCCGTCGTCGTCGTCGTCGCCGCCGCCGCTTCTGCAGAAGTAGCAAATGGCCATCGTAGCAAATGCGGCGAGGGACGCCCTGCCTTCGATTCCGAATGCACAAAGTGTGTGGTCTTGTTCCTCAGTCTATATTTGATCGGTCTCGTAAGAGGTTGAACGTAACGAATGGGTGGGAAGGAGCAAGGGGCAGCGGCTGTGTAGAACGAAAACACAAATCCTCAGGGGTGTGAGCGTTTCGAGATGAGTCGCATACATGTAAATGTTGCTCGTCAGTGACCATGTGGCCTAATGGATAAAACGTCGGACTTCGGATCTGAAGATTACAGGTTCGAATGCTGTCACCCTTGTGTTTTTCCAGTTCTGAAAAAGAAACATACCGTTTTAATGTAGCAATTGAGCAGTACGAAACCGTCTGAATGTTGCTGTTGACCATTTTTTGCTTGGAGATGCTCTTGAGCTTGAAACACACACAACAAGACCGGTGTTAACTAGCGAAATGGTCGGCAGAGTGCCGACACCGCGAGTTTTGACTGGCACTTGCACATATAAAACAAGGTCGTAAAGTAACTCGTTCGGCTTTTGAGTCACATAAAGTATGTGTGTTACTTTTGACGCCACTAGCTGTGCATGTTGTCATGCAATTTCTTTACCTCTCAGAAATGATTATGACATAAAAGTGAAGTACGTGACGAGTGTGACGTTAGGAACACATTAGGCTGCATGGAGAGAAACTGTATGGGACCACCCAACCGAAACGAGTACTGTGTGACGTGCTACCCGGCAGGTATTCACCGCGGTAGCTGGCTAGCTCAGTCGGTAGAGCGTCAGGCTCTTAATCCCAGGGTGTTTGGTTCGAGCCACACGCTGGGCGGAACGGAATTTTGTTCCGCTGCAGATGTAAATTACCGTTTTTCTGATTAACGATATTTAATGGAAATAGCAACTGTTAACTTTGCCTACGTCTCTGTCAGTCGCAAGGAATCTGTATTTGAAGGTGAAGGTGATTTTGTAGACATGTGCGAAAGACATGTTCTGAAATGCAAGTGTTGTTGTTTCGAGAGCACATCGGTTACGTGTCAGATGTGTAGCCAAGCAGTAATGGGTCGCCATAGCTGCAAATATTAGCCGGTAATATGAAGTGTTGTCAGCTGAAGTCTGATGATGCAGACGACCGTAAGGACGAAGTACCCAAGAGTACCGCTAGGCCGCGCCTCTTTAGCTCAGTGGTAGAGCACTGGTCTAATAATCCAGGGGTCGTAAGTTCCATCCTCACAGGAGAAAGCTGAATTTTGGAAATCAGTTGCGCGTCGTGGCTGTATAGCAAACAGTATCTGTGATGACGAACAATTAGCAACAGGCGTTTTTTTAAGAATTACTCTCAGATGTGATTAAGGCGAATGGCGCAGATAAAGCATTTGCCAAAGCGGTACAGCAGAAGGTGGACGAGGCAGTCTGAATTACATTCTACAGATGTATTTCTCACATATCTCAGAGCCTCTCGCGGTCGTCGCCGTCGTCGTCGTCGTCGCCGCCGCCGCTTCTGCAGAAGTAGCAAATGGCCATCGTAGCAAATGCGGCGAGGGACGCCCTGCCTTCGATTCCGAATGCACAAAGTGTGTGGTCTTGTTTCTCAGTCTATATTTGATCGGTCTCGTAAGAGGTTGAACGTAACGAATGGGTGGGAAAGAGCAAGGGGCAGCGGCTGTGTAGAACGAAAACACAAATCCTCAGGGGTGTGAGCGTTTCGAGATGAGTCGCATACATGTAAATGTTGGTCGTCAGTGACCATGTGGCCTAATGGATAAGACGTCGGACTTCGGATCTGAAGATTACAGGTTCGAATGCTGTCACCCTTGTGTTTTTCCAGTTCTGAAAAAGAAACATACCGTTTTAATGTAGCAATTGAGCAGTACGAAACCGTCTGAATGTTGCTGTTGACCATTTTTTGCTTGGAGATGCTCTTGAGCTTGAAACACACACAACAAGACCGGTGTTAACTAGCGAAATGGTCGGCAGACTGACGACACCGCGAGTTTTGACTGGCACTTGCACATATAAAACAAGGTCGTAAAGTAGCTCGTTCGGCTTTTCAGTCACATAAAGTATGTGTGTTACTTTTGACGCCACTAGCTCTGCATGTTGTCATGCAATTTCTTTACCTCTCAGAAATGATTATGACATAAAAGTGAAGTACGTGACGAGTGTGACGTTAGGAACACATTAGGCTGCATGGAGAGAAACTGTATGGGACCACCCAACCGAAACGAGTACTGTGTGACGTGCTACCCGGCAGATATTCACCGCGGTAGCCGGCTAGCTCAGTCGGTAGAGCGTCAGGCTCTTAATCCCATGGTCGTTGGTTCGAGCCACACGCTGGGCGGAACGGAATTTTGTTCCGCTGCAGATGTAAATTACCGTTTTTCTGATTAACGATATTTAATGGAAATAGCAACTGTTAACTTTGCCTACGTCTCTGTCAGTCTCAAGGAATCTGTATTTGAAGGTGAAGGTGATTTTGTAGACATGTGTGAAAGACATGTTCTGAAATGCAAGTGTTGTTGTTTCGAGAGCACATCGGTTACGTGTCAGATGTGTAGCCAAGCAGTAATGGGTCGCCATAGCTGCAAATATTAGCCTGTAATATGAAGTGTTGTCAGCTGAAGTCTGATGATGCAGACGACCGTAAGGACGAAGTACCCAAGAGTACCGCTAGGCCGCGCCTCTTTAGCTCAGTGGTAGAGCACTGGTCTAATAATCCAGGGGTCGTAAGTTCCATCCTCACAGGAGAAAGCTGAATTTTGGAAATCAGTTGCGCGTCGTGGCTGTATAGCAAACAGTATCTGTGATGACGAACAATTAGCAACAGGCGTTTTTTTAAGAATTACTCTCAGATGTGATTAAGGCGAATGGCGAAGATAAAGCATTTGCCAAAGCGGTACAGCAGAAGGTGGGACGAGGCAGTCTGAATTACATTTTACAGATTTATTTCTCACATATCTCAGAGCCTCTCGCGGTCGTCGTCGTCGTCGCCGCCGCCACTTCTGCAGAAGTAGCAAATGGCCATCGTAGCAAATGCGGCGAGGGACGCCCTGCCTTCGATTCCGAATGCACAAAGTGTGTGGTCTTGTTTCTCAGTCTATATTTGATCGGTCTCGTAAGAGGTTGAACGTAACGAATGGGTGGGAAAGAGCAAGGGGCAGCGGCTGTGTAGAACGAAAACACAAATCCTCAGGGGTGTGAGCGTTTCGAGATGAGTCGCATACATGTAAATGTTGCTCGTCAGTGACCATGTGGCCTAATGGATAAGACGTCGGACTTCGGATCTGAAGATTACAGTTTCGAATGCTGTCACGCTTGTGTTTTTTCAGTTCTGAAAAAGAAACATACCGTTTTAATGTAGCAATTGAGCAGTACGAAACCGTCTGAATGTTGCTGTTGACCATTTTTTGCTTGGAGATGCTCTTGAGCTTGAAACACACACAACAAGACCGGTGTTAACTAGCGAAATGGTCGGCAGAGTGCCGACACCGCGAGTTTTGACTGGCACTTGCACATATAAAACAAGGTCGTAAAGTAACTCGTTCGGCTTTTGAGTCACATAAAGTATGTGTGTTACTTTTGACGCCACTAGCTCTGCATGTTGTCATGCAATTTCTTTACCTCTCAGAAATGATTATGACATAAAAGTGAAGTACGTGACGAGTGTGACGTTAGGAACACATTAGGCTGCATGGAGAGAAACTGTATGGGACCACCCAACCGAAACGAGTACTGTGTGACGTGCTACCCGGCAGGTATTCACCGCGGTAGCCGGCTAGCTCAGTCGGTAGAGCGTCAGGCTCTTAATCCCAGGGTGTTTGGTTCGAGCCACACGCTGGGCGGAACGGAATTTTGTTCCGCTGCAGATGTAAATTACCGTTTTTTCTGATTAACGATATTTAATGGAAATAGCAACTGTTAACTTTGCCTACGTCTCTGTCAGTCGCGAGGAATCTGTATTTGAAGGTGAAGGTGATTTTGTAGACATGTGCGAAAGACATGTTCTGAAATGCAAGTGTTGTTGTTTCGAGAGCACATCGGTTACGTGTCAGATGTGTAGCCAAGCAGTAATGGGTCGCCATAGCTGCAAATATTAGCCGGTAATATGAAGTGTTGTCAGCTGAAGTCTGATGATGCAGACGACCGTAAGGACGAAGTACCCAAGAGTACCGCTAGGCCGCGCCTATTTAGCTCAGTGGTAGAGCACTGGTCTTATAATCCAGGGGTCGTAAGTTCCATCCTCACAGGAGAAAGCTGAATTTTGGAAATCAGTTGCGCGTCGTGGCTGTATAGCAAACAGTATCTGTGATGACGAACAATTAGCAACAGGCGTTTTTTTAAGAATTACTCTCAGATGTGATTAAGGCGAATGGCGCAGATAAAGCATTTGCCAAAGCGGTACAGCAGAAGGTGGACGAGGCAGTCTGAATTACATTCTACAGATGTATTTCTCACATATCTCAGAGCCTCTCGCGGTCGTCGCCGTCGTCGTCGTCGTCGCCGCCGCCGCTTCTGCAGAAGTAGCAAATGGCCATCGTAGCAAATGTGGCGAGGGACGCCCTGCCTTCGATTCCGAATGCACAAAGTGTGTGGTCTTGTTTCTCAGTCTATATTTGATCGGTCTCGTAAGAGGTTGAACGTAACGAATGGGTGGGAAAGAGCAAGGGGCAGCGGCTGTGTAGAACGAAAACACAAATCATCAGGGGTGTGAGCGTTTCGAGATGAGTCGCATACATGTAAATGTTGCTCGTCACTGACCATGTGGCCTAATGGATAAGACGTCGGACTTCGGATCTGAAGATTACAGGTTCGAATGCTGTCACCCTTGTGTTTTTCCAGTTCTGAAAAAGAAACATACCGTTTTAATGTAGCAATTGAGCAGTACGAAACCGTCTGAATGTTGCTGTTGACCATTTTTTGCTTGGAGATGCTCTTGAGCTTGAAACACACACAACAAGACCGGTGTTAACTAGCGAAATGGTCGGCAGAGTGCCGACACCGCGAGTTTTGACTGGCACTTGCACATATAAAACAAGGTCGTAAAGTAACTCGTTCGGCTTTTGAGTCACATAAAGTATGTGTGTTACTTTTGACGCCACTAGCTCTGCATGTTGTCATGCAATTTCTTTACCTCTCAGAAATGATTATGACATAAAAGTGAAGTACGTGACGAGTGTGACGTTAGGAACACATTAGGCTGCATGGAGAGAAACTGTATGGGACCACCCAACCGAAACGAGTACTGTGTGACGTGCTACCCGGCAGATATTCACCGCGGTAGCCGGCTAGCTCAGTCGGTAGAGCGTCAGGCTCTTAATCCCATGGTCGTTGGTTCGAGCCACACGCTGGGCGGAACGGAATTTTGTTCCGCTGCAGATGTAAATTACCGTTTTTCTCATTAACGATATTTAATGGAAATAGCAACTGTTAACTTTGCCTACGTCTCTGTCAGTCTCAAGGAATCTGTATTTGAAGGTGAAGGTGATTTTGTAGACATGTGTGAAAGACATGTTCTGAAATGCAAGTGTTGTTGTTTCGAGAGCACATCGGTTACGTGTCAGATGTGTAGCCAAGCAGTAATGGGTCGCCATAGCTGCAAATATTAGCCTGTAATATGAAGTGTTGTCAGCTGAAGTCTGATGATGCAGACGACCGTAAGGACGAAGTACCCAAGAGTACCGCTAGGCCGCGCCTCTTTAGCTCAGTGGTAGAGCACTGGTCTAATAATCCAGGGGTCGTAAGTTCCATCCTCACAGGAGAAAGCTGAATTTTGGAAATCAGTTGCGCGTCGTGGCTGTATAGCAAACAGTATCTGTGATGACGAACAATTAGCAACAGGCGTTTTTTTAAGAATTACTCTCAGATGTGATTAAGGCGAATGGCGAAGATAAAGCATTTGCCAAAGCGGTACAGCAGAAGGTGGGACGAGGCAGTCTGAATTACATTTTACAGATGTATTTCTCACATATCTCAGAGCCTCTCGCGGTCGTCGTCGTCGTCGTCGTCGTCGTCGTCGTCGCCGCCGCCGCTTCTGCAGAAGTAGCAAATGGCCATCGTAGCAAATGCGGCGAGGGACGCCCTGCCTTCGATTCCGAATGCACAAAGTGTGTGGTCTTGTTTCTCAGTCTATATTTGATCGGTCTCGTAAGAGGTTGAACGTAACGAATGGGTGGGAAAGAGCAAGGGGCAGCGGCTGTGTAGAACGAAAACACAAATCCTCAGGGGTGTGAGCGTTTCGAGATGAGTCGCATAAATGTAAATGTTGGTCGTCAGTGACCATGTGGCCTAATGGATAAGACGTCGGACTTCGGATCTGAAGATTACAGGTTCGAATGCTGTCACCCTTGTGTTTTTCCAGTTCTGAAAAAGAAACATACCGTTTTAATGTAGCAATTGAGCAGTACGAAACCGTCTGAATGTTGCTGTTGACCATTTTTTGCTTGGAGATGCTCTTGAGCTTGAAACACACACAACAAGACCGGTGTTAACTAGCGAAATGGTCGGCAGAGTGCCGACACCGCGAGTTTTGACTGGCACTTGCACATATAAAACAAGGTCGTAAAGTAACTCGTTCGGCTTTTGAGTCACATAAAGTATGTGTGTTACTTTTGACGCCACTAGCTCTGCATGTTGTCATGCAATTTCTTTACCTCTCAGAAATGATTATGACATAAAAGTGAAGTACGTGACGAGTGTGACGTTAGGAACACATTAGGCTGCATGGAGAGAAACTGTATGGGACCACCCAACCGAAACGAGTACTGTGTGACGTGCTACCCGGCAGGTATTCACCGCGGTAGCCGGCTAGCTCAGTCGGTAGAGCGTCAGGCTCTTAATCCCAGGGTGTTTGGTTCGAGCCACACGCTGGGCGGAACGGAATTTTGTTCCGCTGCAGATGTAAATTACCGTTTTTCTGATTAACGATATTTAATGGAAATAGCAACTGTTAACTTTGCCTACGTCTCTGTCAGTCGCAAGGAATCTGTATTTGAAGGTGAAGGTGATTTTGTAGACATGTGCGAAAGACATGTTCTGAAATGCAAGTGTTGTTGTTTCGAGAGCACATCGGTTACGTGTCAGATGTGTAGCCAAGCAGTAATGGGTCGCCATAGCTGCAAATATTAGCCGGTAATATGAAGTGTTGTCAGCTGAAGTCTGATGATGCAGACGACCGTAAGGACGAAGTAACCAAGAGTACCGCTAGGCCGCGCCTCTTTAGCTCAGTGGTAGAGCACTGGTCTAATAATCCAGGGGTCGTAAGTTCCATCCTCACAGGAGAAAGCTGAATTTTGGAAATCAGTTGCGCGTCGTGGCTGTATAGCAAACAGTATCTGTGATGACGAACAATTAGCAACAGGCGTTTTTTTAAGAATTACTCTCAGATGTGATTAAGGCGAATGGCGCAGATAAAGCATTTGCCAAAGCGGTACAGCAGAAGGTGGACGAGGCAGTCTGAATTACATTCTACAGATGTATTTCTCACATATCTCAGAGCCTCTCGCGGTCGTCGCCGTCGTCGTCGTCGTCGCCGCCGCCGCTTCTGCAGAAGTAGCAAATGGCCATCGTAGCAAATGCGGCGAGGGACGCCCTGCCTTCGATTCCGAATGCACAAAGTGTGTGGTCTTGTTTCTCAGTCTATATTTGATCGGTCTCGTAAGAGGTTGAACGTAACGAATGGGTGGGAAAGAGCAAGGGGCAGCGGCTGTGTAGAACGAAAACACAAATCATCAGGGGTGTGAGCGTTTCGAGATGAGTCGCATACATGTAAATGTTGCTCGTCACTGACCATGTGGCCTAATGGATAAGACGTCGGACTTCGGATCTGAAGATTACAGGTTCGAATGCTGTCACCCTTGTGTTTTTCCAGTTCTGAAAAAGAAACATACCGTTTTAATGTAGCAATTGAGCAGTACGAAACCGTCTGAATGTTGCTGTTGACCATTTTTTGCTTGGAGATGCTCTTGAGCTTGAAACACACACAACAAGACCGGTGTTAACTAGCGAAATGGTCGGCAGACTGACGACACCGCGAGTTTTGACTGGCACTTGCACATATAAAACAAGGTCGTAAAGTAACTCGTTCGGCTTTTCAGTCACATAAAGTATGTGTGTTACTTTTGACGCCACTAGCTCTGCATGTTGTCATGCAATTTCTTTACCTCTCAGAAATGATTATGACATAAAAGTGAAGTACGTGACGAGTGTGACGTTAGGAACACATTAGGCTGCATGGAGAGAAACTGTATGGGACCACCCAACCGAAACTAGTACTGTGTGACGTGCTACCCGGCAGATATTCACCGCGGTAGCCGGCTAGCTCAGTCGGTAGAGCGTCAGGCTCTTAATCCCATGGTCGTTGGTTCGAGCCACACGCTGGGCGGAACGGAATTTTGTTCCGCTGCAGATGTAAATTACCGTTTTTCTGATTAACGATATTTAATGGAAATAGCAACTGTTAACTTTGCCTACGTCTCTGTCAGTCTCAAGGAATCTGTATTTGAAGGTGAAGGTGATTTTGTAGACATGTGTGAAAGACATGTTCTGAAATGCAAGTGTTGTTGTTTCGAGAGCACATCGGTTACGTGTCAGATGTGTAGCCAAGCAGTAATGGGTCGCCATAGCTGCAAATATTAGCCTGTAATATGAAGTGTTGTCAGCTGAAGTCTGATGATGCAGACGACCGTAAGGACGAAGTACCCAAGAGTACCGCTAGGCCGCGCCTCTTTAGCTCAGTGGTAGAGCACTGGTCTAATAATCCAGGGGTCGTAAGTTCCATCCTCACAGGAGAAAGCTGAATTTTGGAAATCAGTTGCGCGTCGTGGCTGTATAGCAAACAGTATCTGTGATGACGAACAATTAGCAACAGGCGTTTTTTTAAGAATTACTCTCAGATGTGATTAAGGCGAATGGCGAAGATAAAGCATTTGCCAAAGCGGTACAGCAGAAGGTGGGACGAGGCAGTCTGAATTACATTTTACAGATGTATTTCTCACATATCTCAGAGCCTCTCGCGGTCGTCGTCGTCGTCGTCGTCGCCGCCGCCGCTTCTGCAGAAGTAGCAAATGGCCATCGTAGCAAATGCGGCGAGGGACGCCCTGCCTTCGATTCCGAATGCACAAAGTGTGTGGTCTTGTTTCTCAGTCTATATTTGATCGGTCTCGTAAGAGGTTGAACGTAACGAATGGGTGGGAAAGAGCAAGGGGCAGCGGCTGTGTAGAACGAAAACACAAATCCTCAGGGGTGTGAGCGTTTCGAGATGAGTCGCATACATGTAAATGTTGCTCGTCAGTGACCATGTGGCCTAATGGATAAGACGTCGGACTTCGGATCTGAAGATTACAGGTTCGAATGCTGTCACCCTTGTGTTTTTCCAGTTCTGAAAAAGAAACATACCGTTTTAATGTAGCAATTGAGCAGTACGAAACCGTCTGAATGTTGCTGTTGACCATTTTTTGCTTGGAGATGCTCTTGAGCTTGAAACACACACAACAAGACCGGTGTTAACTAGCGAAATGGTCGGCAGAGTGCCGACACCGCGAGTTTTGACTGGCACTTGCACATATAAAACAAGGTCGTAAAGTAACTCGTTCGGCTTTTGAGTCACATAAAGTATGTGTGTTACTTTTGACGCCACTAGCTCTGCATGTTGTCATGCAATTTCTTTACCTCTCAGAAATGATTATGACATAAAAGTGAAGTACGTGACGAGTGTGACGTTAGGAACACATTAGGCTGCATGGAGAGAAACTGTATGGGACCACCCAACCGAAACGAGTACTGTGTGACGTGCTACCCGGCAGGTATTCACCGCGGTAGCCGGCTAGCTCAGTCGGTAGAGCGTCAGGCTCTTAATCCCAGGGTGTTTGGTTCGAGCCACACGCTGGGCGGAACGGAATTTTGTTCCGCTGCAGATGTAAATTACCGTTTTTCTGATTAACGATATTTAATGGAAATAGCAACTGTTAACTTTGCCTACGTCTCTGTCAGTCGCAAGGAATCTGTATTTGAAGGTGAAGGTGATTTTGTAGACATGTGCGAAAGACATGTTCTGAAATGCAAGTGTTGTTGTTTCGAGAGCACATCGGTTACGTGTCAGATGTGTAGCCAAGCAGTAATGGGTCGCCATAGCTGCAAATATTAGCCGGTAATATGAAGTGTTGTCAGCTGAAGTCTGATGATGCAGACGACCGTAAGGACGAAGTACCCAAGAGTACCGCTAGGCCGCGCCTATTTAGCTCAGTGGTAGAGCACTGGTCTTATAATCCAGGGGTCGTAAGTTCCATCCTCACAGGAGAAAGCTGAATTTTGGAAATCAGTTGCGCGTCGTGGCTGTATAGCAAACAGTATCTGTGATGACGAACAATTAGCAACAGGCGTTTTTTTAAGAATTACTCTCAGATGTGATTAAGGCGAATGGCGCAGATAAAGCATTTGCCAAAGCGGTACAGCAGAAGGTGGACGAGGCAGTCTGAATTACATTCTACAGATGTATTTCTCACATATCTCAGAGCCTCTCGCGGTCGTCGTCGTCGTCGTCGTCGCCGCCGCCGCCGCTTCTGCAGAAGTAGCAAATGGCCATCGTAGCAAATGCGGCGAGGGACGCCCTGCCTTCGATTCCGAATGCACAAAGTGTGTGGTCTTGTTTCTCAGTCTATATTTGATCGGTCTCGTAAGAGGTTGAACGTAACGAATGGGTGGGAAAGAGCAAGGGGCAGCGGCTGTGTAGAACGAAAACACAAATCATCAGGGGTGTGAGCGTTTCGAGATGAGTCGCATACATGTAAATGTTGCTCGTCACTGACCATGTGGCCTAATGGATAAGACGTCGGACTTCGGATCTGAAGATTACAGGTTCGAATGCTGTCACCCTTGTGTTTTTCCAGTTCTGAAAAAGAAACATACCGTTTTAATGTAGCAATTGAGCAGTACGAAACCGTCTGAATGTTGCTGTTGACCATTTTTTGCTTGGAGATGCTCTTGAGCTTGAAACACACACAACAAGACCGGTGTTAACTAGCGAAATGGTCGGCAGACTGACGACACCGCGAGTTTTGACTGGCACTTGCACATATAAAACAAGGTCGTAAAGTAACTCGTTCGGCTTTTCAGTCACATAAAGTATGTGTGTTACTTTTGACGCCACTAGCTCTGCATGTTGTCATGCAATTTCTTTACCTCTCAGAAATGATTATGACATAAAAGTGAAGTACGTGACGAGTGTGACGTTAGGAACACATTAGGCTGCATGGAGAGAAACTGTATGGGACCACCCAACCGAAACGAGTACTGTGTGACGTGCTACCCGGCAGATATTCACCGCGGTAGCCGGCTAGCTCAGTCGGTAGAGCGTCAGGCTCTTAATCCCATGGTCGTTGGTTCGAGCCACACGCTGGGCGGAACGGAATTTTGTTCCGCTGCAGATGTAAATTACCGTTTTTCTGATTAACGATATTTAATGGAAATAGCAACTGTTAACTTTGCCTACGTCTCTGTCAGTCTCAAGGAATCTGTATTTGAAGGTGAAGGTGATTTTGTAGACATGTGTGAAAGACATGTTCTGAAATGCAAGTGTTGTTGTTTCGAGAGCACATCGGTTACGTGTCAGATGTGTAGCCAAGCAGTAATGGGTCGCCATAGCTGCAAATATTAGCCTGTAATATGAAGTGTTGTCAGCTGAAGTCTGATGATGCAGACGACCGTAAGGACGAAGTACCCAAGAGTACCGCTAGGCCGCGCCTCTTTAGCTCAGTGGTAGAGCACTGGTCTAATAATCCAGGGGTCGTAAGTTCCATCCTCACAGGAGAAAGCTGAATTTTGGAAATCAGTTGCGCGTCGTGGCTGTATAGCAAACAGTATCTGTGATGACGAACAATTAGCAACAGGCGTTTTTTTAAGAATTACTCTCAGATGTGATTAAGGCGAATGGCGAAGATAAAGCATTTGCCAAAGCGGTACAGCAGAAGGTGGGACGAGGCAGTCTGAATTACATTTTACAGATGTATTTCTCACATATCTCAGAGCCTCTCGCGGTCGTCGTCGTCGTCGTCGTCGCCGCCGCCGCTTCTGCAGAAGTAGCAAATGGCCATCGTAGCAAATGCGGCGAGGGACGCCCTGCCTTCGATTCCGAATGCACAAAGTGTGTGGTCTTGTTTCTCAGTCTATATTTGATCGGTCTCGTAAGAGGTTGAACGTAACGAATGGGTGGGAAAGAGCAAGGGGCAGCGGCTGTGTAGAACGAAAACACAAATCCTCAGGGGTGTGAGCGTTTCGAGATGAGTCGCATACATGTAAATGTTGCTCGTCAGTGACCATGTGGCCTAATGGATAAGACGTCGGACTTCGGATCTGAAGATTACAGGTTCGAATGCTGTCACCCTTGTGTTTTTCCAGTTCTGAAAAAGAAACATACCGTTTTAATGTAGCAATTGAGCAGTACGAAACCGTCTGAATGTTGCTGTTGACCATTTTTTGCTTGGAGATGCTCTTGAGCTTGAAACACACACAACAAGACCGGTGTTAACTAGCGAAATGGTCGGCAGAGTGCCGACACCGCGAGTTTTGACTGGCACTTGCACATATAAAACAAGGTCGTAAAGTAACTCGTTCGGCTTTTGAGTCACATAAAGTATGTGTGTTACTTTTGACGCCACTAGCTCTGCATGTTGTCATGCAATTTCTTTACCTCTCAGAAATGATTATGACATAAAAGTGAAGTACGTGACGAGTGTGACGTTAGGAACACATTAGGCTGCATGGAGAGAAACTGTATGGGACCACCCAACCGAAACGAGTACTGTGTGACGTGCTACCCGGCAGGTATTCACCGCGGTAGCCGGCTAGCTCAGTCGGTAGAGCGTCAGGCTCTTAATCCCAGGGTGTTTGGTTCGAGCCACACGCTGGGCGGAACGGAATTTTGTTCCGCTGCAGATGTAAATTACCGTTTTTCTGATTAACGATATTTAATGGAAATAGCAACTGTTAACTTTGCCTACGTCTCTGTCAGTCGCAAGGAATCTGTATTTGAAGGTGAAGGTGATTTTGTAGACATGTGCGAAAGACATGTTCTGAAATGCAAGTGTTGTTGTTTCGAGAGCACATCGGTTACGTGTCAGATGTGTAGCCAAGCAGTAATGGGTCGCCATAGCTGCAAATATTAGCCGGTAATATGAAGTGTTGTCAGCTGAAGTCTGATGATGCAGACGACCGTAAGGACGAAGTACCCAAGAGTACCGCTAGGCCGCGCCTATTTAGCTCAGTGGTAGAGCACTGGTCTTATAATCCAGGGGTCGTAAGTTCCATCCTCACAGGAGAAAGCTGAATTTTGGAAATCAGTTGCGCGTCGTGGCTGTATAGCAAACAGTATCTGTGATGACGAACAATTAGCAACAGGCGTTTTTTTAAGAATTACTCTCAGATGTGATTAAGGCGAATGGCGCAGATAAAGCATTTGCCAAAGCGGTACAGCAGAAGGTGGACGAGGCAGTCTGAATTACATTCTACAGATGTATTTCTCACATATCTCAGAGCCTCTCGCGGTCGTCGTCGTCGTCGTCGTCGCCGCCGCCGCCGCTTCTGCAGAAGTAGCAAATGGCCATCGTAGCAAATGCGGCGAGGGACGCCCTGCCTTCGATTCCGAATGCACAAAGTGTGTGGTCTTGTTTCTCAGTCTATATTTGATCGGTCTCGTAAGAGGTTGAACGTAACGAATGGGTGGGAAAGAGCAAGGGGCAGCGGCTGTGTAGAACGAAAACACAAATCCTCAGGGGTGTGAGCGTTTCGAGATGAGTCGCATACATGTAAATGTTGCTCGTCAGTGACCATGTGGCCTAATGGATAAGACGTCGGACTTCGGATCTGAAGATTACAGGTTCGAATGCTGTCACCCTTGTGTTTTTCCAGTTCTGAAAAAGAAACATACCGTTTTAATGTAGCAATTGAGCAGTACGAAACCGTCTGAATGTTGCTGTTGACCATTTTTTGCTTGGAGATGCTCTTGAGCTTGAAACACACACAACAAGACCGGTGTTAACTAGCGAAATGGTCGGCAGAGTGCCGACACCGCGAGTTTTGACTGGCACTTGCACATATAAAACAAGGTCGTAAAGTAACTCGTTCGGCTTTTGAGTCACATAAAGTATGTGTGTTACTTTTGACGCCACTAGCTCTGCATGTTGTCATGCAATTTCTTTACCTCTCAGAAATGATTATGACATAAAAGTGAAGTACGTGACGAGTGTGACGTTAGGAACACATTAGGCTGCATGGAGAGAAACTGTATGGGACCACCCAACCGAAACGAGTACTGTGTGACGTGCTACCCGGCAGGTATTCACCGCGGTAGCCGGCTAGCTCAGTCGGTAGAGCGTCAGGCTCTTAATCCCAGGGTGTTTGGTTCGAGCCACACGCTGGGCGGAACGGAATTTTGTTCCGCTGCAGATGTAAATTACCGTTTTTCTGATTAACGATATTTAATGGAAATAGCAACTGTTAACTTTGCCTACGTCTCTGTCAGTCGCAAGGAATCTGTATTTGAAGGTGAAGGTGATTTTGTAGACATGTGCGAAAGACATGTTCTGAAATGCAAGTGTTGTTGTTTCGAGAGCACATCGGTTACGTGTCAGATGTGTAGCCAAGCAGTAATGGGTCGCCATAGCTGCAAATATTAGCCGGTAATATGAAGTGTTGTCAGCTGAAGTCTGATGATGCAGACGACCGTAAGGACGAAGTACCCAAGAGTACCGCTAGGCCGCGCCTATTTAGCTCAGTGGTAGAGCACTGGTCTTATAATCCAGGGGTCGTAAGTTCCATCCTCACAGGAGAAAGCTGAATTTTGGAAATCAGTTGCGCGTCGTGGCTGTATAGCAAACAGTATCTGTGATGACGAACAATTAGCAACAGGCGTTTTTTTAAGAATTACTCTCAGATGTGATTAAGGCGAATGGCGCAGATAAAGCATTTGCCAAAGCGGTACAGCAGAAGGTGGACGAGGCAGTCTGAATTACATTCTACAGATGTATTTCTCACATATCTCAGAGCCTCTCGCGGTCGTCGTCGTCGTCGTCGTCGCCGCCGCCGCCGCTTCTGCAGAAGTAGCAAATGGCCATCGTAGCAAATGCGGCGAGGGACGCCCTGCCTTCGATTCCGAATGCACAAAGTGTGTGGTCTTGTTTCTCAGTCTATATTTGATCGGTCTCGTAAGAGGTTGAACGTAACGAATGGGTGGGAAAGAGCAAGGGGCAGCGGCTGTGTAGAACGAAAACACAAATCATCAGGGGTGTGAGCGTTTCGAGATGAGTCGCATACATGTAAATGTTGCTCGTCACTGACCATGTGGCCTAATGGATAAGACGTCGGACTTCGGATCTGAAGATTACAGGTTCGAATGCTGTCACCCTTGTGTTTTTCCAGTTCTGAAAAAGAAACATACCGTTTTAATGTAGCAATTGAGCAGTACGAAACCGTCTGAATGTTGCTGTTGACCATTTTTTGCTTGGAGATGCTCTTGAGCTTGAAACACACACAACAAGACCGGTGTTAACTAGCGAAATGGTCGGCAGACTGACGACACCGCGAGTTTTGACTGGCACTTGCACATATAAAACAAGGTCGTAAAGTAACTCGTTCGGCTTTTCAGTCACATAAAGTATGTGTGTTACTTTTGACGCCACTAGCTCTGCATGTTGTCATGCAATTTCTTTACCTCTCAGAAATGATTATGACATAAAAGTGAAGTACGTGACGAGTGTGACGTTAGGAACACATTAGGCTGCATGGAGAGAAACTGTATGGGACCACCCAACCGAAACGAGTACTGTGTGACGTGCTACCCGGCAGATATTCACCGCGGTAGCCGGCTAGCTCAGTCGGTAGAGCGTCAGGCTCTTAATCCCATGGTCGTTGGTTCGAGCCACACGCTGGGCGGAACGGAATTTTGTTCCGCTGCAGATGTAAATTACCGTTTTTCTGATTAACGATATTTAATGGAAATAGCAACTGTTAACTTTGCCTACGTCTCTGTCAGTCTCAAGGAATCTGTATTTGAAGGTGAAGGTGATTTTGTAGACATGTGTGAAAGACATGTTCTGAAATGCAAGTGTTGTTGTTTCGAGAGCACATCGGTTACGTGTCAGATGTGTAGCCAAGCAGTAATGGGTCGCCATAGCTGCAAATATTAGCCTGTAATATGAAGTGTTGTCAGCTGAAGTCTGATGATGCAGACGACCGTAAGGACGAAGTACACAAGTGTACCGCTAGGCCGCGCCTCTTTAGCTCAGTGGTAGAGCACTGGTCTAATAATCCAGGGGTCGTAAGTTCCATCCTCACAGGAGAAAGCTGAATTTTGGAAATCAGTTGCGCGTCGTGGCTGTATAGCAAACAGTATCTCTGATGACGAACAATTAGCAACAGGCGTTTTTTTAAGAATTACTCTCAGATGTGATTAAGGCGAATGGCGAAGATAAAGCATTTGCCAAAGCGGTACAGCAGAAGGTGGGACGAGGCAGTCTGAATTACATTTTACAGATGTATTTCTCACATATCTCAGAGCCTCTCGCGGTCGTCGTCGTCGTCGTCGTCGTCGCCGCCGCCGCTTCTGCAGAAGTAGCAAATGGCCATCGTAGCAAATGCGGCGAGGGACGCCCTGCCTTCGATTCCGAATGCACAAAGTGTGTGGTCTTGTTTCTCAGTCTATATTTGATCGGTCTCGTAAGAGGTTGAACGTAACGAATGGGTGGGAAAGAGCAAGGGGCAGCGGCTGTGTAGAACGAAAACACAAATCCTCAGGGGTGTGAGCGTTTCGAGATGAGTCGCATACATGTAAATGTTGCTCGTCAGTGACCATGTGGCCTAATGGATAAGACGTCGGACTTCGGATCTGAAGATTACAGGTTCGAATGCTGTCACCCTTGTGTTTTTCCAGTTCTGAAAAAGAAACATACCGTTTTAATGTAGCAATTGAGCAGTACGAAACCGTCTGAATGTTGCTGTTGACCATTTTTTGCTTGGAGATGCTCTTGAGCTTGAAACACACACAACAAGACCGGTGTTAACTAGCGAAATGGTCGGCAGAGTGCCGACACCGCGAGTTTTGACTGGCACTTGCACATATAAAACAAGGTCGTAAAGTAACTCGTTCGGCTTTTGAGTCACATAAAGTATGTGTGTTACTTTTGACGCCACTAGCTCTGCATGTTGTCATGCAATTTCTTTACCTCTCAGAAATGATTATGACATAAAAGTGAAGTACGTGACGAGTGTGACGTTAGGAACACATTAGGCTGCATGGAGAGAAACTGTATGGGACCACCCAACCGAAACGAGTACTGTGTGACGTGCTACCCGGCAGGTATTCACCGCGGTAGCCGGCTAGCTCAGTCGGTAGAGCGTCAGGCTCTTAATCCCAGGGTGTTTGGTTCGAGCCACACGCTGGGCGGAACGGAATTTTGTTCCGCTGCAGATGTAAATTACCGTTTTTCTGATTAACGATATTTAATGGAAATAGCAACTGTTAACTTTGCCTACGTCTCTGTCAGTCGCAAGGAATCTGTATTTGAAGGTGAAGGTGATTTTGTAGACATGTGCGAAAGACATGTTCTGAAATGCAAGTGTTGTTGTTTCGAGAGCACATCGGTTACGTGTCAGATGTGTAGCCAAGCAGTAATGGGTCGCCATAGCTGCAAATATTAGCCGGTAATATGAAGTGTTGTCAGCTGAAGTCTGATGATGCAGACGACCGTAAGGACGAAGTACCCAAGAGTACCGCTAGGCCGCGCCTATTTAGCTCAGTGGTAGAGCACTGGTCTTATAATCCAGGGGTCGTAAGTTCCATCCTCACAGGAGAAAGCTGAATTTTGGAAATCAGTTGCGCGTCGTGGCTGTATAGCAAACAGTATCTGTGATGACGAACAATTAGCAACAGGCGTTTTTTTAAGAATTACTCTCAGATGTGATTAAGGCGAATGGCGCAGATAAAGCATTTGCCAAAGCGGTACAGCAGAAGGTGGACGAGGCAGTCTGAATTACATTCTACAGATGTATTTCTCACATATCTCAGAGCCTCTCGCGGTCGTCGTCGTCGTCGTCGTCGTCGCCGCCGCCGCCGCTTCTGCAGAAGTAGCAAATGGCCATCGTAGCAAATGCGGCGAGGGACGCCCTGCCTTCGATTCCGAATGCACAAAGTGTGTGGTCTTGTTTCTCAGTCTATATTTGATCGGTCTCGTAAGAGGTTGAATGTAACGAATGGGTGGGAAAGAGCAAGGGGCAGCGGCTGTGTAGAACGAAAACACAAATCATCAGGGGTGTGAGCGTTTCGAGATGAGTCGCATACATGTAAATGTTGCTCGTCACTGACCATGTGGCCTAATGGATAAGACGTCGGACTTCGGATCTGAAGATTACAGGTTCGAATGCTGTCACCCTTGTGTTTTTCCAGTTCTGAAAAAGAAACATACCGTTTTAATGTAGCAATTGAGCAGTACGAAACCGTCTGAATGTTGCTGTTGACCATTTTTTGCTTGGAGATGCTCTTGAGCTTGAAACACACACAACAAGACCGGTGTTAACTAGCGAAATGGTCGGCAGACTGACGACACCGCGAGTTTTGACTGGCACTTGCACATATAAAACAAGGTCGTAAAGTAACTCGTTCGGCTTTTCAGTCACATAAAGTATGTGTGTTACTTTTGACGCCACTAGCTCTGCATGTTGTCATGCAATTTCTTTACCTCTCAGAAATGATTATGACATAAAAGTGAAGTACGTGACGAGTGTGACGTTAGGAACACATTAGGCTGCATGGAGAGAAACTGTATGGGACCACCCAACCGAAACGAGTACTGTGTGACGTGCTACCCGGCAGATATTCACCGCGGTAGCCGGCTAGCTCAGTCGGTAGAGCGTCAGGCTCTTAATCCCATGGTCGTTGGTTCGAGCCACACGCTGGGCGGAACGGAATTTTGTTCCGCTGCAGATGTAAATTACCGTTTTTCTGATTAACGATATTTAATGGAAATAGCAACTGTTAACTTTGCCTACGTCTCTGTCAGTCTCAAGGAATCTGTATTTGAAGGTGAAGGTGATTTTGTAGACATGTGTGAAAGACATGTTCTGAAATGCAAGTGTTGTTGTTTCGAGAGCACATCGGTTACGTGTCAGATGTGTAGCCAAGCAGTAATGGGTCGCCATAGCTGCAAATATTAGCCTGTAATATGAAGTGTTGTCAGCTGAAGTCTGATGATGCAGACGACCGTAAGGACGAAGTACCCAAGAGTACCGCTAGGCCGCGCCTCTTTAGCTCAGTGGTAGAGCACTGGTCTAATAATCCAGGGGTCGTAAGTTCCATCCTCACAGGAGAAAGCTGAATTTTGGAAATCAGTTGCGCGTCGTGGCTGTATAGCAAACAGTATCTGTGATGACGAACAATTAGCAACAGGCGTTTTTTTAAGAATTACTCTCAGATGTGATTAAGGCGAATGGCGAAGATAAAGCATTTGCCAAAGCGGTACAGCAGAAGGTGGGACGAGGCAGTCTGAATTACATTTTACAGATGTATTTCTCACATATCTCAGAGCCTCTCGCGGTCGTCGTCGTCGTCGTCGTCGTCGTCGTCGTCGTCGTCGTCGTCGCCGCCGCTTCTGCAGAAGTAGCAAATGGCCATCGTAGCAAATGCGGCGAGGGACGCCCTGCCTTCGATTCCGAATGCACAAAGTGTGTGGTCTTGTTTCTCAGTCTATATTTGATCGGTCTCGTAAGAGGTTGAACGTAACGAATGGGTGGGAAGGAGCAAGGGGCAGCGGCTGTGTAGAACGAAAACACAAATCCTCAGGGGTGTGAGCGTTTCGAGATGAGTCGCATACATGTAAATGTTGCTCGTCAGTGACCATGTGGCCTAATGGATAAAACGTCGGACTTCGGATCTGAAGATTACAGGTTCGAATGCTGTCACCCTTGTGTTTTTCCAGTTCTGAAAAAGAAACATACCGTTTTAATGTAGCAATTGAGCAGTACGAAACCGTCTGAATGTTGCTGTTGACCGTTTTTTGCTTGGAGATGCTCTTGAGCTTGAAACACACACAACAAGACCGGTGTTAACTAGCGAAATGGTCGGCAGAGTGCCGACACCGCGAGTTTTGACTGGCACTTGCACATATAAAACAAGGTCGTAAAGTAACTCGTTCGGCTTTTGAGTCACATAAAGTATGTGTGTTACTTTTGACGCCACTAGCTCTGCATGTTGTCATGCAATTTCTTTACCTCTCAGAAATGATTATGACATAAAAGTGAAGTACGTGACGAGTGTGACGTTAGGAACACATTAGGCTGCATGGAGAGAAACTGTATGGGACCACCCAACCGAAACGAGTACTGTGTGACGTGCTACCCGGCAGGTATTCACCGCGGTAGCCGGCTAGCTCAGTCGGTAGAGCGTCAGGCTCTTAATCCCAGGGTGTTTGGTTAGAGCCACACGCTGGGCGGAACGGAATTTTGTTCCGCTGCAGATGTAAATTACCGTTTTTCTGATTAACGATATTTAATGGAAATAGCAACTGTTAACTTTGCCTACGTCTCTGTCAGTCGCAAGGAATCTGTATTTGAAGGTGAAGGTGATTTTGTAGACATGTGCGAAAGACATGTTCTGAAATGCAAGTGTTGTTGTTTCGAGAGCACATCGGTTACGTGTCAGATGTGTAGCCAAGCAGTAATGGGTCGCCATAGCTGCAAATATTAGCCTGTAATATGAAGTGTTGTCAGCTGAAGTCTGATGATGCAGACGACCGTAAGGACGAAGTACACAAGTGTACCGCTAGGCCGCGCCTCTTTAGCTCAGTGGTAGAGCACTGGTCTAATAATCCAGGGGTCGTAAGTTCCATCCTCACAGGAGAAAGCTGAATTTTGGAAATCAGTTGCGCGTCGTGGCTGTATAGCAAACAGTATCTCTGATGACGAACAATTAGCAACAGGCGTTTTTTTAAGAATTACTCTCAGATGTGATTAAGGCGAATGGCGAAGATAAAGCATTTGCCAAAGCGGTACAGCAGAAGGTGGGACGAGGCAGTCTGAATTACATTTTACAGATGTATTTCTCACATATCTCAGAGCCTCTCGCGGTCGTCGTCGTCGTCGTCGTCGTCGTCGTCGTCGTCGTCGTCGCCGCCGCTTCTGCAGAAGTAGCAAATGGCCATCGTAGCAAATGCGGCGAGGGACGCCCTGCCTTCGATTCCGAATGCACAAAGTGTGTGGTCTTGTTTCTCAGTCTATATTTGATCGGTCTCGTAAGAGGTTGAACGTAACGAATGGGTGGGAAAGAGCAAGGGGCAGCGGCTGTGTAGAACGAAAACACAAATCATCAGGGGTGTGAGCGTTTCGAGATGAGTCGCATACATGTAAATGTTGCTCGTCACTGACCATGTGGCCTAATGGATAAGACGTCGGACTTCGGATCTGAAGATTACAGGTTCGAATGCTGTCACCCTTGTGTTTTTCCAGTTCTGAAAAAGAAACATACCGTTTTAATGTAGCAATTGAGCAGTACGAAACCGTCTGAATGTTGCTGTTGACCATTTTTTGCTTGGAGATGCTCTTGAGCTTGAAACACACACAACAAGACCGGTGTTAACTAGCGAAATGGTCGGCAGACTGACGACACCGCGAGTTTTGACTGGCACTTGCACATATAAAACAAGGTCGTAAAGTAACTCGTTCGGCTTTTCAGTCACATAAAGTATGTGTGTTACTTTTGACGCCACTAGCTCTGCATGTTGTCATGCAATTTCTTTACCTCTCAGAAATGATTATGACATAAAAGTGAAGTACGTGACGAGTGTGACGTTAGGAACACATTAGGCTGCATGGAGAGAAACTGTATGGGACCACCCAACCGAAACGAGTACTGTGTGACGTGCTACCCGGCAGATATTCACCGCGGTAGCCGGCTAGCTCAGTCGGTAGAGCGTCAGGCTCTTAATCCCATGGTCGTTGGTTCGAGCCACACGCTGGGCGGAACGGAATTTTGTTCCGCTGCAGATGTAAATTACCGTTTTTCTGATTAACGATATTTAATGGAAATAGCAACTGTTAACTTTGCCTACGTCTCTGTCAGTCTCAAGGAATCTGTATTTGAAGGTGAAGGTGATTTTGTAGACATGTGTGAAAGACATGTTCTGAAATGCAAGTGTTGTTGTTTCGAGAGCACATCGGTTACGTGTCAGATGTGTAGCCAAGCAGTAATGGGTCGCCATAGCTGCAAATATTAGCCTGTAATATGAAGTGTTGTCAGCTGAAGTCTGATGATGCAGACGACCGTAAGGACGAAGTACCCAAGAGTACCGCTAGGCCGCGCCTCTTTAGCTCAGTGGTAGAGCACTGGTCTAATAATCCAGGGGTCGTAAGTTCCATCCTCACAGGAGAAAGCTGAATTTTGGAAATCAGTTGCGCGTCGTGGCTGTATAGCAAACAGTATCTGTGATGACGAACAATTAGCAACAGGCGTTTTTTTAAGAATTACTCTCAGATGTGATTAAGGCGAATGGCGAAGATAAAGCATTTGCCAAAGCGGTACAGCAGAAGGTGGGACGAGGCAGTCTGAATTACATTTTACAGATGTATTTCTCACATATCTCAGAGCCTCTCGCGGTCGTCGTCGTCGTCGTCGTCGTCGTCGTCGTCGTCGTCGTCGTCGCCGCCGCTTCTGCAGAAGTAGCAAATGGCCATCGTAGCAAATGCGGCGAGGGACGCCCTGCCTTCGATTCCGAATGCACAAAGTGTGTGGTCTTGTTTCTCAGTCTATATTTGATCGGTCTCGTAAGAGGTTGAACGTAACGAATGGGTGGGAAGGAGCAAGGGGCAGCGGCTGTGTAGAACGAAAACACAAATCCTCAGGGGTGTGAGCGTTTCGAGATGAGTCGCATACATGTAAATGTTGCTCGTCAGTGACCATGTGGCCTAATGGATAAAACGTCGGACTTCGGATCTGAAGATTACAGGTTCGAATGCTGTCACCCTTGTGTTTTTCCAGTTCTGAAAAAGAAACATACCGTTTTAATGTAGCAATTGAGCAGTACGAAACCGTCTGAATGTTGCTGTTGACCGTTTTTTGCTTGGAGATGCTCTTGAGCTTGAAACACACACAACAAGACCGGTGTTAACTAGCGAAATGGTCGGCAGAGTGCCGACACCGCGAGTTTTGACTGGCACTTGCACATATAAAACAAGGTCGTAAAGTAACTCGTTCGGCTTTTGAGTCACATAAAGTATGTGTGTTACTTTTGACGCCACTAGCTCTGCATGTTGTCATGCAATTTCTTTACCTCTCAGAAATGATTATGACATAAAAGTGAAGTACGTGACGAGTGTGACGTTAGGAACACATTAGGCTGCATGGAGAGAAACTGTATGGGACCACCCAACCGAAACGAGTACTGTGTGACGTGCTACCCGGCAGGTATTCACCGCGGTAGCCGGCTAGCTCAGTCGGTAGAGCGTCAGGCTCTTAATCCCAGGGTGTTTGGTTAGAGCCACACGCTGGGCGGAACGGAATTTTGTTCCGCTGCAGATGTAAATTACCGTTTTTCTGGTTAACGATATTTAATGGAAATAGCAACTGTTAACTTTGCCTACGTCTCTGTCAGTCGCAAGGAATCTGTATTTGAAGGTGAAGGTGATTTTGTAGACATGTGCGAAAGACATGTTCTGAAATGCAAGTGTTGTTGTTTCGAGAGCACATCGGTTACGTGTCAGATGTGTAGCCAAGCAGTAATGGGTCGCCATAGCTGCAAATATTAGCCTGTAATATGAAGTGTTGTCAGCTGAAGTCTGATGATGCAGACGACCGTAAGGACGAAGTACACAAGTGTACCGCTAGGCCGCGCCTCTTTAGCTCAGTGGTAGAGCACTGGTCTAATAATCCAGGGGTCGTAAGTTCCATCCTCACAGGAGAAAGCTGAATTTTGGAAATCAGTTGCGCGTCGTGGCTGTATAGCAAACAGTATCTCTGATGACGAACAATTAGCAACAGGCGTTTTTTTAAGAATTACTCTCAGATGTGATTAAGGCGAATGGCGAAGATAAAGCATTTGCCAAAGCGGTACAGCAGAAGGTGGGACGAGGCAGTCTGAATTACATTTTACAGATGTATTTCTCACATATCTCAGAGCCTCTCGCGGTCGTCGTCGTCGTCGTCGTCGTCGTCGTCGTCGTCGTCGCCGCCGCTTCTGCAGAAGTAGCAAATGGCCATCGTAGCAAATGCGGCGAGGGACGCCCTGCCTTCGATTCCGAATGCACAAAGTGTGTGGTCTTGTTTCTCAGTCTATATTTGATCGGTCTCGTAAGAGGTTGAACGTAACGAATGGGTGGGAAAGAGCAAGGGGCAGCGGCTGTGTAGAACGAAAACACAAATCATCAGGGGTGTGAGCGTTTCGAGATGAGTCGCATACATGTAAATGTTGCTCGTCACTGACCATGTGGCCTAATGGATAAGACGTCGGACTTCGGATCTGAAGATTACAGGTTCGAATGCTGTCACCCTTGTGTTTTTCCAGTTCTGAAAAAGAAACATACCGTTTTAATGTAGCAATTGAGCAGTACGAAACCGTCTGAATGTTGCTGTTGACCATTTTTTGCTTGGAGATGCTCTTGAGCTTGAAACACACACAACAAGACCGGTGTTAACTAGCGAAATGGTCGGCAGAGTGCCGACACCGCGAGTTTTGACTGGCACTTGCACATATAAAACAAGGTCGTAAAGTAACTCGTTCGGCTTTTGAGTCACATAAAGTATGTGTGTTACTTTTGACGCCACTAGCTCTGCATGTTGTCATGCAATTTCTTTACCTCTCAGAAATGATTATGACATAAAAGTGAAGTACGTGACGAGTGTGACGTTAGGAACACATTAGGCTGCATGGAGAGAAACTGTATGGGACCACCCAACCGAAACGAGTACTGTGTGACGTGCTACCCGGCAGGTATTCACCGCGGTAGCCGGCTACCTCAGTCGGTAGAGCGTCAGGCTCTTAATCCCAGGGTGTTTGGTTAGAGCCACACGCTGGGCGGAACGGAATTTTGTTCCGCTGCAGATGTAAATTACCGTTTTTCTGATTAACGATATTTAATGGAAATAGCAACTGTTAACTTTGCCTACGTCTCTGTCAGTCGCAAGGAATCTGTATTTGAAGGTGAAGGTGATTTTGTAGACATGTGCGAAAGACATGTTCTGAAATGCAAGTGTTGTTGTTTCGAGAGCACATCGGTTACGTGTCAGATGTGTAGCCAAGCAGTAATGGGTCGCCATAGCTGCAAATATTAGCCAGTAATATGAAGTGTTGTCAGCTGAAGTCTGATGATGCAGACGACCGTAAGGACGAAGTACCCAAGAGTACCGCTAGGCCGCGCCTATTTAGCTCAGTGGTAGAGCACTGGTCTTATAATCCAGGGGTCGTAAGTTCCATCCTCACAGGAGAAAGCTGAATTTTGGAAATCAGTTGCGCGTCGTGGCTGTATAGCAAACAGTATCTGTGATGACGAACAATTAGCAACAGGCGTTTTTTTAAGAATTACTCTCAGATGTGATTAAGGCGAATGGCGCAGATAAAGCATTTGCCAAAGCGGTACAGCAGAAGGTGGACGAGGCAGTCTGAATTACATTCTACAGATGTATTTCTCACATATCTCAGAGCCTCTCGCGGTCGTCGTCGTCGTCGTCGTCGTCGTCGTCGTCGTCGCCGCCGCCGCTTCTGCAGAAGTAGCAAATGGCCATCGTAGCAAATGCGGCGAGGGACGCCCTGCCTTCGATTCCGAATGCACAAAGTGTGTGGTCTTGTTTCTCAGTCTATATTTGATCGGTCTCGTAAGAGGTTGAACGTAACGAATGGGTGGGAAAGAGCAAGGGGCAGCGGCTGTGTAGAACGAAAACACAAATCCTCAGGGGTGTGAGCGTTTCGAGATGAGTCGCATACATGTAAATGTTGCTCGTCAGTGACCATGTGGCCTAATGGATAAGACGTCGGACTTCGGATCTGAAGATTACAGGTTCGAATGCTGTCACCCTTGTGTTTTTCCAGTTCTGAAAAAGAAACATACCGTTTTAATGTAGCAATTGAGCAGTACGAAACCGTCTGAATGTTGCTGTTGACCATTTTTTGCTTGGAGATGCTCTTGAGCTTGAAACACACACAACAAGACCGGTGTTAACTAGCGAAATGGTCGGCAGAGTGCCGACACCGCGAGTTTTGACTGGCACTTGCACATATAAAACAAGGTCGTAAAGTAACTCGTTCGGCTTTTGAGTCACATAAAGTATGTGTGTTACTTTTGACGCCACTAGCTCTGCATGTTGTCATGCAATTTCTTTACCTCTCAGAAATGATTATGACATAAAAGTGAAGTACGTGACGAGTGTGACGTTAGGAACACATTAGGCTGCATGGAGAGAAACTGTATGGGACCACCCAACCGAAACGAGTACTGTGTGACGTGCTACCCGGCAGGTATTCACCGCGGTAGCCGGCTAGCTCAGTCGGTAGAGCGTCAGGCTCTTAATCCCAGGGTGTTTGGTTCGAGCCACACGCTGGGCGGAACGGAATTTTGTTCCGCTGCAGATGTAAATTACCGTTTTTCTGATTAACGATATTTAATGGAAATAGCAACTGTTAACTTTGCCTACGTCTCTGTCAGTCGCAAGGAATCTGTATTTGAAGGTGAAGGTGATTTTGTAGACATGTGCGAAAGACATGTTCTGAAATGCAAGTGTTGTTGTTTCGAGAGCACATCGGTTACGTGTCAGATGTGTAGCCAAGCAGTAATGGGTCGCCATAGCTGCAAATATTAGCCAGTAATATGAAGTGTTGTCAGCTGAAGTCTGATGATGCAGACGACCGTAAGGACGAAGTACCCAAGAGTACCGCTAGGCCGCGCCTATTTAGCTCAGTGGTAGAGCACTGGTCTTATAATCCAGGGGTCGTAAGTTCCATCCTCACAGGAGAAAGCTGAATTTTGGAAATCAGTTGCGCGTCGTGGCTGTATAGCAAACAGTATCTGTGATGACGAACAATTAGCAACAGGCGTTTTTTTAAGAATTACTCTCAGATGTGATTAAGGCGAATGGCGCAGATAAAGCATTTGCCAAAGCGGTACAGCAGAAGGTGGACGAGGCAGTCTGAATTACATTCTACAGATGTATTTCTCACATATCTCAGAGCCTCTCGCGGTCGTCGTCGTCGTCGTCGTCGCCGCCGCCGCCGCTTCTGCAGAAGTAGCAAATGGCCATCGTAGCAAATGCGGCGAGGGACGCCCTGCCTTCGATTCCGAATGCACAAAGTGTGTGGTCTTGTTTCTCAGTCTATATTTGATCGGTCTCGTAAGAGGTTGAACGTAACGAATGGGTGGGAAAGAGCAAGGGGCAGCGGCTGTGTAGAACGAAAACACAAATCATCAGGGGTGTGAGCGTTTCGAGATGAGTCGCATACATGTAAATGTTGCTCGTCACTGACCATGTGGCCTAATGGATAAGACGTCGGACTTCGGATCTGAAGATTACAGGTTCGAATGCTGTCACCCTTGTGTTTTTCCAGTTCTGAAAAAGAAACATACCGTTTTAATGTAGCAATTGAGCAGTACGAAACCGTCTGAATGTTGCTGTTGACCATTTTTTGCTTGGAGATGCTCTTGAGCTTGAAACACACACAACAAGACCGGTGTTAACTAGCGAAATGGTCGGCAGAGTGCCGACACCGCGAGTTTTGACTGGCACTTGCACATATAAAACAAGGTCGTAAAGTAACTCGTTCGGCTTTTCAGTCACATAAAGTATGTGTGTTACTTTTGACGCCACTAGCTGTGCATGTTGTCATGCAATTTCTTTACCTCTCAGAAATGATTATGACATAAAAGTGAAGTACGTGACGAGTGTGACGTTAGGAACACATTAGGCTGCATGGAGAGAAACTGTATGGGACCACCCAACCGAAACGAGTACTGTGTGACGTGCTACCCGGCAGATATTCACCGCGGTAGCCGGCTAGCTCAGTCGGTAGAGCGTCAGGCTCTTAATCCCATGGTCGTTGGTTCGAGCCACACGCTGGGCGGAACGGAATTTTGTTCCGCTGCAGATGTAAATTACCGTTTTTCTGATTAACGATATTTAATGGAAATAGCAACTGTTAACTTTGCCTACGTCTCTGTCAGTCTCAAGGAATCTGTATTTGAAGGTGAAGGTGATTTTGTAGACATGTGTGAAAGACATGTTCTGAAATGCAAGTGTTGTTGTTTCGAGAGCACATCGGTTACGTGTCAGATGTGTAGCCAAGCAGTAATGGGTCGCCATAGCTGCAAATATTAGCCTGTAATATGAAGTGTTGTCAGCTGAAGTCTGATGATGCAGACGACCGTAAGGACGAAGTACCCAAGAGTACCGCTAGGCCGCGCCTATTTAGCTCAGTGGTAGAGCACTGGTCTTATAATCCAGGGGTCGTAAGTTCCATCCTCACAGGAGAAAGCTGAATTTTGGAAATCAGTTGCGCGTCGTGGCTGTATAGCAAACAGTATCTGTGATGACGAACAATTAGCAACAGGCGTTTTTTTAAGAATTACTCTCAGATGTGATTAAGGCGAAAGGCGCAGATAAAGCATTTGCCAAAGCGGTACAGCAGAAGGTGGACGAGGCAGTCTGAATTACATTCTACAGATGTATTTCTCACATATCTCAGAGCCTCTCGCGGTCGTCGTCGTCGTCGTCGTCGTCGCCGCCGCCGCCGCTTCTGCAGAAGTAGCAAATGGCCATCGTAGCAAATGCGGCGAGGGACGCCCTGCCTTCGATTCCGAATGCACAAAGTGTGTGGTCTTGTTTCTCAGTCTATATTTGATCGGTCTCGTAAGAGGTTGAACGTAACGAATGGGTGGGAAAGAGCAAGGGGCAGCGGCTGTGTAGAACGAAAACACAAATCCTCAGGGGTGTGAGCGTTTCGAGATGAGTCGCATACATGTAAATGTTGGTCGTCAGTGACCATGTCGCCTAATGGATAAGACGTCGGACTTCGGATCTGAAGATTACAGGTTCGAATGCTGTCACCCTTGTGTTTTTCCAGTTCTGAAAAAGAAACATACCGTTTTAATGTAGCAATTGAGCAGTACGAAACCGTCTGAATGTTGCTGTTGACCATTTTTTGCTTGGAGATGCTCTTGAGCTTGAAACACACACAACAAGACCGGTGTTAACTAGCGAAATGGTCGGCAGAGTGCCGACACCGCGAGTTTTGACTGGCACTTGCACATATAAAACAAGGTCGTAAAGTAACTCGTTCGGCTTTTGAGTCACATAAAGTATGTGTGTTACTTTTGACGCCACTAGCTGTGCATGTTGTCATGCAATTTCTTTACCTCTCAGAAATGATTATGACATAAAAGTGAAGTACGTGACGAGTGTGACGTTAGGAACACATTAGGCTGCATGGAGAGAAACTGTATGGGACCACCCAACCGAAACGAGTACTGTGTGACGTGCTACCCGGCAGGTATTCACCGCGGTAGCCGGCTAGCTCAGTCGGTAGAGCGTCAGGCTCTTAATCCCAGGGTGTTTGGTTCGAGCCACACGCTGGGCGGAACGGAATTTTGTTCCGCTGCAGATGTAAATTACCGTTTTTCTGATTAACGATATTTAATGGAAATAGCAACTGTTAACTTTGCCTACGTCTCTGTCAGTCGCAAGGAATCTGTATTTGAAGGTGAAGGTGATTTTGTAGACATGTGCGAAAGACATGTTCTGAAATGCAAGTGTTGTTGTTTCGAGAGCACATCGGTTACGTGTCAGATGTGTAGCCAAGCAGTAATGGGTCGCCATAGCTGCAAATATTAGCCTGTAATATGAAGTGTTGTCAGCTGAAGTCTGATGATGCAGACGACCGTAAGGACGAAGTACACAAGTGTACCGCTAGGCCGCGCCTCTTTAGCTCAGTGGTAGAGCACTGGTCTAATAATCCAGGGGTCGTAAGTTCCATCCTCACAGGAGAAAGCTGAATTTTGGAAATCAGTTGCGCGTCGTGGCTGTATAGCAAACAGTATCTGTGATGACGAACAATTAGCAACAGGCGTTTTTTTAAGAATTACTCTCAGATGTGATTAAGGCGAATGGCGCAGATAAAGCATTTGCCAAAGCGGTACAGCAGAAGGTGGACGAGGCAGTCTGAATTACATTCTACAGATGTATTTCTCACATATCTCAGAGCCTCTCGCGGTCGTCGTCGTCGTCGTCGTCGCCGCCGCCGCCGCTTCTGCAGAAGTAGCAAATGGCCATCGTAGCAAATGCGGCGAGGGACGCCCTGCCTTCGATTCCGAATGCACAAAGTGTGTGGTCTTGTTTCTCAGTCTATATTTGATCGGTCTCGTAAGAGGTTGAACGTAACGAATGGGTGGGAAAGAGCAAGGGGCAGCGGCTGTGTAGAACGAAAACACAAATCATCAGGGGTGTGAGCGTTTCGAGATGAGTCGCATACATGTAAATGTTGCTCGTCACTGACCATGTGGCCTAATGGATAAGACGTCGGACTTCGGATCTGAAGATTACAGGTTCGAATGCTGTCACCCTTGTGTTTTTCCAGTTCTGAAAAAGAAACATACCGTTTTAATGTAGCAATTGAGCAGTACGAAACCGTCTGAATGTTGCTGTTGACCATTTTTTGCTTGGAGATGCTCTTGAGCTTGAAACACACACAACAAGACCGGTGTTAACTAGCGAAATGGTCGGCAGAGTGCCGACACCGCGAGTTTTGACTGGCACTTGCACATATAAAACAAGGTCGTAAAGTAACTCGTTCGGCTTTTGAGTCACATAAAGTATGTGTGTTACTTTTGACGCCACTAGCTCTGCATGTTGTCATGCAATTTCTTTACCTCTCAGAAATGATTATGACATAAAAGTGAAGTACGTGACGAGTGTGACGTTAGGAACACATTAGGCTGCATGGAGAGAAACTGTATGGGACCACCCAACCGAAACGAGTACTGTGTGACGTGCTACCCGGCAGGTATTCACCGCGGTAGCCGGCTAGCTCAGTCGGTAGAGCGTCAGGCTCTTAATCCCATGGTCGTTGGTTCGAGCCACACGCTGGGCGGAACGGAATTTTGTTCCGCTGCAGATGTAAATTACCGTTTTTCTGATTAACGATATTTAATGGAAATAGCAACTGTTAACTTTGCCTACGTCTCTGTCAGTCTCAAGGAATCTGTATTTGAAGGTGAAGGTGATTTTGTAGACATGTGTGAAAGACATGTTCTGAAATGCAAGTGTTGTTGTTTCGAGAGCACATCGGTTACGTGTCAGATGTGTAGCCAAGCAGTAATGGGTCGCCATAGCTGCAAATATTAGCCTGTAATATGAAGTGTTGTCAGCTGAAGTCTGATGATGCAGACGACCGTAAGGACGAAGTACCCAAGAGTACCGCTAGGCCGCGCCTCTTTAGCTCAGTGGTAGAGCACTGGTCTAATAATCCAGGGGTCGTAAGTTCCATCCTCACAGGAGAAAGCTGAATTTTGGAAATCAGTTGCGCGTCGTGGCTGTATAGCAAACAGTATCTGTGATGACGAACAATTAGCAACAGGCGTTTTTTTAAGAATTACTCTCAGATGTGATTAAGGCGAATGGCGCAGATAAAGCATTTGCCAAAGCGGTACAGCTGAAGGTGGGACGAGGCAGTCTGAATTACATTTTACAGATGTATTTCTCACATATCTCAGAGCCTCTCGCGGTCGTCGTCGTCGTCGTCGTCGTCGTCGTCGTCGTCGTCGTCGTCGCCGCCGCTTCTGCAGAAGTAGCAAATGGCCATCGTAGCAAATGCGGCGAGGGACGCCCTGCCTTCGATTCCGAATGCACAAAGTGTGTGGTCTTGTTTCTCAGTCTATATTTGATCGGTCTCGTAAGAGGTTGAACGTAACGAATGGGTGGGAAAGAGCAAGGGGCAGCGGCTGTGTAGAACGAAAACACAAATCCTCAGGGGTGTGAGCGTTTCGAGATGAGTCGCATACATGTAAATGTTGCTCGTCAGTGACCATGCGGCCTAATGGATAAAACGTCGGACTTTGGATCTGAAGATTACAGGTTCGAATGCTGTCACCCTTGTGTTTTTCCAGTTCTGAAAAAGAAACATACCGTTTTAATGTAGCAATTGAGCAGTACGAAACCGTCTGAATGTTGCTGTTGACCATTTTTTGCTTGGAGATGCTCTTGAGCTTGAAACACACACAACAAGACCGGTGTTAACTAGCGAAATGGTCGGCAGAGTGCCGACACCGCGAGTTTTGACTGGCACTTGCACATATAAAACAAGGTCGTAAAGTAACTCGTTCGGCTTTTGAGTCACATAAAGTATGTGTGTTACTTTTGACGCCACTAGCTCTGCATGTTGTCATGCAATTTCTTTACCTCTCAGAAATGATTATGACATAAAAGTGAAGTACGTGACGAGTGTGACGTTAGGAACACATTAGGCTGCATGGAGAGAAACTGTATGGGACCACCCAACCGAAACGAGTACTGTGTGACGTGCTACCCGGCAGGTATTCACCGCGGTAGCCGGCTAGCTCAGTCGGTAGAGCGTCAGGCTCTTAATCCCAGGGTGTTTGGTTCGAGCCACACGCTGGGCGGAACGGAATTTTGTTCCGCTGCAGATGTAAATTACCGTTTTTCTGATTAACGATATTTAATGGAAATAGCAACTGTTAACTTTGCCTACGTCTCTGTCAGTCGCAAGGAATCTGTATTTGAAGGTGAAGGTGATTTTGTAGACATGTGCGAAAGACATGTTCTGAAATGCAAGTGTTGTTGTTTCGAGAGCACATCGGTTACGTGTCAGATGTGTAGCCAAGCAGTAATGGGTCGCCATAGCTGCAAATATTAGCCGGTAATATGAAGTGTTGTCAGCTGAAGTCTGATGATGCAGACGACCGTAAGGACGAAGTACCCAAGAGTACCGCTAGGCCGCGCCTCTTTAGCTCAGTGGTAGAGCACTGGTCTAATAATCCAGGGGTCGTAAGTTCCATCCTCACAGGAGAAAGCTGAATTTTGGAAATCAGTTGCGCGTCGTGGCTGTATAGCAAACAGTATCTGTGATGACCAACAATTAGCAACAGGCGTTTTTTTAAGAATTACTCTCAGATGTGATTAAGGCGAATGGCGCAGATAAAGCATTTGCCAAAGCGGTACAGCAGAAGGTGGACGAGGCAGTCTGAATTACATTCTACAGATGTATTTCTCACATATCTCAGAGCCTCTCGCGGTCGTCGTCGTCGTCGTCGTCGTCGTCGTCGCCGCCGCCGCTTCTGCAGAAGTAGCAAATGGCCATCGTAGCAAATGCGGCGAGGGACGCCCTGCCATCGATTCCGAATGCACAAAGTGTGTGGTCTTGTTTCTCAGTCTATATTTGATCGGTCTCGTAAGAGGTTGAATGTAACGAATGGGTGGGAAAGAGCAAGGGGCAGCGGCTGTGTAGAACGAAAACACAAATCGTCAGGGGTGTGAGCGTTTCGAGATGAGTCGCATACATGTAAATGTTGCTCGTCAGTGACCATGTGGCCTAATGGATAAGACGTCGGACTTCGGATCTGAAGATTACAGGTTCGAATGCTGTCACGCTTGTGTTTTTTCAGTTCTGAAAAAGAAACATACCGTTTTAATGTAGCAATTGAGCAGTACGAAACCGTCTGAATGTTGCTGTTGACCATTTTTTGCTTGGAGATGCTCTTGAGCTTGAAACACACACAACAAGACCGGTGTTAACTAGCGAAATGGTCGCCAGAGTGCCGACACCGCGAGTTTTGATTGGCACTTGCACATATAAAACAAGGTCGTAAAGTAACTCGTTCGGCTTTTGAGTCACATAAAGTATGTGTGTTAATTTTGACGCCACTAGCTCTGCATGTTGTCATGCAATTTCTTTACCTCTCAGAAATGATTATGACATAAAAGTGAAGTGCGTGACGAGTGTGACGTTAGGAAAACATTAGGCTGCATGGAGAGAAACTGTATGGGACCACCCAACCGAAACGAGTACTGTGTGACGTGCTACCCGGCAGGTATTCACCGCGGTAGCCGGCTAGCTCAGTCGGTAGAGCGTCAGGCTCTTAATCCCATGGTCGTTGGTTCGAGCCACACGCTGGGCGGAACGGAATTTTGTTCCGCTGCAGATGTAAATTACCGTTCTTCTGATTAACGATATTTAATGGAAATAGCAACTGTTAACTTTGCCTACGTCTCTGTCAGTCTCAAGGAATCTGTATTTGAAGGTGAAGGTGATTTTGTAGACATGTGTTTAAGACATGTTCTGAAATGCAAGTGTTGTTGTTTCGAGAGCACATCGCTTACGTGTCAGATGTGTAGCCAAGCAGTAATGGGTCGCCATAGCTGCAAATATTAGCCTGTAATATGAAGTGTTGTCAGCTGAAGTCTGATGATGCAGACGACCGTAAGGACGAAGTACCCAAGAGTACCGCTAGGCCGCGCCTCTTTAGCTCAGTGGTAGAGCACTGGTCTAATAATCCAGGGGGTCGTAAGTTCCATCCTCACAGGAGAAAGATGAATTTTGGAAATCAGTTGCGCGTCGTGGCTGTATAGCAAACAGTATCTGTGATGACGAACAATTAGCAACAGGCGTTTTTTTAAGAATTACTCTCAGATGTGATTAAGGCGAATGGCGCAGATAAAGCATTTGCCAAAGCGGTACAGCAGAAGGTGGGACGAGGCAGTCTGAATTACATTTTACAGATGTATTTCTCACATATCTCAGAGCCTCTCGCGGTCGTCGTCGTCGTCGTCGTCGTCGTCGTCGTCGCCGTCGCCGTCGCCGCCGCCGCCGCCGCTTCTGCAGAAGTAGCAAATGGCCATCGTAGCAAATGCGGCGAGGGACGCCCTGCCTTCGATTCCGAATGCACAAAGTGTGTGGTCTTGTTTCTCAGTCTATATTTGATCGGTCTCGTAAGAGGATGAATGTAACGAATGGGTGGGAAAGAGCAAGGGGCAGCGGCTGTGTAGAACGAAAACACAAATCGTCAGGGGTGTGAGCGTTTCGAGATGAGTCGCATACATGTAAATGTTGCTCGTCAGTGACCATGTGGCCTAATGGATAAGACGTCGGACTTCGGATCTGAAGATTACAGGTTCGAATGCTGTCACGCTTGTGTTTTTCCAGTTCTGAAAAAGAAACATACCGTTTTAATGTAGCAATTGAGCAGTACGAAACCGTCTGAATGTTGCTGTTGACCATTTTTTGCTTGGAGATGCTCTTGAGCTTGAAACACACACAACAAGACCGGTGTTAACTAGCGAAATGGTCGGCAGTGTGCCGACACCGCGAGTTTTGACTGGCACTTGCACATATAAAACAAGGTCGTAAAGTAACTCGTTCGGCTTTTCAGTCAAATAAAGTATGTGTGTTACTTTTGACGCCACTAGCTCTGCATGTTGTCATGCAATTTCTTTACCTCTCAGAAATGATTATGACATAAAAGTGAAGTACGTGACGAGTGTGACGTTAGGAACACATTAGGCTGCATGGAGAGAAACTGTATGGGACCACCCAACCGAAACGAGTACTGTGTGACGTGCTACCCGGCAGGTATTCACCGCGGTAGCCGGCTAGCTCAGTCGGTAGAGCGTCAGGCTCTTAATCCCAGGGTGGTTGGTTCGAGCCACACTCTGGGCGGAACGGAATTTTGTTCCGCTGCAGATGTAAATTACCGTTTTTCTGATTAACGATATTTAATGGAAATAGCAACTGTTAACTTTGCCTACGTCTCTGTCAGTCTCAAGGAATCTGTATTTGAAGGTGAAGGTGATTTTGTAGACATGTGTGAAAGACATGTTCTGAAATGCAAGTGTTGTTGTTTCGAGAGCACATCGGTTACGTGTCAGATGTGTAGCCAAGCAGTAATGGGTCGCCATAGCTGCAAATATTAGCCGGTAATATGAAGTGTTGTCAGCTGAAGTCTGATGATGCAGACGACCGTAAGGACGAAGTACCCAAGAGTACCGCTAGGCCGCGCCTCTTTAGCTCAGTGGTAGAGCACTGGTCTAATAATCCAGGGGTCGTAAGTTCCATCCTCACAGGAGAAAGATGAATTTTGGAAATCAGTTGCGCGTCGTGGCTGTATAGCAAACAGTATCTGTGATGACGAACAATTAGCAACAGGCGTTTTTTTAAGAATTACTCTCAGATGTGATTAAAGCGAATGGCGCAGATAAAGCATTTGCCAAAGCGGTACAGCAGAAGGTGGGACGAGGCAGTCTGAATTACATTTTACAGATGTATTTCTCACATATCTCAGAGCCTCTCGCGGTCGTCGTCGTCGTCGTCGTCGTCGCCGCCGCCGCTTCTGCAGAAGTAGCAAATGGCCATCGTAGCAAATGCGGCGAGGGACGCCCTGCCTTCGATTCCGAATGCACAAAGTGTGTGGTCTTGTTTCTCAGTCTATATTTGATCGGTCTCGTAAGAGGTTGAACGTAACGAATGGGTGGGAAAGAGCAAGGGGCAGCGGCTGTGTAGAACGAAAACACAAATCGTCAGGGGTGTGAGCGTTTCGAGATGAGTCGCATACATGTAAATGTTGCTCGTCAGTGACCATGTGGCCTAATGGATAAGACGTCGGACTTCGGATCTGAAGATTACAGGTTCGAATGCTGTCACGCTTGTGTTTTTCCAGTTCTGAAAAAGAAACATACCGTTTTAATGTAGCAATTGAGCAGTACGAAACCGTCTGAATGTTGCTGTTGACCATTTTTTGCTTGGAGATGCTCTTGAGCTTGAAACACACACAACAAGACCGGTGTTAACTAGCGAAATGGTCGGCAGAGTGCCGACACCGCGAGTTTTGACTGGCACTTGCACATATAAAACAAGGTCGTAAAGTAACTCGTTCGGCTTTTGAGTCACATAAAGTATGTGTGTTAATTTTGACGCCACTAGCTCTGCATGTTGTCATGCAATTTCTTTACCTCTCAGAAATGATTATGACATAAAAGTGAAGTACGTGACGAGTGTGACGTTAGGAACACATTAGGCTGCATGGAGAGAAACTGTATGGGACCAACCAACCGAAACGAGTACTGTGTGACGTGCTACCCGGCAGGTATTCAGCGCGGTAGCCGGCTAGCTCAGTCGGTAGAGCGTCAGGCTCTTAATCCCAGGGTGGTTGGTTCGAGCCACACGCTGGGCGGAACGGAATTTTGTTCCGCTGCAGATGTAAATTACCGTTTTTCTGATTAACGATATTTAATGGAAATAGCAACTGTTAACTTTGCCTACGTCTCTGTCAGTCTCAAGGAATCTGTATTTGAAGGTGAAGGTGATTTTGTAGACATGTGTGAAAGACATGTTCTGAAATGCAAGTGTTGTTGTTTCGAGAGCACATCGGTTACGTGTCAGATGTGTAGCCAAGCAGTAATGGGTCGCCATAGCTGCAAATATTAGCCGGTAATATGAAGTGTTGTCAGCTGAAGTCTGATGATGCAGACGACCGTAAGGACGAAGTACCCAAGAGTACCGCTAGGCCGCGCCTCTTTAGCTCAGTGGTAGAGCACTGGTCTAAAAATCCAGGGGTCGTAAGTTCCATCCTCACAGGAGAAAGATGAATTTTGGAAATCAGTTGCGCGTCGTGGCTGTATAGCAAACAGTATCTGTGATGACGAACAATTAGCAACAGGCGTTTTTTTAAGAATTACTCTCAGATGTGATTAAGGCGAATGGCGCAGATAAAGCATTTGCCAAAGCGGTACAGCAGAAGGTGGGACGAGGCAGTCTGAATTACATTTTACAGATTTATTTCTCACATATCTCAGAGCCTCTCGCGGTCGTCGTCGTCGTCGCCGCCGCCACTTCTGCAGAAGTAGCAAATGGCCATCGTAGCAAATGCGGCGAGGGACGCCCTGCCTTCGATTCCGAATGCACAAAGTGTGTGGTCTTGTTTCTCAGTCTATATTTGATCGGTCTCGTAAGAGGTTGAATGTAACGAATGGGTGGGAAAGAGCAAGGGGCAGCGGCTGTGTAGAACGAAAACACAAATCGTCAGAGGTGTGAGCGTTTCGAGATGAGTCGCATACATGTAAATGTTGCTCGTCAGTGACCATGTGGCCTAATGGATAAGACGTCGGACTTCGGATCTGAAGATTACAGGTTCGAATGCTGTCACGCTTGTGTCTTTCCAATTCTGAAAAAGAAATATACCGTTTTAATGTAGCAATTGAGCAGTACGAAACCGTCTGAATGTTGCTGTTGACCATTTTTTGCTTGGAGATGCTCTTGAGCTTGAAACACACACAACAAGACAGGTGTTAACTAGCGAAATGGTCGGCACAGTGCCGACACCGCGAGTTTTGACTGGCACTTGCACATATAAAACAAGGTCGTAAAGTAACTCGTTCGGCTTTTGAGTCACATAAAGTATGTGTGTTAATTTTGACGCCACTAGCTCTGCATGTTGTCATGCAATTTCTTTACCTCTCAGAAATGATTATGACATAAAAGTGAAGTACGTGACGAGTGTGACGTTAGGAACACATTAGGCTGCATGGAGAGAAACTGTATGGGACCACCCAACCGAAACGAGTACTGTGTGACGTGCTACCCGGCAGATATTCACCGCGGTAGCCGGCTACCTCAGTCGGTAGAGCGTCAGGCTCTTAATCCCTTGGTCGTTGGTTCGAGCCACACGCTGGGCGGAACGGAATTATGTTCCGCTGCAGATGTAAATTACCGTTTTCTGATTAACGATATTTAATGGAAATAGCAACTGTTAACTTTGCCTACGTCTCTGTCAGTCTCAAGGAATCTGTATTTGAAGGTGAAGGTGATTTTGTAGACATGTGTGAAAGACATGTTCTGAAATGCAAGTGTTGTTGTTTCGAGAGCACATCGGTTACGTGTCAGATGTGTAGCCAAGCAGTAATGGGTCGCCATAGCTGCAAATATTAGCCGGTAATATGAAGTGTTGTCAGCTGAAGTCTGATGATGCAGACGACCGTAAGGACGAAGTACCCAAGAGTACCGCTAGGCCGCGCCTCTTTAGCTCAGTGGTAGAGCACTGGTCTAATAATCCAGGGGTCGTAAGTTCCATCCTCACAGGAGAAAGATGAATTTTGGAAATCAGTTGCGCGTCGTGGCTGTATAGCAAACAGTATCTGTGATGACGAACAATTAGCAACAGGCGTTTTTTTTAAGAATTACTCTCAGATGTGATTAAGGCGAATGGCGCAGATAAAGCATTTGCCAAAGCGGTACAGCAGAAGGTGGGACGAGGCAGTCTGAATTACATTTTACAGATGTATTTCTCACATATCTCAGAGCCTCTCGCGGTCGTCGTCGTCGTCGTCGTCGTCGCCGCCGCCGCTTCTGCAGAAGTAGCAAATGGCCATCGTAGCAAATGCGGCGAGGGACGCCCTGCCTTCGATTCCGAATGCACAAAGTGTGTGGTCTTGTTTCTCAGTCTATGTTTGATCGGTCTCGTAAGAGGTTGAACGTAACGAATGGGTGGGAAAGAGCAAGGGGCAGCGGCTGTGTAGAACGAAAACACAAATCGTCAGGGGTGTGAGCGTTTCGAGATGAGTCGCATACATGTAAATGTTGCTCGTCAGTGACCATGTGGCCTAATGGATAAGACGTCGGACTTCGGATCTGAAGATTACAGGTTCGAATGCTGTCACCCTTGTGTTTTTCCAGTTCTGAAAAAGAAACATACCGTTTTAATGTAGCAATTGAGCAGTACGAAACCGTCTGAATGTTGCTGTTGACCATTTTTTGCTTGGAGATGCTCTTGAGCTTGAAACACACACAACAAGACCGGTGTTAACTAGCGAAATGGTCGCCAGAGTGCCGACACCGCGAGTTTTGACTGGCACTTGCACATATAAAACAAGGTCGTAAAGTAACTCGTTCGGCTTTTGAGTCACATAAAGTATGTGTGTTAATTTTGACGCCACTAGCTCTGCATGTTGTCATGCAATTTCTTTACCTCTCAGAAATGATTATGACATAAAAGTGAAGTACGTGACGAGTGTGACGTTAGGAACACATTAAGCTGCATGGAGAGAAACTGTATGGGACCAACCAACCGAAACGAGTACTGTGTGACGTGCTACCCGGCAGGTATTCAGCGCGGTAGCCGGCTAGCTCAGTCGGTAGAGCGTCAGGCTCTTAATCCCAGGGTGGTTGGTTCGAGCCACACGCTGGGCGGAACGGAATTTTGTTCCGCTGCAGATGTAAATTACCGTTTTCTGATTAACGATATTTAATGGAAATAGCAACTGTTAACTTTGCCTACGTCTCTGTCAGTCTCAAGGAATCTGTATTTGAAGGTGAAGGTGATTTTGTAGACATGTGTGAAAGACATGTTCTGAAATGCAAGTGTTGTTGTTTCGAGAGCACATCGGTTACGTGTCAGATGTGTAGCCAAGCAGTAATGGGTCGCCATAGCTGCAAATATTAGCCTGTAATATGAAGTGTTGTCAGCTGAAGTCTGATGATGCAGACGACCGTAAGTACGAAGTACCCAAGAGTACCGCTAGGCCGCGCCTCTTTAGCTCAGTGGTAGAGCACTGGTCTAAAAATCCAGGGGTCGTAAGTTCCATCCTCACAGGAGAAAGATGAATTTTGGAAATCAGTTGCGCGTCGTGGCTGTATAGCAAACAGTATCTGTGATGACGAACAATTAGCAACAGGCGTTTTTTTAAGAATTACTCTCAGATGTGATTAAGGCGAATGGCGCAGATAAAGCATTTGCCAAAGCGGTACAGCAGAAGGTGGGACGAGGCAGTCTGAATTACATTTTACAGATGTATTTCTCACATATCTCAGAGCCTCTCGCGGTCGTCGTCGTCGTCGTCGTCGTCGTCGTCGCCGCCGCCGCTTCTGCAGAAGTAGCAAATGGCCATCGTAGCAAATGCGGCGAGGGACGCCCTGCCTTCGATTCCGAATGCACAAAGTGTGTGGTCTTGTTTCTCAGTCTATATTTGATCGGTCTCGTAAGAGGTTGAATGTAACGAATGGTTGGGAAAGAGCAAGGGGCAGCGGCTGTGTAGAACGAAAACACAAATCGTCAGGGGTGTGAGCGTTTCGAGATGAGTCGCATACATGTAAATGTTGCTCGTCAGTGACCATGTGGCCTAATGGATAAGACGTCGGACTTCGGATCTGAAGATTACAGGTTCGAATGCTGTCACGCTTGTGTCTTTCCAGTTCTGAAAAAGAAATATACCGTTTTAATGTAGCAATTGAGCAGTACGAAACCGTCTGAATGTTGCTGTTGACCATTTTTTGCTTGGAGATGCTCTTGAGCTTGAAACACACACAACAAGACAGGTGTTAACTAGCGAAATGGTCGGCACAGTGCCGACACCGCGAGTTTTGACTGGCACTTGCACATATAAAACAAGGTCGTAAAGTAACTCGTTCGGCTTTTGAGTCACATAAAGTATGTGTGTTAATTTTGACGCCACTAGCTCTGCATGTTGTCATGCAATTTCTTTACCTCTCAGAAATGATTATGACATAAAAGTGAAGTACGTGACGAGTGTGACGTTAGGAACACATTAGGCTGCATGGAGAGAAACTGTATGGGACCACCCAACCGAAACGAGTACTGTGTGACGTGCTACCCGGCAGATATTCACCGCGGTAGCCGGCTACCTCAGTCGGTAGAGCGTCAGGCTCTTAATCCCTTGGTCGTTGGTTCGAGCCACACGCTGGGCGGAACGGAATTATGTTCCGCTGCAGATGTAAATTACCGTTTTCTGATTAACGATATTTAATGGAAATAGCAACTGTTAACTTTGCCTACGTCTCTGTCAGTCTCAAGGAATCTGTATTTGAAGGTGAAGGTGATTTTGTAGACATGTGTGAAAGACATGTTCTGAAATGCAAGTGTTGTTGTTTCGAGAGCACATCGGTTACGTGTCAGATGTGTAGCCAAGCAGTAATGGGTCGCCATAGCTGCAAATATTAGCCGGTAATATGAAGTGTTGTCAGCTGAAGTCTGATGATGCAGACGACCGTAAGGACGAAGTACCCAAGAGTACCGCTAGGCCGCGCCTCTTTAGCTCAGTGGTAGAGCACTGGTCTAATAATCCAGGGGTCGTAAGTTCCATCCTCACAGGAGAAAGATGAATTTTGGAAATCAGTTGCGCGTCGTGGCTGTATAGCAAACAGTATCTGTGATGACGAACAATTAGCAACAGGCGTTTTTTTAAGAATTACTCTCAGATGTGATTAAGGCGAATGGCGCAGATAAAGCATTTGCCAAAGCGGTACAGCAGAAGGTGGGACGAGGCAGTCTGAATTACATTTTACAGATGTATTTCTCACATATCTCAGAGCCTCTCGCGGTCGTCGTCGTCGTCGTCGTCGCCGCCGCCGCTTCTGCAGAAGTAGCAAATGGCCATCGTAGCAAATGCGGCGAGGGACGCCCTGCCTTCGATTCCGAATGCACAAAGTGTGTGGTCTTGTTTCTCAGTCTATATTTGATCGGTCTCGTAAGAGGTTGAACGTAACGAATGGGTGGGAAAGAGCAAGGGGCAGCGGCTGTGTAGAACGAAAACACAAATCGTCAGGGGTGTGAGCGTTTCGAGATGAGTCGCATACATGTAAATGTTGCTCGTCAGTGACCATGTGGCCTAATGGATAAGACGTCGGACTTCGGATCTGAAGATTACAGGTTCGAATGCTGTCACGCTTGTGTTTTTCCAGTTCTGAAAAAGAAACATACCGTTTTAATGTAGCAATTGAGCAGTACGAAACCGTCTGAATGTTGCTGTTGACCATTTTTTGCTTGGAGATGCTCTTGAGCTTGAAACACACACAACAAGACCGGTGTTAACTAGCGAAATGGTCGGCAGAGTGCCGACACCGCGAGTTTTGACTGGCACTTGCACATATAAAACAAGGTCGTAAAGTAACTCGTTCGGCTTTTGAGTCACATAAAGTATGTGTGTTAATTTTGACGCCACTAGCTCTGCATGTTGTCATGCAATTTCTTTACCTCTCAGAAATGATTATGACATAAAAGTGAAGTACGTGACGAGTGTGACGTTAGGAACACATTAGGCTGCATGGAGAGAAACTGTATGGGACCAACCAACCGAAACGAGTACTGTGTGACGTGCTACCCGGCAGGTATTCAGCGCGGTAGCCGGCTAGCTCAGTCGGTAGAGCGTCAGGCTCTTAATCCCAGGGTGGTTGGTTCGAGCCACACGCTGGGCGGAACGGAATTTTGTTCCGCTGCAGATGTAAATTACCGTTTTTCTGATTAACGATATTTAATGGAAATAGCAACTGTTAACTTTGCCTACGTCTCTGTCAGTCTCAAGGAATCTGTATTTGAAGGTGAAGGTGATTTTGTAGACATGTGTGAAAGACATGTTCTGAAATGCAAGTGTTGTTGTTTCGAGAGCACATCGGTTACGTGTCAGATGTGTAGCCAAGCAGTAATGGGTCGCCATAGCTGCAAATATTAGCCTGTAATATGAAGTGTTGTCAGCTGAAGTCTGATGATGCAGACGACCGTAAGTACGAAGTACCCAAGAGTACCGCTAGGCCGCGCCTCTTTAGCTCAGTGGTAGAGCACTGGTCTAAAAATCCAGGGGTCGTAAGTTCCATCCTCACAGGAGAAAGATGAATTTTGGAAATCAGTTGCGCGTCGTGGCTGTATAGCAAACAGTATCTGTGATGACGAACAATTAGCAACAGGCGTTTTTTTAAGAATTACTCTCAGATGTGATTAAGGCGAATGGCGCAGATAAAGCATTTGCCAAAGCGGTACAGCAGAAGGTGGGACGAGGCAGTCTGAATTACATTTTACAGATGTATTTCTCACATATCTCAGAGCCTCTCGCGGTCGTCGTCGTCGTCGTCGTCGTCGTCGCCGCCGCCGCTTCTGCAGAAGTAGCAAATGGCCATCGTAGCAAATGCGGCGAGGGACGCCCTGCCTTCGATTCCGAATGCACAAAGTGTGTGGTCTTGTTTCTCAGTCTATATTTGATCGGTCTCGTAAGAGGTTGAATGTAACGAATGGGTGGGAAAGAGCAAGGGGCAGCGGCTGTGTAGAACGAAAACACAAATCGTCAGAGGTGTGAGCGTTTCGAGATGAGTCGCATACATGTCAATGTTGCTCGTCAGTGACCATGTGGCCTAATGGATAAGACGTCGGACTTCGGATCTGAAGATTACAGGTTCGAATGCTGTCACGCTTGTGTCTTTCCAGTTCTGAAAAAGAAATATACCGTTTTAATGTAGCAATTGAGCAGTACGAAACCGTCTGAATGTTGCTGTTGACCATTTTTTGCTTGGAGATGTTCTTGAGCTTGAAACACACACAACAAGACAGGTGTTAACTAGCGAAATGGTCGGCAGAGTGCCGACACCGCGAGTTTTGACTGGCACTTGCACATATAAAACAAGGTCGTAAAGTAACTCGTTCGGCTTTTGAGTCACATAAAGTATGTGTGTTAATTTTGACGCCACTAGCTCTGCATGTTGTCATGCAATTTCTTTACCTCTCAGAAATGATTATGACATAAAAGTGAAGTACGTGACGAGTGTGACGTTAGGAACACATTAGGCTGCATGGAGAGAAACTGTATGGGACCACCCAACCGAAACGAGTACTGTGTGACGTGCTACCCGGCAGATATTCACCGCGGTAGCCGGCTACCTCAGTCGGTAGAGCGTCAGGCTCTTAATCCCTTGGTCGTTGGTTCGAGCCACACGCTGGGCGGAACGGAATTATGTTCCGCTGCAGATGTAAATTACCGTTTTCTGATTAACGATATTTAATGGAAATAGCAACTGTTAACTTTGCCTACGTCTCTGTCAGTCTCAAGGAATCTGTATTTGAAGGTGAAGGTGATTTTGTAGACATGTGTGAAAGACATGTTCTGAAATGCAAGTGTTGTTGTTTCGAGAGCACATCGGTTACGTGTCAGATGTGTAGCCAAGCAGTAATGGGTCGCCATAGCTGCAAATATTAGCCGGTAATATGAAGTGTTGTCAGCTGAAGTCTGATGATGCAGACGACCGTAAGGACGAAGTACCCAAGAGTACCGCTAGGCCGCGCCTCTTTAGCTCAGTGGTAGAGCACTGGTCTAATAATCCAGGGGTCGTAAGTTCCATCCTCACAGGAGAAAGATGAATTTTGGAAATCAGTTGCGCGTCGTGGCTGTATAGCAAACAGTATCTGTGATGACGAACAATTAGCAACAGGCGTTTTTTTAAGAATTACTCTCAGATGTGATTAAGGCGAATGGCGCAGATAAAGCATTTGCCAAAGCGGTACAGCAGAAGGTGGGACGAGGCAGTCTGAATTACATTTTACAGATGTATTTCTCACATATCTCAGAGCCTCTCGCGGTCGTCGTCGTCGTCGTCGTCGTCGTCGCCGCCGCCGCCGCCGCTTCTGCAGAAGTAGCAAATGGCCATCGTAGCAAATGCGGCGAGGGACGCCCTGCCTTCGATTCCGAATGCACAAAGTGTGTGGTCTTGTTTCTCAGTCTATATTTGATCGGTCTCGTAAGAGGATGAATGTAACGAATGGGTGGGAAAGAGCAAGGGGCAGCGGCTGTGTAGAACGAAAACACAAATCGTCAGGGGTGTGAGCGTTTCGAGATGAGTCGCATACATGTAAATGTTGCTCGTCAGTGACCATGTGGCCTAATGGATAAGACGTCGGACTTCGGATCTGAAGATTACAGGTTCGAATGCTGTCACGCTTGTGTTTTTCCAGTTCTGAAAAAGAAACATACCGTTTTAATGTAGCAATTGAGCAGTACGAAACCGTCTGAATGTTGCTGTTGACCATTTTTTGCTTGGAGATGCTCTTGAGCTTGAAACACACACAACAAGACCGGTGTTAACTAGCGAAATGGTCGGCAGTGTGCCGACACCGCGAGTTTTGACTGGCACTTGCACATATAAAACAAGGTCGTAAAGTAACTCGTTCGGCTTTTCAGTCACATAAAGTATGTGTGTTACTTTTGACGCCACTAGCTCTGCATGTTGTCATGCAATTTCTTTACCTCTCAGAAATGATTATGACATAAAAGTGAAGTACGTGACGAGTGTGACGTTAGGAACACATTAGGCTGCATGGAGAGAAACTGTATGGGACCACCCAACCGAAACGAGTACTGTGTGACGTGCTACCCGGCAGGTATTCACCGCGGTAGCCGGCTAGCTCAGTCGGTAGAGCGTCAGGCTCTTAATCCCAGGGTGGTTGGTTCGAGCCACACTCTGGGCGGAACGGAATTTTGTTCCGCTGCAGATGTAAATTACCGTTTTTCTGATTAACGATATTTAATGGAAATAGCAACTGTTAACTTTGCCTACGTCTCTGTCAGTCTCAAGGAATCTGTATTTGAAGGTGAAGGTGATTTTGTAGACATGTGTGAAAGACATGTTCTGAAATGCAAGTGTTGTTGTTTCGAGAGCACATCGGTTACGTGTCAGATGTGTAGCCAAGCAGTAATGGGTCGCCATAGCTGCAAATATTAGCCGGTAATATGAAGTGTTGTCAGCTGAAGTCTGATGATGCAGACGACCGTAAGGACGAAGTACCCAAGAGTACCGCTAGGCCGCGCCTCTTTAGCTCAGTGGTAGAGCACTGGTCTAATAATCCAGGGGTCGTAAGTTCCATCCTCACAGGAGAAAGATGAATTTTGGAAATCAGTTGCGCGTCGTGGCTGTATAGCAAACAGTATCTGTGATGACGAACAATTAGCAACAGGCGTTTTTTTAAGAATTACTCTCAGATGTGATTAAGGCGAATGGCGCAGATAAAGCATTTGCCAAAGCGGTACAGCAGAAGGTGGGACGAGGCAGTCTGAATTACATTTTACAGATGTATTTCTCACATATCTCAGAGCCTCTCGCGGTCGTCGTCGTCGTCGTCGTCGCCGCCGCCGCTTCTGCAGAAGTAGCAAATGGCCATCGTAGCAAATGCGGCGAGGGACGCCCTGCCTTCGATTCCGAATGCACAAAGTGTGTGGTCTTGTTTCTCAGTCTATATTTGATCGGTCTCGTAAGAGGTTGAACGTAACGAATGGGTGGAAAAAGAGCAAGGGGCAGCGGCTGTGTAGAACGAAAACACAAATCGTCAGGGGTGTGAGCGTTTCGAGATGAGTCGCATACATGTAAATGTTGCTCGTCACTGACCATGTGGCCTAATGGATAAGACGTCGGACTTCGGATCTGAAGATTACAGGTTCGAATGCTGTCACGCTTGTGTTTTTCCAGTTCTGAAAAAGAAACATACCGTTTTAATGTAGCAATTGAGCAGTACGAAACCGTCTGAATGTTGCTGTTGACCATTTTTTGCTTGGAGATGCTCTTGAGCTTGAAACACACACAACAAGACCGGTGTTAACTAGCGAAATGGTCGGCAGAGTGCCGACACCGCGAGTTTTGACTGGCACTTGCACATATAAAACAAGGTCGTAAAGTAACTCGTTCGGCTTTTGAGTCACATAAAGTATGTGTGTTAATTTTGACGCCACTAGCTCTGCATGTTGTCATGCAATTTCTTTACCTCTCAGAAATGATTATGACATAAAAGTGAAGTACGTGACGAGTGTGACGTTAGGAACACATTAGGCTGCATGGAGAGAAACTGTATGGGACCAACCAACCGAAACGAGTACTGTGTGACGTGCTACCCGGCAGGTATTCAGCGCGGTAGCCGGCTAGCTCAGTCGGTAGAGCGTCAGGCTCTTAATCCCAGGGTGGTTGGTTCGAGCCACACGCTGGGCGGAACGGAATTTTGTTCCGCTGCAGATGTAAATTACCGTTTTTCTGATTAACGATATTTAATGGAAATAGCAACTGTTAACTTTGCCTACGTCTCTGTCAGTCTCAAGGAATCTGTATTTGAAGGTGAAGGTGATTTTGTAGACATGTGTGAAAGACATGTTCTGAAATGCAAGTGTTGTTGTTTCGAGAGCACATCGGTTACGTGTCAGATGTGTAGCCAAGCAGTAATGGGTCGCCATAGCTGCAAATATTAGCCTGTAATATGAAGTGTTGTCAGCTGAAGTCTGATGATGCAGACGACCGTAAGTACGAAGTACCCAAGAGTACCGCTAGGCCGCGCCTCTTTAGCTCAGTGGTAGAGCACTGGTCTAAAAATCCAGGGGTCGTAAGTTCCATCCTCACAGGAGAAAGATGAATTTTGGAAATCAGTTGCGCGTCGTGGCTGTATAGCAAACAGTATCTGTGATGACGAACAATTAGCAACAGGCGTTTTTTTAAGAATTACTCTCAGATGTGATTAAGGCGAATGGCGCAGATAAAGCATTTGCCAAAGCGGTACAGCAGAAGGTGGGACGAGGCAGTCTGAATTACATTTTACAGATGTATTTCTCACATATCTCAGAGCCTCTCGCGGTCGTCGTCGTCGTCGTCGTCGTCGTCGTCGTCGTCGTCGCCGCCGCCGCTTCTGCAGAAGTAGCAAATGGCCATCGTAGCAAATGCGGCGAGGGACGCCCTGCCTTCGATTCCGAATGCACAAAGTGTGTGGTCTTGTTTCTCAGTCTATATTTGATCGGTCTCGTAAGAGGTTGAATGTAACGAATGGGTGGGAAAGAGCAAGGGGCAGCGGCTGTGTAGAACGAAAACACAAATCGTCAGGGGTGTGAGCGTTTCGAGATGAGTCGCATACATGTAAATGTTGCTCGTCAGTGACCATGTGGCCTAATGGATAAGACGTCGGACTTCGGATCTGAAGATTACAGGTTCGAATGCTGTCACGCTTGTGTTTTTCCAGTTCTGAAAAAGAAACATACCGTTTTAATGTAGCAATTGAGCAGTACGAAACCGTCTGAATGTTGCTGTTGACCATTTTTTGCTTGGAGATGCTCTTGAGCTTGAAACACACACAACAAGACCGGTGTTAACTAGCGAAATGGTCGGCAGAGTGCCGACACCGCGAGTTTTGACTGGCACTTGCACATATAAAACAAGGTCGTAAAGTAACTCGTTCGGCTTTTGAGTCACATAAAGTATGAGTGTTAATTTTGACGCCACTAGCTCTGCATGTTGACATGCAATTTCTTTAACTCTCAGAAATGATTATGCCATAAAAGTGAAGTACGTGACGAGTGTGACGTTAGGAACACATTAGGCTGCATGGAGAGAAACTGTATGGGACCACCCAACCGAAACGAGTACTGTGTGACGTGCTACCCGGCAGATATTCACCGCGGTAGCCGGCTACCTCAGTCGGTAGAGCGTCAGGCTCTTAATCCCTTGGTCGTTGGTTCGAGCCACACGCTGGGCGGAACGGAATTATGTTCCGCTGCAGATGTAAATTACCGTTTTCTGATTAACGATATTTAATGGAAATAGCAACTGTTAACTTTGCCTACGTCTCTGTCAGTCTCAAGGAATCTGTATTTGAAGGTGAAGGTGATTTTGTAGACATGTGTGAAAGACATGTTCTGAAATGCAAGTGTTGTTGTTTCGAGAGCACATCGGTTACGTGTCAGATGTGTAGCCAAGCAGTAATGGGTCGCCATAGCTGCAAATATTAGCCGGTAATATGAAGTGTTGTCAGCTGAAGTCTGATGATGCAGACGACCGTAAGGACGAAGTACCCAAGAGTACCGCTAGGCCGCGCCTCTTTAGCTCAGTGGTAGAGCACTGGTCTAATAATCCAGGGGTCGTAAGTTCCATCCTCACAGGAGAAAGATGAATTTTGGAAATCAGTTGCGCGTCGTGGCTGTATAGCAAACAGTATCTGTGATGACGAACAATTAGCAACAGGCGTTTTTTTAAGAATTACTCTCAGATGTGATTAAGGCGAATGGCGCAGATAAAGCATTTGCCAAAGCGGTACAGCAGAAGGTGGGACGAGGCAGTCTGAATTACATTTTACAGATGTATTTCTCACATATCTCAGAGCCTGTCGTCGTCGTCGTCGTCGTCGTCGTCGTCGTCGTCGTCGTCGCCGCCGCCGCCGCTTCTGCAGAAGTAGCAAATGGCCATCGTAGCAAATGCGGCGAGGGACGCCCTGCCTTCGATTCCGAATGCACAAAGTGTGTGGTCTTGTTTCTCAGTCTATATTTGATCGGTCTCGTAAGAGGTTGAATGTAACGAATGGTTGGGAAAGAGCAAGGGGCAGCGGCTGTGTAGAACGAAAACACAAATCGTCAGGGGTGTGAGCGTTTCGAGATGAGTCGCATACATGTAAATGTTGCTCGTCAGTGACCATGTGGCCTAATGGATAAGACGTCGGACTTCGGATCTGAAGATTACAGGTTCGAATGCTGTCACGCTTGTGTTTTTCCAGTTCTGAAAAAGAAACATACCGTTTTAATGTAGCAATTGAGCAGTACGAAACCGTTTGAATGTCGCTGTTGACCATTTTTTGCTTGGAGATGCTCTTGAGCTTGAAACACACACAACAAGACCGGTGTTAACTAGCGAAATGGTCGGCAGAGTGCCGACACCGCGAGTTTTGACTGTCACTTGCACATATAAAACAAGGTCGTAAAGTAACTCGTTCGGCTTTTGAGTCACATAAAGTATGTGTGTTAATTTTGACGCCACTAGCTCTGCATGTTGTCATGCAATTTCTTTACCTCTCAGAAATGATTATGACATAAAAGTGAAGTACGTGACGAGTGTGACGTTAGGAACACATTCGGCTGCATGGAGAGAAACTGTATGGGACCACCCAACCGAAACGAGTACTGTGTGACGTGCTACCCGGCAGATATTAACCGCGGTAGCCGGCTACCTCAGTCGGTAGAGCGTCAGGCTCTTAATCCCAGGGTGGTTGGTTCGAGCCACACGCTGGGCGGAACGGAATTTTGTTCCGCTGCAGATGTAAATTACCGTTTTCTGATTAACGATATTTAATGGAAATAGCAACTGTTAACTTTGCCTACGTCTCTGTCAGTCTCAAGGAATCTGTATTTGAAGGTGAAGGTGATTTTGTAGACATGTGTGAAAGACATGTTCTGAAATGCAAGTGTTGTTGTTTCGAGAGCACATCGGTTACGTGTCAGATGTGTAGCCAAGCAGTAATGGGTCGCCATAGCTGCAAATATTAGCCGGTAATATGAAGTGTTGTCAGCTGAAGTCTGATGATGCAGACGACCGTAAGGACGAAGTACCCAAGAGTACCGCTAGGCCGCGCCTCTTTAGCTCAGTGGTAGAGCACTGGTCTAATAATCCAGGGGTCGTAAGTTCCATCCTCACAGGAGAAAGATGAATTTTGGAAATCAGTTGCGCGTCGTGGCTGTATAGCAAACAGTATCTGTGATGACGAACAATTAGCAACAGGCGTTTTTTTAAGAATTACTCTCAGATGTGATTAAGGCGAATGGCGCAGATAAAGCATTTGCCAAAGCGGTACAGCAGAAGGTGGGACGAGGCAGTCTGAATTACATTTTACAGATGTATTTCTCACATATCTCAGAGCCTCTCGCGGTCGTCGTCGTCGTCGTCGTCGTCGTCGTCGTCGTCGTCGTCGTCGTCGTCGTCGTCGCCGCCGCCGCTTCTGCAGAAGTAGCAAATGGCCATCGTAGCAAATGCGGCGAGGGACGCCCTGCCTTCGATTCCGAATGCACAAAGTGTGTGGTCTTGTTTCTCAGTCTATATTTGATCGGTCTCGTAAGAGGTTGAATGTAACGAATGTTTGGGAAAGAGCAAGGGGCAGCGGCTGTGTAGAACGAAAACACAAATCGTCAGGGGTGTGAGCGTTTCGAGATGAGTCGCATACATGTAAATGTTGCTCGTCAGTGACCATGTGGCCTAATGGATAAGACGTCGGACTTCGGATCTGAAGATTACAGGTTCGAATGCTGTCACGCTTGTGTTTTTCCAGTTCTGAAAAAGAAACATACCGTTTTAATGTAGCAATTGAGCAGTACGAAACCGTCTGAATGTCGCTGTTGACCATTTTTTGCTTGGAGATGCTCTTGAGCTTGAAACACACACAACAAGACCGGTGTTAACTAGCGAAATGGTCGGCAGAGTGCCGACACCGCGAGTTTTGACTGTCACTTGCACATATAAAACAAGGTCGTAAAGTAACTCGTTCGGCTTTTGAGTCACATAAAGTATGTGTGTTAATTTTGACGCCACTAGCTCTGCATGTTGTCATGCAATTTCTTTACCTCTCAGAAATGATTATGACATAAAAGTGAAGTACGTGACGAGTGTGACGTTAGGAACACATTCGGCTGCATGGAGAGAAACTGTATGGGACCACCCAACCGAAACGAGTACTGTGTGACGTGCTACCCGGCAGATATTAACCGCGGTAGCCGGCTACCTCAGTCGGTAGAGCGTCAGGCTCTTAATCCCAGGGTGGTTGGTTCGAGCCACACGCTGGGCGGAACGGAATTTTGTTCCGCTGCAGATGTAAATTACCGTTTTCTGATTAACGATATTTAATGGAAATAGCAACTGTTAACTTTGCCTACGTCTCTGTCAGTCTCAAGGAATCTGTATTTGAAGGTGAAGGTGATTTTGTAGACATGTGTGAAAGACATGTTCTGAAATGCAAGTGTTGTTGTTTCGAGAGCACATCGGTTACGTGTCAGATGTGTAGCCAAGCAGTAATGGGTCGCCATAGCTGCAAATATTAGCCGGTAATATGAAGTGTTGTCAGCTGAAGTCTGATGATGCAGACGACCGTAAGGACGAAGTACCCAAGAGTACCGCTAGGCCGCGCCTCTTTAGCTCAGTGGTAGAGCACTGGTCTAATAATCCAGGGGTCGTAAGTTCCATCCTCACAGGAGAAAGATGAATTTTGGAAATCAGTTGCGCGTCGTGGCTGTATAGCAAACAGTATCTGTGATGACGAACAATTAGCAACAGGCGTTTTTTTAAGAATTACTCTCAGATGTGATTAAGGCGAATGGCGCAGATAAAGCATTTGCCAAAGCGGTACAGCAGAAGGTGGGACGAGGCAGTCTGAATTACATTTTACAGATGTATTTCTCACATATCTCAGAGCCTCTCGCGGTCGTCGTCGTCGTCGTCGTCGTCGTCGCCGCCGTCGCTTCTGCAGAAGTAGCAAATGGCCATCGTAGCAAATGCGGCGAGGGACGCCCTGCCTTCGATTCCGAATGCACAAAGTGTGTGGTCTTGTTTCTCAGTCTATATTTGATCGGTCTCGTAAGAGGTTGAATGTAACGAATGGTTGGGAAAGAGCAAGGGGCAGCGGCTGTGTAGAACGAAAACACAAATCGTCAGGGGTGTGAGCGTTTCGAGATGAGTCGCATACATGTAAATGTTGCTCGTCAGTGACCATGTGGCCTAATGGATAAGACGTCGGACTTCGGATCTGAAGATTACAGGTTCGAATGCTGTCACGCTTGTGTTTTTCCAGTTCTGAAAAAGAAACATACCGTTTTAATGTAGCAATTGAGCAGTACGAAACCGTCTGAATGTCGCTGTTGACCAGTTTTTGCTTGGAGATGCTCTTGAGCTTGAAACACACACAACAAGACCGGTGTTAACTAGCGAAATGGTCGGCAGAGTGCCGACACCGCGAGTTTTGACTGGCACTTGCACATATAAAACAAGGTCGTAAAGTAACTCGTTCGGATTTTGAGTCACATAAAGTATGTGTGTTAATTTTGACGCCACTAGCTCTGCATGTTGTCATGCAATTTCTTTACCTCTCAGAAATGATTATGACATAAAAGTGAAGTACGTGACGAGTGTGACGTTAGGAACACATTCGGCTGCATGGAGAGAAACTGTATGGGACCACCCAACCGAAACGAGTACTGTGTGACGTGCTACCCGGCAGATATTCACCGCGGTAGCCGGCTACCTCAGTCGGTAGAGCGTCAGGCTCTTAATCCCAGGGTGGTTGGTTCGAGCCACACGCTGGGCGGAACGGAATTTTGTTCCGCTGCAGATGTAAATTACCGTTTTCTGATTAACGATATTTAATGGAAATAGCAACTGTTAACTTTGCCTACGTCTCTGTCAGTCTCAAGGAATCTGTATTTGAAGGTGAAGGTGATTTTGTAGACATGTGTGAAAGACATGTTCTGAAATGCAAGTGTTGTTGTTTCGAGAGCACATCGGTTACGTGTCAGATGTGTAGCCAAGCAGTAATGGGTCGCCATAGCTGCAAATATTAGCCGGTAATATGAAGTGTTGTCAGCTGAAGTCTGATGATGCAGACGACCGTAAGGACGAAGTACCCAAGAGTACCGCTAGGCCGCGCCTCTTTAGCTCAGTGGTAGAGCACTGGTCTAATAATCCAGGGGTCGTAAGTTCCATCCTCACAGGAGAAAGATGAATTTTGGAAATCAGTTGCGCGTCGTGGCTGTATAGCAAACAGTATCTGTGATGACGAACAATTAGCAACAGGCGTTTTTTTAAGAATTACTCTCAGATGTGATTAAGGCGAATGGCGCAGATAAAGCATTTGCCAAAGCGGTACAGCAGAAGGTGGGACGAGGCAGTCTGAATTACATTTTACAGATGTATTTCTCACATATCTCAGAGCCTCTCGCGGTCGTCGTCGTCGTCGTCGTCGTCGTCGTCGTCGTCGCCGCCGCCGCTTCTGCAGAAGTAGCAAATGGCCATCGTAGCAAATGCGGCGAGGGACGCCCTGCCTTCGATTCCGAATGCACAAAGTGTGTGGTCTTGTTTCTCAGTCTATATTTGATCGGTCTCGTAAGAGGTTGAATGTAACGAATGGTTGGGAAAGAGCAAGGGGCAGCGGCTGTGTAGAACGAAAACACAAATCGTCAGGGGTGTGAGCGTTTCGAGATGAGTCGCATACATGTAAATGTTGCTCGTCAGTGACCATGTGGCCTAATGGATAAGACGTCGGACTTCGGATCTGAAGATTACAGGTTCGAATGCTGTCACGCTTGTGTTTTTCCAGTTCTGAAAAAGAAACATACCGTTTTAATGTAGCAATTGAGCAGTACGAAACCGTCTGAATGTTGCTGTTGACCATTTTTTGCTTGGAGATGCTCTTGAGCTTGAAACACACACAACAAGACCGGTGTTAACTAGCGAAATGGTCGGCAGAGTGCCGACACCGCGAGTTTTGACTGGCACTTGCACATATAAAACAAGGTCGTAAAGTAACTCGTTCGGCTTTTGAGTCACATAAAGTATGTGTGTTAATTTTGACGCCACTAGCTCTGCATGTTGTCATGCAATTTCTTTACCTCTCAGAAATGATTATGACATAAAAGTGAAGTACGTGACGAGTGTGACGTTAGGAACACATTAGGCTGCATGGAGAGAAACTGTATGGGACCACCCAACCGAAACGAGTACTGTGTGACGTGCTACCTGGCAGATATTCACCGCGGTAGCCGGCTACCTCAGTCGGTAGAGCGTCAGGCTCTTAATCCCAGGGTGGTTGGTTCGAGCCACACGCTGGGCGGAACGGAATTTTGTTCCGCTGCAGATGTAAATTACCGTTTTCTTATTAACGATATTTAATGGAAATAGCAACTGTTAACTTTGCCTACGTCTCTGTCAGTCTCAAGGAATCTGTATTTGAAGGTGAAGGTGATTTTGTAGACATGTGTGAAAGACATGTTCTGAAATGCAAGTGTTGTTGTTTCGAGAGCACATCGGTTACGTGTCAGATGTGTAGCCAAGCAGTAATGGGTCGCCATAGCTGCAAATATTAGCCGGTAATATGAAGTGTTGTCAGCTGAAGTCTGATGATGCAGACGACCGTAAGGACGAAGTACCCAAGAGTACCGCTAGGCCGCGCCTCTTTAGCTCAGTGGTAGAGCACTGGTCTAATAATCCAGGGGTCGTAAGTTCCATCCTCACAGGAGAAAGATGAATTTTGGAAATCAGTTGCGCGTCGTGGCTGTATAGCAAACAGTATCTGTGATGACGAACAATTAGCAACAGGCGTTTTTTTAAGAATTACTCTCAGATGTGATTAAGGCGAATGGCGCAGATAAAGCATTTGCCAAAGCGGTACAGCAGAAGGTGGGACGAGGCAGTCTGAATTACATTTTACAGATGTATTTCTCACATATCTCAGAGCCTCTCGCGGTCGTCGTCGTCGTCGTCGTCGTCGTCGCCGCCGCCGCTTCTGCAGAAGTAGCAAATGGCCATCGTAGCAAATGCGGCGAGGGACGCCCTGCCTTCGATTCCGAATGCACAAAGTGTGTGGTCTTGTTTCTCAGTCTATATTTGATCGGTCTCGTAAGAGGTTGAATGTAACGAATGGGTGGGAAAGAGCAAGGGGCAGCGGCTGTGTAGAACGAAAACACAAATCGTCAGGGGTGTGAGCGTTTCGAGATGAGTCGCATACATGTAAATGTTGCTCGTCATTGACCATGTGGCCTAATGGATAAGACGTCGGACTTCGGATCTGAAGATTACAGGTTCGAATGCTGTCACGCTTGTGTTTTTCCAGTTCTGAAAAAGAAACATACCGTTTTAATGTAGCAATTGAGCAGTACGAAACCGTCTGAATGTTGCTGTTGACCATTTTTTGCTTGGAGATGCTCTTGAGCTTGAAACACACACAACAAGACCGGTGTTAACTAGCGAAATGGTCGGCAGAGTGCCGACACCGCGAGTTTTGACTGGCACTTGCACATATAAAACAAGGTCGTAAAGTAACTCGTTCGGCTTTTGAGTCACATAAAGTATGTGTGTTAATTTTGACGCCACTAGCTCTGCATGTTGACATGCAATTTCTTTAACTCTCAGAAATGATTATGCCATAAAAGTGAAGTACGTGACGAGTGTGACGTTAGGAACACATTAGGCTGCATGGAGAGAAACTGTATGGGACCACCCAACCGAAACGAGTACTGTGTGACGTGCTACCCGGCAGATATTCACCGCGGTAGCCGGCTACCTCAGTCGGTAGAGCGTCAGGCTCTTAATCCCTTGGTCGTTGGTTCGAGCCACACGCTGGGCGGAACGGAATTTTGTTCCGCTGCAGATGTAAATTACCGTTTTCTGATTAACGATATTTAATGGAAATAGCAACTGTTAACTTTGCCTACGTCTCTGTCAGTCTCAAGGAATCTGTATTTGAAGGTGAAGGTGATTTTGTAGACATGTGTGAAAGACATGTTCTGAAATGCAAGTGTTGTTGTTTCGAGAGCACATCGGTTACGTGTCAGATGTGTAGCCAAGCAGTAATGGGTCGCCATAGCTGCAAATATTAGCCGGTAATATGAAGTGTTGTCAGCTGAAGTCTGATGATGCAGACGACCGTAAGGACGAAGTACCCAAGAGTACCGCTAGGCCGCGCCTCTTTAGCTCAGTGGTAGAGCACTGGTCTAATAATCCAGGGGTCGTAAGTTCCATCCTCACAGGAGAAAGATGAATTTTGGAAATCAGTTGCGCGTCGTGGCTGTATAGCAAACAGTATCTGTGATGACGAACAATTAGCAACAGGCGTTTTTTTAAGAATTACTCTCAGATGTGATTAAGGCGAATGGCGCAGATAAAGCATTTGCCAAAGCGGTACAGCAGAAGGTGGGACGAGGCAGTCTGAATTACATTTTACAGATGTATTTCTCACATATCTCAGAGCCTCTCGCGGTCGTCGTCGTCGTCGTCGTCGTCGTCGTCGCCGCCGCCGCTTCTGCAGAAGTAGCAAATGGCCATCGTAGCAAATGCGGCGAGGGACGCCCTGCCTTCGATTCCGAATGCACAAAGTGTGTGGTCTTGTTTCTCAGTCTATATTTGATCGGTCTCGTAAGAGGTTGAATGTAACGAATGGGTGGGAAAGAGCAAGGGGCAGCGGCTGTGTAGAACGAAAACACAAATCGTCAGGGGTGTGAGCGTTTCGAGATGAGTCGCATACATGTAAATGTTGCTCGTCAGTGACCATGTGGCCTAATGGATAAGACGTCGGACTTCGGATCTGAAGATTACAGGTTCGAATGCTGTCACGCTTGTGTTTTTCCAGTTCTGAAAAAGAAACATACCGTTTTAATGTAGCAATTGAGCAGTACGAAACCGTCTGAATGTTGCTGTTGACCATTTTTTGCTTGGAGATGCTCTTGAGCTTGAAACACACACAACAAGACCGGTGTTAACTAGCGAAATGGTCGGCAGAGTGCCGACACCGCGAGTTTTGACTGGCACTTGCACATATAAAACAAGGTCGTAAAGTAACTCGTTCGGCTTTTGAGTCACATAAAGTATGTGTGTTAATTTTGACGCCACTAGCTCTGCATGTTGACATGCAATTTCTTTAACTCTCAGAAATGATTATGCCATAAAAGTGAAGTACGTGACGAGTGTGACGTTAGGAACACATTAGGCTGCATGGAGAGAAACTGTATGGGACCACCCAACCGAAACGAGTACTGTGTGACGTGCTACCCGGCAGATATTCACCGCGGTAGCCGGCTACCTCAGTCGGTAGAGCGTCAGGCTCTTAATCCCTTGGTCGTTGGTTCGAGCCACACGCTGGGCGGAACGGAATTTTGTTCCGCTGCAGATGTAAATTACCGTTTTCTGATTAACGATATTTAATGGAAATAGCAACTGTTAACTTTGCCTACGTCTCTGTCAGTCTCAAGGAATCTGTATTTGAAGGTGAAGGTGATTTTGTAGACATGTGTGAAAGACATGTTCTGAAATGCAAGTGTTGTTGTTTCGAGAGCACATCGGTTACGTGACAGATGTGTAGCCAAGCAGTAATGGGTCGCCATAGCTGCAAATATTAGCCGGTAATATGAAGTGTTGTCAGCTGAAGTCTGATGATGCAGACGACCGTAAGGACGAAGTACCCAAGAGTACCGCTAGGCCGCGCCTCTTTAGCTCAGTGGTAGAGCACTGGTCTAATAATCCAGGGGTCGTAAGTTCCATCCTCACAGGAGAAAGATGAATTTTGGAAATCAGTTGCGCGTCGTGGCTGTATAGCAAACAGTATCTGTGATGACGAACAATTAGCAACAGGCGTTTTTTTAAGAATTACTCTCAGATGTGATTAAGGCGAATGGCGCAGATAAAGCATTTGCCAAAGCGGTACAGCAGAAGGTGGGACGAGGCAGTCTGAATTACATTTTACAGATGTATTTCTCACATATCTCAGAGCCTCTCGCGGTCGTCGTCGTCGTCGTCGTCGTCGTCGCCGCCGCCGCTTCTGCAGAAGTAGCAAATGGCCATCGTAGCAAATGCGGCTAGGGACGCCCTGCCTTCGATTCCGAATGCACAAAGTGTGTGGTCATGTTTCTCAGTCTATATTTGATCGGTCTCGTAAGAGGTTGAATGTAACGAATGGTTGGGAAAGAGCAAGGGGCAGCGGCTGTGTAGAACGAAAACACAAATCGTCAGGGGTGTGAGCGTTTCGAGATGAGTCGCATACATGTAAATGTTGCTCGTCAGTGACCATGTGGCCTAATGGATAAGACGTCGGACTTCGGATCTGAAGATTACAGGTTCGAATGCTGTCACGCTTGTGTTTTTCCAGTTCTGAAAAAGAAACATACCGTTTTAATCTAGCAATTGAGCAGTACGAAACCGTCTGAATGTTGCTGTTGACCATTTTTTGCTTGGAGATGCTCTTGAGCTTGAAACACACACAACAAGACCGGTGTTAACTAGCGAAATGGTCGGCAGAGTGCCGACACCGCGAGTTTTGACTGGCACTTGCACATATAAAACAAGGTCGTAAAGTAACTCGTTCGGCTTTTGAGTCACATAAAGTATGTGTGTTAATTTTGACGCCACTAGCTCTGCATGTTGTCATGCAATTTCTTTACCTCTCAGAAATGATTATGACATAAAAGTGAAGTACGTGACGAGTGTGACGTTAGGAACACATTAGGCTGCATGGAGAGAAACTGTATGGGACCACCCAACCGAAACGAGTACTGTGTGACGTGCTACCCGGCAGATATTCACCGCGGTAGCCGGCTACCTCAGTCGGTAGAGCGTCAGGCTCTTAATCCCAGGGTGGTTGGTTCGAGCCACACGCTGGGCGGAACGGAATTTTGTTCCGCTGCAGATGTAAATTACCGTTTTCTGATTAACGATATTTAATGGAAATAGCAACTGTTAACTTTGCCTACGTCTCTGTCAGTCTCAAGGAATCTGTATTTGAAGGTGAAGGTGATTTTGTAGACATGTGTGAAACACATGTTCTGAAATGCAAGTGTTGTTGTTTCGAGAGCACATCGGTTACGTGTCAGATGTGTAGCCAAGCAGTAATGGGTCGCCATAGCTGCAAATATTAGCCGGTAATATGAAGTGTTGTCAGCTGAAGTCTGATGATGCAGACGACCGTAAGGACGAAGTACCCAAGAGTACCGCTAGGCCGCGCCTCTTTAGCTCAGTGGTAGAGCACTGGTCTAATAATCCAGGGGTCGTAAGTTCCATCCTCACAGGAGAAAGATGAATTTTGGAAATCAGTTGCGCGTCGTGGCTGTATAGCAAACAGTATCCGTGATGACGAACAATTAGCAACAGGCGTTTTTTTAAGAATTACTCTCAGATGTGATTAAGGCGAATGGCGCAGATAAAGCATTTGCCAAAGCGGTACAGCAGAAGGTGGGACGAGGCAGTCTGAATTACATTTTACAGATGTATTTCTCACATATCTCAGAGCCTCTCGCGGTCGTCGTCGTCGTCGTCGTCGTCGTCGTCGCCGCCGTCGCTTCTGCAGAAGTAGCAAATGGCCATCGTAGCAAATGCGGCGAGGGACGCCCTGCCTTCGATTCCGAATGCACAAAGTGTGTGGTCTTGTTTCTCAGTCTATATTTGATCGGTCTCGTAAGAGGTTGAATGTAACGAATGGTTGGGAAAGAGCAAGGGGCAGCGGCTGTGTAGAACGAAAACACAAATCGTCAGGGGTGTGAGCGTTTCGAGATGAGTCGCATACATGTAAATGTTGCTCGTCAGTGACCATGTGGCCTAATGGATAAGACGTCGGACTTCGGATCTGAAGATTACAGGTTCGAATGCTGTCACGCTTGTGTTTTTCCAGTTCTGAAAAAGAAACATACCGTTTTAATGTAGCAATTGAGCAGTACGAAACCGTCTGAATGTTGCTGTTGACCATTTTTTGCTTGGAGATGCTCTTGAGCTTGAAACACACACAACAAGACCGGTGTTAACTAGCGAAATGGTCGGCAGAGTGCCGACACCGCGAGTTTTGACTGGCACTTGCACATATAAAACAAGGTCGTAAAGTAACTCGTTCGGCTTTTGAGTCACATAAAGTATGTGTGTTAATTTTGACGCCACTAGCTCTGCATGTTGTCATGCAATTTCTTTACCTCTCAGAAATGATTATGACATAAAAGTGAAGTACGTGACGAGTGTGACGTTAGGAACACATTAGGCTGCATGGAGAGAAACTGTATGGGACCACCCAACCGAAACGAGTACTGTGTGACGTGCTACCCGGCAGATATTCACCGCGGTAGCCGGCTACCTCAGTCGGTAGAGCGTCAGGCTCTTAATCCCAGGGTGGTTGGTTCGAGCCACACGCTGGGCGGAACGGAATTTTGTTCCGCTGCAGATGTAAATTACCGTTTTCTGATTAACGATATTTAATGGAAATAGCAACTGTTAACTTTGCCTACGTCTCTGTCAGTCTCAAGGAATCTGTATTTGAAGGTGAAGGTGATTTTGTAGACATGTGTGAAAGACATGTTCTGAAATGCAAGTGTTGTTGTTTCGAGAGCACATCGGTTACGTGTCAGATGTGTAGCCAAGCAGTAATGGGTCGCCATAGCTGCAAATATTAGCCAGTAATATGAAGTGTTGTCAGCTGAAGTCTGATGATGCAGACGACCGTAAGGACGAAGTACCCAAGAGTACCGCTAGGCCGCGCCTCTTTAGCTCAGTGGTAGAGCACTGGTCTAATAATCCAGGGGTCGTAAGTTCCATCCTCACAGGAGAAAGATGAATTTTGGAAATCAGTTGCGCGTCGTGGCTGTATAGCAAACAGTATCTGTGATGACGAACAATTAGCAACAGGCGTTTTTTTAAGAATTACTCTCAGATGTGATTAAGGCGAATGGCGCAGATAAAGCATTTGCCAAAGCGGTACAGCAGAAGGTGGGACGAGGCAGTCTGAATTACATTTTACAGATGTATTTCTCACATATCTCAGAGCCTCTCGCGGTCGTCGTCGTCGTCGTCGTCGTCGTCGTCGTCGTCGTCGTCGTCGTCGTCGCCGCCGCCGCTTCTGCAGAAGTAGCAAATGGCCATCGTAGCAAATGCGGCGAGGGACGCCCTGCCTTCGATTCCGAATGCACAAAGTGTGTGGTCTTGTTTCTCAGTCTATATTTGATCGGTCTCGTAAGAGGTTGAATGTAACGAATGGTTGGGAAAGAGCAAGGGGCAGCGGCTGTGTAGAACGAAAACACAAATCGTCAGGGGTGTGAGCGTTTCGAGATGAGTCGCATACATGTAAATGTTGCTCGTCAGTGACCATGTGGCCTAATGGATAAGACGTCGGACTTCGGATCTGAAGATTACAGGTTCGAATGCTGTCACGCTTGTGTTTTTCCAGTTCTGAAAAAGAAACATACCGTTTTAATGTAGCAATTGAGCAGTACGAAACCGTCTGAATGTTGCTGTTGACCATTTTTTGCTTGGAGATTCTCTTGAGCTTGAAACACACACAACAAGACCGGTGTTAACTAGCGAAATGGTCGGCAGAGTGCCGACACCGCGAGTTTTGACTGGCACTTGCACATATAAAACAAGGTCGTAAAGTAACTCGTTCGGCTTTTGAGTCACATAAAGTATGTGTGTTAATTTTGACGCCACTAGCTCTGCATGTTGTCATGCAATTTCTTTACCTCTCAGAAATGATTATGACATAAAAGTGAAGTACGTGACGAGTGTGACGTTAGGAACACATTAGGCTGCATGGAGAGAAACTGTATGGGACCACCCAACCGAAACGAGTACTGTGTGACGTGCTACCCGGCAGATATTCACCGCGGTAGCCGGCTACCTCAGTCGGTAGAGCGTCAGGCTCTTAATCCCAGGGTGGTTGGTTCGAGCCACACGCTGGGCGGAACGGAATTTTGTTCCGCTGCAGATGTAAATTACCGTTTTCTGATTAACGATATTTAATGGAAATAGCAACTGTTAACTTTGCCTACGTCTCTGTCAGTCTCAAGGAATCTGTATTTGAAGGTGAAGGTGATTTTGTAGACATGTGTGAAAGACATGTTCTGAAATGCAAGTGTTGTTGTTTCGAGAGCACATCGGTTACGTGTCAGATGTGTAGCCAAGCAGTAATGGGTCGCCATAGCTGCAAATATTAGCCGGTAATATGAAGTGTTGTCAGCTGAAGTCTGATGATGCAGACGACCGTAAGGACGAAGTACCCAAGAGTACCGCTAGGCCGCGCCTCTGTAGTTCAGTGGTAGAGCACTGGTCTAATAATCCAGGGGTCGTAAGTTCCATCCTCACAGGAGAAAGATGAATTTTGGAAATCAGTTGCGCGTCGTGGCTGTATAGCAAACAGTATCTGTGATGACGAACAATTAGCAACAGGCGTTTTTTTAAGAATTACTCTCAGATGTGATTAAGGCGAATGGCGCAGATAAAGCATTTGCCAAAGCGGTACAGCAGAAGGTGGGACGAGGCAGTCTGAATTACATTTTACAGATGAATTTCTCACATATCTCAGAGCCTCTCGCGGTCGTCGTCGTCGTCGTCGTCGTCGTCGTCGTCGTCGTCGTCGTCGTCGTCGTCGTCGCCGCCGCCGCTTCTGCAGAAGTAGCAAATGGCCATCGTAGCAAATGCGGCGAGGGACGCCCTGCCTTCGATTCCGAATGCACAAAGTGTGTGGTCTTGTTTCTCAGTCTATATTTGATCGGTCTCGTAAGAGGTTGAATGTAACGAATGGTTGGGAAAGAGCAAGGGGCAGCGGCTGTGTAGAACGAAAACACAAATCGTCAGGGGTGTGAGCGTTTCGAGATGAGTCGCATACATGTAAATGTTGCTCGTCAGTGACCATGTGGCCTAATGGATAAGACGTCGGACTTCGGATCTGAAGATTACAGGTTCGAATGCTGTCACGCTTGTGTTTTTCCAGTTCTGAAAAAGAAACATACCGTTTTAATGTAGCAATTGAGCAGTACGAAACCGTCTGAATGTTGCTGTTGACCATTTTTTGCTTGGAGATGCTCTTGAGCTTGAAACACACACAACAAGACCGGTGTTAACTAGCGAAATGGTCGGCAGAGTGCCGACACCGCGAGTTTTGACTGGCACTTGCACATATAAAACAAGGTCGTAAAGTAACTCGTTCGGCTTTTGAGTCACATAAAGTATGTGTGTTAATTTTGACGCCACTAGCTCTGCATGTTGTCATGCAATTTCTTTACCTCTCAGAAATGATTATGACATAAAAGTGAAGTACGTGACGAGTGTGACGTTAGGAACACATTAGGCTGCATGGAGAGAAACTGTATGGGACCACCCAACCGAAACGAGTACTGTGTGACGTGCTACCCGGCAGATATTCACCGCGGTAGCCGGCTACCTCAGTCGGTAGAGCGTCAGGCTCTTAATCCCAGGGTGGTTGGTTCGAGCCACACGCTGGGCGGAACGGAATTTTGTTCCGCTGCAGATGTAAATTACCGTTTTCTGATTAACGATATTTAATGGAAATAGCAACTGTTAACTTTGCCTACGTCTCTGTCAGTCTCAAGGAATCTGTATTTGAAGGTGAAGGTGATTTTGTAGACATGTGTGAAAGACATGTTCTGAAATGCAAGTGTTGTTGTTTCGAGAGCACATCGGTTACGTGTCAGATGTGTAGCCAAGCAGTAATGGGTCGCCATAGCTGCAAATATTAGCCGGTAATATGAAGTGTTGTCAGCTGAAGTCTGATGATGCAGACGACCGTAAGGACGAAGTACCCAAGAGTACCGCTAGGCCGCGCCTCTTTAGCTCAGTGGTAGAGCACTGGTCTAATAATCCAGGGGTCGTAAGTTCCATCCTCACAGGAGAAAGATGAATTTTGGAAATCAGTTGCGCGTCGTGGCTGTATAGCAAACAGTATCTGTGATGACGAACAATTAGCAACAGGCGTTTTTTTAAGAATTACTCTCAGATGTGATTAAGGCGAATGGCGCAGATAAAGCATTTGCCAAAGCGGTACAGCAGAAGGTGGGACGAGGCAGTCTGAATTACATTTTACAGATGTATTTCTCACATATCTCAGAGCCTCTCGCGGTCGTCGTCGTCGTCGTCGTCGTCGTCGTCGTCGTCGCCGCCGCTTCTGCAGAAGTAGCAAATGGCCATCGTAGCAAATGCGGCGAGGGACGCCCTGCCTTCGATTCCGAATGCACAAAGTGTGTGGTCTTGTTTCTCAGTCTATATTTGATCGGTCTCGTAAGAGGTTGAATGTAACGAATGGGTGGGAAAGAGCAAGGGGCAGCGGCTGTGTAGAACGAAAACACAAATCGTCAGGGGTGTGAGCGTTTCGAGATGAGTCGCATACATGTAAATGTTGCTCGTCAGTGACCATGTGGCCTAATGGATAAGACGTCGGACTTCGGATCTGAAGATTACAGGTTCGAATGCTGTCACGCTTGTGTTTTTCCAGTTCTGAAAAAGAAACATACCGTTTTAATGTAGCAATTGAGCAGTACGAAACCGTCTGAATGTTGCTGTTGACCATTTTTTGCTTGGAGATGCTCTTGAGCTTGAAACACACACAACAAGACCGGTGTTAACTAGCGAAATGGTCGGCAGAGTGCCGACACCGCGAGTTTTGACTGGCACTTGCACATATAAAACAAGGTCGTAAAGTAACTCGTTCGGCTTTTGAGTCACATAAAGTATGTGTGTTAATTTTGACGCCACTAGCTCTGCATGTTGACATGCAATTTCTTTAACTCTCAGAAATGATTATGCCATAAAAGTGAAGTACGTGACGAGTGTGACGTTAGGAACACATTAGGCTGCATGGAGAGAAACTGTATGGGACCACCCAACCGAAACGTGTACTGTGTGACGTGCTACCCGGCAGATATTCACCGCGGTAGCCGGCTACCTCAGTCGGTAGAGCGTCAGGCTCTTAATCCCTTGGTCGTTGGTTCGAGCCACACGCTGGGCGGAACGGAATTTTGTTCCGCTGCAGATGTAAATTACCGTTTTCTGATTAACGATATTTAATGGAAATAGCAACTGTTAACTTTGCCTACGTCTCTGTCAGTCTCAAGGAATCTGTATTTGAAGGTGAAGGTGATTTTGTAGACATGTGTGAAAGACATGTTCTGAAATGCAAGTGTTGTTGTTTCGAGAGCACATCGGTTACGTGTCAGATGTGTAGCCAAGCAGTAATGGGTCGCCATAGCTGCAAATATTAGCCGGTAATATGAAGTGTTGTCAGCTGAAGTCTGATGATGCAGACGACCGTAAGGACGAAGTACCCAAGAGTACCGCTAGGCCGCGCCTCTTTAGCTCAGTGGTAGAGCACTGGTCTAATAATCCAGGGGTCGTAAGTTCCATCCTCACAGGAGAAAGATGAATTTTGGAAATCAGTTGCGCGTCGTGGCTGTATAGCAAACAGTATCTGTGATGACGAACAATTAGCAACAGGCGTTTTTTTAAGAATTACTCTCAGATGTGATTAAGGCGAATGGCGCAGATAAAGCATTTGCCAAAGCGGTACAGCAGAAGGTGGGACGAGGCAGTCTGAATTACATTTTACAGATGTATTTCTCACATATCTCAGAGCCTCTCGCGGTCGTCGTCGTCGTCGTCGTCGTCGCCGCCGCCGCTTCTGCAGAAGTAGCAAATGGCCATCGTAGCAAATGCGGCTAGGGACGCCCTGCCTTCGATTCCGAATGCACAAAGTGTGTGGTCATGTTTCTCAGTCTATATTTGATCGGTCTCGTAAGAGGTTGAATGTAACGAATGGTTGGGAAAGAGCAAGGGGCAGCGGCTGTGTAGAACGAAAACACAAATCGTCAGGGGTGTGAGCGTTTCGAGATGAGTCGCATACATGTAAATGTTGCTCGTCAGTGACCATGTGGCCTAATGGATAAGACGTCGGACTTCGGATCTGAAGATTACAGGTTCGAATGCTGTCACCCTTGTGTTTTTCCAGTTCTGAAAAAGAAACATACCGTTTTAATGTAGCAATTGAGCAGTACGAAACCGTCTGAATGTTGCTGTTGACCATTTTTTGCTTGGAGATGCTCTTGAGCTTGAAACACACACAACAAGACCGGTGTTAACTAGCGAAATGGTCGGCAGAGTGCCGACACCGCGAGTTTTGACTGGCACTTGCACATATAAAACAAGGTCGTAAAGTAACTCGTTCGGCTTTTGAGTCACATAAAGTATGTGTGTTAATTTTGACGCCACTAGCTCTGCATGTTGTCATGCAATTTCTTTACCTCTCAGAAATGATTATGACATAAAAGTGAAGTACGTGACGAGTGTGACGTTAGGAACACATTAGGCTGCATGGAGAGAAACTGTATGGGACCACCCAACCGAAACGAGTACTGTGTGACGTGCTACCCGGCAGATATTCACCGCGGTAGCCGGCTACCTCAGTCGGTAGAGCGTCAGGCTCTTAATCCCAGGGTGGTTGGTTCGAGCCACACGCTGGGCGGAACGGAATTTTGTTCCGCTGCAGATGTAAATTACCGTTTTCTGATTAACGATATTTAATGGAAATAGCAACTGTTAACTTTGCCTACGTCTCTGTCAGTCTCAAGGAATCTGTATTTGAAGGTGAAGGTGATTTTGTAGACATGTGTGAAAGACATGTTCTGAAATGCAAGTGTTGTTGTTTCGAGAGCACATCGGTTACGTGTCAGATGTGTAGCCAAGCAGTAATGGGTCGCCATAGCTGCAAATATTAGCCGGTAATATGAAGTGTTGTCAGCTGAAGTCTGATGATGCAGACAACCGTAAGGACGAAGTACCCAAGAGTACCGCTAGGCCGCGCCTCTTTAGCTCAGTGGTAGAGCACTGGTCTAATAATCCAGGGGTCGTAAGTTCCATCCTCACAGGAGAAAGATGAATTTTGGAAATCAGTTGCGCGTCGTGGCTGTATAGCAAACAGTATCTGTGATGACGAACAATTAGCAACAGGCGTTTTTTTAAGAATTACTCTCAGATGTGATTAAGGCGAATGGCGCAGATAAAGCATTTGCCAAAGCGGTACAGCAGAAGGTGGGACGAGGCAGTCTGAATTACATTTTACAGATGTATTTCTCACATATCTCAGAGCCTGTCGTCGTCGTCGTCGTCGTCGTCGTCGTCGCCGCCGCCGCTTCTGCAGAAGTAGCAAATGGCCATCGTAGCAAATGCGGCGAGGGACGCCCTGCCTTCGATTCCGAATGCACAAAGTGTGTGGTCTTGTTTCTCAGTCTATATTTGATCGGTCTCGTAAGAGGTTGAATGTAACGAATGGTTGGGAAAGAGCAAGGGGCAGCGGCTGTGTAGAACGAAAACACAAATCGTCAGGGGTGTGAGCGTTTCGAGATGAGTCGCATACATGTAAATGTTGCTCGTCAGTGACCATGTGGCCTAATGGATAAGACGTCGGACTTCGGATCTGAAGATTACAGGTTCGAATGCTGTCACGCTTGTGTTTTTCCAGTTCTGAAAAAGAAACATACCGTTTTAATGTAGCAATTGAGCAGTACGAAACCGTCTGAATGTTGCTGTTGACCATTTTTTGCTTGGAGATGCTCTTGAGCTTGAAACACACACAACAAGACCGGTGTTAACTAGCGAAATGGTCGGCAGAGTGCCGACACCGCGAGTTTTGACTGGCACTTGCACATATAAAACAAGGTCGTAAAGTAACTCGTTCGGCTTTTGAGTCACATAAAGTATGTGTGTTAATTTTGACGCCACTAGCTCTGCATGTTGTCATGCAATTTCTTTACCTCTCAGAAATGATTATGACATAAAAGTGAAGTACGTGACGAGTGTGACGTTAGGAACACATTAGGCTGCATGGAGAGAAACTGTATGGGACCACCCAACCGAAACGAGTACTGTGTGACGTGCTACCCGGCAGATATTCACCGCGGTAGCCGGCTACCTCAGTCGGTAGAGCGTCAGGCTCTTAATCCCAGGGTGGTTGGTTCGAGCCACACGCTGGGCGGAACGGAATTTTGTTCCGCTGCAGATGTAAATTACCGTTTTCTGATTAACGATATTTAATGGAAATAGCAACTGTTAACTTTGCCTACGTCTCTGTCAGTCTCAAGGAATCTGTATTTGAAGGTGAAGGTGATTTTGTAGACATGTGTGAAAGACATGTTCTGAAATGCAAGTGTTGTTGTTTCGAGAGCACATCGGTTACGTGTCAGATGTGTAGCCAAGCAGTAATGGGTCGCCATAGCTGCAAATATTAGCCGGTAATATGAAGTGTTGTCAGCTGAAGTCTGATGATGCAGACGACCGTAAGGACGAAGTACCCAAGAGTACCGCTAGGCCGCGCCTCTTTAGCTCAGTGGTAGAGCACTGGTCTAATAATCCAGGGGTCGTAAGTTCCATCCTCACAGGAGAAAGATGAATTTTGGAAATCAGTTGCGCGTCGTGGCTGTATAGCAAACAGTATCTGTGATGACGAACAATTAGCAACAGGCGTTTTTTTAAGAATTACTCTCAGATGTGATTAAGGCGAATGGCGCAGATAAAGCATTTTTTTTTTTTTTTTTTTAAAAAAAAAAACCTTTATTCATCATTAATAATAATAATTATACAATATTAACCCACTTCCTTAATAGCATTAGTGGGTCGTAATATTAATACATTTATTATTGTTTCATGCAGCATGCTACAAAATATGATGTGCTACAGGTTACTACAACAATGGGCATTATACTATATATCCCTACTACTTAAGAAACTATTACTATCACTAATTTCTAATTTCTACACCTGCAGCGTCACATATGTGCCAGTAGAATATATAAACCTACTTTGCAAGCCTTGCTCTTCGGGCTAACCCCAAAGAGCTTGCCCCCGGCACTGGGCTGGCCAAGATGTTAACTCGCTGCAGTTCCATAACCTAACATAATATCCTATTCTAAGTCCTACAGAGCTAACTTATCCTAAGTCAAATCTGGTGCATCTCTAAGTCGGTGAGATTAACCCCTCCTCCCCCTAATCCTGCGCGCGGCGGATCCCAACTGTGATGTGAAGTCGGCCAGTCCGCGCGCTGGCGGTATGGGAAAAGGGATCTAGACAATATCGGTGTTCATTTTCAAATTCTTAGTTAATCTCCCTCAGATATTCATTTAACACTTTCCGTGATACCTCGTTGGCCAGAGTATTAATCATCTGAAAAGTGTCTTCACGTCTGAGGAGTTGATACGTGTCATGGTTCGGTAGTCCGTCTCGAAGTGTAGTCGCTACATCATTGAAGAGAGGGCACTCGTAAATCACATGATCCGGAGTGCCTTCCGGCGCGCCACAGTCACACGCTGGCGTAGCCCTCTTCCCAAACCGACATAAGTATGTCGGGTAGGGTCCATGACCAGTGAGAAAATGGATCAGTCCCCGTGTTGGCTGAAAGTACTTCATTTCTAAGCGCTCCCTCACGTTCGGCAAGAACTGAAAGGTTCTGCGACCGGTTTCTTCTGTCTCCCAGGACCCCTGCCAAAGTTGTTCCCCCCTTCTTCTAATCCCCCTTTTGTCCTCTACCCTCACACCCATGATTTCTTCTATTTTCCCCTGGTTCCCTTTTTTTGCCCAATACCAGGCTGCTTGCTCCCTAATCTTGATGTCAAGTGGGCAGAGCCCCATTATGACTAATAGGGCCCCTCCTGGAGATGTTCTATAAGCGCCCACAGATCTTAGAACCATGCTTCTCTGAACCCTTCTCACTGCCATGGCGGGCACAACCCTCGTGAGTCTGTGCGCCCAGACCCCGGAGCCGTAACCCACTACTGAAGTTAGGATGCTATTGTGATAGAGTTTAATGAGATGTGGAGGTAGGTGAAATCTTTTATGTCCTATGGAAATGAGGAATTGAGGCATTTGCCAAAGCGGTACAGCAGAAGGTGGGACGAGGCAGTCTGAATTACATTTTACAGATGTATTTCTCACATATCTCAGAGCCTCTCGCGGTCGTCGTCGTCGTCGTCGTCGCCGCCGTCGCTTCTGCAGAAGTAGCAAATGGCCATCGTAGCAAATGCGGCGAGGGACGCCCTGCCTTCGATTCCGAATGCACAAAGTGTGTGGTCTTGTTTCTCAGTCTATATTTGATCGGTCTCGTAAGAGGTTGAATGTAACGAATGGTTGGGAAAGAGCAAGGGGCAGCGGCTGTGTAGAACGAAAACACAAATCGTCAGGGGTGTGAGCGTTTCGAGATGAGTCGCATACATGTAAATGTTGCTCGTCAGTGACCATGTGGCCTAATGGATAAGACGTCGGACTTCGGATCTGAAGATTACAGGTTCGAATGCTGTCACGCTTGTGTTTTTCCAGTTCTGAAAAAGAAACATACCGTTTTAATGTAGCAATTGAGCAGTACGAAACCGTCTGAATGTTGCTGTTGACCATTTTTTGCTTGGAGATGCTCTTGAGCTTGAAACACACACAACAAGACCGGTGTTAACTAGCGAAATGGTCGGCAGAGTGCCGACACCGCGAGTTTTGACTGGCACTTGCACATATAAAACAAGGTCGTAAAATAACTCGTTCGGCTTTTGAGTCACATAAAGTATGTGTGTTAATTTTGACGCCACTAGCTCTGCATGTTGTCATGCAATTTCTTTACCTCTCAGAAATGATTATGACATAAAAGTGAAGTACGTGACGAGTGTGACGTTAGGAACACATTAGGCTGCATGGAGAGAAACTGTATGGGACCACCCAACCGAAACGAGTACTGTGTGACGTGCTACCCGGCAGATATTCACCGCGGTAGCCGGCTACCTCAGTCGGTAGAGCGTCAGGCTCTTAATCCCAGGGTGGTTGGTTCGAGCCACACTCTGGGCGGAACGGAATTTTGTTCCGCTGCAGATGTAAATTACCGTTTTCTGATTAACGATATTTAATGGAAATAGCAACTGTTAACTTTGCCTACGTCTCTGTCAGTCTCAAGGAATCTGTATTTGAAGGTGAAGGTGATTTTGTAGACATGTGTGAAAGACATGTTCTGAAATGCAAGTGTTGTTGTTTCGAGAGCACATCGGTTACGTGTCAGATGTGTAGCCAAGCAGTAATGGGTCGCCATAGCTGCAAATATTAGCCGGTAATATGAAGTGTTGTCAGCTGAAGTCTGATGATGCAGACGACCGTAAGGACGAAGTACCCAAGAGTACCGCTAGGCCGCGCCTCTTTAGCTCAGTGGTAGAGCACTGGTCTAATAATCCAGGGGTCGTAAGTTCCATCCTCACAGGAGAAAGATGAATTTTGGAAATCAGTTGCGCGTCGTGGCTGTATAGCAAACAGTATCTGTGATGACGAACAATTAGCAACAGGCGTTTTTTTAAGAATTACTCTCAGATGTGATTAAGGCGAATGGCGCAGATAAAGCATTTGCCAAAGCGGTACAGCAGAAGGTGGGACGAGGCAGTCTGAATTACATTTTACAGATGTATTTCTCACATATCTCAGAGCCTCTCGCGGTCGTCGTCGTCGTCGTCGTCGTCGTCGTCGTCGTCGTCGTCGTCGTCGCCGCCGCCGCCGCCGCCGCTTCTGCAGAAGTAGCAAATGGCCATCGTAGCAAATGCGGCGAGGGACGCCCTGCCTTCGATTCCGAATGCACAAAGTGTGTGGTCTTGTTTCTCAGTCTATATTTGATCGGTCTCGTAAGAGGTTGAATGTAACGAATGGTTGGGAAAGAGCAAGGGGCAGCGGCTGTGTAGAACGAAAACACAAATCGTCAGGGGTGTGAGCGTTTCGAGATGAGTCGCATACATGTAAATGTTGCTCGTCAGTGACCATGTGGCCTAATGGATAAGACGTCGGACTTCGGATCTGAAGATTACAGGTTCGAATGCTGTCACCCTTGTGTTTTTCCAGTTCTGAAAAAGAAACATACCGTTTTAATGTAGCAATTGAGCAGTACGAAACCGTCTGAATGTTGCTGTTGACCATTTTTTGCATGGAGATGCTCTTGAGCTTGAAACACACACAACAAGACCGGTGTTAACTAGCGAAATGGTCGGCAGAGTGCCGACACCGCGAGTTTTGACTGGCACTTGCACATATAAAACAAGGTCGTAAAGTAACTCGTTCGGCTTTTGAGTCACATAAAGTATGTGTGTTAATTTTGACGCCACTAGCTCTGCATGTTGTCATGCAATTTCTTTACCTCTCAGAAATGATTATGACATAAAAGTGAAGTACGTGACGAGTGTGACGTTAGGAACACATTAGGCTGCATGGAGAGAAACTGTATGGGACCACCCAACCGAAACGAGTACTGTGTGACGTGCTACCCGGCAGATATTCACCGCGGTAGCCGGCTACCTCAGTCGGTAGAGCGTCAGGCTCTTAATCCCAGGGTGGTTGGTTCGAGCCACACGCTGGGCGGAACGGAATTTTGTTCCGCTGCAGATGTAAATTACCGTTTTCTGATTAACGATATTTAATGGAAATAGCAACTGTTAACTTTGCCTACGTCTCTGTCAGTCTCAATGAATCTGTATTTGAAGGTGAAGGTGATTTTGTAGACATGTGTGAAAGACATGTTCTGAAATGCAAGTGTTGTTGTTTCGAGAGCACATCGGTTACGTGTCAGATGTGTAGCCAAGCAGTAATGGGTCGCCATAGCTGCAAATATTAGCCGGTAATATGAAGTGTTGTCAGCTGAAGTCTGATGATGCAGACGACCGTAAGGACGAAGTACCCAAGAGTACCGCTAGGCCGCGCCTCTGTAGCTCAGTGGTAGAGCACTGGTCTAATAATCCAGGGGTCGTAAGTTCCATCCTCACAGGAGAAAGATGAATTTTGGAAATCAGTTGCGCGTCGTGGCTGTATAGCAAACAGTATCTGTGATGACGAACAATTAGCAACAGGCGTTTTTTTAAGAATTACTCTCAGATGTGATTAAGGCGAATGGCGCAGATAAAGCATTTGCCAAAGCGGTACAGCAGAAGGTGGGACGAGGCAGTCTGAATTACATTTTACAGATGAATTTCTCACATATCTCAGAGCCTCTCGCGGTCGTCGTCGTCGTCGTCGTCGTCGTCGTCGTCGTCGTCGTCGTCGTCGTCGCCGCCGCCGCTTCTGCAGAAGTAGCAAATGGCCATCGTAGCAAATGCGGCGAGGGACGCCCTGCCTTCGATTCCGAATGCACAAAGTGTGTGGTCTTGTTTCTCAGTCTATATTTGATCGGTCTCGTAAGAGGTTGAATGTAACGAATGGTTGGGAAAGAGCAAGGGGCAGCGGCTGTGTAGAACGAAAACACAAATCGTCAGGGGTGTGAGCGTTTCGAGATGAGTCGCATACATGTAAATGTTGCTCGTCAGTGACCATGTGGCCTAATGGATAAGACGTCGGACTTCGGATCTGAAGATTACAGGTTCGAATGCTGTCACCCTTGTGTTTTTCCAGTTCTGAAAAAGAAACATACCGTTTTAATGTAGCAATTGAGCAGTACGAAACCGTCTGAATGTTGCTGTTGACCATTTTTTGCTTGGAGATGCTCTTGAGCTTGAAACACACACAACAAGACCGGTGTTAACTAGCGAAATGGTCGGCAGAGTGCCTACACCGCGAGTTTTGACTGGCACTTGCACATATAAAACAAGGTCGTAAAGTAACTCGTTCGGCTTTTGAGTCACATAAAGTATGTGTGTTAATTTTGACGCCACTAGCTCTGCATGTTGTCATGCAATTTCTTTACCTCTCAGAAATGATTATGACATAAAAGTGAAGTACGTGACGAGTGTGACGTTAGGAACACATTAGGCTGCATGGAGAGAAACTGTATGGGACCACCCAACCGAAACGAGTACTGTGTGACGTGCTACCCGGCAGATATTCACCGCGGTAGCCGGCTACCTCAGTCGGTAGAGCGTCAGGCTCTTAATCCCAGGGTGGTTGGTTCGAGCCACACGCTGGGCGGAACGGAATTTTGTTCCGCTGCAGATGTAAATTACCGTTTTCTGATTAACGATATTTAATGGAAATAGCAACTGTTAACTTTGCCTACGTCTCTGTCAGTCTCAAGGAATCTGTATTTGAAGGTGAAGGTGATTTTGTAGACATGTGTGAAAGACATGTTCTGAAATGCAAGTGTTGTTGTTTCGAGAGCACATCGGTTACGTGTCAGATGTGTAGCCAAGCAGTAATGGGTCGCTATAGCTGCAAATATTAGCCGGTAATATGAAGTGTTGTCAGCTGAAGTCTGATGATGCAGACGACCGTAAGGACGAAGTACCCAAGAGTACCGCTAGGCCGCGCCTCTTTAGCTCAGTGGTAGAGCACTGGTCTAATAATCCAGGGGTCGTAAGTTCCATCCTCACAGGAGAAAGATGAATTTTGGAAATCAGTTGCGCGTCGTGGCTGTATAGCAAACAGTATCTGTGATGACGAACAATTAGCAACAGGCGTTTTTTTAAGAATTACTCTCAGATGTGATTAAGGCGAATGGCGCAGATAAAGCATTTGCCAAAGCGGTACAGCAGAAGGTGGGACGAGGCAGTCTGAATTACATTTTACAGATGTATTTCTCACATATCTCAGAGCCTCTCGCGGTCGTCGTCGTCGTCGTCGTCGTCGTCGCCGCCGTCGCTTCTGCAGAAGTAGCAAATGGCCATCGTAGCAAATGCGGCGAGGGACGCCCTGCCTTCGATTCCGAATGCACAAAGTGTGTGGTCTTGTTTCTCAGTCTATATTTGATCGGTCTCGTAAGAGGTTGAATGTAACGAATGGTTGGGAAAGAGCAAGGGGCAGCGGCTGTGTAGAACGAAAACACAAATCGTCAGGGGTGTGAGCGTTTCGAGATGAGTCGCATACATGTAAATGTTGCTCGTCAGTGATCATGTGGCCTAATGGATAAGACGTCGGACTTCGGATCTGAAGATTACAGGTTCGAATGCTGTCACGCTTGTGTTTTTCCAGTTCTGAAAAAGAAACATACCGTTTTAATGTAGCAATTGAGCAGTACGAAACCGTCTGAATGTTGCTGTTGACCATTTTTTGCTTGGAGATGCTCTTGAGCTTGAAACACACACAACAAGACCGGTGTTAACTAGCGAAATGGTCGGCAGAGTGCCGACACCGCGAGTTTTGACTGGCACTTGCACATATAAAACAAGGTCGTAAAGTAACTCGTTCGGCTTTTGAGTCACATAAAGTATGTGTGTTAATTTTGACGCCACTAGCTCTGCATGTTGTCATGCAATTTCTTTACCTCTCAGAAATGATTATGACATAAAAGTGAAGTACGTGACGAGTGTGACGTTAGGAACACATTAGGCTGCATGGAGAGAAACTGTATGGGACCACCCAACCGAAACGAGTACTGTGTGACGTGCTACCCGGCAGATATTCACCGCGGTAGCCGGCTACCTCAGTCGGTAGAGCGTCAGGCTCTTAATCCCAGGGTGGTTGGTTCGAGCCACACGCTGGGCGGAACGGAATTTTGTTCCGCTGCAGATGTAAATTACCGTTTTCTGATTAACGATATTTAATGGAAATAGCAACTGTTAACTTTGCCTACGTCTCTGTCAGTCTCAAGGAATCTGTATTTGAAGGTGAAGGTGATTTTGTAGACATGTGTGAAAGACATGTTCTGAAATGCAAGTGTTGTTGTTTCGAGAGCACATCGGTTACGTGTCAGATGTGTAGCCAAGCAGTAATGGGTCGCCATAGCTGCAAATATTAGCCGGTAATATGAAGTGTTGTCAGCTGAAGTCTGATGATGCAGACGACCGTAAGGACGAAGTACCCAAGAGTACCGCTAGGCCGCGCCTCTTTAGCTCAGTGGTAGAGCACTGGTCTAATAATCCAGGGGTCGTAAGTTCCATCCTCACAGGAGAAAGATGAATTTTGGAAATCAGTTGCGCGTCGTGGCTGTATAGCAAACAGTATCTGTGATGACGAACAATTAGCAACAGGCGTTTTTTTAAGAATTACTCTCAGATGTGATTAAGGCGAATGGCGCAGATAAAGCATTTGCCAAAGCGGTACAGCAGAAGGTGGGACAAGGCAGTCTGAATTACATTTTACAGATGTATTTCTCACATATCTCAGAGCCTCTCGCGGTCGTCGTCGTCGTCGTCGTCGTCGCCGCCGTCGCTTCTGCAGAAGTAGCAAATGGCCATCGTAGCAAATGCGGCGAGGGACGCCCTGCCTTCGATTCCGAATGCACAAAGTGTGTGGTCTTGTTTCTCAGTCTATATTTGATCGGTCTCGTAAGAGGTTGAATGTAACGAATGGTTGGGAAAGAGCAAGGGGCAGCGGCTGTGTAGAACGAAAACACAAATCGTCAGGGGTGTGAGCGTTTCGAGATGAGTCGCATACATGTAAATGTGATCATGTGGCCTAATGGATAAGACGTCGGACTTCGGATCTGAAGATTACAGGTTCGAATGCTGTCACGCTTGTGTTTTTCCAGTTCTGAAAAAGAAACATACCGTTTTAATGTAGCAATTGAGCAGTACGAAACCGTCTGAATGTTGCTGTTGACCATTTTTTGCTTGGAGATGCTCTTGAGCTTGAAACACACACAACAAGACCGGTGTTAACTAGCGAAATGGTCGGCAGAGTGCCGACACCGCGAGTTTTGACTGGCACTTGCACATATAAAACAAGGTCGTAAAGTAACTCGTTCGGCTTTTGAGTCACATAAAGTATGTGTGTTAATTTTGACGCCACTAGCTCTGCATGTTGTCATGCAATTTCTTTACCTCTCAGAAATGATTATGACATAAAAGTGAAGTACGTGACGAGTGTGACGTTAGGAACACATTAGGCTGCATGGAGAGAAACTGTATGGGACCACCCAACCGAAACGAGTACTGTGTGACGTGCTACCCGGCAGATATTCACCGCGGTAGCCGGCTACCTCAGTCGGTAGAGCGTCAGGCTCTTAATCCCAGGGTGGTTGGTTCGAGCCACACGCTGGGCGGAACGGAATTTTGTTCCGCTGCAGATGTAAATTACCGTTTTCTGATTAACGATATTTAATGGAAATAGCAACTGTTAACTTTGCCTACGTCTCTGTCAGTCTCAAGGAATCTGTATTTGAAGGTGAAGGTGATTTTGTAGACATGTGTGAAAGACATGTTCTGAAATGCAAGTGTTGTTGTTTCGAGAGCACATCGGTTACGTGTCAGATGTGTAGCCAAGCAGTAATGGGTCGCCATAGCTGCAAATATTAGCCGGTAATATGAAGTGTTGTCAGCTGAAGTCTGATGATGCAGACGACCGTAAGGACGAAGTACCCAAGAGTACCGCTAGGCCGCGCCTCTTTAGCTCAGTGGTAGAGCACTGGTCTAATAATCCAGGGGTCGTAAGTTCCATCCTCACAGGAGAAAGATGAATTTTGGAAATCAGTTGCGCGTCGTGGCTGTATAGCAAACAGTATCTGTGATGACGAACAATTAGCAACAGGCGTTTTTTTAAGAATTACTCTCAGATGTGATTAAGGCGAATGGCGCAGATAAAGCATTTGCCAAAGCGGTACAGCAGAAGGTGGGACAAGGCAGTCTGAATTACATTTTACAGATGTATTTCTCACATATCTCAGAGCCTCTCGCGGTCGTCGTCGTCGTCGTCGTCGTCGTCGTCGTCGCCGCCGTCGCTTCTGCAGAAGTAGCAAATGGCCATCGTAGCAAATGCGGCGAGGGACGCCCTGCCTTCGATTCCGAATGCACAAAGTGTGTGGTCTTGTTTCTCAGTCTATATTTGATCGGTCTCGTAAGAGGTTGAATGTAACGAATGGTTGGGAAAGAGCAAGGGGCAGCGGCTGTGTAGAACGAAAACACAAATCGTCAGGGGTGTGAGCGTTTCGAGATGAGTCGCATACATGTAAATGTTGCTCGTCAGTGACCATGTGGCCTAATGGATAAGACGTCGGACTTCGGATCTGAAGATTACAGGTTCGAATGCTGTCACGCTTGTGTTTTTCCAGTTCTGAAAAAGAAACATACCGTTTTAATGTAGCAATTGAGCAGTACGAAACCGTCTGAATGTTGCTGTTGACCATTTTTTGCTTGGAGATGCTCTTGAGCTTGAAACACACACAACAAGACCGGTGGTAACTAGCGAAATGGTCGGCAGAGTGCCGACACCGCGAGTTTTGACTGGCACTTGCACATATAAAACAAGGTCGTAAAGTAACTCGTTCGGCTTTTGAGTCACATAAAGTATGTGTGTTAATTTTGACGCCACTAGCTCTGCATGTTGTCATGCAATTTCTTTACCTCTCAGAAATGATTATGACATAAAAGTGAAGTACGTGACGAGTGTGACGTTAGGAACACATTAGGCTGCATGGAGAGAAACTGTATGGGACCACCCAACCGAAACGAGTACTGTGTGACGTGCTACCCGGCAGATATTCACCGCGGTAGCCGGCTACCTCAGTCGGTAGAGCGTCAGGCTCTTAATCCCAGGGTGGTTGGTTCGAGCCACACGCTGGGCGGAACGGAATTTTGTTCCGCTGCAGATGTAAATTACCGTTTTCTGATTAACGATATTTAATGGAAATAGCAACTGTTAACTTTGCCTACGTCTCTGTCAGTCTCAAGGAATCTGTATTTGAAGGTGAAGGTGATTTTGTAGACATGTGTGAAAGACATGTTCTGAAATGCAAGTGTTGTTGTTTCGAGAGCACATCGGTTACGTGTCAGATGTGTAGCCAAGCAGTAATGGGTCGCCATAGCTGCAAATATTAGCCGGTAATATGAAGTGTTGTCAGCTGAAGTCTGATGATGCAGACGACCGTAAGGACGAAGTACCCAAGAGTACCGCTAGGCCGCGCCTCTTTAGCTCAGTGGTAGAGCACTGGTCTAATAATCCAGGGGTCGTAAGTTCCATCCTCACAGGAGAAAGATGAATTTTGGAAATCAGTTGCGCGTCGTGGCTGTATAGCAAACAGTATCTGTGATGACGAACAATTAGCAACAGGCGTTTTTTTAAGAATTACTCTCAGATGTGATTAAGGCGAATGGCGCAGATAAAGCATTTGCCAAAGCGGTACAGCAGAAGGTGGGACGAGGCAGTCTGAATTACATTTTACAGATGTATTTCTCACATATCTCAGAGCCTCTCGCGGTCGTCGTCGTCGTCGTCGTCGTCGTCGTCGTCGTCGCCGCCGTCGCTTCTGCAGAAGTAGCAAATGGCCATCGTAGCAAATGCGGCGAGGGACGCCCTGCCTCCGATTCCGAATGCACAAAGTGTGTGGTCTTGTTTCTCAGTCTATATTTGATCGGTCTCGTAAGAGGTTGAACGTAACGAATGGTTGGGAAAGAGCAAGGGGCAGCGGCTGTGTAGAACGAAAACACAAATCGTCAGGGGTGTGAGCGTTTCGAGATGAGTCGCATACATGTAAATGTTGCTCGTCAGTGACCATGTGGCCTAATGGATAAGACGTCGGACTTCGGATCTGAAGATTACAGGTTCGAATGCTGTCACGCTTGTGTTTTTCCAGTTCTGAAAAAGAAACATACCATTTTAATGTAGCAATTGAGCAGTACGAAACCGTCTGAATGTTGCTGTTGACCATTTTTTGCTTGGAGATGCTCTTGAGCTTGAAACACACACAACAAGACCGGTGTTAACTAGCGAAATGGTCGGCAGAGTGCCGACACCGCGAGTTTTGAGTGGCACTTGCACATATAAAACAAGGTCGTAAAGTAACTCGTTCGGCTTTTGAGTCACATAAAGTATGTGTGTTAATTTTGACGCCACTAGCTCTGCATGTTGTCATGCAATTTCTTTACCTCTCAGAAATGATTATGACATAAAAGTGAAGTACGTGACGAGTGTGACGTTAGGTACACATTCGGCTGCATGGAGAGAAACTGTATGGGACCACCCAACCGAAACGAGTACTGTGTGACGTGCTACCCGGCAGATATTCACCGCGGTAGCCGGCTACCTCAGTCGGTAGAGCGTCAGGCTCTTAATCCCAGGGTGGTTGGTTCGAGCCACACGCTGGGCGGAACGGAATTTTGTTCCGCTGCAGATGTAAATTACCGTTTTCTGATTAACGATATTTAATGGAAATAGCAACTGTTAACTTTGCCTACGTCTCTGTCAGTCTCAAGGAATCTGTATTTGAAGGTGAAGGTGATTTTGTAGACATGTGTGAAAGACATGTTCTGAAATGCAAGTGTTGTTGTTTCGAGAGCACATCGGTTACGTGTCAGATGTGTAGCCAAGCAGTAATGGGTCGCCATAGCTGCAAATATTAGCCGGTAATATGAAGTGTTGTCAGCTGAAGTCTGATGATGCAGACGACCGTAAGGACGAAGTACCCAACAGTACCGCTAGGCCGCGCCTCTTTAGCTCAGTGGTAGAGCACTGGTCTAATAATCCAGGGGTCGTAAGTTCCATCCTCACAGGAGAAAGATGAATTTTGGAAATCAGTTGCGCGTCGTGGCTGTATAGCAAACAGTATCTGTGATGACGAACAATTAGCAACAGGCGTTTTTTTAAGAATTACTCTCAGATGTGATTAAGGCGAATGGCGCAGATAAAGCATTTGCCAAAGCGGTACAGCAGAAGGTGGGACGAGGCAGTCTGAATTACATTTTACAGATGTATTTCTCACATATCTCAGAGCCTCTCGCGGTCGTCGTCGTCGTCGTCGTCGTCGTCGTCGTCGTCGTCGTCGTCGTCGTCGTCGTCGTCGTCGTCGCCGCCGCCGCTTCTGCAGAAGTAGCAAATGGCCATCGTAGCAAATGCGGCGAGGGACGCCCTGCCTTCGATTCCGAATGCACAAAGTGTGTGGTCTTGTTTCTCAGTCTATATTTGATCGGTCTCGTAAGAGGTTGAATGTAACGAATGGTTGGGAAAGAGCAAGGGGCAGCGGCTGTGTAGAACGAAAACACAAATCGTCAGGGGTGTGAGCGTTTCGAGATGAGTCGCATACATGTAAATGTTGCTCGTCAGTGACCATGTGGCCTAATGGATAAGACGTCGGACTTCGGATCTGAAGATTACAGGTTCGAATGCTGTCACGCTTGTGTTTTTCCAGTTCTGAAAAAGAAACATACCGTTTTAATGTAGCAATTGAGCAGTACGAAACCGTCTGAATGTTGCTGTTGACCATTTTTTGCTTGGAGATGCTCTTGAGCTTGAAACACACACAACAAGACCGGTGTTAACTAGCGAAATGGTCGGCAGAGTGCCGACACCGCGAGTTTTGACTGGCACTTGCACATATAAAACAAGGTCGTAAAGTAACTCGTTCGGCTTTTGAGTCACATAAAGTATGTGTGTTAATTTTGACGCCACTAGCTCTGCATGTTGTCATGCAATTTCTTTACCTCTCAGAAATGATTATGACATAAAAGTGAAGTACGTGACGAGTGTGACGTTAGGAACACATTAGGCTGCATGGAGAGAAACTGTATGGGACCACCCAACCGAAACGAGTACTGTGTGACGTGCTACCCGGCAGATATTCACCGCGGTAGCCGGCTACCTCAGTCGGTAGAGCGTCAGGCTCTTAATCCCAGGGTGGTTGGTTCGAGCCACACGCTGGGCGGAACGGAATTTTGTTCCGCTGCAGATGTAAATTACCGTTTTCTGATTAACGATATTTAATGGAAATAGCAACTGTTAACTTTGCCTACGTCTCTGTCAGTCTCAAGGAATCTGTATTTGAAGGTGAAGGTGATTTTGTAGACATGTGTGAAAGACATGTTCTGAAATGCAAGTGTTGTTGTTTCGAGAGCACATCGGTTACGTGTCAGATGTGTAGCCAAGCAGTAATGGGTCGCCATAGCTGCAAATATTAGCCGGTAATATGAAGTGTTGTCAGCTGAAGTCTGATGATGCAGACGACCGTAAGGACGAAGTACCCAAGAGTACCGCTAGGCCGCGCCTCTTTAGCTCAGTGGTAGAGCACTGGTCTAATAATCCAGGGGTCGTAAGTTCCATCCTCACAGGAGAAAGATGAATTTTGGAAATCAGTTGCGCGTCGTGGCTGTATAGCAAACAGTATCAGTGATGATGAACAATTAGCAACAGGCGTTTTTTTAAGAATTACTCTCAGATGTGATTAAGGCGAATGGCGCAGATAAAGCATTTGCCAAAGCGGTACAGCAGAAGGTGGGACGAGGCAGTCTGAATTACATTTTACAGATGTATTTCTCACATATCTCAGAGCCTCTCGCGGTCGTCGTCGTCGTCGTCGTCGTCGTCGTCGTCGTCGCCGCCGCCGCCGCTTCTGCAGAAGTAGCAAATGGCCATCGTAGCAAATGCGGCGAGGGACGCCCTGCCTTCGATTCCGAATGCACAAAGTGTGTGGTCTTGTTTCTCAGTCTATATTTGATCGGTCTCGTAAGAGGTTGAATGTAACGAATGGTTGGGAAAGAGCAAGGGGCAGCGGCTGTGTAGAACGAAAACACAAATCGTCAGGGGTGTGAGCGTTTCGAGATGAGTCGCATACATGTAAATGTTGCTCGTCAGTGACCATGTGGCCTAATGGATAAGACGTCGGACTTCGGATCTGAAGATTACAGGTTCGAATGCTGTCACGCTTGTGTTTTTCCAGTTCTGAAAAAGAAACATACCGTTTTAATGTAGCAATTGAGCAGTACGAAACCGTCTGAATGTTGCTGTTGACCATTTTTTGCTTGGAGATGCTCTTGAGCTTGAAACACACACAACAAGACCGGTGTTAACTAGCGAAATGGTCGGCAGAGTGCCGACACCGCGAGTTTTGACTGGCACTTGCACATATAAAACAAGGTCGTAAAGTAACTCGTTCGGCTTTTGAGTCACATAAAGTATGTGTGTTAATTTTGACGCCACTAGCTCTGCATGTTGTCATGCAATTTCTTTACCTCTCAGAAATGATTATGACATAAAAGTGAAGTACGTGACGAGTGTGACGTTAGGAACACATTAGGCTGCATGGAGAGAAACTGTATGGGACCACCCAACCGAAACGAGTACTGTGTGACGTGCTACCCGGCAGATATTCACCGCGGTAGCCGGCTACCTCAGTCGGTAGAGCGTCAGGCTCTTAATCCCAGGGTGGTTGGTTCGAGCCACACGCTGGGCGGAACGGAATTTTGTTCCGCTGCAGATGTAAATTACCGTTTTCTGATTAACGATATTTAATGGAAATAGCAACTGTTAACTTTGCCTACGTCTCTGTCAGTCTCAAGGAATCTGTATTTGAAGGTGAAGGTGATTTTGTAGACATGTGTGAAAGACATGTTCTGAAATGCAAGTGTTGTTGTTTCGAGAGCACATCGGTTACGTGTCAGATGTGTAGCCAAGCAGTAATGGGTCGCCATAGCTGCAAATATTAGCCGGTAATATGAAGTGTTGTCAGCTGAAGTCTGATGATGCAGACGACCGTAAGGACGAAGTACCCAACAGTACCGCTAGGCCGCGCCTCTTTAGCTCAGTGGTAGAGCACTGGTCTAATAATCCAGGGGTCGTAAGTTCCATCCTCACAGGAGAAAGATGAATTTTGGAAATCAGTTGCGCGTCGTGGCTGTATAGCAAACAGTATCTGTGATGACGAACAATTAGCAACAGGCGTTTTTTTAAGAATTACTCTCAGATGTGATTAAGGCGAATGGCGCAGATAAAGCATTTGCCAAAGCGGTACAGCAGAAGGTGGGACGAGGCAGTCTGAATTACATTTTACAGATGTATTTCTCACATATCTCAGAGCCTCTCGCGGTCGTCGTCGTCGTCGTCGTCGTCGTCGTCGTCGTCGTCGTCGCCGCCGCCGCTTCTGCAGAAGTAGCAAATGGCCATCGTAGCAAATGCGGCGAGGGACGCCCTGCCTTCGATTCCGAATGCACAAAGTGTGTGGTCTTGTTTCTCAGTCTATATTTGATCGGTCTCGTAAGAGGTTGAATGTAACGAATGGTTGGGAAAGAGCAAGGGGCAGCGGCTGTGTAGAACGAAAACACAAATCGTCAGGGGTGTGAGCGTTTCGAGATGAGTCGCATACATGTAAATGTTGCTCGTCAGTGACCATGTGGCCTAATGGATAAGACGTCGGACTTCGGATCTGAAGATTACAGGTTCGAATGCTGTCACGCTTGTGTTTTTCCAGTTCTGAAAAAGAAACATACCGTTTTAATGTAGCAATTGAGCAGTACGAAACCGTCTGAATGTTGCTGTTGACCATTTTTTGCTTGGAGATGCTCTTGAGCTTGAAACACACACAACAAGACCGGTGTTAACTAGCGAAATGGTCGGCAGAGTGCCGACACCGCGAGTTTTGACTGGCACTTGCACATATAAAACAAGGTCGTAAAGTAACTCGTTCGGCTTTTGAGTCACATAAAGTATGTGTGTTAATTTTGACGCCACTAGCTCTGCATGTTGTCATGCAATTTCTTTACCTCTCAGAAATGATTATGACATAAAAGTGAAGTACGTGACGAGTGTGACGTTAGGAACACATTAGGCTGCATGGAGAGAAACTGTATGGGACCACCCAACCGAAACGAGTACTGTGTGACGTGCTACCCGGCAGATATTCACCGCGGTAGCCGGCTACCTCAGTCGGTAGAGCGTCAGGCTCTTAATGGCTTGGTCGTTGGTTCGAGCCACAAGCTGGGCGGAACGGAATTTTGTTCCGCTGCAGATGTAAATTACCGTTTTCTGATTAACGATATTTAATGGAAATAGCAACTGTTAACTTTGCCTACGTCTCTGTCAGTCTCAAGGAATCTGTATTTGAAGGTGAAGGTGATTTTGTAGACATGTGTGAAAGACATGTTCTGAAATGCAAGTGTTGTTGTTTCGAGAGCACATCGGTTACGTGTCAGATGTGTAGCCAAGCAGTAATGGGTCGCCATAGCTGCAAATATTAGCCGGTAATATGAAGTGTTGTCAGCTGAAGTCTGATGATGCAGACGACCGTAAGGACGAAGTACCCAAGAGTACCGCTAGGCCGCGCCTCTTTAGCTCAGTGGTAGAGCACTGGTCTAATAATCCAGGGGTCGTAAGTTCCATCCTCACAGGAGAAAGATGAATTTTGGAAATCAGTTGCGCGTCGTGGCTGTATAGCAAACAGTATCTGTGATGACGAACAATTAGCAACAGGCGTTTTTTTAAGAATTACTCTCAGATGTGATTAAGGCGAATGACGCAGATAAAGCATTTGCCAAAGCGGTACAGCAGAAGGTGGGACGAGGCAGTCTGAATTACATTTTACAGATGTATTTCTCACATATCTCAGAGCCTCTCGCGGTCGTCGTCGTCGTCGTCGTCGCCGCCGCTTCTGCAGAAGTAGCAAATGGCCATCGTAGCAAATGCGGCGAGGGACGCCCTGCCTTCGATTCCGAATGCACAAAGTGTGTGGTCTTGTTTCTCAGTCTATATTTGATCGGTCTCGTAAGAGGTTGAATGTAACGAATGGTTGGGAAAGAGCAAGGGGCAGCGGCTGTGTAGAACGAAAACACAAATCGTCAGGGGTGTGAGCGTTTCGAGATGAGTCGCATACATGTAAATGTTGCTCGTCAGTGACCATGTGGCCCAATGGATAAGACGTCGGACTTCGGATCTGAAGATTACAGGTTCGAATGCTGTCACCCTTGTGTTTTTCCAGTTCTGAAAAATAAACATACCGTTTTAATGTAGCAATTGAGCAGTACGAAAGCGTCTGAATGTTGCTGTTGACCATTTTTTGCTTGGAGATGCTCTTGAGCTTGAAACACACACAACAAGACCGGTGTTAACTAGCGAAATGGTCGGCAGAGTGCCGACACCGCGAGTTTTGACTGGCACTTGCACATATAAAACAAGGTCGTAAAGTAACTCGTTCGGCTTTTGAGTCACATAAAGTATGTGTGTTAATTTTGACGCCACTAGCTCTGCATGTTGTCATGCAATTTCTTTACCTCTCAGAAATGATTATGACATAAAAGTGAAGTACGTGACGAGTGTGACGTTAGGAACACATTAGGCTGCATGGAGAGAAACTGTATGGGACCACCCAACCGAAACGAGTACTGTGTGACGTGCTACCCGGCAGATATTCACCGCGGTAGCCGGCTACCTCAGTCGGTAGAGCGTCAGGCTCTTAATCCCAGGGTGGTTGGTTCGAGCCACACGCTGGGCGGAACGGAATTTTGTTCCGCTGCAGATGTAAATTACCGTTTTCTGATTAACGATATTTAATGGAAATAGCAACTGTTAACTTTGCCTACGTCTCTGTCAGTCTCAAGGAATCTGTATTTGAAGGTGAAGGTGATTTTGTAGACATGTGTGAAAGACATGTTCTGAAATGCAAGTGTTGTTGTTTCGAGAGCACATCGGTTACGTGTCAGATGTGTAGCCAAGCAGTAATGGGTCGCCATAGCTGCAAATATTAGCCGGTAATATGAAGTGTTGTCAGCTGAAGTCTGATGATGCAGACGACCGTAAGGACGAAGTACCCAACAGTACCGCTAGGCCGCGCCTCTTTAGCTCAGTGGTAGAGCACTGGTCTAATAATCCAGGGGTCGTAAGTTCCATCCTCACAGGAGAAAGATGAATTTTGGAAATCAGTTGCGCGTCGTGGCTGTATAGCAAACAGTATCTGTGATGATGAACAATTAGCAACAGGCGTTTTTTTAAGAATTACTCTCTGATGTGATTAAGGCGAATGGCGCAGATAAAGCATTTGCCAAAGCGGTACAGCAGAAGGTGGGACGAGGCAGTCTGAATTACATTTTACAGATGTATTTCTCACATATCTCAGAGCCTCTCGCGGTCGTCGTCGTCGTCGTCGTCGTCGTCGTCGTCGTCGTCGTCGTCGTCGTCGTCGTCGTCGCCGCCGCCGCTTCTGCAGAAGTAGCAAATGGCCATCGTAGCAAATGCGGCGAGGGACGCCCTGCCTTCGATTCCGAATGCACAAAGTGTGTGGTCTTGTTTCTCAGTCTATATTTGATCGGTCTCGTAAGAGGTTGAATGTAACGAATGGTTGGGAAAGAGCAAGGGGCAGCGGCTGTGTAGAACGAAAACACAAATCGTCAGGGGTGTGAGCGTTTCGAGATGAGTCGCATACATGTAAATGTTGCTCGTCAGTGACCATGTGGCCTAATGGATAAGACGTCGGACTTCGGATCTGAAGATTACAGGTTCGAATGCTGTCACGCTTGTGTTTTTCCAGTTCTGAAAAAGAAACATACCGTTTTAATGTAGCAATTGAGCAGTACGAAACCGTCTGAATGTTGCTGTTGACCATTTTTTGCTTGGAGATGCTCTTGAGCTTGAAACACACACAACAAGACCGGTGTTAACTAGCGAAATGGTCGGCAGAGTGCCGACACCGCGAGTTTTGACTGGCACTTGCACATATAAAACAAGGTCGTAAAGTAACTCGTTCGGCTTTTGAGTCACATAAAGTATGTGTGTTAATTTTGACGCCACTAGCTCTGCATGTTGTCATGCAATTTCTTTACCTCTCAGAAATGATTATGACATAAAAGTGAAGTACGTGACGAGTGTGACGTTAGGAACACATTAGGCTGCATGGAGAGAAACTGTATGGGACCACCCAACCGAAACGAGTACTGTGTGACGTGCTACCCGGCAGATATTCACCGCGGTAGCCGGCTACCTCAGTCGGTAGAGCGTCAGGCTCTTAATCCCAGGGTGGTTGGTTCGAGCCACACGCTGGGCGGAACGGAATTTTGTTCCGCTGCAGATGTAAATTACCGTTTTCTGATTAACGATATTTAATGGAAATAGCAACTGTTAACTTTGCCTACGTCTCTGTCAGTCTCAAGGAATCTGTATTTGAAGGTGAAGGTGATTTTGTAGACATGTGTGAAAGACATGTTCTGAAATGCAAGTGTTGTTGTTTCGAGAGCACATCGGTTACGTGTCAGATGTGTAGCCAAGCAGTAATGGGTCGCCATAGCTGCAAATATTAGCCGGTAATATGAAGTGTTGTCAGCTGAAGTCTGATGATGCAGACGACCGTAAGGACGAAGTACCCAAGAGTACCGCTAGGCCGCGCCTCTTTAGCTCAGTGGTAGAGCACTGGTCTAATAATCCAGGGGTCGTAAGTTCCATCCTCACAGGAGAAAGATGAATTTTGGAAATCAGTTGCGCGTCGTGGCTGTATAGAAAACAGTATCTGTGATGACGAACAATTAGCAACAGGCGTTTTTTTAAGAATTACTCTCAGATGTGATTAAGGCGAATGGCGCAGATAAAGCATTTGCCAAAGCGGTACAGCAGAAGGTGGGACGAGGCAGTCTGAATTACATTTTACAGATGTATTTCTCACATATCTCAGAGCCTCTCGCGGTCGTCGTCGTCGTCGTCGTCGTCGTCGTCGTCGCCGCCGCCGCTTCTGCAGAAGTAGCAAATGGCCATCGTAGCAAATGCGGCGAGGGACGCCCTGCCTTCGATTGCGAATGCACAAAGTGTGTGGTCTTGTTTCTCAGTCTATATTTGATCGGTCTCGTAAGAGGTTGAATGTAACGAATGGTTGGGAAAGAGCAAGGGGCAGCGGCTGTGTAGAACGAAAACACAAATCGTCAGGGGTGTGAGCGTTTCGAGATGAGTCGCATACATGTAAATGTTGCTCGTCAGTGACCATGTGGCCTAATGAATAAGACGTCGGACTTCGGATCTGAAGATTACAGGTTCGAATGCTGTCACGCTTGTGTTTTTCCAGTTCTGAAAAAGAAACATACCGTTTTAATGTAGCAATTGAGCAGTACCAAACCGTCTGAATGTTGCTGTTGACCATTTTTTGCTTGGAGATGCTCTTGAGCTTGAAACACACACAACAAGACCGGTGTTAACTAGCGAAATGGTCGGCAGAGTGCCGACACCGCGAGTTTTGACTGGCACTTGCACATATAAAACAAGGTCGTAAAGTAACTCGTTCGGCTTTTGAGTCACATAAAGTATGTGTGTTAATTTTGACGCCACTAGCTCTGCATGTTGTCATGCAATTTCTTTACCTCTCAGAAATGATTATGACATAAAAGTGAAGTACGTGACGAGTGTGACGTTAGGAACACATTAGGCTGCATGGAGAGAAACTGTATGGGACCACCCAACCGAAACGAGTACTGTGTGACGTGCTACCCGGCAGATATTCACCGCGGTAGCCGGCTACCTCAGTCGGTAGAGCGTCAGGCTCTTAATCCCTTGGTCGTTGGTTCGAGCCACAAGCTGGGCGGAACGGAATTTTGTTCCGCTGCAGATGTAAATTACCGTTTTCTGATTAACGATATTTAATGGAAATAGCAACTGTTAACTTTGCCTACGTCTCTGTCAGTCTCAAGGAATCTGTATTTGAAGGTGAAGGTGATTTTGTAGACATGTGTGAAAGACATGTTCTGAAATGCAAGTGTTGTTGTTTCGAGAGCACATCGGTTACGTGTCAGATGTGTAGCCAAGCAGTAATGGGTCGCCATAGCTGCAAATATTAGCCGGTAATATGAAGTGTTGTCAGCTGAAGTCTGATGATGCAGACGACCGTAAGGACGAAGTACCCAAGAGTACCGCTAGGCCGCGCCTCTTTAGCTCAGTGGTAGAGCACTGGTCTAATAATCCAGGGGTCGTAAGTTCCATCCT